>NW_026637911.1:0-1200000 GCF_028554395.1 Pezoporus wallicus | reverse complement strand
GAGATTGTCCAAATTTACCATCTTAAATGGGATGCAAGATGGGATGCAAGGTTTGTGCCTGACCCTACAGAATCCAGATGGTATTGAGAGCAAATGAAGGAAATGACCAGGCAATAACACTTTCTACTACTACATACTACCTTATGATTTCTTTTCTTACCCTCCTGGGAACAAGCAAAGAGTTATCTCAAATAAATTACACCTCAGGACTGGAGTTTGTATATTTACATGTGCATACTTAAGGTATGATTCCACACAGTGCTGCCTGCCAGATCCTTCCTTCAAAGGAATATGGCGATGGGCACTGAGTCATGCTGCAGCCAGCTCAGCTCTCCCAGCATTTGAATTCTTACCTGGGAAGAAATTCTTACCTAGGAACAAGCTGGGAACATTAACAGAGTAGCAAAAAGAAGCAGCTCTTAAAGGAACGTGGTGGTTTACCACAGAAATGTTTGAGCTACTGGTTATGCTGTACAACCGGTCTGAATTTTGTCTTACACAGAGGCTGGGAGGGTTCTCTGGGAAAAAGCTTTATCAGACTCTTTCTAAACATGTTGGCAGCTGAGAGAGACAGGTCCTTTCTGAAAACTTGCTTTCATGCTGTTGGGAACATGGGGAAATTGAGTGGCTCTTACATTCATAACAAATCTTCAAGCAAGAAAAAGCATGTACATTAATTCTGTTAAATTTGCTCTCATTCCCTGGGGAATAAAGGAATGGCTCCAGCATCCTCTTGTTCTCTATCTAGGGTAAATTTTATCTTTAACTTTCACACTTTCAGGATACTTGAGGCATTTTCAAAGACCAACTTCCCCCCTTATTAAATAGGAGTAATGCACAGTAACTGAAAACAGCAGGCATGACATTTCTGTTTGAAAATGGTAAAATCATATATGTCCTAATCTAAAATGATGAGGACCAATAAGAGTGATCTTCTACTGTAAAACCTAGACAGAACCAACAAACTGGCTGGCTTTAAAAGAAAGATATTTCATATGGATACAAACCTTTTATACTCTATCGTGAATGTTGCAAATTACAATGTCGACTTTGTTGCAAATCGCATTGAAAGTGCAATTTTTTGCAAGTCCTGCAAGGCTACAGCTTTCCTACCTAATGGAAAACAAAATTCTGAAGCAGGTGCTTAAAATCCTTGTTGATGAGGAGCACCATGTATGTAATGGTTAGAGACACAGAAGCCCAAATGGGGGTGTGTCACCCAATAAGGGGGTGACAAAACTCCTTATCCATAGAAGAAATATGAGACCTACCCACCATTGCTGAGCACCAATTTCCAGTGACCTCAATCTTTCTGTCCTCATCAGAAAGTCTTTTCTGTCTTTTCTTCAGAGGTCTGTCTGTAGCTCAGATCTTTCCAACTCAGGTGCAACAAAGGGGGAAGTGATGCCACTGCCACTTATCAGAGCATTTGGAGGTGAGTCCCAGGTTTAAATTCTTTTACTGCCTCATATGGAGAGAGATAGGAGTTAAGAGTCTCAACTTTTGGAACATATATATATTGGTAGCAACACATGAATGAGTACTCTGATTTATTCTGCTGGTTGAGACATGTCAGCCAGATTCCCCATCGAACTGGATGGCACTCTAAACAACCAACTGTGAAAGTAAATCTTGCTTATATTTTGACCTAATTAAAACAGAATGTAAAACTATCTCCTTCATTTTCTCCACACAGAAGAAGATGTAAATCCAGGTAACTTCTCAGTATTTATCAAGTATTTGGTTGAAGTATATGTAGCAAGAATATAGCATTTAAGAGTTATTACTGTTCTACTTCCTTAAATATAGATATTTTTTTCTAATTAAGACTGCTTTTTCCAACAAACTTTTTTTTTTTTTCCATAGAATAGACTTAGATAAATAATGCACAGGAAATCAAATTTATTAGATATAATGCTGTGGTAGAAGCTAAGAATGTAAATTTTCATCTAGAGTTTCTGTGGTACTCTAATCAAGTTCATACAAAATACCTACAAATCAAAGGGACTGAAAAGAAAGGCCTGGAAGAGGTATAATCTATACATCAGTGAACAAAGAGGAAAAAGCTACAGAGAATGCACTGAATCTCCAATTTTCAAGTTTCTGTGAAAAATCTGGCAATATTGCTTTCCTAGAACAACAATAACACATCTTCTGCTTTCAGTTAAAAGAAGGATGAAACCCATCCTTCAACTGTACAAGCTAGTAGCTAATTATGTGGGTGAAATACCTAGCTTTTAATGTAGCTTTAAACTAGGAAAATACGGTATTGAGAGCTTGAATTTTCTTGTTTGAGTTCACCTTCAAAACCACAGCTTAACTGTTTTAGGTGCCTGGTTAAAAGAACAACATGGCAAGGGCAATGATGTTTCTGAAGTGTATTTCATTCCAAATGAGAAATTAACTAGAGTCCCAAGACTGAGAAATCTCAGTATTGCAGCTTTTAATATTCTCACCCTTGCTGTACTTTTCATGAATGGGCATACTCAACTCCATGAGTAGTCTCAGCGTTCATGCAATTTAGCTTAACTTTTTGGCCAGAGTTTGACTCTATCAGGAGCAGGAGCAGCCAACAGAAATTGTATTACACAATGCAAGCAGCCCAGTCTTCCAGCATTCAGGATCACCATCCTGGTACTTCTTCTGGAAAGGATAAATAGTAGGAAAGGAAGCAGAGAGAAGTACATGAATGATATAAATATTTTTGACATTGACTAATACCAAGATTTATGGCGCAGCTGACTTAGCTTGGAAGCTACACAAGTCCCAGCTAAATGAAGACACCTTAACAGAATTCCAAAAATGGAACAAACCCTCCCCCTCCCAAAAAGGGGCACATTCTTCTAGAACCTGGGGAAAAAAAAACCCACAACATTGTATTTCAATTAAAACTTCAGGAAATACAAGCTCATCATGGCTATGTGAATATATGATAGGTTGGATTGAGCCCAGCTTTAGATTTTCCCTGAAAGAGATCAGAATTTCAAGTGCTCTCTCCAGCAGTACTAAATAGATTGTAAATTCATATAACTGTATGTATGTTCAGGAATTAAGTCAAATGCTAACTGAATTGAGTGGCAAATGCTCCACCCCTGCCTGTGTTCAAGGCCAGGCTGGACAAAGCACTGGGCAACATGGTCTAGTGTGAGGCGTCCCTGATAGGGGCCGTTGGAACTTGATGATCTTAAGGTCCTCTCCAACCCAAATCATTCTATGATTCCATGACTACTTCGATAGCAAGACTAGCATATTGGACTTGGGTCTACCTAAAATCTTTCAGTCTCCAGGACCACGGTAGCTTCCTTACACTTAGACTATTTATTAATTCATTCCCAGAAGCTAGGATTTAGGTTCTGGGTGACAGATATAGCAAAGAAAAGACAGAATCAGCCACCAGGGATGTGAGGTACCAGAGGTAAGTAAACAGCAGTGTAGCCATTGAAAGAGAGAGGCACAGAGAGACAGTCTGGAATTAAAAATTGCAACTATTTCTTATTTAAGAGTGTGATTTATAAATAAATTATCTGTTATATTTTTATAGTGTACTTTTCTACCCACACCTCTTATTTATTTTTGCTAACAGCTTCTGTTTTCACATTCCATATGTGGGCATGAGGCAGAGGCTTGGTTTTCTGTGCTCCATTCCAGCAGTGTCCCCATAAGACCAGAATTTGTGGTTAACTAATTAGGAACCTCTGTCAACTGGCTAAAATTATTTTAAGAAGCCAATCAGCTTCTTCCCAATTGTACGTGTCACTTTTACTTAGGAAACAAAAAGTCAGACAACACAAATAAATAGCAGTGAGGCAAGAGGTTAGCTATGGTTTGCGAGCAGTGTCCCATGGAATCACAGCAGCAAGGCACACCAGCTGTGCGATGCTAAATAACCTCATTACATCCATGTGACACTACTCAGCTGAAGTGTGGGATGCATTCATCCTATACTTAGACAGCAAGCTGTCATAATTTTATATAGGAGAAACATTTATCATAAGCTGGCCTTAGTTAATTGGTCTGCTAGAACCAAGTCATTAATAGTAGTCAGAGACAGTATTTTCCAAGAGAGTTGGAAAATAGAGATAGGAATCCATGTCCTGGGGAATAGGGTGTGCTTAGGAGCCTCAGGCACTGTGCAACATAGCTTAACTAGCCCCGTAGCTCAGAAATCAATATGTTGCACTGCAATAGTAGTGAAGGCATTCTACATTCCCTTCAGAAATTCCCTCTAGCATGTCTGTACAACCTGCTGTGGCACAGATGCCCAAAAAGGCTTGTAAAACTCACTTCAATGGAGTTCTGAACATTTACAGGTTGTGGTTCCCTGAGGAAAGCAGGCATAGCCACACTGTTTGAGATTGACACCTGTAGCAGGGAGACAGAATGCAGATCTCAGGCTTCTAATCACACTGAAGATCTAAAAATGCCCAATCAATGAGGTGTAAAAATTTAGATAATTAATAGGATTACATATATCTGGTTTCCTTTAATGCCAGTGATCATATAAACACTGTATCAGTTGTACTGAATTCAAGCAACATATTTGTAAGTGTAATGAGCTCTGCAGCTGATTCTTCAGCCACTTATTTGAACACAGTGCAGTGTAGAACCTGTGACACTGTGGCAATACTTCTTCCAAGCGTGGTGCTGCATCCTGTAGAAAACCAGCGCTGAAACACGATCACCAGAGCCTGGACTGTGTCCTCAGGAGCATGTGTGCTCAGGCACCAGGTCACTGGAGCACCAGCAGCCTGATTCATTTCCAAGTGTAAACAGAACAGAAAACAGTCTGAAGTACAATATTTTAAAATGAACATTTTCTTCTGTGTACACCAGTGACTGTACATTTCACATACATCAACCCAGGGTACTCAAATGGCACAGTGCCCCTAATAATGTGTAACTAGAAGATGAACTCTTTAATTCATTTTGGTCATCATAAACCCATCAGCACAATAGTAGACACTGAACTACTGTATGCCAATAAAAATGTTGTTTAAACTGTTAACTGCCTGTTTGAAGCAGCAATTAATCCCCAACAGCAACACCTTCAAAAATTACTGCCACAGGGCATAGATAAATATTAACCTTGGCTCTTAGGGAAAGTGTTGAGCTCATGACCTGGGAAGGGATCATTCTTGGTAATTTAGGGATTTATCCCATGCTTTGACATTGAGAAGTTGTATAATTCTCAGGAAAAAAAAAACAAAAAACAAACAAACAAACAAAAAATCCTGGTAAAAACACTACTCTGTTTCTAGCATCCTCGATGTAACCTTCTAACTCAGAATGTGGAAATAAAGTATTTTATAACTGCAACTTTCTCCACATTTCCTATGTAATAATTAAAATCCATGTTTTGGATCAAGTCAGGGTAATCTCGGTATAATGTTGAGGATTGGGAGGGACATAACTTGTGAAAATGCACAGTCTTCCTTCTAAAAGGACCAGAGTCATTTTCCTGTTTGGAGACTATATTCAGCAGATGCCCACTGTCCCAGAGCAGAAGCCAAGTTTGTAGCACTGAGTTCATTTGAGCTGCAAATTCTGGAACAGGAGAACAGAAGACAGAAAAAAAACCACAGAAAGCAGGAGACTAGAGTGGTTTGTATCCAAGTGTTACTGTTAATAAAGTACATCTTTGTACAATGGCCATAAAATTCATGTTTTTATATAATATCATGTATTCAGTCAGTGATTTGTAGTAATTTATAAAGCACTGTTATTGTAATTCATAAAAAGTATTATCTGGCCAATAACATTTTTTCATATGTAAAAACATTTTAAAACAAGTGTCAAAGTGAGCACAACTTTATCAGAATTCTAAGAACAGCTTTGAAAGTCTAATCCAGATCCAAGCAAGCCAGGCTCTGGGAAGTTTTGTTGCATGATATAATCTTGTTCCTAGGTTCTGAAGTGTATAAAGGAAATACCCTGTACTCAGCTTTTTCATGTCCCCTAGCTCACACAAATCCATGTTTCAAGTGCCATGAACTCAGGTTCCCTCAATTGCCCACTCCACATAACAGTATCTAAGTGGATGGGACCACACCATCTGCCTGGAAATATTGGGGGTTTGTGCAGTGATACAAGTCCACTCAACTACATGTTCATGTCAGAACTGAGAACCATAAGAGAACAGCAGTAACATGACAGGACGAAACACGGTGGTGAGGCTTTGGTAGATGATCCTTAAGGGGTGAAATGAGGAGTGCAGTGGTGTCAAATGTGGCTCTGATTTCTCCACCCTTAGTCAGCCTGCCTTTGCAAGTTCTCTATTCCTCATTTGGTTGGCGTTCTTTAAAAAATTTAAAAAAAAAACCCACAACATTGTATTTCAATTAAAACAGATGAGCTAAAAAAAAAAACCAAAACAGAAAAAACAATAAACAGTGTTATAGAGGTGAAACTGGAGGTCAGGAAGCTACCAGGAAGTTGGACTGAGATCCATGTCTAAATCTCCCATTGGCTGGGGATTTATAGGTGGAGAAGAGGGCAATCAGAAGTATGCTGCCTGTGTACTATCAGCACACCTATGTGTAGTTGAATGTCACAATAAACCAATTCTAATTAATGTTAAATCACTCCCACCCTTCTTTTTGAAAAAAGGAAGAACTGAAAAATATGATGCTTGTGGGTAGCTGGCCCTAGAAACAAAGCATATGCACCCTCTGTAGTATGAGTCTGCCTGCCTTAATGCTTGTCTAAGTAATAAATGCAGAAGATTTGAGATAAATTGATTATGATGGGAAAATCAATCCAAATCTATCCAAAGAGAGAAATTTAATAACATAACACTGGAGGCCATAGTTTAGCACTTGATTCATGCTACTGCTCTACATTTAGGCGCTGGTCTGATTTAACAAGAGTGATTTTGCTATGGTAGTAACAAAAGAAAAGGACAAGAATCACCTATGATTGTTTTTCACTACTATACAGATCCTGTTACTACTTAGAAAAGTCTTTATTTACGTTGCAACAAAGATAAAGGCCGGTAAATTGCATTTAAGCAGATACAAAATGGAACAAGTTACTCATACAACATCTTTCATGTTCATGTAAGATTCACCTGATCCTGTGAAGGCACATTTATATTTTGCTCTTGAAGAAATAACTGAAAATTAAATCCCCTCACACTTGTAGGAAGGACTACTTTAGAAAACATTAGTTGAGACAGTTTCAGTTCTCAGACACTTAATCAATACAGGCTTTCAGAACATGTTTAGAAACAAAGGAAGTCCCAGCCACTGCAGTTAGAGCAAAGATCAGATTGACAGAAGTTAAGCTCGATCTCAGCAGAGCTGCCATTAGGACTATCAGTATCTTCTTGTGAGCTATTCAGGAAAAAAAAAAAAAAAAAAAAAAGAGTTTTAAATGTAGGGAAATATTGGTTTTTTTTGGTTACATTTTGATCCTAAAAGGTTGCAGGGGAGTGCGAGGTGTGCGGGATTGGTTTTGTTTGTTTGCTTGTGGGGTTTTTTTGATCATTTATCTTTTTATATTTATATTTTTATATTTATATTTAGATATTTTATATTTATTTTATACTTTTGTTTGACTGTTTTTATTAGAAGGACAGCGACAGACAAAACAGTTTACCCTTCCGGTAAGTAGTTTCTATCACTGATTAGCTGCCGATAGGCTACAGGGGACAGTTTACCTCTTGTGATTAAGATCCCCCTCGCCCATATCCCTGGCACTCGGAGGTAACGCTCCCTCTTCGCTGCACTCAGGCGCTCTCCGCCACCCCGGCCCCAGCCCGCGCAGGCGGCGCTGAGCGGTGCGGACCCGCGCGGAGCGTGACCCCCCTCTGCTGGCCCTGCGGGAGAAAAGGAGAAATGCAGAAGGAAAAACCAAAGAAAACCCATTCCTGTCCTTGCACACGCCTGGGTGCATCAGCGGCAGAAAACTGGAAAATTAACCGTCACTAGCGTGGGGAAAAAAACCCACAAACCTAACCAATTAAAACTCGTGTTTTTGAGGTAGTGATTTGAGATGTCCCACATCGTTTTGTAGTCAGGGTAACCACTCTGTCTGCCTGTAAATGCAGCTGCTCTTGGGGTTCTGTTCCAACAGTGAGAGAGAACAGGCAAGACCAGGCAGCCTGGCCACACGGCAGAGCAGAGGTGCTGCTCTGCAATTACCCCTTCCTTGAACATATGCAGTAAGTATATCCTGGGTTCCGGTTTCTAAATATCAGTATAAATCACTGGTAGATCACTAGTAAAAATATATTCTTTTAATGTCTTGCAGAGTACATAAAAAATTAATCCTTTTTCTGCATCTTTTCTCTATTTTTTTCTGCCATTGTTTAAACAAAATTAAAAAAAAAAAAAGATAGTTGTATTCTGGTTACCAGTGGAAACTACATGTCAGCTTCAAGCTCACTGATCTTCTTGCCCATCTATATGTAATTGCCAACTAAAAATAACATTTGCTGAGCTTTTAATTATGAAATTCTATAACAGGAAAGCTTTCTACTTTGAGATCAATTATTTTCACGTTACTGCATCTTTCATTATCAAAAGTATTTTAGCTACTGTTCCCTCCATAGTGTTCAGAGCAGAAAATGATCAACATAAACATTACAGCAGAATGTGATCTCACCATTAGAAGCTGTCTTAACTGACATAATCTTCATAAATGAAAATAAAATTAAGTCTTTCACTCAGCCCAGGCAATATCATATTCTGGCATTAGCAGAAGCTTGTATTTTTAAATGCCCTGTATAAATGATATATCAGCCTCACAGTAGGGGGGAAATCTTGAAATCATTAATGTCAATGAAAATTTTGCCATGAAACCAGGTTTTTACCTGTAAATACTTAATGCTTCTCTTTCAGCAACTCCCTGGCTACAGAGTATTACAGCCACTCTACTGCAGTCTTGGTAAAAGGATCTGAGCTTGGACCCAAGCCACAGTCCCTTATCAGACCAACTCATTTCTTGTTTCAGTCAGCTGTAAACAATTGATTCTATCACTGAAAAGTGCAGGAACTCTGTTCCAAATTATATTATCTGTCCACGGAGAAATGTCATTCCCCCTTTACACTTAACGCTGACCTATATGTAATAAGAAGCAGTATTAGCATTTCAATGTGCTCAAAACTCAGAGTCCACATTACTGTGGTGTGACAAACACACACATGCAGCCACCTTCTTCCTAAAGAAAGATCTCAAGATCCAGCTCTGCATTACACAGGTCACAAGAGATATGAGATGCAGGGTGTTTGAAAAGAACAAATGGCCTAATCGTAGAAACACAGAATAGTTAGGGTTGGAAAGGACCTTAAGATCATTTAAATGAACTGATTCCTTCAGACTGGCTTAAAGTGCTTGAAAAACAACACAGAATTCTTAATGTCCTGATAATTTCAGAAATACAGCATTCATGCACATTTTTACAGGATTCTGCTGTGTCTTTTTTATTATTGCATCTTGTGTAAAGATGCAAAAATCCATTAACTGCAATGGGTTATATCTCGTACCAGGTGCAAAATGCAGCCAAAGTTACTGAGAGCAAGAGCAAAATGGGCTGAACTACATTTAGGTATTTGTAACCTGGTAGTTTTGAAACTAAATTTGCACCACCACAAACTTCATAAACACAAGCAGAACTAGTAAGGAAGAGCGTGACTGAAGGGTATGATGATAAATAAATCTATGCCAATACGTTTATTATGCAAAGCATTCCAAGTACTAAAGTAGATGTTTCTTACTAGTGAACCAGGACTTACGACCTATGTAAGGTTCACTTAACTTCCTTCCACTGAAGAAATGGCATTGCTGAAGATACTTCAGCCATATTTTGTCAAAGATTAAGTAATCCACCCCATCCCTCAATACCAGACAGTATGAGTTTCTGTAAAAAATAAATAAAATAAAAATGGAGGTTTCCATTTTTGCATATTTTTTACCATTTATCATTATATTCCATACATTCTCAGTTTCAGTTACATGCAATATTGCTAAAGAGCAACTGTAAAAGCTTTCCTGTCCTTTTTACTTCTGAAAATATTTATGATGTTCTTTAATTGCTTTCTGTCCACACTTTCACTCTCTCGATACTTATTAAAATCTAGAGGATTTTCCCTTTCCCAGTAAGCAAGAGGACTAAAAGGACTGCCTTCTTTGAGCAAAGTCAGACAGAAGTGATTTAAAAGTTCTAGTAGTAATCTAGAAGAGCAAGTAGATGACAATTTGTTAGTGTGAAGGCAAAAAAGTGTAAAGTTCTACTGAGAGGACACACAGTAGGGTACAGCTTGTCTGACAGATCTGCACATTTACCCTAGCTGTCGAGTCACCCTATACCCTATACGGAGTCCGAATACCAGGAAAAGGAGATAATTTTAATTTAAATGTGCGTTTACTTCTTGCAACCTGAACCAGCAGTCTATCATGCTGAGCAACATGAACAGATATGTTTTATAAGTTCAAGTAATACTGAAAGGTATTAAAGAAAAACAAATTTTAAAAACATAAACTGAAAACAGTCAAGGAATTATTTATAAAATGTTTTTTAATTCCACATAATTTTTATATGGTTACTTGAATCCTCAATATTTCTGCATTTATGCTGTGTTGAACAACTCTATCATACAGGAAAATGCAAGAATGGATTCACCTACATTGCAGTGTGTGCAGGACACAGCTGTCCCATCAAAATAATTTATGGAAAGGTTTTAAAAATGTATCTCCTTCTCATTAACCCTGAGCGTAGCATATCACCAACATATCAGTTTACTACTTGCAATTCACAAATTTACTACTTACATATTTATGATGGCCAGACTACATTAAACTTTGGCAACATGTTTAACATACAATCATAATTAAAAAGTTGATTCTTTGATAGTGCTATATGAAAAATATTTTTAGGAAAACAAAATTATGAGTATTTAACCTCTGTATATAATTTTTAAAAGAGGAAAGGTGATGTTAAGCATCTGAAGATTTAAATTGTAAATAGGCAGTTTCATGGGTTTTTTTAAGAGTATTAACGTTTATATTCAGCATTCTGGCAGAAGACCACAGACAAAAAGACTTCTTTGAAATAACTCTATTAATTTATAGAGTAGCCCCAAGAAACTACTTGACCCAAAATAAATGTTCAGTGTCACTTCACTTTCGCTGCCACCCTTATTTTTAAGTGATGCCATTTTGTATAATGAATAATTTAATTACTTGGGAATGAGATTTGATTATTTGCATGTGGCTATAGTTGCTTTGGTTGTTTTTTTGTTTCTCAGTTAGGAGGGCAGAAGTGGATCAACACAGAATTTTTTTTTTATTTGAAAGGAAAGGAAGCTTTTTTTGAAAACATTTGTATTTTTTGAAACATCCAAAGGCAAATTTCAAAACTGTCTTCTCTAATTACATAGTTTCAAATATATTTGCTCTGAGAAGTTACAACTGCATGATCTGGTTATACATATCTGTATGTGTGTATGTACTTTATGCATATATAAATATATATCTAAAGATACACACATAAATGTATCAAACATATATATCTAAATAGTATCAGATATACAATAGTATTTGTATGTATATAGTTACATATTTTTGTGATGTGCAACTCCTTATTGAAGGCTTTCACGTGCATTTAACAAATAGCCTTCAGTTTAAGATCAAATCCTGTGAGCTCACCCACAAGTCATCTAGTAACATATAGATGGTACACCCTGAGTGAGCTAGTTCTGAGCGTGGAACCACCAGTGAACACTCTTTTCCCTTTCTGCATTTCCAATAGAAGCCAACAGGCCAGCTTCTTCTTGATTGCTTGCTTTATTGAGGCTTTTGGTAAAAGAAGGACATTCTTGGTGATGGAATTCCAGAACTTAATACCCTGAGTGCAGAAACATTTTCTTTATATTCTTTCATCTTGTTTAAATTGATAGTGATTATAATGTGTATATATAGTCAAATAAAGTTTTTCTGACTCTCCATTACTAACAGGGCCATTAGCAGTGACATCGTAGTACACAATTTCAAATAGATATAGCATTGTTTAAAATAATTACATTAAAATTTGAACTTTTATATCAATTAACAATATGTTCTTTTTCTTAATAGGACAGTGTGTCATGAACAGATTTTTCTGTAAGCTTATATTGTCTTGGACAACCATTACATTTTTAAATAACACAGTAAGTGCTAAACACTTACTAGATTATTTTACACCAAAATAAATGCAGAAATTGATGTGTGAGTTGTTTCTAAGGAGTGTAACACTTAGAAAATGTTCCTTAAGAAATACCTCTGTAAGAGCTTTGATTAACTGAACAGTTTGGGAGAGTTGCAGTCTACCCATAAATACTTTGGGAATTAAAGGGAGGCTATAATTGTTAGCTAAGATATCTGCCACAAATTAGTTAAGCATCCAGTGATTAAAAGCTCTTTGAGGTCTACATATAAGTGCTCAGTACGAGTATTGCTCCTCTGAGTTACACAGCCTTGGTATATTTGTGATAACCCTTTACCACAGAGATTTTCACTTTACTAAAGCTGGAGACAAATCAATTGAAAACTTTCAAGACCTGACATACGGTTTAGAAACACACCAGAGCTCTGCCTAACATCTCACTAAAAACACTTTCTTGTGACACACTATTATGATCTTCTGGCCATTCTACAAATATAGCAGCAATGATGACCCTGTGGCTTTTCCGCCAGGGCCTCAAGAAAGTATATAATCAGGAGGCTTTTTCCTCACTTAGTAATGTTCCTTATTAGAGGAAAACAATAAACTCTCTAATAAACCAAGTAGCAATATTTAGAATAGATAATATATATATTTTCAGAAACAAACTTTGTTATTACTGCCCCGTTAGTGGCAGACATAAACCATAGCAGCAACTTCAGCAGGAGATAATAGCTACACACAGTTTCTCTGCACTATTAAGTGGTTATACTCTGCTTAAAGGCTTTTGGTCTTGAAGCAATGACAGGTCATGATGAATTTGAAGTAAAAGAAGCAAAAGTTTATTTTTAATTTATGCATAGAAAAACAGTTTCAATTTCTGTCCTAAAACCAGGTGCTACTCTAGGACTCCAGATAGGAGGACTCAGGGCATTTGTAGCACTGAATAGAACAGTTTGTCACTCCAGCAGTTCCAGGCACAAATGAGGTTTTAAGGACAAGGAGTACTGCATCAGCATGAATAAAGAGAAGACTTACTACATTCCTGGTGCCATAACAAATAAAAAGTCCAGTATAGATTTACTGGGATGAGAAGGCTTTCACTATTCAAATGCTGGTAAATCAGAAAAGGTAATCACAAAGAATATCTGCTGATTACATATTTACTTCTTAGATTATATGACAACAAAGACAGAAAAACCCTACAGTGTTATAATTATCAAAGTGCACATTACCGTGGTTTATACACATACTTTTAGGTTCTCACTCCCTACCCACTCTAAGGAGGTAGCTTACAGTGAGAGAGAAACCATCTTGAAGCATTTCTCGCACATGAAGAGGAACAGAAGTTTGGGAAGTTGCTATTCCATCAGCCCTCCCCCCCCCTCCCAAATCCTATCTGTATCTTCATTTAGCCTCAACCACAGGTAAACACCCATCCAATGTGAGTGAAAAGCACAGTCATCCACCCCTGTCCTGCAACTTTCCCTGACCTCTGAGCATGTCCTAAGATGGACCCAGATCAGAACAGTGAGAGAACCAACTCAGGAACACCATAGCATGACCTCTTTTTAATCCTATCATGGATACTTTTTCGTCTGGTCCAATTACAAGTTGAATCCGTTCCAGTAGGTTGTTTCCCTATGAATTTAGTTCACAAACTCCCTTAGCGGGGATAAGTTCACTATCGTAAGGCTGAAGTTTACCACCTTACCCTCTGCTGCCTGTGGCTCTCCTTTCAGTGCTAATATTACAGTTTTTGGCATAACGCTGTCTTGCACAACTGTGTCCAACTTTTAAATTTAGCCTTCTCTGTGCTTTCAGACTGACAGCCCATTCATCTTACCCTTTAAAATTTCCTCTTTTTTTTGGTATTAAAACTTATATGGACTGCAACATCTTAGAAGTTTTTGTAATGCAATTTTACAGCTAACTTCCTCTGCCTACAGCAGCCGAAACCCATCAAGTGCGTCATAACTTGCATTTCTTAGAAACAGAGCAAACTTTTTTTGCCTGCAACATTGTTTTTTTGCCCAGAACAAAGCAATGTTTTCCTCACTCAACATCTGCATTTGTACAGTTTTTTGACACTTCATTTGGGTGAAACTTTGATACAAACCTCATTTTTCTCAAATCTTTTATTGCAGTATCAGCCGTTGTACAGTAAATTCTCAAAAGCAAAGAAGTTAATAAATTTCCTTGAACTAGTGTCAAATTTTAACTGCTTACTATCACAGCAAATTAAAGCATGAATATAACACCTTGTTCCAATTGTCTCAGGCAGCATTTGATATTTCCTTTTTCAGCCCTCCTAGGCTCCTTTTCAATTCAGTTCTTTACTGGTCACTCCCATGCATCTTTCTGCAGTCTTTTGAAAGAACCTAAGAAAACAGAAAAATCACTGCAGCCTCGCTTCAGATTATTTCAGAAATCTTACTTTTTTTTCAAGGGTCCCTGTGTCCTATTACAAAAAGTGCCAACTTTCCAGGGTTGCTTTTCTGGAGATCGGCACTGAAGCTAACTAAAAAAAAAATCATTTCAGTCTTCTGCTGTCATTTACTCATAGTTACCTTTCCCTTCTTTTTTTAACTGTCTATTCTCTTCAGAAGAAAGAACATAAATGTATACTTCTCCCTAGGACCTTGAATTCTTTTCACACTGGTACTCAGCTGCTTCCACTCAGATTTCAGAGAGAATCAACTGTTCTGTCTGCCTCAGGTACACATGGATAACTGTTCATCTCCTGTAAGCTATGTGAGGGCAACTGCACTCTTGTGAGCTCTGCATAGTTTTTCCTTATAGGGAACCCTAGATAAGAACTCAAACTCATCATAACAATTTTTTCTATTCTATCTTCCCACAGTAGAATACTATTCCACTTGTTATTTCTGCAAGGTATGCTCTCGGAGCCTGCCAAAAGAAGAAGGTTACTGAGACCACAGTCTGACCACAGCCTCTTCTCTGCTGCCCAAACTTACTTCAGGGAACACATATCAGCAGCACAAGATGTGGGGAGGTCTGATTCCTGATATTCCCAGCTGCAGCTATTATGTATAATATTAAAAGTGTAATTTTAGGAGTTTAGAACTACAGTAAATTCAAATATCCATGTGGGCATATTTGAAACTAAAATTATTACCTTATATATTTTGAATTGTGATAATGCTCAACCCTATTTCAGACTGTTCTGACATGCAATGTGGGAACTATACACAGAATAGAACTTTCCTAATAGAAAACATTATTTAATGCCTTCTTGCTGCAACAGAGGTATAGCTTTCCTTTCCACATGATCACAGGAAATCTGTTAAGTACATAAGTATTTTTTTAACTCTGATACTAAGTACCATTTTTTAATTGTCTGTCTCTGGAGTACGGTTCAGTAATAGTATTCTCCAGTTCTCTGCATTACCAGTGCAGTGTCAGATGTGATAGGGTCTAAGCAATAGGATGTGAAAGAGGCTAGTTACAATGCTGTCATAGTGCCAGCTGTAAATATAAATCTTGCTAATTATAAGTGTTTGAAATATACATGGTTCAAATGGCTCTATGGTAATTTAAAGCTTAGAAATTGAAACTGTTTAGAAATCTGGGTATAATGTACGATGGTTTTGTGCCTTCATATCTTTTAGGAATGTCAAAGGAACGAACAAATCTTGTGGTGGAAAAGTAGCTATTATAAAATCTTTAAAGTGAACTCATTTTCCCTTACTTTGAAAAGCATTAGGAAAACATACTGGATAGCAATATTTCTGGAAAAAAAAAGATACATTTAAAAGTGTTTAAATATTACACTCTGCTGAGGGATACATAGAGGGAATTTTGTGCTTGTGGACATATTTATGATTTCAGGCAAGTTCAAGTACAGAAGGAAATTAATACAATGAACCATGATTTTATGTACCTATTGATATTATTTTATTGCAAGAGCGTAGTCAGGGGTAGCTTTTTGCATTAACAAACACGAAGCAAGCTGGGGATCAAATAATAAGCAGTTGATTAGTAGAAGATAGATGTTTCTCACTTATCAATAAATTGGGCAATATGGTTTAGTGTGAGATGTCCCTGCCCATGGCAGGTGGGTTGGAACTTGATGATCTTAAGGTCCTTTCCAACCCTAACTAGCCTATGATTCTATTACTTATCAGTAAATATTACTGGTTTTAAACAGTATTATAGGTGAATGTGCAGCTCACCTACATAGCTCAGTAACAGCTCAGTACAGGGATACCACAAAGCCTACCCCTGAGTTTCTTTCTAAGGAATATTTCTCAAGATCTTCCTCGTGGAACTTAAACAAAAAGGATAAGCAGTCACAGATGAAGGCACTTAAGTTACAGGAAAGGATGGTGCCACTGATTCAGCCCTGGACATTGCTGGAGTTTTGTTTCCTGCTTTTCCTTACACTGCAATGTTGTTGGCCTTATGTGGAGGCATCACAGAGCTCAAAGCTATCCCACTTAGTTTCAGTTTCATTGCACATCTACAGGTAGTTTAAGCTGCAAACATTAAACACTTATCACATTATGATAAGATTTTTTTGTATGTGTTTATCAGTCTGGAAGCAATTGTGATGTTGACCAGACAGGCATACAGAGTGGACCTTAGTCTCTCCAACAGTCATGAGTGGTGTTCAGTTAATCCATCTCATCCTCCCAGTAAATCCACCAGAGATTTTAAAAGGTTTGGTAGTAACAAGCAGGCACTGCTATTCTCCCACATGTTAACACTGGTCATCTAGAAGCCAACACAGCACAGTGAACACCCTGTGCCTTCTGCGGTCCTGCTGAAGCACCCAGGAGTGTCACTGGCCTCCATTTCAATGGTCTTTGTAGCCGGAAATTCAAAACAGACTAAAACACTGCAATCGTATGCTTGCCATCTGCATTATTACTGTAAGCATCATGGCTGCTGTCACTTTTATCTGACACTAATAAAGGTCAAACATGAGATAAATCATGTCTGATTTACACTCAGGAAAACAGGTTGGGAACATTTGGACCAAGCAACTCATGTAGACAGCCATTTGATGCTTGTGTCAATAAACATGCCAATAGTTCAATTAAATTTTGTACTGTTTGTGAGGCAATTTCATTAGGAAAATGCCAGTGTACTCTTGAGGATTGACATCACAATTGAAAATAATTGTGAAAAGTTTCATCTATTAGCTCATGGAGTCCTGCAACAGCAGGTGATTTTCATAGCTGTTTCTATGACAGGAAAAGTAAATATTGTTTTTCCAGTGCCTTGTTTCATTCTTTTACTGTTTTATTTTCATGTCATGAAATAGGAATCAAATTCTCTGATGAAGTTAATAACTCTTGATTCCTTTTCCTAATCTGAAACATTTTGGTCTTCAAATAATTATTAAAAACCTTACGCATAAGCCACATTATACAACATGGCTGAGCACAGATTTTTTCACATGTAACATCATGAAACTAAACAATGAAAAGTGCTTGTTTTCAAGTTAACTCTTACAATCGCCCTTAAGGAAAGTAGAGGGGAAAAAAAAAATGTTCTTGTAAGTCTTCTTTACAACCATCTAGATTCTTTCCTCTTTTCTTTCCATAGAAACACTAATCTATTTGGTATCACATGCTAGATTATAAAGAAAGGACAGTCAGTTTAATAGAAGTGTGGAAATTACTAATTTATTTTTGTTCTGCCTTTACTGAAAAGGTGTAATATGATGTGATTTGTCACTATCTCTTTGTTTTCATGCATCTTACCTAAGTATCAAGGACAATCACCATGACTTGATGTCCAATTCAAGCCAGTAAATGCCAAAATACATTTACAGTAATGAGATATTTATGATACATATTCTTCTGAATCACAGAAACCAATACAGGAGATAAAACATATTTCACATTAAAATGTGCCAATGAGTCACCAAACAGGAAAGATGAAAGCCTGGACCACTTTATTTCCCATATTTTCCAGAAAACTCCTAGGCAGTATTCAAGGCCAGGTTGAATGGGGCTTTGAGCAGCCTGGTCTAGGTGTCCCTGCCCATGGCAGGGGAGTTGGAACCAGATGATCTTTAAGGTCCCTTCCAACCCAAAGCATTCTACGATTCATGATTCTATGATTACCAGTAGTCTGATAGTCCAAGAATATGAAACAATCCTCTATTTAACAGGCAAGCGTAATCAAACTGTCTCATAAACAGAATGAATACTAGGACAAACAAAAGCTGGGCACGGACAGGATTGAGAGCAGCCCTAAAGAGAAAGACTTGAGAATGTTGATTGATGAAAATAATCATTTGAGAATGAAGACCTTGTGCCCACTGTAGGAGAGGAACTGGTTCAAGACCATCTTAAAAATCTGAAAGTGCACAAGTCCATGGGTCCTGATGAGATCCATCTGCGGGTCCTGAAGGAGCTGGCAAATGAAGTTGCTAAGCCACTGGCCATCATATTTGAGAAATCATGGCAGTCAGGTGAAGTTCCCGATGACTGGAAAAAGGGAAATATAACCCCCATTTTCAAGAAGGGGAAAATGGATGACCTGGAGAATTACAGACCAGTCAGTCTCACCTCTGTGCCTGGCAAAATCTTGGAGCACATTCTCCTGGAAGGCATGCTAAGGCACATGAAAATCAACAAGGTGCCTGGTGACAGCCAGCATGGCTTCACTAAGGGGAAATCCTGCCTGACCAATCTGGTGGCCTTCTATGATGGGGCTACAGAACTGATGGACGGGGTAGAGCAGTTGATGTCATCTACCTGGACTTGTGCAAAGCGTTCGACACTGTCCCACACAACATCCTTGTCTCTAAATTGGAGAGACATCAATTTGATTGATGGACCACTTGGTGGATAAAGAACTGGCTGGATGGCCTCACGCAAAGAGTTGTGGTCAATGGCTCAATGTCCAGCTGGAGACCAGTAACGAGTGGTGTCTCTCAGGGATCGGTGTTGGGACCGCTCTCGTTCAACATCTTTGTCACTGACATGGACAGTGGGATTGGGTGCGCCCTCAGCAAGTTTGCCGATGACACCAAGCTGTGTGGTTCGGTTGATACGCTGGAGGGAAGGAATGCCATCCAGAGGGATCTTGACACACTTGTGAGGTGGGCTGATGCCAACCTCATGAAGTTTAACCATGCCAAGTGCAAGGTCCTACACCTGGGTTGGAGCAATCCCAAGCAGAGCTACAGGTTGGGCAGAGAAGAGATTCAGAGCAGCCCTGCGGAGAAAGACCTGGGGGTGTTGGCTGATGAGAAAATAAACATGAGCTGGCTATAGCGTGCACTCGCAGCCCAGAAAGCCAACCGTATCCTGGGCTGCATCAAAAGGAGCGTGACCAGCAGGTCGAAGGAGGTGATCCTGCCCCTCTACTCTGCTCTCGTGAGTCCTCACTTGGAGTATTGTGTGCAGTTCTGGCGTCCTCAACATAAAAAGGACATGGAACTGTTGGAACAAGTCCAGAGAAGGGCCACGAGGATGATCAGGGGACTGGAGCACCTCCCGTATGAAGACCGGCTGAGGAAGTTGGGGCTGTTCAGCCTGGAGAAGAGAAGGCTGCGTGGAGACCTCATAGCAGCTTTCCAGTATCTGAAGGGGGCCTACAAGGATGCTGGAGAGGGACTCTTCATTAGAGACTGTAGTGACAGGACAAGGGGTAACGGGTTAAAACTTAAACAGGGGAAGTTTAGGTTGGATATAAGAAGGAAGTTCTTTCCTGTTAGGGTGGTGAGGCACTGGAATGGGTTGCCCAGGGAGGTTGTGAATGCTCCACCCCTGGCAGTGTTCCAGACCAGGTTGGATGAGGCCTTGGGTGATATGATTTAGCGTAAGGTGTCCCTGCCCATAGCAGGGGGATTGGAACTAGATGATCTTAAGGTCCTTTCCAACCCTAATGATTCTATGATTCTAAAAGCTCAACGTGAGCCAGTAGTGTGTACTTGCAGCCCAGAAAGCCAACTGTGCCCTGGGCTTCATCAAAAGGAGCATGACCAGTACGTCAAGGGAGGTGATTCTTTCCCTCTAATCCACTCTCATGAGATTCCACCTGCAGTACTGTCTTCAGCTCTCAGCCTCTCAACAGGAAAGGGACATGGATCTGCTCGAGCAAGTCCAGAGGAGGCCATGGAAAGTGTCCCTGTCCATGGAAGGTGGTTGAAGCTAGATGATCTTTAAGGTCCCTTCCAACCTTAATCATTCTCTGAATCTATCATACTATGATACTATTATACTTTTATTACCATGATACTACTATACTATTATGATATGTCTGAGTCCCTCTAGGAATTTAAAGGGAGTTTGTCTACAAGTGTTAACATTTTCCACACAGCAAACATACTGGTACAATCTGAGATTATATGAAGATAAATCCTGCAAGGTGGGCCTGGATCTGGGAGCTGATGGAATTTCCTGTAGGGTACCATCTGAAGGTGCCTCTCCAAGTGTTGTACAACAGGCATCCAAGCACTGGAACTGCCACCTTCTCAGAACCAGGAGTCACCAGAATAAGGCAGAGACCTTTCTGATATAAATGCAGTTTGAGTAGGTGATATATTTTTTTCTTTCATGGCTTTGCATAAATCTTTATAGCTGCTGGTAATAGCGTTGTCTGGCTGGGATGTTAGGAACGTTGGTAATTTCTACTTGTCTTTACCTGTTTTGATGTGTGGTCTAAAACATCCTAATAACAATATTTCTCACATAAAGGAAAAAGCAGATCTATAAAGTGGAGAATTGGGCAATTCTTCATGCACTTTAGTCTCCAGAATATCCTTGAGAGGATTCAGATGGCATCAGAGTGGGTCCTCTGTTTAGTTTTATGGTCCAGTAATAAAGAAGTGACACTGAAGGAGGACAGGAGACACTTCCAGTAAAATTAGCAACACTAAAGTTTCTCTGGCCTGCAAGAAATTATTGGTGTAATACATGAATTTTTAGGATCACAGGGAGCATGTCACAGGCTCATTCACTGTGTCTTTTACTTCTCTTTCCTACTGTGAAAGCTGTGTATTTCAAGTTCCACTGGGCAGTTTGCAAAACATTTGTCACAGCATGCTCTGCACTTGATATCCATAGGAATTGTATATGCTGTGTATAACATCATGCCTCTATAATCACTTGGTATTTTGGATACTTTTTCTCTGCTCAGCACTTTTATTTGCCAGTTTGCTCCCCCATACTCTAATGACTTCTTTTTTCCTGAATTTTTACCATTAGTGCACTTATCCATTTTCTTGTTTGGTTACAGCTCTCACTGGCTATGTCTATGGTTTGGCTGTAGATTAAATCCCGACTCTGCTGGAATAAGAACACTCCCACTACATGATGCAGAGTGCTGATAAACTTACACTTGAGCCAGCAAAGTAAGTTTATAGTACTCAAAAAATGTTGATGAGCTGACTTTGTGCCAGCTGACTTTATGCTAAGTCAGGACTGTCTGACCATGCCAGATATCCCACAGCTAGTGAACCTCCTACAGATAGGCAGTGAGCCTTCTCACAGTCCCTTCTTGCTCCCTATCTGCCTGCTTGCCCACAGAGTCATTGTCTTTGGAAGCAGCCTTGCATCTTTATATGCAGGCACAGGGCCCTGTATTTCCCTTTGTCCTTGGATTCCATCTGTAGTCATGGACCTAGCCATAGACCTGCCATGCATTGCATCTCTACATTGGCCTACTGCCTCTGACTTTGCCACTGCCATATAATTGAATGTTAGCTACAATACCATGGTTATCATCACAGAGACAGGGACAGGATTTGAGCCAGATCAAGGCCATGTGTGCCTCATTTGCATTAGCCCAGATTTCACTGTGTTTATCTCAAGCTAGAATGAAGGTGGGTAGATCTAAAACAGCTGCTAGGGCTCCAGGGGCAGACTCTTCTACAGGTCTTCTCTTGCCAGCATGTGCAAAGGTTCTGTATGAATGTGCATTAAGTTTATTTTGCCTTTGCAGGACCATAGCATGGCACTGAGTCTTACCCTGCTGTTTAACTGTTAGCATTATTCATGCATCTTTGGCCAGAGCCAGCTGATCTTTTCCTACAGGTTTGGAAAATACGAGTGGCCAGGGACTGGCACAAGGGAACCCAGATGAGGCCATCCTTATGTTTTTTTCCTGTAGAGGAGGGAAAATTTTAGCCATCCAAACCTTCTGTGTTCAGGGCAATGGGAGAGGCCCTGGCCCTACTTCATTTATTGGTATAGGACTAAAAGGACCAGCTGTGCTTGGCTAATCTGCAAGTTCTAAAGAAGGGTTAATATGGACTGAGGACAGTAATGCCTGTAAATACTGTGAAGAGCTCGGCAACTGCTTGACCGGGATATAGTCAGATGTTTGAAAAGTTGGGCTTCCTATTTGCTGCCCCCTTTGAGGAAAAGAGGGAGCATCTGAGGACAAACTCTGGATCATTCTTGAAGGCCTTTGAGACCTATTTCTATTTCCTTATCATATTCTAAGCATACAGCCAGCTTCTAGGCGTTTTGCCAATAAAACAGTCTGGTGTTGCTGGCAATTCTGTCCCTGCTCTTCTGTGAATGACTGGGAACTGGCCTTCTGCTGCCTAAACCCTCCCACTCTCAGAACGAGCTTTTCAGTCCACGACCCAGTACCTGTAACATCTGGAGGCTTTGACTTCTTGCTACACTTGTTTCAAGCTGGAAAGTTGTGAATCACAGCCCCATACCTGTTCCTTTCCACAAAAATACCTCACTGGCTTATTTTACTTAAGTTGCACAGTAGGCCATATTACCCTTAAAATATAGGTACATACATACATAATCAGCAATGATGAATTTTCCTGTCCAGAATCATAGAATCACAGAATAGATAGGGTTGGAAAGGACCTGAAGATATTCTAGTACCAACCCACCTGCCATGGAAGAGTACTTGGAGAAGGGAAAGGAGATTGGAGTGACGTATCTCCTGCCCAATTATCTTCACTTACTATTCTCATTTCAATTAATATGTCAGCGGTTATACAGCTTGATATAGGCAGAGAGTATACCCAGATGTTTCCTGGGGTAATGGGCTTCTCTACAGAGACAATTTTTTTTCCTGCCCAATACATTCAGTATTTTGGACCATTTTGTGCTGTATAGGATGCACAGTGTTGAAAAAATATTTGTGTACTCCTGCAGTTGCATGGCTGACTGCCATCATGAAGCATAAAGAACTGCCTGCCAGAGGTAACAGGGGGGCCATCTGCATCTGATGGTCCCCATGATTCATCACAGGTCTGTAGAGGTCTTTGTCATCCATGTACTAGACCCAGTGGTGGAAGAGCCTGGAGAGAGCATGCTGGATCCAGCAGTTACAAGTTCTTCCCCCCTCCATTCCCACTGGGACACCAGCCAGACAGAGGATCCCACAGGCAGAACGTACCATCACCACAGCTGACGTAGATAGAGGATGTATCTGCTGGAATTCATGATAGCCTGGAGCAAAGGGTGCTTATTTAGCTGGGGTAACTACAATGACCATTTCTATTTTCTGTTTAAGCAATTTGGGTATCTGTAGTCAAAGTCAGCTGCCTGGGCACATGAACCTGATCTTTGGCCAAGTGGATGGGTAATCTATGAAATTCAATGTATGGGAGCAGGGAACAGCAAACATGGTCTGGCCCAGAGGAGGTATACTGTTCTGTTATTGTCCTGGGCCAGAGCCAAATGACAACTACAGCTGCACTCAATTACTTGCATACTAGCTCTGAACACGACAAAAGCCAGAAGATAGCTGAGGTAGGTTATGAGAGACCTAGCACAACATGTGGCAAGGTCTTTACTGGCACCTGGTTCTTACTCAAACACCTCACACATTCAATGTTTAAGTCACTTACTTCATGAGCACAGTTTCCACAATCCATGCCTCATACACTTCCCTAAGAAAACAGACCACATAATTTCCATTAGCTTTCAGAGATCAGAATCCAGTGAACAAAAGCAGGCTACAAGCAATGCCTACTGGGATCAAGTCTGGTACTGTGATCCTGGGAGCTAAACATACTCTACATTTTGCAGTTTCTGTTACATGCTGTTTCCAGAATCTGTTTTCCAAAATCCTTTGTTTTAGAGGCTTTCTCATGTTTCCCTTGACAATCTCTAAGCTCTATTGTTATTTCTGTAGTTAGAATCCCAAAACCTTAAGGGCTGGAATGGAAAAGCCTGCTCATCTGGGATTTAAAAGATGGTAAGAACTATACTGGTAGAATGCGTAGGACAAAAGGGACTGTAGAGAAAAACAACAGAGACAAAATAAAAGGGGAAAATGAAGTTGTATCACTGCATCTCATTATTGTAACTCACAGCTGTGGTATTGTTTCTATGTCATGAAGTTGAGCTGCTACATGAGAGAGTGTAGATACGTGAAAAACAAATATTGGAAGGATAAGGCTTCTCTCCCAGTTTTGCCCATCATTACTTCATCCCAGGTCCATCTCAGGTGCAGAATCCAGCATTTTTCCATGCCATTCATGATTGCCCAGTGCTTCAATATATCTGGAACCCCCTGCAAGGCCTCTTGAAGTTTATCAAGCTGTTCAAGTATGACTTACCTTTAACGTAGTCCACCTTTTCTATCACTAGAATTTGTTCCTTAATCTTCCCAGAAGTCTTTTTACCTCTCTTGCCAGTTTTTACTGACCATCCCCCTTTTCTCATCTTGACTGTAAGTAATAAAGAATAACACCTGATGAAGAAGTGATTTGTCTTTGTTTCCACTGGCTTCTACCTGACCAAGAGAGCAATGTCAAGGCAGGCAAACAAGTAGGCTTTCTTTTTGCTGACCAACCACTCCCTTTCTAAACAATGATAACAGAAATCCATAATAAACAGTGAATATAGTTATTAATGTGATCCTAGCTGCCTGTTGAGCTCTGTTAATAAGTGAATTCATGTCTGTATGTATTGTTATGATAAGGCAAGAAACCTTTCTACTGTCTCTGTTTTATCAATTGCCCAGGCAGAGGGCTAAGATGGTACATTAGTCTTTTAAGAAGAGGTCTAAATTCAGCCTGGTTCAGCAAAACCTTATGGTGAGATCATTTTCCAGAATTGTGGCTTATTTTGCAAACAGAAGATGAGCTGACCCTAAGAATTGCCCAAGAAATTACTACATTTTACTGAGGCTGACATCCCACAACCCATAAAACAGGCAAGTGGATGTACTACATACTGTGATCCTCAGACAGCTAACCCTGAGCTCTTCCTAGTACAGAATCAGTGTTGTGTGATCTCCCTAAATTAAATGTGTACTACTGTACCTCCAATTTGATCACATCTGTGTTCCGAAATATACTGTTGTACATGCAAATCACATGCTTCCCAAAAATACACAGTAACTTCGAGTAAAATTCTAAGTTATCATTTGACCGCACACATACCATGACAATTCTTTTAAACAAGGAAATAAAAAGTTACTGACGTCTGATATTTAAAAGCTATCTGAAAGATTTTAAATTCAAATTCTCGGCATCTGTGCTGCCTTAGTCCTGCCTCCTTCATTTTCCCTTCATCTTGATGACAGATAGAGCAATACTTTTCGTCTGCAAGTTACCCTTCATCTGCTGCTAGATCTTCATTATTTAGGCTTCTGATACATCACCTGGGTCAACCCTACTCTGTGACACAGCTTTGGCAGCTAACAAACTATTAACACTGTTGACAGTGATTAAAAGCAGAAAGACTTTTTCACCCTTCATCTGCAAGATGTTTTTGCTACTCACAACAGACAGCCCCAAACACTCTGCAAACACAAAACTGCTGCCAAACCACAAATCTGACAAACTGCAATCAAACAAACCATTACTCAAAAGATAAGCAAACAAATTAATTTACTCCCAGGGAAAAAAGAACTTGTTTCTTCCACACTAGCAGTCACACAAGATGCTTGGTCTTTCATACACTCTGCATTCTGACTTTGGAAATGTGAATTAAACCATCCGTAAAGATATGTGCATTTTTTTCTGCCCCTATCCTGATGAGGTCTTAATTACTCCTTGAAAGAGAAATAGCTTCAACAGATACCTCTCTGATCACAAATTTCCTGAGCAACAGAAAGTTGAAAAATGGGAGGGTATTTGGTGTAATATTTTTTATAATACTTATCTGGATATCTGCTTAAACCATGACAGACTTCTATCAGCTACTAAACCAGATGGGCCCAGTATGACTGTTGATGTTAATAAGGCCTAGCAAGGCATGAACAGTCCCTGCCCATTCGATGTACCTGCTAGCTTTAGAATAAAGGTTCTCTCCCAGCTTCAAATCAGTTTAGGGAGAACATGAACCTGTAGGAAAGTCTCTTGATGGCAGGTGAATGTTATAACACTTGGCTATATGGAAGCAGTCAGGAACAGCATCGCTCCTCCTTTGACCTTGACCTCACAGTTGTTCCTTCAGCAAAAGTTCTCTATGGCTATGAACCGTATATAAAGTGAAATCTTTCTCTGTGGCAAAGGTCAAATGCCTGAACATTGGCAAGGGATTACGCACAATGTTTGCTGTTGGTTTGCCTAGGTTATTATCTGGTCAGAGTGCTGGCACTCTTCTCTTCGTATAAGATGTATGGACAGTCGATACCTCATTCATAAGTTGTGACCTCCCAAGAGATGGCAGGAGCCTAAAAGCTGTACACTGCAGTGCCAAGGAACATAAACACTGCATGACACACTGCAGTATGTTACACATTATCAAAAACATGATAGCTGTGTTAGTGGGGTGCTCCACAAAGGCTAGTTTGCTAACCCCTCAGCAGTTGGATTGCTTGTGGTAAACAGCAATGTGCAGTACAGATGTATCCTGATCACAGGGTTGTAGTATTCTGTGAATTTAGCTCAAAAGCCTGTAATTTCCAATGAACTGAAATATATGTTGGCCACATCTCTGATAGTCAAGTCCCATTTAAAGTCTTTAAATAGGAACGTAGACCTGCATTGTTTTAGTATTATTCTGGTAAATTTAAGGTTGCTAATTAAAAATTGAATAATCCAGATTATTCAGGAAACCAAGGTTTTTCAAATCTCATTCTGTTTTACCATTTTTTGTTTTAACTGATACCAGCCATCAGCTCACAGGCCTGGCCCAACCTACTTAATAATTATTGGACCAAAAGAGTGTTCTCTTTAAGAAACAGAAAAGGAAAAATCAGACTTTGGCATAATTTTTGTGCCATGAGCATCGAAGGGGTGTTGGATAATATATTAGCTGTAGAACAGAAAGGAAGGACAGAAACAAATATTTTTATTTCAAATCTGTATTTCAACAACAATTCATCTTAATTTACTCACATGGAAATCTGCAACAGAAAGGTGAAAGTTTGCATCCCAATATTAAAAAGGAAAAATGGGTGTTGAAAATAGAAATGCATGCTAGAGGATGTGACACAGATAAATGGTTTGGCGTGTTTGAAAAGACATATTTGGAAAGCTTTTAAATACCTTTCATAGAGATGTCAGTTCAAATTTTAGTGAACAGATGCCTGTCCAGATGTAGCAAGATACATAAAACATCAAAGATGTCTTACATTTTGATAGATATTTGGAAATGAGATAAGATTATTTTTTTTTTATTACTGTATCAATTAAAATGCTAAAACATTTTCTCTGTAATTTCAAGTATTTGATGAAAACTGAACAATATTGCAGGAATTGCTGGGCTCAATAGAGAAATTTCTGATAGTTTTATTCTCTCTTCTGGCCTCAGAAATAACTTCTTTTTATATGTATATATCTTTTTTTTTTAAATCCAGAAGCCGTTTTTGTTATTTCTTTCGATACAATTCCTATCACTAAAGATGTTTTAGCTGTGAAGTAGAAATTAATAAATAAATAGCAATTCAATGCTTCAGGGATTAAGTACTCCATAGCCCTTAATGGATATTCATTATTTAGAGCTCCTGAAACTTTTTCCCCACTTAGTCCGTTTTCGAAAGTGATTGTCTATTCTTAAAAATCTACTTTTTTTTTTCTGCACCATTCTTACTGCTGTTTCTTGTATTTCTTTCCATATTTCTGAAAGCAGACTTTTATTAGGACTGTTACTTTTATGTTGACAGCGTTACACAGACATAATCCCCACATAGAGTCTGCAATCTGGAAAGACAAGTAAGAAATACAGGCTTAGAGAAGATATTTAAATTAAAGTAGTTTTACACTGAATGCTTATTGCCACATGTTAAAATGATGGGGTGGGGTCTTAAGTAAACTGAGGCCAAGCACAAATCTTTACTCTCCTTGGGTCTTAATTATGCTTTGCAAATAAGCTCATGTTGACAGGTATAAGAATTTGGTTCTAACAGGTGCAACATAATGCATATTGAAGAAAAAATGTTTGAGCTAAGTACAGTAAGGCTACTGAATTAACTAGGTCAATTCAGGAAATTAACGTAGGTATAAAGGAGGTACCTCATCAGTGTGAAAAAGTTATTCATACAGCTGAAATGATGAAATGTTGAAAAGACAACACTGGAAAACAATAAAAAAAGTTATTCTAACTTTCAGAAGTTGCCTGGTTTACCTTGCTGAACAGGTCACACCACCACCACCACCAAGACACTGCAGAAGTGCGCAAGTCTAAGAAAGACTGGGGCTGTGAAAAACTCGTGTGAAGGGAGATGGAAGAGTTTGGAGTTGTTTACTTTAGAAAAGAGAAAGATGAGACATGACAAAACATGAAATGGAATTGATATAGTCTCAGTCTCATAACACAAAATCTCGTCTCTGCAAAATGTCAGATTTTTGACAAAAAGCTCTGAAAGTTATCAGCTGAATAAAGAAGCATCGGGGGTTGGCAGCAATGGTTTTGGTTTGGGGGTTTTGGCAAAAAAAAACATGTTTCCATGGAAAACAAACGCAGTAAGAAAATGTTTCTCAGAAAATTCAATTTTCTGCTAAAAACAAATTTGATAGAAAACATTTGATCACCCCTAATTTGATTACATAAAGTGCTAAAAGGATGTGATGCAGGTACTTGACATGTCTGTTAATTGAAGTTAGCAATTTCATACAAGGTATGAAGTATTTTACTAGGGCTCAGGAAAAATTCTGCTGCCAGTATTTTCTCTGCAAAGATACCTCCTTTTTTTAGACTGATTTTTCTCTGAGTTGCAGCTAACTCATTTCTGCTGACCTGCAAGGAACACTGCAAAATCACATCTTCAAGAACTCAATGTTCTTTTAACAATTATTCAGTGAAAATTTTCAATCAACTTTAATTTTACAAATGACTGTTTTATCCAGGCATGTTTCTATTTGTTCTGGCTTTTGTCAAAAGGAAAGCTGCAGGAGGTCTCCTGTATTGTTTTAAAGAAACAAAGTATTGCAATTGTTAAATTTCTATATAGAAAATGAAGACATGCAGCCATATCCACGTTTTTTTCTAGTTTAGAAGATGTAAAAAATGCCTACAGCAAAGTATGGGTGCTCTCATATTTATGTACACAAATTAAGTGATAATGAATTTCCTTTTAATGTAATTTGTAATGTTAAGTTTGCAGTCAGCCAAAATGTCAATCTGCTCCTTTGCAAGATAAAGAATGCCGTATTTCATATGCTCTTGTATTTATTTTATTTTTTTTTAGTGTGAAAATGCACATTATATAGCAAAACCATAGCACTATAGCCACTTTTCTCTGAGAAGCAAGTACTCCATCATTTTCTTGTAGAAACTTGGCAGGGAGGGGTGTGTCTGCTACTAGTTTTTCCTTGCTTTCTTGAGCATTGTGGAAAAGAGCTTATAGAACAGCTTTATAACCAGATGTTTTTTTTCCCTGATGTGTTAGCATAATAAGCCGGATTCTCATCTCACATCTAATGATGATGTAAATCTGGAATATGTCTACAGGAATCAAAGAAGGAGCTGAGTATAATTTTTTATATAGAAATATGCCAGGAGTCCAGATGAAATTCATAATATCTGTTAAGAATTAAAATATTTGTCTAAATGCCTTGACTATCTATGACTGAGAAAACCAAACTACATCAATCTAAGTTTTAAAGCAGCTTCTACTTTCATTATCTGATGGAGAAACATAAGTGAAAACCTGGGTACTCCTGTGGGTGGAAGTAGGAAAAGAAAAAAAAAAAAAGGTGTAAAGATCTTGTCAGTGTTATGAATGCCTCTCTCATTATTCATTATTGTAACCTTCAACAAAGTGTTCAGTTTTGCAACTCAGTTTTGTTAAGCAGCTAAGAGATAATATTTTCTTAATAATACCTCTGTCTGAACTAAAACAAAAGAAGGTAAATACCTGACTCCTCTTTATTTAATCATCCTGAAGAGTTTTGACAGAAAAAAAAAGTAGATATAGGTAGCAGCATTCATGCTAGGAATATTCATAGAGGCTGGACCAGAATATTTGCTGGTTGTTCTTTTTTTTTTTACCGACTGTTCTCTAAGTCGTACCTAATCATATTCAGCTCCAGCTGAAGTTCATGAGATGGTCCAGATGAAAATCAACACATTTAAAATTTATTTCATTCTCATATCTCCTTGTAGCCCACACCCAGATGAGGTCTGCTTCATGACACTTCTTCAGATGAAGTCTGATGAGAAACACTTTTTGAAATTTGCTTTTTAAATGGGGTATATCCTAGGATTACACAGTTCAGTGTCTGAGCAAAAGAGCTTATGAATGTTTAAGCCAGCTTTAGCTGAATAGAAAAGTACCTGTATTTTTAATTGCTATCCAATCGATTTGAAATAACCGGCCATTTCTGTCTATGGTTGTATTGTTTTGTTGCTCCTTGTCTCTCTCAATTCCCTTTAAGAATTGGTGTTCATACCAGTGGCGTATGAGTTGGTCATCGTACTTGTAGTAAGCGTGGTTAAAGCCCTTCCCAAATCTTCACTTGAGAAGCCAAGCCATCAATCAATCAATCAATCAGTTAGAGCCCACAGGGAAAATCCAGTCTGAGAGGCTAAACAAGGGTCCACTCTTCTACACGGGTGGTATTTTGTAATAGTAACTATACATAAAGTCATGCAGTGTGCAGTTTTGGAGTCTGAGAAGCCGGTTCCCAGCCAGCCAACTTAGATCTGCACAATCCAGGTCAAAGAGGGTCAGAAGAGTAAGAACAAGGCTTCACCTTGGCTTCAGGTTGCCATCCCCTTCCAGTCCTCAAAAGCTCCTCTCTTCTTGCTCCATCAAGGGCTTATGCTTGGGAGAGCCTGCTCTGTTCTGGATCTCAAGTGAAAGTCTAAGCTTTCACAGAATCACTAAATGGTTGAGGTTGGAAGGGACCTCCAGGTGTCATCTAGTCCACCTCATCACTCAAGCAGGGTCATGCAGGGTACATTCATTGCTCAGGATCGTGTGCAGAAGGCTGTTGAGTATCTCCAGGGAAGGAGACTCCATAATCTCCCTGGGCAACCTATTCTGATGCTCAGTCACCCCAAGAGTCAAATTCTTCCCCATGTTCAGGTAGATCTTCCTGTGGTTTAGTTTATGCACATTGCCTCCTGTACTATCACCTGGCATCACCAAGAAGAACCTGGCCTGTCCTCTTGACGCCCTCCCTTCAGATAATTATAACACATTGATCAGATCCTCCCTGAGCCTCCTCTAGGCTGAACAGGTCCAGCTCCCTCAGCCTTTCCTCATATGAGAGATGCTCCAGAGCCTTAATCAATCTAATCGTCCTTGGATGGAGAAGCTCTGTGTCTCTCTTGCACTGGGGAGGCCAGAACTGGACACAAGTCCAGGTGAGGCCTCACCAGGGCTGAGTAGAGTGGGAGGATTACCTCTCACAAGTTGCTGGCTTTAACAGAGTTTAGGAGCTGTTCAGTACGTCCTGTTGCCTAGCCTTAAGATTTGCTGTTCTTTGTAGTTTGAGTGCCCTGAACAGATGTTATGAATCTTAAATTCCCCCAAGGCATCTTGTTACTTCTATAAACTCATGCAATCTGTAATATACCTTTACGTTCACACACCAACTCTGAGCATAGCAATACTTCTGTTCGTAGAAATAAAATGTAAAAAACTAAGAGGGGCATGCATTTAAGATAATACGAAGTAAGTCATTTAACCTTCTTCTAGCTCTGAAGTGTGTTAATTACCACAATTTACTGATGCTGTTCTAAAAGAAGAGCATCAGCATCTCAATATACGGTCTAGTATGGCATTATTTACCTCCCCCTCCTGGAGGTTATCAATATTTTTGTTCAGTTTCATTCTGTGAATGCCCTGAAAAGCACAATCTCACAAGACACAGAAGTGGAATCTGTAATTTCTTAATTCTCTAAGGGATGCCATTTCTTATCATGACTGTGAAAGGCCTAATTTCTTCAACATGACACTAATGCACAAATACTGAGAGAAGAGATGAAATAACAGAGATTATGATTATATTATCAGACTATATTATTGAGTAATGAGATATTAATGAGATATGCAACAGCATATATGTAAAATTTGGAAATAGTATTGCTTTTATCTGTGTTGCATGTTATCCAATTCCATTCTCGAAACACAGTATAAGTTTCAAGTTTGATTTGTTTATAAACCACACCACTCAGGAATACTAACAGGTCTATGTATCTGATAATATCTGACAGGAAGAGGCATGGAAGGCAGATCCTGTCTTTATAAACTCATGCAAAATCTTCATAATCAGACATATGTTTTTGAAAATATGCTTACCTGACAATTTATTAAGACTGAAGTTTTTATTGTCCACTGGTCAACAACTCTTAAAATCTCAGCTATTTTGAAACAATGACTCACACATTCCGTTCCTCTCCTCTATCTGGCTTCCTTCACACAACAAGCTTTTCTAATACCAAACCAGCACAGAAGCTTCAATGAAATGTAAAAATCCTATTTCTGCTTTATTTAGAGCTCTTTTCTTAAATGGCCAATGTCTTTTTTACCTAGGCGGTGTAAAAGGACAGTAACCCTATGTCCATTTTTTTCTGACCATTTCCTGTTGATGAAAGGAAATATGTGTATCAAATATGTAAACCAAATTTGGGTTGGCTTTCATTGATGCAGTTTGTTCCCAAAATTAGGAAAGATATTGTATTCTTCCTATGAAATCACAATGAATTAGTAAATTCTTCAAATTTATATGTGATACGGAGGAAGAAAGATATCCCTCAGAATAGAATCATAGAATTTGAAGAAAGTTCCACACATTAATATAATCATACCTAATAGTTTTCAAATCTGTCATTCTCCTAACAGAATCAAAACACTGTCACTAGAAGACAACATAAAAAAAAAAGAGGGTTTACCTGAAGTATTGCTCTTACTGTTCCCCACTGAAGTAAAACAGTCTATGTATGGATAAACTTAACAGACAAAACAAGAAATTCCCTGAACTGGAAGTAGGAAGAGACTGGAAGAATATTAGAAGGAAGTCTCTGTGCTTGTATCTATCTTCTTTTTCCCTGATATCCACTTTTATAGGCATTGCTGGAGGCAGCATAGTAGCCTAGATGGAGCTTTCATGGGAACTACTATGGCCATTCTTGTCTTCTCAGGCAGTTTTAAAGGCTAGTGAAATGAAAATGCAATTCTGCTTCCAGCAGAGAATAAATTATCTACTGTGCTATTTTTCAAATGAAGAGATTCTTTACAGGCTTACAGACCACAGTGATGGGACGCTTGGTCTTCAAACCACAAGAAAAATTTCAATTAAAAAAAAAATATAGAAATGAGATAAATCATTAATGCTCAGAAAACTGCAAAGAAGCTATACAGTATTTACAAAAGCAATTAAAAAATCACTGTTTTATAAAATATGGTATTTATCAATAATAAAGCAATGCATTTATAATAGTCTAATTATTTATGTTATATTTTATGATTTATAGCACTATTTTTTATGTAAGCTGCGACAGTACTTTCATGTACAATTCCACAAAAACTGAGTTTTTACATTGAATTTTTTTAGTCATAGCTCTATTGCTCTATGTTTTTAATCAGGGAAATCATGTGTTTTACATTACTTGGCTTGTAAAATAATAGTTGCTTCCATATTTTCATTAAGCTGTAAAAGATTATCTAACTAATTTATTTACAGGGTTATTTCATTCTATGCCCCTATAAAGAAGTAGAGTTGTTTATCTATTTCTCTTCTAAAAGGACTTTTTCTCCCATAGAAGGAAAACAAGAAGACATTTCAAGCTGGATATTTAAGATAGCTCTATTTATCTATGCTTGTCACAGTGAAAAAAATTACTGTTAAAATTTAATAATGTCCTAAACTATAAATGATCCCTACCAAATGTGAACTAACGTTTTCCTCTTTAAAACAAACAAATTATCACTGTGGAGATAATTTGAAAATTATTCTGCCTATCCTGCAGCCATAATCTTTTCTAGGGTAATTTGGCACAGGCTCAGTGAATTAAGGGGAGCTAAGCACACTCACTCCAAATGACGATTTGCTCCTCTCTGCACATAAAAGGAAGTCACTTTTAATTTGTCAAAAAAACCCTAATGTAATCCTGAAAGTTTTAACTACTCTTTTAGCATCAGGAAGTTAACAGCCCACATCTGGAGGACAATATGATCCCACCAGTGGTTGTAACAAGACGTAGAAGACTACTGCAACCTTTCAACAGGTTGGCAGTAATGAAAAATGGTTCAACCTAGAAAGCCCAGTCCATCCATTGTTCTTCAATGTTACAAATATCCAACTGTTGTTACACATTGATGAACTCTACCAGTACAGATGGCAGAAGAGCATGGCTGGTTGAGTTAGAGTGCAGACAAGATGTATCTAGGAGGAATGAAAAAAAAGACCTTATTAGTTGTATTTCTATGACCTATGAGGTAAGTAGAGTGCCCGTGTGTTCTCAGTGGCAGTGACTGAAGTGTTTGGGAGGTGGTGTATTGTGCCAGTCCCTTCAATGTGGAAACCCATGATAGTTTTAGCTAAGAAAATCATCATAGTGGAGACGTGTCAAATAAACTTACTTTGAATAATATGGTTATGAATGATCATATGCTAGTAGAGACAACCAGCTAAGACCCTGAGGCCATCTCATATGACATAGACTTACAGCCAAACTGTCTTATCCCTCAAAACAGGGTGGTTGCATCCAGATTTCCTGCACTAATGGTCCCTGACCTGTGTTAGGGATCAGAGTCAAGGTTTTCTTTGAAAGGGTGTTACCAGCTCTGGGATCAGGCCAGAAGCTGCTACTTGTCAAACTCTAAAACAGTATAACTGATCGCATACCTGTTCTTACATCCACACATTGACCATTTTTATTTTACTAATGGAGAGAATTCTTGTGCAACATAGAAAGAAAGAATACCTCTTTGAAGAAGAAATTTAAAACTTTGATAGTGCTTCTATATTATCATAACCTTGGCTGCTAAGATAGGAAGTGCTGCTGTCAAAGAGGGGATACGGCACTGCATCCTTGCAGCCTCAGCTGTTCAAAGAGTTATACCTCATACTAATTAGTACTGTGTGTCCCCATGGCCAATGAAACTGTATCTATATACTCTGTCTCCAAGACCTTTGCAGAGCCAGTCTCCGCATCCAATATTTTCAGTATTACAATGTCCCTTGGCAACATATCACGTAGTATTAGATGGATTCCTGCAGAATTTTAAATGTCAGCACATGATTTGCTATTGGATGCAGATTAATGAGGAGTATTGTGATGTAGAAATGTAGGTAGAAAATGACATAGATTTCAGAATCTCAAAGAAAAAATGTTGCGTAAGAAAACAATTATTTCTTCATCAGCAGAACATTTCACAAGTATTTTGGCTAAAGGGTTTTGTAAAGGCTGATTTAGATTTATTCATAGCGTGAGAAAGGAGGATAACCTTTGATCTTGAATTTTCTTGCTGAACAAACTCTTGTTAAACATTCTTTTCTGCCACATGCAACTATTAGAGCAAAGAAGCAACAGTTATCTCTTCACAAAACCAGAGAATATTACTTAGCAACAGTTTTGAAAGACTAGAACTTTATCAAAAAAAAAGAATTTCAATAAAATCTACCAGGTTCTCTCTAATTAATCCCTTTATAATGTAAGTGATAAACTCATAAGTATTCCTCTATCATGAAGTCAGTTTTTAGAATGGACTTTAGACAATCAGATTTTTAATAAAAATATTAAGTTGGCCATCATACTTTGGAATCTTAATGTCTTGGAATAAACTAACATTTGCACATCCTAGTAATGGGAATTCTGTGCCCTTCTGAAAACTGATCATGTAGATTTGTGTTATTTCCAAGACTACTGGGATCTTAACAAAAGCATCTCTTCAAGTACAAAGATCTCAATAGTCCTGGGGAGTTCTTACTCTTATGAAGTTTCAGAAGAAGGACTGTGATGATATAGTAAACTATAGTTTACTATAGTAAACGATATAGTAAACAATAAGGAAAATCATATTGGAAATATTGAATCAGATCTTAACAAAACTACTGTCAGAATGGAATTTCAGTGCAAGAGTCAAAAAAAGACTCAGTGGCACTAGTGACCTTTAAATGAAAGGCAGTGAAGCACAAATGTGCCTCCGAATGCTGAAGATAGAGATCTCCATCCAAAACTAAAACCTCCAGAGCTCTGGCCTGGATGATACCAATTTCTGAGACTCATGGGTTTTGTTAGTAGTGTCATATGGTCCAGATACAGTCAACCAAAAATGAGTAGGATTCACCCAGATACTGAATAAGTTGGCTCATATGATTGTAAGTCTGTTCATCAGTGAAAATCATGATGGGTGAAAAAATTACTAATAATTGGGAAAAGGCTAATGTTGATCCCACCTTAAGAAAGACCAGATAGGGAAGTTGGGAAGAATGTGTCTGTCAGCTTCATCTCTATTCCTGGAAAGCCAGTGGAACAAGCTGCTAGTAATTCAGTGTCAGCATGGATGACGAAGTTGTTAGGACCAGACAGTGTGCACTCGCTAGTGAAAAATCCGGTTTGATAAGTTTGACTACCTTCTGTGATGAAATGACCATATATGAAAATATAGGGGAAATAGTATATGTATCATATCTTGACTTTAATGCAGCCTTTGACACCATCTCCCATAGATTCTCATTCGGAAGTTAAGTAATTATGGGATGGATGGATACACTGCTGGGGTGTTGAAAATTGACTGGAACTATTGGGCTCAGAAGATGGCAATCTTGACATCCAACCTGTGGCTCATCAGGAGTGTTGTATTCCAGAAGCTGATGCTTAGGTTGATATTGTTCGATATCTTATCATTGGGATGAAGAGTCAAAGTGCACCCTCAGGAATGATGCATACTCTGTTAAATTAAGGGGACTGAATAACATGTCAAACCACAGAGCTTCTATCCAAGACTTTAAGACTTCTTCTATCCAAGAGCTTCTATCCAAGAAGTTAAAGACTAGAACAACAGAAACTTTGTTAAGTTTAAGATAGGCAAACAGAAGTTTCACTACAGACCCTGACCTGTAGGCTGATTTTCAATCCCAGACTCTGCCTCCCTTGTCCCTAGAGTCAGGGCTGGGGCTGTCCTTGTGCCCCCTGGCTGCTCTGCTCCTGGCTGGGGTTGGGACAGTCCCGCCACCACTGCAGAAGCCCTGGAACCCCTGACTCCCAAGGACTCCCTGGCCCACGTTGCACCCTGACAGTTTTCAACCAAGATAGGGTAAGCTCAAACATCAGTCCAGGAGTGCAAATCATGGCTTGGCAGTTGGAAACCAGTAGTGCCTGAGCTGCTGCTGTGTGTCCTGCCTGCACACGACACCAGAGCTGTTTCCTCTACTATTGCTGTATTTGTCACAAAGCTTTTAAGAATGCTCCTCCTGAATTTATGTATCAAATCTGAGTGAAACGAGTGTGAGTCTCAATGCATTTGCTCAAATGCAAAGTCTAAAAAAGGATTTCAGAAATATTACCTAGGATGTTTCTGTGGAAAGTCAACTCATTATTACTTTGTCTGTTCGTATCTATCCACAGCAACACTTATTTGTCTTTTTCTTTCATCAGTCACAGCTTGTCCTAATTTGGTCACCATGGACAAGATTTCCTTTGGTGTTTTATAACCCTCACACACTTGTTTCTGATGATGCCTCAAAGCCTAATAGTACTTTCAAAGCGACATGTAGGCTTGGCTGTCTACATCTGAATCTATTACTTGATAGATTATTGGCATCTCTGTAAGGTAAAACACCAGTGCTAAAATTCACAATTCTCTTAGTGTTCAGCTTCTTGTGCATGTACACATATATGTAAATATATATATGAATATAAGAAACTGCTGGAATCACCAGGCTAGTCAGCAGAATAAAGTTGTCTTCCACCCAACACAACTGTGTGCCACAAGCAAGTCAATCAGACAGAGACTTGGTGTGATGAGCAGAACTTCCCATGTGCTGCTGTCAAAAAAGAGCACAATTTCTTGATGCACAGTGGAGAGCAATTGAGGATAAGTCACCAGAGGCAGCAAGAACAGTCCTGGCACCAGCTGCTTGTCTGTATGGTGCCAGCAGAGCAATGGAAGCAGAGATTAGGTTTGGTATATGAAGTGCAGCAGACTGAGCATGGACATGGTGCTGACTGCAGGTCAGCATCACAGCAGCCAGGGTGGGCCACCTTACAGTCCCCAGTGCCAGGAACACTGAGGTCAGGAGGTATCAGCAAATGGGCAGGAAGAGATTAATATTCTCCTTTTATTGCTTTAACATGAAAGTATTTGCCTACCTGCAAGAGGTAGAACACTCTTGTTTTCTCCCATGTATGGTATTGCAGATAATTAGAAGTTTCTTTCATGATTAAATGGAAAGACTACAAGAAAAGCTAGAGAATTCTTAAAATGCACTTTTCTCATTTCACTTTCATTTCAAACACTGGTTTTGCTAAATCTAACCACAGCATATGCAGAGGCTTTGCTATTCTGGGCCATGATGAGAAGAAAGTAATGTTGAAAATAACAACTAAAGCATTCTAAAAGTCATTTACTTTCACAAAATTATGGGTGGGACATTCATTTTTGGCAACTGACACAAAAATTCTGCTACTTTTTATGTATTTCTTCTCAGGATTAGACCTTCTCTGATTTTTCACATGCTTCTAAGGGATCTTTACATAGCCATAAGGAAGGGAAGGGAGAGGGGAAGCCTTCCTTCTGTTGTGAAACAAACACTTCTCAGTACGTGGAGAAAGGACTGCCAGAGTCAGGACATTATAAACTTTTATCATTCTGCTTATTAAAGACTGCAGACTGGCCAAATTATTAATTGCCAGGTGCTACTCATCTCTAGTCTTAGTTCTACTCTTATCAAATCTGAGAGCAGGAGATACTTGCAGCTTACAAACCTAAAATAGCTCAAAAGTGTTGGTAAAGATATACTTGCTCTGAAGGTACATAAAGTGCTCTTTGTCAATTTTACTCTACAGTGTTAACTGACATACTGCATGCAGTGCTTGACAGTCCTGTTAAAACTTAATTTAAAAGTAACTAAAAGACTAAGAATTTGTCTGCATGTTACGCAGGCCACTTCAGCTTTCATAACATAAAAAGAGGAGGCTTCCAGAGGTGCCAGATCAGACCTCTTCATGACAAAAGCAAAGCTGATACAGGCAGGCATAGCTCCCACTTGAATTTAATATTCCTTTGCTCTCTTTATTGGTGACAGGTCTGGAATGCTGGAGGCTGGAAGAACAAATAAGTTTGAACCAGAGCTGTGGAAATAAAGATGTTCACAGACTAATCTCTGACCTGCCAATCCAATTGGAGTGGGAAAAACTGTAAAAAAAACTGAATTATTTCATATTGCATGGACCAAGGAATTATATGTTTTCTGTACTGCTTTTGAGGGAATTATTGTAAGCCATTTCTTCAAAATCAGTTTGAGTTTTGTCATCATCTTTAATGCAAAGAAGTTTAGGCCCTTTGGATGTATTTTTGTCTTTCACAGTAATGGCTAAATACAGGCTTTGTAGTGAAATTTTGAAATCTTTATTTCATTGACATCAAGGGAGAAATTTCACTAATGATGGTGGGGCCATGTTTTTACCCAGGTCACTCTGATCTCTTGTTGATCAGTTCTCCCTGGGATCAAGTGATAGGATGCATGGGAATGGATCAAATGCTGCAACAGGGGAGGTGTAGACTGGACATGAGGAAGCATTTCTTTACTGAGAGAGGCAGTGGTCTGGAAGAGGCTTCCTAGAGGGGTGCTCAATGCCCTAAACCTGTCCAGGGTTTAAAAGGCATTTGGACAATGCCCTTGACAATATGCTTTAACTTCTAGTCAGCCCTAAAGTGGTCAGGAAGTTGGACCAGATGATCATTGTTCATCACTTCTAAGTCATCTATTCTATAATAAATGAAACGCCAAAAAAATTCTGTTGGATTACATCAATCTGGATTGTTCATTCTACGACTTTATGTTTTGCTATCGACCTTCACTTACTCTTAGATACACTGTTGAATGCAGAAGTCCGGGAATGGATGAGCTGGGATGTACATCATGGTTAAACGATTTATTACTAAAAGCAACGGTACACTGTCATGAGCAACAGGCTTACCCAAAACCACGTTTCTGGTAAGTCATTTTATCCTATAATGAGTTGAGCTACCTTACACTGAAGATGAAAGTCAGTCCAAATTCCTGACTTTTTTTTTTTTCTTTGAGCTGCATTATTTCGGACAATTTGCATCAGATACTGCATGATGTAACCTGACATGATATAATCCAGCATTTTGAATAAGGGAAAAGCTGAATGTTATTTCAGCTGTCAGGCATGTTTTTGGATAGTAAATTTTATAGTCAGCATTTGTGCAAGAACAGGTAGAGAACAGAAGACAACTATGTGTAGACTGTGAAATGTTAACACTTTCTGAAAGAGGGGCTGTAGATATTTCTACTGTACTGTGATTTGCAACACACAGATTTGAAAGTACCTGTACTATCTACAGTTTTGAAAACCACAATAGAGTTAAAATAAAATACTTTCATGCTCAAAATAAAATAAAGACAATGATATAAGGCAACATTAAAAGATCCCTATATCAATAGCTAAGTAAAATAATGACAGAAGGAGGTGGGAAGAAACATTGTCATCTGCAAGAACTGGAAGGAGGGGGAGTCAAAGACAACATGATTATTTGGTCAAAAAGGTTACCCTGAGACTGAGTTCAGGGAGTATCTAGTGGCTATCTGGGTATGTTTCCTAAAGCAAGGTCTGTTAAACTAGTATATAACCCTGAGGAAAGAAGGGGATGCCCCTTAATGCTCAGGTCATTTAAAACTAGATTGTAAACTACAGGGAACAATTTTAGACTGTCAGGGGAGAATAATATGTGACCTAATACTCAACTTTCCATCTCTAGTTACTCTCACTCTGTGACTGCACATTTCAGGGGACTCAAAACAAGATATCAGTCTCTCACATCGGGGGCACAGGAGATTATGTATGGCTTGTTTGCCATTGCTCTGAAAGTAAGGTGTTATTTCAGTAGAGGTGTACTGACACTATAACCAGATATGACTTGAGGTTAAAACACTGCAAAAATCCTACTAAAAGGTTGGCAGAGCGAAAAGACACATGCACATACACACCCCAGGATTGTCTTTTAAATATTAGCTAAATTTTGGAACATGTGATGGGGCTGAGGAATTCTGAGACTGATTACAAGTTATAGCCCACTTCCTGTTTCCATTGAAGTCAAAGGCAAAACTCCCATTGATCCCATGGGAGCACATTCTATACTTTCCCACTACATAGCTCTAATATTTTAATGGATTCAAGCAGTTTTCCTTAAAAAAATCACACTTATGCTGACAGTTTAGACACCAAATTTCTTGAAGCTTGATGTAATTTGAAATAACCCAGATGTGAAAACCTCTACAAATGAGATTTATAAAGGAAACAAAATTTAAACCTTAATGTTGACAACTCCTGCGATACCACTGATATCAATAAAGGGAAGACAAGTTATTTTTTGCAGCTCTGTGGGGGAAAAAACCATTCAGCTACTCCCATCTGAAAAATTACTCCCAGTAGGACTTCAAAAGATACTGGTCACAACCTCACATACATGAGGATTCATTAGTGTTTCTCAGTAGTTCTCTCTAAGCTATTTTTATACAAAGCTGTGAGTTCAGAGGTCACACTGTACCTCATGCAAGCATATTGGGGAGCTTTCAGAAGTGTAGGTATAGTTGGAGAGTTATGTCATGTCATATTACATGATTCTCTAACTGTATGTGAGGAAAGGCATGTAAGCCTTTCTGTAAGGCAGCCGTACAAAGACCTAAGCCATTTTCAAGCAACTCTCAGCCAAAGCTCAGTTTTTCTTTCAAATTTCATGTCATTAAATTTCTGGACCAAGACAAACCTCTCTCTGGATAAGAGGAGCTGAGTACAGCTCTTTCTTGCATGCAAGAAAGCCACCAAAGTAAAGCCAAAGTCAGTCTTGACCTGTCACCCTTGGGATGAGAATCTTGTCCTGTGCTCCTATTTAATAGGGCAAGTTGAAGTCTTCATGAGTGGTTTTGATATGATATTCTTTACTCTTACATGGCCATTCAAAATTTCCACGTTGAAATGCCTAATTGTTTTCACACATTCAACTTTCGTTGACAATGAAATGCCAACCACATAAGGTGTGGCATATTTCTCTGCAGTTTTACCCAAGAAAAAAGAGGGGTTTTTAGTTAAAGGCTTTGTACGAAATTTATCAGAAGAGACTGCTAAGACACCAAGGCAGTCCTAATAAAGACCAGTCCTTACAGAGAATTTGAATACATGTGGATGTGACAAGCCCTTTGGCATTCTTTTCCCACCTCTCAGAAGTAGCCTTTCTTCTGGTACGTCTTTCCTTAATTCAGAGGGTCATTGAAGCAAGGTAAATAACACCAAAGACAAGCGTTGCCCTTTGGACAAGTATGCTCTTTGGATTATTCTTTAACATTTTACTTCCCTTTTCCTCCTGTGATGTCAATAGCCTTCTTGTCTTAGAAAATCAGCTTTCTCTAATCTTTGTGGTAAAGATAATCAATATAATAATACCCCACTTAGGGAAGTAGAGTGGGAGTTGCTGATCTCTTTTCCCTGGGATCCAGGGATAGGATGAGTAGGAATGGTTCAAGGCTGCTTCAGGGAAGGTTCAGACTGGATATTAGGAAGCATTTGTTTCCTGAGAGGGTGGCCAAACACTGAAACACATTTTCTAGAGAGGTGGTTGATGCCCCAAGCCTGTCAGTGTTTAAGAGCCATTTAGGCAATGCCCTTAACAACATGCTTTAACTTCTGGTCAAGCCTGAACTGGTCAGGAGGTTGGACTAGATGATCACTGCAGGTTGCTTCCAACAGAAGTATCCCTATCCTATGCTATGCTATGCTACGGTGTTCTGTTTTATATAGTTAATGGTTACACAAATAAATATTATGTATGAAGAACAAAGAACCACAATCATCAGGAGTAGGTGAAAACATAAGGCACAGTTTGAAACAAGCTTTTGTTCATATGGGCATACCTTTGACTGAAGGAATCAGATTCTATTATTTTTTTATGTGCATATTAATACAATAATAATTAGGACATGTTAGACACAGGATAAACATGTAGGCAAATAGCAGGAAATAATCAGTTGGAGGCCTGTCTGAAAACTGTTCATAAAGAAAAAAGTCTGGCATTTTTAAAACTCTGCGGGAGTTGGATAATTAGCTCCCACTGCATTGTAATGACATCTTTAGATCTCACAGAAATGGCAGATAGCCATAGTAATAGAAGAGGAGGAAGAGACAATGATTAAAGCTGAACAAATGTTTTGGAAGAAGGGAAATTTTGTTGAAGCAGATGTCTTCCAGAAATATATCTATTTCTAAACAGCTTTTTGCAGATCCACAGCTTTCTGAGTATTGCAACACAAGAAAGATTAAGATTAATCCTCTCATTTCATTGGCTCAGACATTGGGATGTCAAATACACAGACTCAAATTCTCAGTCCAACTAAGGAGGTAAAGTATTTATCCCATATCACTAGAGAGAGAAACAAATGAAAACACACAGTGAAGGCAAAAGAAACCTCATATAAAACCAGCTTTGTTTTTTGACTCAGAACCCAATATTTCTTTATAATTTTAACTCATTAAGTTTTCAGCAGGTTGTGGATTTGTTCCAAAATAGAATAAAAATTTCAAGCTTTGAAAATTGCTAAAAACCAGTGTTTGTCCAGACAGCTTTCTGTAGTGTGTATCTACTTTTTTCAGTAGTGTGGATCTGCTATTTTTATGACAATGATGTCATACATATCACACTTTCTTTACCCCATGTAAAATTCCATTGTTTTGATTTTACTAGACAACTATGCTTCTAGAAGAAGAATAGAAATATGAAATGGTCATCACTGCAATTTTTAATTAATTCCTACAGGGACATAGTAGGCAGGAGTCCACATATTTAAAGGTACACAGAGTGCAAGCCCTTAAATGGCCAATGTTTCCCATCATTATCTTCTCTCAGGAAAGCATGTGTTCTTCACACAGACAGTCTCTGAAGTGCTGAACTGATTTTAGCTGACTGCATTGGCACAGTTTGCTTGTAGAGATTCATTCATTATCCCAGCAGCCAGCATAATACACTTTGCTGTGGCAGTTCTAAGTGGCAGTAATTTGGTATCTGTCTCCAGTCAGTTCCTAACCCAGACCTGATTTAAACAAATGCATTAAAACAGATTTTTTTCCAGTTTGTTCCATTCTCTTTCTCCTCCTATTCTTCAAGAAAAAAAAAAAAAATGAAAAAGAATTAGTGGCAAATAAAGCTATGAAAGGAAATACCCTTTTGCCTGATAAAGTGATTTTCAGGTATTAAAAAAAAAGACCACAGAATTGTATGAATATAGTGAATTAGAAAAAAGTTTTAATAAAGCATTTCATATTCTATTTCACAAAATCTAGCTTGACATATTTACTTAAGCCAATCTGAATCATTAAAGGTATAAATGTAAATTTAGAACTGGCTAACGAAGCAAATAAAGGATTATAATAAAGAAGAAATATCACATTGGAAGAGTCAGTGAAAGGTTGGCAATTGGCCTTACTGAATATTTCCATCTGAAAGATGTAGTATAGAGAGCATGGATGAAATTCTGAGCAAGCACTTAATTGAAAGACATGTTAGTACTAGCTGGAAAGTGAGGGGCTAGGGGAAGCAGAATTTTTTGTTTCATTAACCGTAAATCTCAGAAAAAAAATAATTTCAGGCAGTGCAAAGGAAGAAAGAAATCCAAGAAAATTAGTGCAGCACTAGGCATTTTTGACAGCAAAAGAGACATAATCCCACAAAGTACCATGCAGTACTTGTGAAGCTAAATAAATGAAAAAATGAAAGCACGAACAAGCACTCTCTGGCTTGTGAAGGTGTACCAAAGATGAGATGGGCCTTATGTAGGCATCTGTGCTGCAGTAAACCTTCTGGAACTTTTTGGAAACTAGAAGTTGATGAAAAGAAAAATAAATATGATCCACATATGAGTTAAAATTATAGGCCTAAATATATTTATCTTGGAGAATTAGCAAGTAGGGATGTGACTTGGTAACAGTACATATATACTTGACGGGTAAGGGCATGATCAGTGAAAAAGGAACATTTAGGGATGATAAAAGATAAGAATGAAGATAAAACTAAGAATGAAGGATTTAGGTTGGTATCTCAAAGCTTTCTCACAGGGAGGAAAAGTCTTCAAAGAAGTCAGAGATATATTAAATTGAAGGCTTTAAACAGCCACCGTGCAGATGAATAGAACAATAAGACCAAGACTTTAGAAAATGTATGCCCTAACTCGGGCTTCTCCATGCATATTTAGCTGATAAACTACATTTATACATTTTTATGTCTGTTAATGGCTGCTTTCATTTCAATACAACCATGGAAACGTCACCGCATTTTCTCACCTATAGCTGCTTCTTCCCTCCCCTTTCCCCACACCTTTATCCATGAGAAAAAGACATTAGCATTTTAGGCCAGAAAATACTTTTATTGTTGCCTGGTCTCAACTCTTGAAAATCTGCAATTGGAACAGCAGAATGTGTGTCTGGACAAAGTCCTTCCTACAAATTGCTCCACACCTTCAAGGCTGCCTTGACTCAAAAACACACAGCTGCAGCCTTCAGGATTCTCCTGATCCTTAGACTGATTTTAAAATTGAGCTTTTCACTGTTTTCATGGTAGAAAAAAAATATCATTTTATTCATCTGCATGCTTTTTATATAATAATGTCAACTGAATGGTTTGGGGAATTTTAAGCAAGTTTATCACTTCAGCAAAAGTTGTCCTAACTGCCCTATTGTATTGATGCTAGAACAAGAGTTTAAAAGCTGGGCAAAGATTGGTGTTTGTTCTCTCCACTAACTGATTTTAGCACCCCATTTATCATATTATTTTATATCACTTAATATCATTGGTGATGTTTTCTCTACCTTAAACAAAAATGATCAGACATCATCTTGTCCTACAATGTTCAGGTTTACAAAACTTCCAAAATGACATTTTAGCATCTCATATAAAAATATTTATTTTTAAATACTGAAATTATTGATTTTGCTGAAACTTCAATTTATTTTTAGATTAATATATCTGAGGTAATTCCTACTTCAAAATTGTCAATTTCTGACTTATTATAGGGAAGTATAATCAATCACCCAAACTGTGCATAGTCACAAATGACTGTGGTTTGCAATGCGATCTTGGAAATCTTTACATTTTCTGAAATAATATTTATTTTTAATATCTTGAACATTTATTTCAAGTGGCAGAAATAAAAAGCCTTGGATATATATAGTAGAAGAGTTGAATTTCAGGCAAATATGGCTGGAACAGATAAATGAAAATAGTGCAGTGGAATTAAGTGCTGAGAGCTGCAGTAATGTGATGCTTCTGATTTTTCCTTCTGTAGACATATCTTGTAAAGTCTATAAGCCCCTGCTCTGGGGTTTGTTTTTTTGTTTGTTTTCAGGCCTTTGTTTTCAGACCCTTGTCCTAACTCCAGGTAAAGGTGACATCAGGCTTGGTCTTCTTGACATTCTGGTTTCCACCCATGTACATCCACACATCGCACATATGCCCACACATGGAGCCACAGTCAGGATTAAGATGAGCTCAAAAAGAAATTAAAACGACTGATAGACCAATGGAGAAAGACTTTAAACATTTTTAGCTTTGTTTTTCTCTCTAATGACAAAGAAAACACATCCTAGGACTTAGAAAAGAAAAATTAATAAAGTTATTTGCAGCCTACAAAAGAGTAATGTTGCGCTCTTTTATTTTTAGTCAACTATCTCCTTTTGGGTAGAAGGGAAGGAAGGATCCTCCAGCTGTGCTTCATGCACTGCTTATTTTATTCTCCTTTCTGCTGAGCTTGAACACACATGACTGGACTGCTGGGGTGATTGTCCCAGTTGAGTAGCCTCTGCTTTTCCAATGCACCTTCTGAAGATCCTTCATTCAACTCACTGGACAAGATCTAATCCACCCTGAGTATGGCTTGTACCCTCCAAGTAGATCCTTATATCTTTTTCTAAAACAAGGGGGTAAGCTGCTTCTTGATATTCATATTAAATGAAGGGCAGCTTTTTTGCCACCACATTCATCCTCCTGTGCAGAGGTGTTATACAGCCACCATACAGATGGTTTCCCAAAACTCTGATAAAATGTATACATCTACAGCCAGAAATTTGGTTTTCATTCCAAAGGTAACAGAGATGCTACATATTGAAAATCTTTCCAATTCCAAGGTGTCACTTCCACCCGTACAAATAAATGGCTCTGAAATCCCTTATGTATGTGAAATACCCTACAATAGGAATAGTGTTTACTTCACATGATGTGATGAATACATCCAGAAGATTTGACAAATGCTAATGTAATGAGAGCCATGGAATATCCTGGCATAGAAGATTCACCATTGCTATTAAATACTGCACATCCTACCGTCAGCAAAATTTATTTTTGCATAGGTAAATTTGCCAGGAGTGAACAGCTCTGCTAGAGGCATAAACAGAAGTATTGCCTTCAAAGTGAGGGCAATGAGAAATAATCAAAGCTCATAAAAAGCCATGTGCATTGCAAACTACATAGAACTTTTAAAGCAGTGAAGACATTGTCACCACCAGCAGGGTGTACATGTTAGCCCGATAAAAAGCACACAATTGCCTGCAGCCCAGTGATATGAACAGTGTTGAGAAACTGGCAGGTACCTCTGTGCTGCTGACAAGGTTCACAGCTAATATCTCCCACCGCAGTTCCCACTGAGCAGTGAAATGGGGAAGACAAGGAGAGCTGAGGCCACCTAGCACTGAACCCCAGGAGGCTGAGGGGTTTGATTACCATTTCAAGAACCCAAGTGTCCAACAGAGCTCCAGTCTCTGAGTAGCTCCCAGTAATTCAGTGTAAATTCGGCTATTCTTCAACAACACTGATATGAAGAATTTATTCCCAGAAACACCCACTTTCAAACTCAGATAGAAATTAGGAGTTGGAGCCTCGGTTTGTCCTCTTCAGGCAACCCTACAGAGTTATGCCCTCCTCTGTCACAGGACTCAGTAAAGCAGTCTTTCACAGATGCATCTGTTGACCAAATGTCTGAATAGACAGTGTTTTCCATAGCAAAAGGATGCTTGGGTCAAGTACAGTAATAAAAGCAGTAAAAATGCGATCATCTAACGGTGCTAAAAGAACTACCAGTAGAAAGACACACCTTAACCTTCCAGAAATGAATGCTCATTTTTATATACTTAGTTTGCTGAAAACAATATATTGGAACAGTAAAATTCTAGCTAAATCAGCAATAAATCCCACATCAATTTTTCCTGCAAGAAAAAACAACTAAATGTCACCTATGTTATAATAGAATTAGTGCCCAGTTTAACATATATCCATAATACAAAGCAGATTTTCACATATTCTTTCCCAGTGTCTGTGGCTTTCACAGAGCTCCACTGTCTCATGTTTCCACAAAAGCGATAAAAATACATGTTCTTTTTCTTCCTTATAGGAAATAAGTCTTGAAGCTGTCAATCTCAGACTATGTCTATGTGGCCCTGCCTTAAAAAGATCGAGCTCCAGCTTGGGGATAAGGCACCATACCTTTATTCTCAAACTTTACATTTTGTTCCAAATAAGCCAGCTAGGATGCCTTATGAAAATTTAAGATTAATAATCCAGTTTCGCTCCTTTTATGCCTTTGTAGGACATTGGAGACAACTTTTTCTGGTTGTTTTTTGAAAATAAAAGTAAACAAGCATATACAAAAGAACAATTCCTAAGGAAAAATGTGTTGCACATGGATTAATGTGCTATGAAATCGCATTAGGGGCAGAAACTTTTGCTTCTTTCTGGCCCTGAGTAATTTCCATTTACAAAGTTTTTATAAAGAGAAAAGGTGTTATTTGCAAGCACCTTATCACACAGGGGTTTTGAAACAGGAAATCAGTGGCTTTTTGACTAATTGCCTTTTACATGAACAAAACCCAATCACCATTCAAGTTATAGATCCTCTGCATTCCTGCAGCAGTGGTACACTTGGAGGACTCAGGTCTCAAATGCTGAGCACATATTCCTGTAGGGCATGAACTGAAGCATGAGATTCATGTTGAAAGAGAACTAGATTTTTTTTTTTTCTCTTGTAGGAGAACAGCTTAAAGCACTTTTTTGACTCAGAGGCAAGATTTGAGGTTTGCACACATAGCACAGCATTCACCTCATATCATATGGGAAAAAAATCGAAACAAGTTTGTCTCGAAGTATCTTCTACTTAGTGTATATACCCAAATATTTTTAAAATTACTATTTAACATTTTGTTACTATGATTTGCCATATACTCCACAATGACCAAGTAACTGAAGAATGAGCTCAGGAACCAATCTTTTGCAACAGCAAATACACGACTTCAAACCCAATCCTCAACACATGCAGTTCCTTCAGATGTGCTTTAGGAAACCACATGAAGACCTTCAGCCTGCTATATGGGGAGAACTACTTTTGTCATCACGTGGAAGCCTAAGGCTTCATAAACGTTTCATGTTTTCCATTGAGAACCAAAGAAACTTGCAGTAGAATTAGAGAGAAAGCCAAAAAGCCTCTGATTCAGTGTTCTTGCATTTGCCTGTTCATGTGTGGTGGCTTCAGACACAGGCACTGAACAGTGAAGGTTCAGTGCAAAGCTAGCCATTTTGCATAGCTTTGGATGTAGATGCTGACTCCTGCTTCGAGCAGAGATGACCAGTATGACTCCTAGTCTAACTGTCTGAAGGATGCTAGATCTTGAGTTCTCAGGATGTTTATGAGCACAGAGAAGGAATTTGAATTGTTGCAGATCCACTGCTCTTTCTTGTGAGATTTGCTTTTCTACCAAACTGTGTATTCTGGGTTTTTTATATGAAAATAATTCATGTCATTTCCTAATGCAATCAGGGATATGCATTCTTGCTTGTAGAAGTAATGCCACTGCAGTTGAGAAAATTGTTTCTCCTGATTCAGGGTGTTGACCACAGTGAAGAAAGCTTCAATTTGAATAGTTTGTACTGATCACATCCAATGTCATCTGAAAGCTGATGCAGAAAATTGTCTAGCATCTAAAAGATCAAACATTATCAGCCAAACACACCACAACTCCCTGACTACAGTCAGGAGAGAAAGTGGAGAATGTGATAGGTCTCATCTGACCAGGAAGCCTGACCGGGTACAGATGGAATCTCTTTAAGGTTAACCTGGGCTGATTCACCTTACAGAGCTCACTTCAGACTTAACCTAAAGCAAAATATGTTGGGTTTTTTTTCAGTTTTGGCCTAATGAAGTCTTTTCAGTTTCAAATAAAAGTAATATATGCCTTTTTTTCATACAAAGCCAAATGTTCTGTGGACAGATAACAATTTCATTAATTCTAATTAAAGAATATGGAGTATTTTCCAGAAAGCTTTAGTCCATGCACTTGTATGTACATGAGGAATGTAACTTGTTCAAGATTGGATTTGTTTCTTCCCACTTCATCAACAGCTACATAGGGTTTTTTTAGCACTTGCCATCTGCTCTTAATTAACAAAAGCAAACAGTGATTAATAGATATATTCTGCGTCTGGTAATAGTCACAAGCTGTCAGCTTACAGGTGTGGTGAAAACTAAGAACAGAGAAAACAGATTTCCCAACTGGGACAAAGTTCTTTAGTTCTTTATAACCTAGTTTATGTGACATTAGACCTTCACTGGACTTGTAGGTTATTTTTGATTTTTAAAGCTGAAAACAGGATTCCACTTCTCCCCTTATATAAGTAAACAAACTGTTTGGAAAAGAAAAAAATGTGAACCCCTAAATTAAGATTAACACTATCAAAAAGGAATGCTGAGAAAAAAAAAGACAGAGCTCTGTGGAAAAGAGTATGGATGAAACAGAGAAAAACAGCCTAAAATGGAACAAATCAAGGAGTTTTACTGAAAAAGCAGACAGAATAGCAAAGCACCTTAAGTTTGAACATTTTCTCAAGGATGTGAAAAGCTGTTTAACGTAATGTACCTGTCAGAGCAAAAGTGTACATGTAGTCTTAAAAATGGTGCTAGTGGAGCTTACAAACAAAAATATGAAACCTAATTGGCTAAGAAATTCAAAAATCTATAAAAAAAAAACACTCGAATATTATGCAGAAGAGAGGGAATTACTATAGCACTGTAACTACAGTGCATATTGTAGAACTTTAAAGAAAGCTTATATTGGCTGTGTGTTTTTTAGGGCAACAGTAGAGAAAAAAATATCAGAGCTCTTCAGCAATAGAGCGGCTGTGAGTTTTGAGCTTTGGGTCTTCGTGTCACTTGTCACCCATCTAATCAATTATTCTCCGCAGATAGATGTAAGTCTTCAATTTATTTCTACATTGCTAATAAAATATTTGCTAAAAAGGTAAGGAATTTTAATATTTTCAAGAAGGAGATAAGAAATTTAGCGACAATCCTCTGTAGATACCCATAAGGTAAGCAGTCCTTTATAGACGGATAAAAAATGAGGCCTTCATAGAATCGTAGAATGGTATGGGTTGGAAAGGACCTTAAGATCATCAAGTTCCAACCCCCCTGCCTTGGGCAGGGCTGCCTCACACTAGCCCATGTCGCCCATGATAAACCTTAAGGCTGTGAACTGTTTTTTTTTTCACTTGTATGAAAACAAAACCTTTCAAACCCTTTTGCAAAGAGTGACTTAATATGCAAACAAGCATCTGAAAACTTGTATCTTTCAAAAAAAAAATGTTGGACCTAAAGCACTGCCCTGTTGAATCTTTTTTCAAATTGGTACATTCTTCAGTGTATTTAAATTTAAAAGCACAGATTTCTTTTAAACAAAACAACAAAAATGAACAAACAACACTTTTCCTAAGGAGTTTCCGACCAACTCATCCTTGACAAGACCTCCCCATCAACAATTAAGCTAAAATAAAGAGGCACAGCCTCATCTTAAGTGAAGGCTTAGGCTGGTTATTAGAAAAAAATTCTTCACAGATAGGGTGATCAGGCACTGCAACAGGCTGTCTGGGGAAGTGGTGGAATTGCTGTCCCTGGAAATGTTCAAAAACAGTGTAGTTGAGGCCCTCACTGATAAGGTTTAGTAGTGGTCTTGGAAGTACTGGGGTAATGTTTGGACTTGATGATTTTAAAGGTCTTTTCCAACCTAGCTGATTCTGTGATTCTATGATTATATCTCTGTACAGTGGTTTGGGGTTCTTTTGTTCAGTGGAACAGGCATGGTATTCTACTGTAAAGCATTTCTGCTTTACTGACTCTTTGTCAATGCATGCCAGTGGAGAGAAAAGGGCTATTTTAAGGGCAAGATAAGAAATCTTATTATCTAAACTATATAAAAATGTACCTTTGAGTAATTTGTCTACCTCCATGATTTACATCTGGTCTGGTCCATATATATAACGTTACTCTAAAACCAACCTAAATAAATTCAAAAGAAACATGTAACCATGAAGGTCTATTAAAAAGTGTTTTGTGCTGGCAATTAAAAATAATTACATTTAACTTTTTAAATATTTCTATTAAACATCTACTTCCTTAACCTATAGTTAATAAACTATTTTAGTCCTCTTTAGGTGTTAAAATCTCAAAGGCATTTCTGAAATTTCTGGAAAATATTGCCTTCTTTGAAGAATTCCAAAAATCATCCAAATTACATCACTTTTCAGATTTTTGAAAGATTTCCATGAAGCCTACTCCAGCTCTGCAGAACTTCAGTGCATATGTCTAAATTTACAGATTGAGGGACAAAGTGGGTCTGAAAATCCATCTGTTTTTCCAGCTAGCACTCTCCCTTTGTCATTTTTTATTTCCTTACATCGTTAGACCCCCATGATTATGACAAAACGATTCCCACTGTCTGTTAGGCAAGTAAAAAACAGCCCTGAAGTCAGTGGGACTAGATATGTCAGTAAAATTTACCATGGACACAGTTCATAAAAAAATCAGTGTCCCAGGGAGTAATGAAAAAAGCTGAAGCAAAATTCTGAACATATGCAATAGCTGTAGGTGGTGAAATATAGTGCTTCTGAATCATGCGAGCATGACTTGAAAATTCTGGGGAGTAGTGGCAGTAATTCAAGGCATCTGTTACCACCGGTTCATCTCCAATTAATGCCACTTGATTGTAGCCTTCATCAAAATCTGGATCTTGTTTCTTCTGGCAGGCTAACCCCCTTTCTTTGCCATCAGTGCAAATATCCTCACCACTGTGCTGGGAATGGCAGTTCACTTTGTGGCAAGCATGCCCTCTGTTTTGTAGGAGTCACCAGTTGCAAAACCCCAAGGGAATAACACCAAATCTACAGCCAGAGTTTGATGAGGACAACAATTCTGACTAATTGATGATATACATTATTCACACTGGCCCATGCCTAGCATGATTTTTGAATATCCTTTACTTTTTGCATCTCAATAGTTCTTACAGGATGGAGGCTTGTGGATTTTTAGGTCTAAACCAACTGCTAAAACTACAAGGGTGTAGTTTTACTCAGATAAAACTGGCTTTTTTCCATCTTTGTCAAAACATCAAATATTGATGACAAAAGGATTCCTGCATCTTAGAGAAATCAGGTGGAGCACTGCGGCAATTCCCATTACAAATCTCACAGATGTTTGCCCTCAGGTATCCAACATCACAAGAAAGCACAGGCATGAACATATACTCTGACTAATGCAATTCTTCTATTTCTTACACTCCTCCATTACATAGCAATACCAGTGAGAGCAGCAAAAAAAGCTGTTACATACATGTGCTATGAATATATTGATGTAGCGAAACTAAATCATCATGATAAAATGACAAAGTAAACAAGTAGGTTAAAACAAGCTTGAGTTCATTCAAGAACTTTAATATTATATTCACTACAATGCACAAAACTCTCTTTGGTGGAAATTTATATTGATGTCTTTCAGCAACAGCATATTCTCTAAATCTCCCTTGCAGTTACAAAGAAGAGCAATGCCATTTCATTTTAATCCCAAGACACTTTAATACAATTCATATGACGCCTGTGAAGCATCATTACAACTTGCCAGTTAAGAGCAAATCCCTCTCTTTGAACACCTTGTTGTGATGAGAGCTGCCTGCCAAGAAAGCACTCAACAGATGGATTGAAGCCCTGAAGAATTTTTTTGACTTAGGGATGTCTTTGACACCACTTTCACAGTAAGACTTGTAAATCCTTCTGTAATTTTGGGGAGGGATAAGACATGTGTCTGCAAATGCACCTGATCAAAATATAAGCCATTCCAGAGGTATTTCCTAATCTCCCCTCCACATTTCTAAAAAGATAAACTGTATTTCACTAATGCCTAGTTTCTGCCTTAAAGGGTCAGCTACATCACCCTAAACATGCAACATAGAAAAAAAGTATCTGCAAAAGTAAGAGGATCTATCAGGCATTGTCACAGATACATTTGAAAGCAAATTAACAGCTAGGCTTTTGTAATGATGGATTTTGTTTATCTATTATATAGCAGCAAATCTTAGCCCCTTCCTGCCCTGTATGCTCACACGTTTTTTTAAAATGGGTACTTTAACTGTAGCGTAGAGCCTTTTAAAGCCATGATACCAATTTTATCATTAGATTTTTTTTCTTTAAACTTTGAGCACTTTAACCAAATCTCTGTGCAGAAGATAAGACTGCAGGAGTACAACAATAATTTCTCATGTAAGAGAAGGTTTTTCCTGAACTCTTCAGTGACCCAAGACTGGTTCTGAACAAACCATAAATGGCTTGTCTAAACAATAAGATTCCCCTCAGGCCTGCAAAATTGAGCTTGCAATCTTGTGATTTGTCTGTCTCACAATATTTCTAGTACTTCCTTCTCCAAGACTGATACACCACAACAAGGGCCTTCTTTGTAACACAAGCTATTTCTACATCGTTGTAGCTACAAATGGAAAGGAAAATGCATATAAAACTGAAAAAAAATAAACCTCTGGAGGAATGTCATATTTCAAGAAATTATTTTTAAACTGATGCTTTTCACTAGCAAAGGTGCTAGGAGGATATGGCAAAATGTGCTGCTCTTAAAATGTGGGATTTTTTTGTCAAAACCAAAATATTTTGTTAAATTGCATCATTTTTGATAGAATTTGATAGAAATGTTTCTGAAGTCCAGAGCACATTGTTTTTTTCCAACCAGAATTAGAGAGATAATAAAAAAAATGTACATTTGATAAAAAAGAACATATTCTCACTAAATTAATATTTTTTTAACAAACTATTAAGAGAGTTTTGTTTAAATTCAGGTGTTGAGCATAGACAAAATTGACTATAAACACCTTCTAACCCATTCTGCTCCTAAGTCATATTTTGCATTTGTTTTTGCCAAGAAGGAATTAAAAAAATATCAAAAATCTGTTAACTGAGTCAGTCAAGCTAAATAAGCCATTGTGCAAGGCAATTAGAAACACTGTTTTTTCCACTATGAAGGCAGTTAAAATAACTAAGTGAATCTCCACCTAACATGTCTCACTGTCAGCTTTCCTTATAGCAAAATAGAGGGGGATGTAAAAGGTGAAATGATACAGTTCATAGAGTTTTAGCTTACTCTTTTTTTGCAATTATAAATTTAATTATGCTTTGTTCACTTGAGATTAATCAAATAAAACAATAAAGAAACATGCACTGGATTTTCTCTTGTTCCCTCTAGTACACTTAAGAAACTAAAATTTCATAGTACTGCCATTATTCTGAGAACAGAATAGTTTTGTAGCACCTACATCTGGCTGAGGAAGATGTCACCATAATAAACACGACAGAAGTGAATACAGATAAAGTTCAATTCCACAGACTGGGCAGATGTCATGCAAATGTTACCTCATTCAGTTCTGGTTTTAATGTGCCAAAATACCAAAGGCATCAGAAAAAGAGTCAGTTCAAAATTTCTTTAAATTAATCCTTTGTTCAAGTGGTAGACACTTTCTGGAAAAAAAGAACTAAAATATGAAAAATAAAAATCTGTTTTTTCTAATATATCTTCTTTTTAGGTGATAGATGATAGATGTAAATGCTATTAAGCATAGCTACCTTAAAAAAAAAAATTAAAAAAAAAAGAACAGAAAATGTAAAAAAAAAATTACAATGTTCTCTAGTCCCATACCATAGAAAGGTATAAACCTGATTAACATGCAGGCCTAATGCATAGGACCCCCCAGGTCCTTCTCTGCAGAGTAATTTTCCTGCATTCAGACCCCAGCCTGTACTGGTGCATGGAGTTACTCCTCCTTAGGTGTAGGATCCTACATTTGCCTTTGTTGAATTCCAGAAGCTTCCTCTCTGCCCATCTCTCCAGTCTGTCTATACCCTTCTGAGCAACACCACAGCGCTCTGGAGTATCAGCCACTCCTCCCAGTTTGATATCATCAGCAAACTTGCTAAGGAGGCACTCTATGCCTTCATCCAAATCACCTATTAATAAGTTAAACAATTCTAGACCCAGTATAGACTCTTGCATGACACTGCTAGTTACAGGTCTCCAACTAGACTCTGTGCTACTGATCAAAATCCTCCAAGACCTGACATTCAGCCAGATCTTAATCTACCTCACCATCCAGTCATCCAGTCTATACTTCCTGAGCTTGGCTGTGAGTATGTCATGGGAGACAGAAAGACTTTCTGAAGTCCAGGTAGACAACATTCACTGCTCTCCCCTCAACTATCAAGCCAGTTGTCCCACCATAGAAGGCAATCAGGGTGGTTAAACATGATTTCCCTTTGGTGAGTCCACGCTGACTAGTACTGATCAGCTTCTTGTCTTCTATGTGTTTAGAGATTGACTTCCAGGATGAGCTGCTCCCTCACCTTTCCAGGTATCAAGGTGGGGTTGACTGGCATGTAGTTCTGAGGGTTCTCCACCTTAGAATCATAGAATAGTTAGGGTTGGAAAGGACCTTAAGATCATCTAGTTCCAACCCCCCTGCCGTGGGCAGGGACACCTCACAATAAACCATATCACCCAAGGCTTTGTCGAACCTGGCCTTGAACACTGACAGGGACGGAGTATTCACAGCCTCCCTAGGCAAACCATTCCAGTGCCTCACCACCCTAACAGGAAAGAATTTCTTCCTTATATCCAATCGAAACTTCCCCTGTTTAAGTTTTAACCCGTTACCCCTTGTCCTGTCACCACAGTCCCTAATAAAGAGTCCCTCCCCAGCATCCCTATAAGCCCCCTTCAGATACTGAAAGGCTGCTAGGAAGTCTCCATGCAGCCTTCTCTTCTCCAGGCTGAACAGCCCCAACTTCCTCAGCCTGTCTTCATATGGGAGGTGCTCCAGTCCCCTCATCATCCTCATGACCCTTCTCTGGACTTGTTCCAACAGTTCCATGTCCTTTTTATGCTGAGGACACCAGAACTGCACACAATACTCCAGGTGAGGTCGCACAAAAGCAGAGTAGAGGGGCAGGATCACCTCCTTCGACCTGCTGGTCACGCTCCTTTTGATGCAGCCCAGGATACGGTTGGCTTTCTGGGCTGCGAGTGCACACTGCAGCCAGCTCATGTTCATTTTCTCATCAACCAACACCCCCAAGTCCTTCTCTGCAGGGCTGCTCTGAATCTCTTCTCTGCCCAACCTGTAGCTGTGCCTGGGATTGCTACCACCCAGGTGTAGGACCTTGCACTTGGCATGGTTAAACTTCATGAGGCTGGCATCAGCCCACCTCACAAACATGTCATGGTCCCTCTGGATGGCACTCCTTCCCTCCAGCGTATCAACCGAACCACACAGCTTGGTGTCATCGTCAGACTTGCTGAGGGCACAGTCAATCCTACTGTCCATGTCAGCGACGAAGATGTTGAACAACACCAGTCCCAACACCAATCCCTGAGGGACGCCACTTGTTACTGGTCTCCAGCTGGACATTGAGCCATTGACCACAACTCTTTGCGTGAGGCCATCCAGCCAGTTCTTTACCCACCGAGTGGTCCATCCATCAAATTGATGTCTCTCCAATTTAGAGGCAAGGATGTCGTGTGGAACAGTGTCGAACGCTTTGCACAAGTACAGGTAGATGACATCAACTGCTCTATCCCTGTTCATCAGTTCTGTAGCCCCATCATAGAAGGCCTCCAAATTGGTCAGGCAGGATTTCCCCTTAGTGAAGCCATGCTGGCTGTCACCAAGCACCTTGTTGATTTTCATGTGCCTTAGCATGCCATCCAGGAGAATGTGCTCCAAGATTTTGCCAGGCACAGAGGTCAGACTGACTGGTCTGTAATTCCCCGGGTCATCTATTTTCCCCTTCTTGTAAATGGGGTTTATATTTCCCTTTTGATCAGTCGGTCTGCAACAGATCCCCACAGTAATGTCTCCCATCACTGTTTTCCCTTTAACCCTGACCCACAGACTCTCTGTTGACTGCTCACCTGTCCCCAGAGTTCCATACTCTCCAGCCTATCCCTAACATAAATAGCAACTCCCCCTCCCTGCTTGCTGGGACTGTCCTTTCTAAAGAGCCTGTAACCTTCCATTCCAACACTCCAGTCATAGGAGCCATCCCACCATGTTTCTGTGATGCCTATTATATCATACCCTCGTAGACGTGCACACATCTCTAATTCCTCTTGTTTGTTCCCCATGCTATGGGCATTTGTACAGAGGCATCTGAGCCGAGCTTCAACTGAAGTCGGCTCATTGGCTGGAGCGGCTGGAATATATTTACATTGCTCCAAGCATTTATTATAGGTGCTGGCAACTGACTGGGTGTGTCGGGATGGAATGATGCCCCCCTCCCCCAACACATCTAGTTTAAAGCCTCCTTGACCAGTCTAGCAAGCCTCCTACCAAAACTGCTCTTTCCCTTCTTTATCAGACCAGCTCCACCAGCCCCCACTAGACCTGGCCTACAAACTTGAGTCCCGTGCTCAAGACACCCGAACCCCTGACTATGACACCACCCTTTTAACCATTTATTAACCTGGCTAATCCTCCTGGCTTTTTTTAGGTCCTCCCCTCTATCCTGGAGAATTGATGGAAAGACTATCTGAGCTCCAGAGCCCCTAACCACCTCTCCCAGGGCTCTGTAGTCTTTCTTTATGTTCCCCAGGCTACTACTGTCTATATCCCTAGCACCCACATGCATCACCAGGAGTGGGTAATAGTCTGTGGGACTTACTAGAGCAGGCAGCCTCTCTGCCACATCCCTGATCCATGGCCCCGGTAGGCAACACACCTCCCTTGAGACGGGGTCTGGCCGGCAGACGAGTGCTTCTGCCCCTTTCAGTGTAGAGTCCCCTACTACTACGACCCGCCGCTTTTTCCTAGCAGCACCAGTAGAGATCTTCTTTACCAGTGCATCAGCCGGCTGTTTCTGGCGCGAGTGTGTCTCCTTATTAGCCCCCTGCAGGACAGCAAAGCAGTTCTGGGTGGGGACAACAGATTTAGGGGGAAGCTCCTTGCTTTTGATTGCCCTTTTCCTTCTTTTTTCGTTTTTTGTTTTTTTGGTTTTTGTCACTAATTCCCAGCTTCCCGGGTTAACGGCCTCCTTCTTTCCTCCATGAGCTAGAGGGGAAGCTTGAGGCCCCTGCACAGTTTGGGCCGGGAGCAAGCATTCCTGCTTCCTCTCAGCTTCCCTGACATCTCGCAGTCTATTAACAGCATCCCGCAGCTCAGCCCCTGCTGCAGGAGGACCTCCACCAGGAAGTACCGAGTGCAGCCCTGCCCATTGCGCACCCTCCCCTCACCAGACCAGTGCAGGCACTCTCTACACCCCGAGCTCTGCCCTGCAGCCTCCCCTCTCATTGGCTCTGTCTGGGTGCCTACGCTGCCACCGCCGGGGCAGCCAGAGCAGAGCTCCCAAACCGGGCCGTGGTCATACGGCGAGTGCTCACCATCCCGCGCAAACTGCCTCACCGCGCTCCCTGGGGCAGGTATTTAACTCAGGGCTGGTGCCGCTGCTCCTGGCTCCGCCCCGTGTGAGTCCCCGCTCTCGTCAGCTGAGCTGCCGGCTCCTGGGCAGGTCCTGTCGAGGACTTGAGGCTCCCTCGGTGGCTCTTGGCGCTCGGAGTTGAGGCTCCTGGACGCTGATCTCCCCCCTGCTCCGGTGTTGAAGGCGTCCTCTCTCGAGCCACTCACCTCAGCAACTGACCCAATCTTGCCAAATCTTGCCATTTTTGAAGGCTGTGGTGACATTTGCTTCTTCCAGTCCTTAAGCGCCTCTCCCGATTGCCGTGGGAGTGGCTTAGCAATGATGTCCACCAGCTCCCTCAGCGCTTGTGTGTGCAAGAAGTTTGTCTAAATTATCTCTAACACAATTCATCCCAATCAAAGGAAAGACTTCCTTTCTCCAGACCTTGTCCCTAGTCTCCTGTGACAGGGATTCCTGAGGGCTGGCCTTGGCAGTGGAGACTAAAGTAAAGAAGGCATTCAGTACCTCCACTTTCTCTGCATCCCCTGTTGCCAGTGTCCCTGCTTCATTCAGTAGAGGGCCCACATTTTCCCTAGTTTTCCTCTTATTATTGATGTATTTGAAAAAGCCTACCCTGATGTCCTTGACATCCTTAGACAGATACAATTCCATGAATTGACAGGGATATTTTTAGAAAATTGGAATAAACTCAATTTTCTGGGTCAGTGATTCCCATTTGTAATCAGCCAATCAAAGTTTGCAGTCCCCTAAAATATTTATTCTAGCTCCATTTTAAAAGCAGTTATTTTTCTTGCCTCCACTGATCCTGTGGGAGAGTTGTTACAAGATCTTGTTGCTCTGGTGTTTAAGAATACTTTTTCTCATTTCCATTCCAAACTTATCCATATACAAATTTTCACTTGTTCCAGCATGTCCTCCAACCTTGCGGACTCCCAGCCCTTCCAGGTAACTCCCAGTCACCTCCTGGGCATGACGTGTTGTGGTATGGAATACCTCTTTGGCTAGCTTGGGTCAGGTGTCCTGTCTCTGCTTCCTCCCGGCTTCCCCTCCTCCCTGGCAGAGCATGAGGCTCACAAAGCCCTTGGCCAAACCAAAACATCATTGTTATCATCTCTGCTCCCGAGCCGAAAGTCAAAACGCTGCACTGCACCAGCTACCAAGAAGGAGAAAAATGACTGCTGCTTCTGAACCCAGGACACAGCATTGTCCTTTAGTTCAAATCTCACACTTGATTTGTGGATATAAATTATATTCCCCTTTCAGCCTATCACTTCAGATCACAGAGACATTTTCTCCCTTTATCTTCATCATACCAGCATGATGTGACATGAGCAATTTTTGCTAGGAAACCACGGTGTTCAGGTCAATACCAAAACATTTAGCACAATTAACCCAAGCTACTCTTTCAAGAGCTCAACCAAAGTCCCCTTTCAGCATGATACTTTGAACGCTGCTCTTTGGCAAATCAGAACACAAATTACAAAATCCATATTATTTTTCATTTTCCTTGGCTTAATTAATAATTTTAAATCCTCATTAAAGTTTATTTTCTGCAGTTTTACATTCTATATGACTGATAAAAAAAAAGGAAAGATTACTATTACTGTAAAATGCATTCCCTTCAAATCATTTTTCCAGAAACAAAGAGGAAGAATATTCCAAGAAACAAAGACTATTTAGAGGTTATATTCAGTTATGACCAGAAACAGAAGTGCTAGAAATCTTAAAAGTAATGATCCTGCTGCAAGACTTCCAGCCCAACTGTGTAGATTCCAGAGTATTAGATAAACATCTGAACTTTCAGATACTTGTCCATAGCTTACCCAAATTCCAAGTCTTTTGGGGTCACCCATCATTATGAATTTCCTTATTTTTATGTTTTCCAGACCCTTTTAACCCCACATTTTCAGAGGTTCATAGAATTTAATTGTTCAACTCCCCCAAAATCCAGAGGTAGGGTGATTAAATTCCACTTAACTCTGAAAAGTTAAAGTTCACTGTTACTTAATGTATAACCCTGTCTAAAAAATGTCATTAACATACACAATTCATACAACTGTGGAAACTCTAGTATCCCCTTAAGGTGAAGCTGCTGTAATCTTGCTATTTGTAGGTATGTGTCATTATATTCCTCGTTTATGAGTGCATATTAAAAGCAAATGAAAATCCCGCAAAAAAAAAAGAAAAGAAAAAAAAATTCCCTTCCGTGTGTTAAAACTCATGAACATTAGAAAATACAAGTTCTGCAAAATGTTGAAATTTGCCAAATTCTTTCATTTTCCTCAACATAATGTGTTAAGAATATGAAATTAAAAAAAAAATCTGTACTTACACATATTTTTGTGTTGTACTGTTTTGTTGTCCTTAAAAACTATAACTGTGGTCCTATCAGTTATGCCTTATTTATTAGTATTTTTAATGTTTTAAACAAAGTTTTGTTCACTATTCACACCTGTGTCCATGCGTACTCATAGAATAAGTAAATGAGGCACCTTTTAAAAATGTTTCTGCATCTGATTGCCTGAAAGTAGGAATATAAAATCCTAATAAAGATTTTAACTTGCTTCATTTTCAGTACCAATTTCCGTCATCTTGCTTAACAGCAAAGAAGAAGTAAAACACAAATCTTTGTAGCAGACTTTTGTTTGATGTTGAAATATTGCATCTATCAGTCAAAGTAAGAGATGAGATGAGCACTCTGCTGGCCTTTTCCATGGATTTTTCTGAAAAAAAAAAAAAAAAGCAAGATGAATTCAGAGTTGCTCCACCAATATTCTGAGTTCCTATTTATGACACTGTCACTTGTTATGTGGACACTTCTATTTCTATTTTCTATTTCTTTGCTTTAACCTAGAAACACTTGTGCAAACAGGGATGGCATATAACAGTACCTCAATAATCAACACTAGTATAAATTTCTCAGAAGACCATTGTGGTCACAATCCTGCAGAGACGTGCACTTGTTCTGAGTGTTGTGTGCTAGGATTAGTGCCTTCAAAATCAATGTGATTAATAAATGCGATGGCTCACAGTGTGTGTGAGCACGGATTTAAGTTGTTGCAGGCTTGTCCCAATGGAAGAGAAAGTTTCTGGTTTCTATAGTGATAACTTCAGAACTGAAAAGAGGCTAAACATTGAAGAAATAATACATCTGAAACACTTCTCCAGTAATTTGGGAGGTTCTGCTTTTAAATGCAGAATTCAAAGGGGAAAAAAGGGATTTGTTAAAATAATTCTCACAAATTATTTTCATTAAAAAGTAATTACAGAAATATCTGTAAAGTCTAGCTTTTGCATACATGTTGAATTGCAGATTCCTAAATTACTTCTAACAGTGTCTTTGATCTCTTTGCAAATAACTTTCCTACTTGTGTGATTCAACATGAAAATTGTGAAGAAATGAACCACTAAGGTCCACCACTCCCCCCCCAAAAAAAACCAAAACAACAGAGAAACAAAAAGTCCAAACCTGACACTAAAGGTACTTTTGTACTCCAGGTCTCCATAGTGGTTACTATAAAGTTATTTCAGAAAAAACACATTCTTCACATTCTTTCAGGAGAGTGTTATGTGGTTTCAAAGATGAAACAGATCTAATAGTCATTCTAGCTCTTGTTCAAAAATTTCAGTATGACAGTGACTTTTGTACTTTCCCTCGATGAGAATCATGTTACTTTCACATGAGTTTAGTTGTCTTTTCATCTTGGAGCAAATGACAAAATGTTAGTTTGACACTGAAGTATAGCATTTACCTTAATATGATGGCAAAACAACATTAGTCTGACATTGCAATGTGGGATTTGCCCTAATATGACTATTTTTCATTTTATAGTACTTTTGATTGCCAAATCATTATTCCTACTGGCAAATCAAAATCACAAAATAGCCTTTAGCCTTTCATTTTGTTTGAATTCCCCAAACTCCATTTAAAAGGCAATATTGGCATCCTTAACACATTACAACAAAATCCTGTGTCATGGCAACAAAAAGCAATGAATTTGTTTTGTGTTTGAAATTTGCTACGGTCATTTCTACAATGCTATCTAGTTAATTTTTTGGCTCTCTCCTGTTGAATACCCTTTCTAGGTTTCAGTCATCTTGCTGGACTTAACCGCAATCTTTGTACTGAGGTTAGCAAGGCATAAAAATTGGATTGGTTCTAAATAGTTGTTTAAATTGGATAATGTACAAAATCTCTGTCTCTGTGAGACAGCAGAATGATAAATGAGCATGTTTTAGAGTGGGAAATCCTCCGGATTTTATACCTCCTCAAATCCCCCTGAAGAGTGAGAGCACATGATAATATTACTGTAGTTTTAGGTATCAGTAGTTAATTTTTGACAAGAGAAAAAAAAAGGAAATAAACATTCAGAAGGAAAGATGCAGTATCAAATAGTTCTAACATAGTTACAACATTAACAAATCTGTTCAGAAATGAATTTGAAAGGAAGGTAACCTTCACCTAAGGACAACACACATGACTGCGACTGTAATTCAGATTTTGAACCTCCCAGATCATTATCTGTTTCTGCTAAAATGATGGAAATTTTTCCACTGAAATAAATAGAAACCACTCATTCTGTGCTGGGGGTGGTAGAAAGGCAGTGTCAGGAGGAAAATGACCTTTGCTGCATGCAAGTACTGTGTAATGTACTGCAGTTGTGGTTGTATTGAGATCACTATCAATTCAAAATAATGAAACAAAGAATCTGTAAAGATAATGTTTAGCTGCAGTGTAGAAAACACAAGGCCAGCTCCCAATGCCTTTCCTCATGTTGACTCATACTTAACTACTCTAAGAGGAACCCCACTGATTTCAGTGAGATTGTTTCTACTGAGAAACTGCTGGGGTTGAAACACATCAGAATCTGCTCACAATGTGTAAATGGTCTGTATCACAGAGCTTCCATAATCTCTATATAAACACACTGTAAATAGTTTATACACGCTAAGGTGAAACAACCATCATGCAGTATGAGGGTCCAACTTACAGTACTTGCTGTCTTGATGAAGAGTGGTGGGATTGTCCTGCAGCAAATGATGGGAGTTTAAAGAAAGTTCAACAATAGTTATAAAATAAAGTTCTACCATATGGTATGTTATCGTTTTCATATGTTGTGAAGCATGGGCAGGCATTAGAGTGAGTTCCAGAGCAAACCTGAACTTTCCAGAACTAAGCTGAGCCCAAATCATGTCAGTCATTAAAAGATAAGCCAACTATGATAAATTTCATTTTATTCTCTTTTCAGGTATCTAGCTCATATTTTTCAGACAGGAAGTTTAACAAACTGTGTGAAGAAAAGGTTCTTATCACATTATTGGTTCCAATAAAATTTTACAAGTTATCTAGTCCTATATAAAAAAAAAACAACAAACAAACCCACAAGTGTATTGGCAATACTCAGGATACTCAAAACACTATTTTTTACTTCTCTACATCAAGTTGAAGCCTTCCATCACAACTTGTAAAATCCTACAAGACTGCATTCCAAAAGACATTTTTCATATGCTTATCAGAAGAACAAAATGACTGAGATTAAAAGGGACCTCTGAAGATCATCTGGTCCAAGACCCTGCTCAAGCAGGGACACCTAGACACAGTTGCCCAGGACTATGTCTAGATGGCTTTGGGTATTTCCAAGGAGAGAGATGCCACAAACTCCCTGGGCATCCTGTGCCAGTGCTTGGACACCTTCACAGTTAAAATATTTCCTGATGTCCAGAGGGAGCTTCCTGTGTTTCAGTTTGTGCCCCTTTCCTCTTTTCCTGTCAATGAGCACCACTGAAAAGATCCTGTCTTTGTTCTCTTTGCTCCCTCCATGCAGGTATTTGCACACATTGACAGGATCGTCCTGAACCTTGTCTTCTCCAGGCTGAGCATTCCCAGCTCTCTCTGCCTTTCCTCATAGGAGAGAAACTCCAGGGCTGTAATTGTCATTGTAGCTCTTTGATCTCTGTCCAGTGGCTCCATGTCTCTTTTGTACTGGGCACTCCAGAACTGGACACACTACTCCACCTGTGTCCTCAGCAGTGCTGAAGGGAAGCACCACGTCCCTCAACCTTCTGGTAACACTTCTTGTGCAGTCCAGGATACCTCTAACTTTCATTGCTGTAATAGTACATTGCTGGCTCATGTCCACTGGGCCCCTCAGGTTCTTTCCTGCCAAGCTACTTTCCAGACAGTTGTCCCCTAAGGACGTAGTTTCTAAAAATTATTTTTCTTTACCCCTTGAAGAATCCAGAAATACAAACAAGTTGGTCAGTTGTCACATAAAAAGTGTAGTCCTGCAGTAAATTATTAGAAAATATGTGTATGAGACTCCAGTTTTATACCACGGTTGTTTGGGGCTATATGAACAAATGACAGCCATTGGGAGAAGATGCCTGATTGTTTGCTCAATGTACAGGTACATTTGAAGGATACCTAAGGGGTTATTTTAGCTATCGACCTTAAAATTCTCAGGGCAGCCTAATAGTGGTGGGCAGAAGATAATAGTGTTTGTATATTTGGATGGAAAAGAAATAAATATTTTCATAAATCTGCAAAGACTGCACAAGGCGGCCATAAGGAACAGCCAGATTTAGCCAGGGATGATTCAGCCCTGTGGAAGTGAAAGTAGTGAGGGCAAACCATCCAGGCAGACCGCAGGGAAATAGCTGAGTTAAAGAATATGGAAAATCTTATTCCTCACAAAAGTTCCTTTGTGCAGTTCAGCTTAGTCCACTTTGGGAAGAAGCTTGTTTAGGCTTGTCCACATGGTGACTTCCCATTATTTTGCAACAGCTTTCCTTGGCAACAGTTCAGATTGATTCAAACAGCCTGTATTGATATGACAGACAATGCAAGCACTGTCAGAAGTGAGAGAGAAAGGGATCCTTATAGGGACCTGTCTGAAATAGCAACAGTCCGTTGCTTTCTAAAGAGTTTTCTTTTACTCACTTCAGTAGCCATAAGCTTACCACAAAAGAAATTCTTTTTTGCTTCTCAGAAAGGTCAAAACAGATGAGCAGATGACTGAAGATAAAGAACAGATCTGACTCCAGTGTCCTCACTCATCTGAAAAAGATTTGTGTTGCTTTTCAGACTATCTCCTCCCTATAATTCTAGTTAGGATATGAAGCTGAACAGACGGAGAAAAAAAAGATAGTCTGGTTTTGGCTTAATCAAAAGTCTCATGAGATTACCTGTAGCTGCAAAATTACCAGCATGATTTCTTAATATGGAGCAGGCCAAACAAGCTTCTAACGAACATTCAAAAATGTGGAAGTTTATCTAAATCATTTTCCATAACAATAAAGTCCCACTTAATTTCAAATCCATGCTGGAATTTTAAATTTGTACTGGAAATCGAGCAGAAGAATTAACTAAAAAACATATTTCTTTTCCCAGTGCTGATCTATCCAGGGATCACTGCTAGCTAATTTCAAGTTGCCTGTGTTAATATTTTCAAATTCTACTATACTCTCTATTGTTTGGTGCACAACTTCCCATTAAAAACCTTGATTTTAATTCTGAAATAGACTCAGAGAAGTTGTGTAACCTTGAATATTGCCAGACAAGGACAAAGTGAAAATAAAGTAGCAAATGAAAACAAAATAATAAAAAGTAGGCTAGCTTTCAGTGTCAAAAATGAAAATAGATTGTGGGTTTTGATGCTCTACACAGAACTTCATTGTTACTCTGCCTTTTACAGAGTAGGAAAGGAATATATAAAGACAAAAAGAGATTTTTTTTGTGCTGTGGAGGCAGACCTCCACTGGCATTAAGTGTGATTTTATACACAGTGAAACAGCATCAGGTCTAGCAGCTGAGATTTAGCCTCATATTTTGAGCATTTTTTCCCTTTTCCTGGTCACCAATAGCTATGAAAACATTTTCCAAATGCAAATATTGTCTCAGTAGACCCTTGCTGCATGAATCAGTATGGTTTTCCTTTGGGAGCTCATTACACAGCCTTGCTCCTTTGCCCAAATATTCTGCAGCTTTCATACAGTCCCTTGCATTCTGCAGTTGAATTATATAAGCAGGGTAAAATGTAGTATCAAGTTGCATGTGAATTTTCAATCCCTGCTTTAATAGGGTCTTAGTCTGCTGCTAGTTCTGAAAAATTAAAGCCACCAAAACTCACTGACATACTGGATGTGAAGCCCTTGGAGACACTCTGCTGAGAAGAGACACCATTCAGTTTTGCATGGACAAGTCTCTGCACTGCTTCCATACTCACCACCTGAGTGCTGTGATTTATGAGACCTTTTTTTCTTCCAAATTCCCACCCCGGTCACAGGAAGAACTTTCAGCTACAAAGCTCAGTTTTCTCTGACAATGCAGTATTATTCCTCTGACAGTAATTCATCTCTCTTACAGCAGAGATGCATTAGCCTTTATCAGATGCAAAAATATACGAAGGCCAGCTGTCAGCTACACAATAATAAACAGACCAATAATTTCAAAATATGAAGATTCAGTTTTATAGCAATACAACAAACTTATCTGTGAGCCAAAATCAAAATTATCTTTCATTAGTGACTTTCAGACACCCCCAAATACAAATCCCTATGTGTTCAGAATTTTATCATAAATAAAACTTAATCCTGCTAAGCAGGCTACAAGTGTGTAATCATTTTCAAGGCATACTAATTGTAAAAAAATATCACAAAATCCTTGCTGTGAACTGAAAAATACTTAAAATTATCTCCTTTAAAAATCACTTCTTAAGAGAAAAATACTGTAACACTGAAGATAAGAAATTTCATCAACAACGACTGAGGTTTTTTAAAGTTAATAGACCAGGTATTCTAAATCTTCCCATATAGACTGTAAACATGCAGTGAACAGTAAGATTTATAGATAGCAAGTCATCCAGTAGAACATGAAAACTCCTGTAAATCTCCATTCAGAAGAAAAAAAAAAAAAATCAATAAAAAGAGTCAAAGCAGAATAATGCAAAAGACTGAAAATACGAGATTAACATAGAACATGTTATTAGCTTCATACAACTAGACAGACATTTAGGATGTTTGGGACATAGCAGGCTACAAAAATTACAGATAATGATAAGTATTTAGAAAATATTACCAAGTGCAAGGCCAGCAACATTTCACGTGATATAACTGAGGACTTCATTTTATATGGAGTTGAAAACTGTTTAGCAGATTATATCAAACAGTTTGGTTTACAGCTTCTGAAAGTCTTCTGTGTTAGAGACTTACGTATCCTGTTAAGAAAGGTTTGTGGGATTGTCCTTGCTATTGAGCTATGAAAATTAAGCATTTAAAGAGACTCAGATAATTTTTTCATATCATGTGACTTTTATTGTTCTAAGTAAAGTTGAAATCAAGAATCATATGTAAAAATAAAAATGAAAACATTTATGTGAAAGATCAACCTAGAAAGAGAATGCCTATCTAAAATATCAGTTGAAAGCAAAATTAATTTTCATTAATGTAATGCCAAAGAGTAGAGAAGCAGTTAAATTTTTGCACTTAAAATTTTAAATGTTAGAAATGGAAAAAAAAAAACAAAAAAATTTTAAATAAGTTAGAAATGGAAAAAAATAACCAAAACAACAAACTCTTTTAAGACAGTGATATCTACAGAAATGTGCACTGATTTGAGGGGTTTTTAAATTTAATTCCATGCTTTTTAGCATGTTCTTGCACGAGACAGCATTAATAGTCATTTTTATTACGTAGTACTATTGTAAATTACTGTTAAAATTAGAAGACTTTAAAAATTATCTGCTTCTGCTCTGTGACTTGGGCAAGCTCACAGATGCATATATCATTCTCAGTAGGCTTTTGCATGAGCTCAAGGTGTTTGCAAACCTCGAATAAAAGATTCCACCATGTCCGAAATATCCCTTGCTAGAACTGAATATTTATTTCGACCTGTTCAGTTCTTGTGACCAAGAACAAATTAATCACTGTTCTTACGGTCTCTTTGCTGGAAAACTGTCATGTCCTCCTCCCTCAACCATTTGTTTCCTAGATAAAACAAAAATGAAGTCTTTTGACCTTTTCTAGTGGTTTGTAATTTCAAAACCTCTTTTCATGCTTATTTCTCATTGCTGCTATCGATATCTTTATGGAAGTATAGCATGCAGCTGGGCGCAGCCATCCAGCCAGCCATCCTTACCATCCTTACATTTCCCGAAAAAAGCTTACTAGTTACTTCCTGGATGAAAGACACACCCTTTATCCTGGAATGAGATTTGTTCAGTTCTCCTTGCAGCCTCAAACTTACGTTTAGTTTGCTACCCAATTTAATAAGCCAATTTCTGAAATAAGAAATAGCTTGTTAGTTATCATGCTTTTTCTTCACGAACACTTCACACTTTTTAAACTGTATTTGACTTTGTTGCTTTCAGGCTTTTTCAGCTGTTAACAACCATTTTGAATAGTGTCACATAAGTAATTACGTTAAGTTTAGATCTTGTCATTAGTTTGACTTCAGTGTTATCCTTCCATAAAAAAGATTAATTGCCCCATGAAAGCAGTTAGTGTCTTCTACAATAAATAATGCTTTTTATTTCTACCCAGGGGAGTTTAAAAAAGCTATGTTCTCTCTCTTCTTCAAAGTAATAATTGACAACATCATTGAGGTAATAAAGTTACCAAATCCCAGCCACCTTACCTATGCTGTTAGTTCAAATGACTTCAAAAAGTTAATAATCTGAGCAATTTGAATGGAATTTGGGCCCGATGACATACTGGTCGTTTTTATAACCATTAGATAGAAACATGGTTTTGTGTGAAGAATGAACTTCATTTGTCAGTTCATTAAGATTAAAACGCAGAAGAACTTTAGGGAACTCTGGTCTGTATGCTACCATCACCTGTCTTATGCTAGGAAAAGTTCAACAAACCAAGAAAATTTAAACACTGAACTGATAAATAAGATAAAATGTTTTCATGGATTGTGTTCAAGCTCTTTTCTTGTGGTAACAGAATGAACACTGAAACAACTTGCATATAAACACGAAGTGATTCCTCTTCAGTTTCTTCAAAAGAAGAAAAATCATCTATTTCATGGCTATAGATTTTTTTCTTTTTTTTTTTTTTTTTTTTTTAATTTATTGTGTGGAGCAAACACCCCCAAGAAACACCCAAAAGTCTAGAAGAGTTTTCCTTTCTTGATCAAGAAGTGTTTTTAACTTCTCAGCACTATTCCTGGGATAAATATGCTAGGGTACCTACTTATTTAGGTGCCTCCTTGAAAGGGAGGGAATTTTGCATAGCATGGAAGGGAGGAAGATACTGTCAAGTCATTACCACTGAATGTTTAGTTGGCTTGTATCTTGATCAAATTCCCTTAATTGTATTACACAATCCCATTGTGCTTTAGATGTTACACATCTGGAATGCAGCATAAAGGGTTTACTGGGTTGGTATCTTTTATTTCTTTAAAATATAGTACTTTAGAAAATCTCATTTTTCATTTGAACTGGTCTGAAGAGAACTCAGAGTAGGCAGGGATGATAGGTTTTGTTGTTACAAAAATGCTATGTGCAGTAATTAAAATGCCCCAAATATTTCATTGAAAGTGACTGACAAGAGTATAGCATCACTTTGATTGTTTACAGACCTACCATTTCAGAACAATTTACTTAAGTAAAAAGATTTGGCAGCCTTGTATCCCCTGGAAACCTACATGAGTAGATTTGGATCACAGTTTTATTAAACAGTGAGAAAAAGTTTAGAGGTATTTTTCTTCTTGCCCTCTCAATGGGATCTGCAGATATATCTAAGGGACCTAGGGAAATTCCTTATCTGATCATGGTATTAGTAATAGATAAAGTTCAGGTTTGCTTTTAACATACAATAACATGAGACAAAGTCAATATTGTTATTCAGATATGCTTCACTTCTGCAAAAAGAACTTAAGAGTTTGACTATACTTGTTTATATTTTGGCAATCAGGATCAATTATTGTGCTAGAAGAAGACATCATCACAGTGTGTTTGCAATCTCATTTAGGCAAGATAAAACTGATGTGTAAAATACAAAAGAGGCGGTAAATTTACAGATATTGTGCCAAATAATCAAATAAAACTCTGCCAATTTTGTCCAGATTCTTTTGGCTATCAACTGCATGTCCATCTTTAAGATGCACCTAGCAGGTAGATTTGTATTCAGAAACATTTGACCTGGAAGCAGTGTCAAAGCAAGTTCTTATTTTTATTTGTTTGCCATCTGTAGCAATAATTATTTACTGATTTCTAATCAGTGAAATACAACATAGGCATTTCAACTTTATATCAGATGTATTTCCAACAATAACTGTGTCACATGCTTCACATTAATATTAAAAAACTACCTTATGAGTAAACGGAAGTGTGTCTAGTAGTAGAAACAGCCATAATCACTGAGGTGTGATGTTTATTACTTATTCTGAAACATGTGTTTCAAATGCATTAAATATGAATGCCCTATTTCTTTTCTCTGGTCTTCCCCCTTCCTTTTCTTGTGAGGGTGCTAGGAACATCCTATGTCAAAATGTTTGCAATGCACTATGTAGAAAAGTATTACCTTTCATGTATTTTAGATTTCTTACACTGCAATTTCTTTAAATGTTTCACATTTTTAAGAGCTAGGAGAAGAGGAGCTACAAACATGTAGTCTATATTTCATTCTTTACATTCTTTTATCTAGTGTCATGAGGGGCTGCCTGCTTTGATAGGTAAAATAGGTTTTGAATTATTCTAGATATAAACAATTTGTATAGTCATAGGTTTGGTAATGTCATCATGCAATTCTGGTTCACTCTGTGTTCTGCATTATTATTTCTTTTAAAACTTTTAAGACAGGGTGGCCAATTTCACATAAAATATTCCAGGCAAACACATCAATGAATCGTGTAATGGTAATAACATTTTAAAATAAAATTTCCTAGTTCTTGCAAACCCTAGTGACTTAGGTTATCTTTCAGCTGATTCCTATCTAACTTTTTTGAACATAGGTCCTCAGTAACATATCTGCAAGGACAGCCAGATCCCTAAACTGATCTGATGCTGTTAATATCAGACTCTTCTAAAGTTTTTGTCTATAGTATTGTTTTATATTTATCAGCATTGAAATCCAACTGCAATAGGAGTGACTTCATTTACTCCACTTCATTATGCATCTCTGCGTGACTTACCAAATCCTTCTCATCAGTAGCTGTATTATTATCTACCAAATATTTTATACTTTCATTTCTCCCAGAATGTACTCGCCTTCTCCATAAAATCAATGATAGTAATGCAGAAATTAGTGAATATCTAAAAGACTTCAGTACTTCTTCTTCTGGAAATAAAATTGCTTCTTGAAATAAGGTTTGTTTGGGGGAATAGGAGGAAAATAGGAAAGAGGAAATAATCATAAGAAACTTGTAAACAAAATTATTTTGTGATGTTACATATACTGGAGAAGGTGCCTAGAAAAGGAAAACATAAGAATTTCCTAAGGCGAGACAGACTTGACAGACAGACTTAATGTCTTTAGAGCCTGATTTTAGTATCGTTTTCTTTGGTAAGTAACTCTTGACCTCTGCTTTAACTTGGTGTTTTCTGGGCGGCTGTAGAATTTGCCAAGACAAATCCTGTTCTGTCTGGTAACTGCCTTCAAGATCTTCAAGAACAGAAATAAGTCCTTAAACTGGAAGAGGAAGTCCCTTACCATGATGGAATTCTATATAAACTTATTTTTTTATACTTTTTCAGTGGCCAGAACCAGAAGGAAGGCAGAAAGGTACATTTTGTACCAGCTGGAACATGCTCATGGCAGTGACATTCAGTTTCAAAACATACATTTAAAGTAGTCTTCATGGGAGTCAGGAAAAACTGCAGACTACTGCAGTAAAATTCTCATCAGAGAGAAGGGAATTAATTTCCCAGCCAGCTGGAGAGTTAAAAAGGCATTTCTAGAAACTGATGTTACCTGCTCATGCAGTGTCAAACAGAGCCCCGAGGCTTTGCTGTGATGGATGACAGCTGTATTTCTTCAATGGAAGGCAGAAGCATCTTTTTTTTCGGACCAGATATTCAAAGGATTTCCCTATTCTGCTCAGTATTACTTCACTCTTCACTGGATTCAGTCTGACCAGTGAGGAATGCCTCTGGCATCCTGACAATCTAAAACCAGGGAAGTCCGTAAGTCCATCAGCTGACATTACCTCAGAATTTCCTCCCTCTACTGATTGCTGGTAAAGGCAATGTCAGTCATAATGTACTTCTCAGTTATGTGCAATTATCTAAACTAGCCAACTGGTGCCCAGTCTTCTTCACAGAGCTTTTGATGCATGTCACTGTCATTTAACCAAAGGCTTAAATGTAGCAAATGGAGGACATGGGTATTTGAGCCTTTGATGCTAACTATTTAAATAGGAAGATAAGATGAGTATAACTGCCATCTACTCTCTAATCTAGTGCGGTATGTGCAGGGAAGAGGAAATATCTTTTATGTGAAACACAGAAAGACAAAAAAGAAGAAATTCAAAACATCATTTTTATATTGCCAGCCTTAAAAGAAGATACTTATCATCAGAAATGAAATCAATATACTATAATATCCACTCAATAAAAGTCTTTTATTATCAGTCTATCTCTTTTAGGAAAATATGCCAAAATACTTCTAAATATATCAAATAATCCATTCCATTCTTTGGAACAGGTCGCCTGTGTTAAGTATCTGTAGAGTGATTGATTAAAGCAGGACAGAAATAATTTTATGTAACATTAATAGTAATTATGTCTGCCATAATTTGAGATTAAGCAATAATAAATTTAACGAAAAATAACCTACCTATCCCTATGGTCTTCACAAAAGTAAAACCCTACATTGCCCAACATTAGCATAATTTTTTTTCTGACAAACTAAATAACAGAGATGATCTTGTAAAACTTTCTGACTCTAGAAAACCTGAGGGGTTTACAGACTCTTTGGGGCAAAAAGGGGTTTACAGACTCTTTGAAGACCAAATGGAGAATGGCCTGTCAGGCAGTTTATGTCTTGTTACAGAAAGAGTTTCAATTCAGTTGTCTCTGCTGATCAAAATATGTCACAAGGGAACTTGTGATCTCTTAGGCTACATTTAAATAGCTATATACCTCTGGTCTACAAAAATTATTTCCATATTTGAGGCCAAGTAGAACAGGCCACCCACACCCACATCTCCTATGTCTCTTCTCCAAGTAGCCTATGGTGCTATGTTTTATGTGTTGTTTTTATATTCAAAGTGTCTGCAAGCAATGTTAAAGCCTACTAAAGTGTTGGGGTTTTCTTCATAGCATGGTATTGCAAAAGTGTGTTATATGCCAAAGGGTATGCTGGGGAGGTAGATGAGAACATTTGAGATGGCAAAGCTTGTTGGAATAAACAAGAAAATATGCTTAAAAGTTCAACATTAGCTGCAGTCTTGACCATGCTGACTACTGGGGAGGGTCCTGGGTGGCTGCTATCCACAAAAAAACATGCCTAGGATTTGCCTCAGAGAAAATTAGTAGCCATTACTGACTAAACAGTACCTAGATGCATGATAACAGTTAAGGAAAGCAGGCAGCCAGCAGTTCCTTTATCTGTCAGCTGTCTGATGTGCAGTGTAAAGTACCTTTGTACATGACTGCCACTTTAATTAGTCTTGAAAACAAGATAAACTAACAATGCTCACATAATAATGGTTTAGTTCATTTACAGAAAAAAAAAAAACTTATTTAGTAAATTAAAGCTTGTTTAGTTTGTTTAGCAGGTTGTTGAGTACCAAATGGAAGTAGAGCATAGAGTAGTAGTTAAGCATTGGTATGACAAGGTGTGGATGACTGCTGTAAGTTTTGTATCTGAAGTAAACAAACAGTGTCTGCTAGCTGTCTCCATTTGAAAAGAGGTGTATCTTCAAACACAAAATGCTTAAAACTTTGTTTAGATAGGTCACAGAATGTCAGTACTTTGGCCCACTGTCCAGTACAAGGGAGTCCCAGCCTAGTTGAGGACAGCTTCACAGCGCTAGTGTAACACATAAATAACACAGTGTTTTTTTTCCAGTCCTATACATATATATGACATTTTAAAGAGCATCTTTACTTACAGGGACCTAACCTACCTCATTCGGTAATTTTTAATGAACTCATATAACTTTTCTTCTGTCATAGCTGAGTTTTGCTGCATTAATACATGATTTCCTGGAGAACTGGCTAACTGTTAGGAAGAAAGTATGTTATACATTTCCCTGAAGTGTCACAACACTTAAGATTTTAATGCTAAAATTCTTTTGTGATTGCATTGCTCTCAACCTCTCATTAAAAGCAATTTGGGAGTAAAGCTTCTTTTTTCATGCAATCATTTTCTCCAATTAAATTACTCTTCTCCAAATTTTTAAGGGTCAACAGTTACTTTCTCTTAAAAATGTCTATTTTTGGCAGGCTAACATCTTAGTCACCTCATAGAGAACTGTCCTGCTTTGAAGAATCAGGGCACACAGAAATCAGAAATATGAGGCTTTGGCCTAATTATTTCTTAATTTTTGTTGCCACATTGATAGATGGTAGTCTGTTATTTGCTAAGGTAGCGATAGAAACAGGAGTACATTTTGCATATGATGACTAACATTTTGGCTCTGTATTAATACTGTGTTATATTAAAATACCAAGTTTTCCAAGAACTGGAAACCACAATAGCTCTATTTAGGCATGGTTCATGCCAAGTCCTAGCAGCAAGTGATCCGAAACCGAAGTTTTTGTTAATATTTACGGGACAATTACAGCATCAGTTGACACCAAGGACCCAAAGTGATCTCCAGATTTGTAGTGGTGTACTCCTGACCTAAAGAGCTGAACTCTGAAAGTCGGAGCTGTAACTGATCTGCATCTGAAAGGAAGCAGTTGAACTCGTGGGAGCTTAAGAGCAATGTACTGAAGCTTGTCACTAAATTTCAGTTGAAAAGTAGGCATTTTGCATTGCATATCAGACATCTTTGTTCAGTAAGCACCATGGAATTACTATGATTTCTGCAAACTAGAATTTAGACTAAGATCCCAGAAAGTCTCATTTTTTACAGAGGAATGACAGTGTAACTTCACTCTGGTGAAAATAATTTGAAAACCAGGTTTCAGTAGGAATTAAAAAAAAAAAAATCAATCTTGTTGCCATGTGGGCTAGCCACTGGTGTTGACCTCAGTCTTAGCAATGGTCCACAGAAATAAGCTGTAAACAGAGAATCACATTAAATCATAGCATGAGTATATAGAAGTTATGAGTGATCTTTACACTGAAGTAAGTGGAGAAGCAAGTTTATTGTGTACTACAGAGAGATAAGGCAACTACCTCCATAGAAGAGCTGGCTAGGGACCTCGATGTTTTCCATGAAAAAAATACTTAATCATTAGAAGAATGACATATACTGTGGGAATGCATCTATTTCAGTATCTTCCCATTGGAAATAAAAGAAACCCTGTTTTCTGACAGCTTATAGGTCTTCTTTGCATTTGCCCCAGCTCCTGAACCAGCTGGGCTGCCTGACTTTCAGGAATCATAAGCTACCTTCTTGGGAAACTGTGTGCCACAGAAATCCCAGCTCCCCAGTCCAGCCAGTACAGCTGGGCCTTCACATTTCATAGCCCTTAATATACTTCACACTGCTCCAAGAATGAGTTCCTCTGTGTTTCAACAGTTTCTAAATCATAGCTCCCACGCTTTTTTTTTCTTTACTATTTTTTGTACATTTTAAAATACATCTTAAATATTCTAAATGGAAGATTTGAACAATGTTTTAAAAGTTTCATTTTAATTTCTTCTTCAAAGTACCTCCTCGGTGTAATAAACCTATTTCAAACCTTGAATCAATATGTAAAAATGTTCCATGATAACATCAAGTAAGGGAATAAATAGTTTGAACAAGAAAGTAAGGTGCCTCGCTCAATGCAAGTCAGAGTAACAGCTTTTTTATTACTGCAACAAAATGCAACCAAGCTGCCATCCAGATATTAAAAACAGACATCTATCTCAATTGTGCTGAGGGCTCATCTTATTTTCTAGTTCAAAGAGTCTTCTATGAAAACTTTAAATAAAGGGACTCTGAAGAGAAAAGCCACACAAACTTTATGTCAGAAGCAAGGGTTTAAAGTTGAAAAAATTATTTTGCGTTAATTTAAAACAAAAAACTAATATAAATTCACTATGTAAAAACATAATAAAAAAATTTAAATCAGAAAAAAATAACATTGAAATATTCATAACTATAAAAATTTGCATTCTTACAGTGATTCTAAATTTAATTTATGATTTTTTTTAAACCAAATATTGAAGTTAGTTTGAAGTTGAACTTATAATGGATTCTTTTTTCCTAAGAGACCTTTGTAAATTTTAGTTTTCATTTTAAATTCAAATAGAAGCAAATGTCAAACCCTCTAGCAGTGCATTTACTTGTCTTTGTCCAGTTCTGTTTGCAAGCACCAAGAGATTCTTTTAGGCTGCACTGTGAGAATATAGCATTTTCTTTGGCAATCTGTGAACCACAACCAAGAAGATATTGTCTTTGTACATATCAGTTTAGATGCCTACAATTTCAAACTACAGTGTATTTCAAACATATGTCTGCTACAGAGATGCCAGTTCAATATATAGCATTCCTTTGGGATTTATTGTTATTTGCAAAGTACCTTTACAAGAAGCACATGAAAAGAAGGCTGAATAAGAGTGAAATGTATGAATTGTGGAGAACTGGATATATTAACTGAAACGTAGAGAACTAACTCTAAAATATGAGAATGTTTTACAAACTAAGGCCTTTGCAGGAACATGGTGTATGTTAATCAAATCTTATGGAAACTTCTCATGTAGTTAATTGTGAAGATTTTTTTTCTGTATAAAACATCTGTCATGAAATTTGCGTACAGCTGTACAGGTGCAGCTGTACCTAGAAAGTGCAAACTGCTAAGGTCTGAAATCCCTCCTGTCCTCAGGAATTTTTCCTACTCTAATTAGATTAATACAAACCCCATTTTTCAGCATAAGTGTAAATTTCATTTTGTTACTTTACACTCTAGATAGCTGGAGATGCAGTTATGGATTGGAAGTGCATAATTGTTTTTCTAATCCACTAGTTTTATGTTCTTATTCCTTAGACTATTGATCATGCTTAGTAAAAAAAAAAAAAGAAATTAAATATGGAAAAATTCAGATTAGTGTTGGTTTTATTTTAAGAATAAAAGGTACTTATATCTCTTTTCAAGCTCAAAATTTTTAAAAGTAGAGCCTTATATTATTTGAAAATCAAAATCATAGAAATTTGAGTTTTCTTAAAATTTACATAATTATTCCAGTATTTTAATAAAAAAAATAATAATATTGAAAGGTAAAGCTGGTGAGTTGCACCAACTCCCAACACTGTTCCCTTTCTGCCAATAAAGTTGGAGTGCTGTGAGTTCCTCCTTTCTTTCCTGTACTCATAAAGATGCGCATTTATCATTTATTTATCCAGTCAAGGAAGGAATAATTTAAGCCTGATGTCCTGAGCTAATCTTTGAATGAAACCTTCCACACCACATCTGCCTGAGTGACATAAACTCTGCTACAAATAGTGCCAATTCTGAGTGCAGCAGTCTAGAAACAATATCCTGTTTTTCAGAGTCTCTTAGCAAGTCTAGGAAAGAGTGATGACTCCTTTACAGGGCAGTGAAACTTTTTTCCCCCTGGAGTACTCCTTTCCACCTCAGAAGACATTTTTCATGTTCTAAAGTATGCCTTGCCATAATTTCCTGGAAGTATGCCATATCTAGCAGGTTAAAGCCTTTAAAGAGTGTCCCGTCTGCAGGATTTTTTAAAGATTAGGAATAGCTCAAGTATGCTGTGGGTCCAAATACAGAGTTTAAAACACTAGTGATATCTAAAAATAGTGCTTAACAGAAGCAGAGAAAAGTTCCTGGTCCTCCTTAATCTCCAGATTCACCATGGGATAGCAGCTGCGTAAGTAGATACCAGACACTGGTGATTTGTGTGCATGTAACAATTGAATAGGTATTACAACAGATCTTCATGGGAGGAAATGATTTGGACAAACCAGTAAAAGTACAGCTATTGGTCTGGTGTAAATCCTAATCCGCCGGGAGAAAGACAGTGCAGACCTGCTCACAGATCAGGGAATGCAGTATTATGGAAATATTCTTACTGCTTCTTTTTGTATGTAGAAGCTTTTCATACCAGGTCTACATTATCATTTATAGCAACACACTGTACAGAGACTCGACTAGCATGATAGGAGCAGGTTTCTGGAGATGGCATCCTGCACTGTCATCTTCTATGCCTATACCTTATTTTTCTTCTGCTCAGTACCAGGTTAAAAGCATCACTTGCTCTTGACTATTGCTATCAGTGCTTCCTTTTTTTCTCCTCAATTTACTCCCCACATCTTGCCCATTCCTTTCCGTTTCTCTTCAGTAGCCAGGTTCGACACTGTTTCTATATTGCAGCATTCTTGAAAAGCTTTTAGTCTGAAATACTTTATAAACCACAAAAATATGGTCATACAAATCTCTCTGGCTCCACTGCAGGTTAAAGAGGTTCCACTACTCCAGTTAGAGAGCAAGAGTGTAAAGAAAGTTCTAAATTTTGGTGCAGCAGTTGTGCAAGACCCCATTGAAATGCTGGGCTACATCAGGACTAAATTTATCTATATATCAGTCTAATTAGGAAATCATACACTCCTGAGACCTCTCAAGACATAATTTTCATTAGCTGTTACTTATAGCTTGATTTGCTGGAAAGCAATGAGCCAGATTTTCACTAAACCATCTGTTAGATAATAACGATGAGATATCATGACATATGGCCATTTAGTGAATATATTCCCAATATTTAGAGCTATGTAATGAGAAAAAATCCCTTGACATAAAAAAATCTTTTTTTCAAGGAGGTCCTGGGAAAGACTCCAGACACAGACAGATTCACAGATGAAGTGTCACAGTGTATCGTATATTTATTTCAGTAAGACAGTTAAAGAAATAAAGCACAGCCATTTGAAGTAACATTTGCAAAGTTCCAGTGCTCTCATGGCTCTCTATCTGAAAACAGGTTAATCATGTCCATGCATTTCATCCAGCCATCACCTATCTCTATTACGGGGGAGACGCAGTAGACAGAAACAATAAACACTACTAATTATAGGTTTAGCTTGTGCTATATATTTTCTTCATGCCAGGTTCCACGTCCTATTCATTCATACCTCTAAGGGTATATGTACAAACACAAGCTGAAAATAAATAACATGCATCTCACACAAAGAAGAAACCCATATTTTTATTCCTGTTCAAATATCACTAGCACAGTAGCACTAAAATACATAGATCATTATGTTCTAATAGATAAGTGCCTCAGCATTTAGCACTTAAATATTCACCCTTGAACATTTCAAAAGGAAACAATTCTTTATGTATCTCACGTTTGTTAGATAGTTCTAAATATCTGTTAGAAGTAGCATTAAATCCTTCAGAAGGTGTTCAGTAATGCATAATAAATCTGTTTGTAAAAAAGTAAAATTAATCAGCCTCCTATTTCAGAGGAGAATCCCCCACTTATTTTCATATGGTCTTTAATAGCAACTAAAACCTATTTCTTATCCTACCAAGTACTGCTGAGGCAGCTGCAGAGGGACAGCGAAAGGCTGTTTGTAGAAAGAGCAGATTATTTTTCTTTCTCTGGCTAATATAACATTTTAATTCTTTTAGACCTCGAAGTTATTTTTGGCGGAACCAATAGAACCAGGCATTGTTACAAAGTCTCATCTCACAGCCCTCTACTGTTGTAAAGGATAGCCCCAGTTTTCATCCTCTGTAAAAATATTAATTAAAAAAGTTCCTCTAAAAAACCTTATCCCCACCCATCTATTCCCATTGCTAACCAGATGTTGAATTTTCTACACACCTCAAAGCCATTCTTTGCATGAATAACTAGGAAATCATAATCACCGTAAAAATGATGAAAACACAGTACTGATTTCTCACCATCCACTGATTAATCATGTGCATGTTTCTCTCTAGCTCACAGCTGCACTTCTAGGGTCTAAGAAGAGGCATACCTGTAAACGCCCTGAAAGCAAGGAAAAAGCCATTAGAGGGGGCATACCATAATCATAGTAAATCAAAATAGGGTATGTGCAGTTTACTACCAGAACATCAGTCATCAGAAGTAAATTGCTATATTTTGGGTGACAGCCAGAGTCTGTAATTTTTTTTGAGTAATAATTGTGAAGTTCACAGCAACATTCCTTGTATCTGGCAAAACCTGCTCAGACCAGCCCTGAGCCGAGATGCACACAGAAAGGCACACAGCCATGTCCACCTCCATTAGCTTGCAGCACTAATCAGATCACAAAATCCATCTCTGGGAGTACATATGTAACTCCATGTATGGAGACTCAAGTGGCAATGGAATGGAAATGTTAAATCAAGGCTTCTAAAATAGGTACATCAGTGTGCTGTTTCAAGACAAGCATAGTTAGTAGTGATGGATATCTATAATGCTGCCAAGATCCAGCTGGGACAGCTTCTTAAAAAGTACAGAAAAAGGATAAATTATGTTTTCTTCTACTGAAATTGAGCTCTCATCTACATTGCTACAAATCTCAGACCTCTGACACTTCAAAATGTAAAAAGACTGTTAATTTTAAGGTGGAATACATTTTGAAGCGGTTACGAAAACTGAAGAGCACCATAAAGTCCCTCATCTTTACTGATTACCTTTCTAGTGCTGAGGACCAGAGACATGAATAAAATATTACTGAATTTACAGAAAATCTTGAAGGTGTTAATTTATTTTTGCAAAATCCTCTGTGAAGAACATTTTATATTAGGTGGTGTTTATTGGAACAGAAATAACAGGTAGCTTAGAACATAAACAGGAATAAAGTGATCAGAACAGTATCCTTCTTTCCAATGGTGTAATGCAAACATATTGCTGCACTTAATGCATTGGTTATGCAAGATGAAAGAAGTTTTCTCAGGGCAAGTGGAGCCTGTAGTGTACAGAAGTTCCACTGACATAAGGAAGCACTAGATCACACATTTAAAAACAGTAAGTTTTGACTTCTCCTGTCACTGATGTAAAGATGTTTCAACATTTACACTCAATAAATGACTGAATCTGTTTCTTTTTTTCCTTTTCCCCTTTAAAACCAAGGCAAATCTCTGCCGCCTGCAACAAGTAGGGGGTGGGTACATTACCATCACTGAAGTGTGACAAATGTTTTTAACCAAGACATCCTAAAGCAGTGACAAGAGTAAAAGCAGGGATAACAAATGGCAGTATAGAAGCACACAATAAGAAAATATGTATTTCTATACATCTATAATATTACAAGAACTAAAACTCTCTTGGAATAGAGAGACGGACATTGAGTGTTTATCACATATTAAATGTAGATAAAACTTTAACTTGATTGCTTTCTTTAACACTCAGCCTGATGCCTTTTTTTAAGCATTGTCCAGAACCTCAGCTTCAACAGTATAATTATTAACTAAAAGACTAGGAGGAGTAAAACCGATAACATTTGGTTTTAAACAGTAGGATACCTGTATAAACCAGTGAATTACCTAATTTTGAAGAAGAGTGATCCTGAAAGGATTACACTTACATCAAAGAAGATCCCACAGGCTTGAAATCTTAGCACCAGTCAAAGTGCATGGAAACAAAAACATTTTACTGTTAAACACACCTCCTTTAATGAATCACACACAAATCTGACTCTGCCTAGGGAAAATATTTTCACCTCAGTGACTACTTGAAGTAAATAAAATAACTTCATAGTAGTGCAAATACATCCCGATGCAAACAAAATGTATATAATAATGTGAACCTTTTATGTTACACTTCTGTGAAGTGATTAATCTGAAATACTGCTAATATTGTAATGATGGCATAACAGTAGTCAAGAAAGCCCTCTATTGTGTTAGGCCTTCTCACCACTGTATGAAAATCTTAGGTTTTGGAACACATAACCGTTCGGGTGACACTGGCTCTATGTTGTCCATAATTTTCTTTTGATGAAAAACTGCATCTGATGTTTTCAGTGAAATAGATATGAAGCACAGTGACAAGCATACTCTGCCTGTCATATGGTATCTACTAGCTCAGCTAAAAATATATAGTTCTATACTGTAAAGCTTTTCTTTGATTGACATAAATGGGCAGAATTGCATAAATACAGTAATAACCTTTTAAGTTTACACTTTCAATGCTCATTTTCCCTCTTGAGAGTTGTGAAACACTATATAAACACAATAACAGAGAATATAAAACCTCAGTCTACAGGATCACACTAAAGGTGCAGGAAAAACATGAGGAGTTTTAGTGATTGGCCAAACATTCTGTACCAAAGCTGTGACAGTGCCAAGAACAGAACACCAAACTCTGGGTTTTAAATATTTAGTTTTAACATTTAATTTCTTCCTGAGAAGTCTTCCTTACATCTTTAATGTATCACATCTATATTGGGCATAAATTCAATACAAACCATTCTGATTTTAGCAGTTCGTGGTCTTGCTAATGTGATTATATTCATGTCTTTGAACGATACCTTAATGAAAAGTGAAACTACCAAACATTCTGAATCAGTATTGTGATGAATTCTTTTAAAATATATGTTAGAGGGCAAGTTTTCAACTCTTATTCCTATGAGACCATATGCTTAGCTGGGTCATGCTGGTGTTTGGGTTTTGGGTGGATCAAATGGCACTCTGTTACACACACATACACACACACGCGCACACCCCATTTCTTTCAATGCAAGTAGGTTCATCAAGTATGCTTCACCACTCAGAAGCACAAAAAACCTGGATGAAGAACCATAGCGTTACTGGGATTCCTTTTGCAGAATCAGACATGGGTGAGTCACACCCTGATAATACACAACTTTTTATAAAGCCATAGCAACATTACATATCTTGGTTTCTTTTTAGGAGTTTAAGGGGTTTAGCAGTGATATTCCTGAAGACATGTTTCTGTAAAGACTCAGGTGCTTTACTGAACTTACATCCAAAATACAAAAAAAGATGGGTTTTGTATCAATGTTGGAAAAAAGTGATTTTTATTTACACTTTAGAAATTAAATGTCTAAAAAGTGAGAAGAATATTTTTTCTTAATCAAAACCTGAGTGCCCAGTAAATTTCACAAGCACCACAGTCAGCTAGGAAGACAGCCAGATTCTTTATTGAACCTTGCATCCTCCCAAAGGCAATCTCTCTTAAATGGTCAAAAATGATCTATTTACATATGTTTCAGCAGGTGGTTTTCTTAAGGGTTTTTGCATGCCTAAGAATCCAGACTAACAAAGCCTGAAATATAGAGTATAAAACATCAAGTTACACTATTATATATCAGTCTAGAATACCAAATAGCATGATACTATCTCAGAGCTATCTATTTTGCTGCTGTTAAATAGAACAGGGAAAGAAATTTATTTCTTGTTCCCTGCTATTGTTTTCATAGTCTCCGTAGGTTTTGGGATCATTCAAAAGTCTGCCCAACTGTCACAAGATGCAGAAAGCAATTTTGTCTTTGGTTAGTCCAAATAGTTGTTAGCAAACTAGTTTATTTATGCAGCTATTCAGTTTCCTCTCAGCCAAAAAGCAAAGGACCAAAGGAAAGTCCTCATTTTTCTGCACAACGAGTTGCCATAAAACAATCAATGGGTTTGTTTTCTCCCCACCTACAACATTCAGAAGAGTTGCACATCACAGTCCATAAGTGCATCCTGTCAGCTGTCAGTGACAAGGCTTTCATAATGTGGACTTTGTGGGACTGTAATGGCTTCTGGCCTTGGAAAACAAGGCATCAGAGAAGTTGTTCTGCAGCTATTTCAACCCATCACTGGTGTTTCAACAGAAACAGCTACAAATTAGAAATATTTGCTGAAATTAGCTGATTTGTCACCTCAATTCCCTTCCTCCTTCTTCCCATGAAAGCTAGTCACAAACTCAATAAACAGCTCACAAAATTAAGCACACTAAGAAGCCTTGCAAAATACACTTAAAAACAAAAATACGCTTGGACTTGAAAAGACTCCAACTGAGAGCTCAGCAGCAGTGCAAAATTCATCCTACCACTGATTTTATTGAACCTGTCTTGTACCTCTGTTGAGAATAACATATACATTTCAGATGCAGTCCCTTGTATAACACAAAATTCATTCTAGAATATAAGTGAAAGAAATAAGGAAATACAGAAGTTGGAGCTGAATTAATTCTGTCCCTGGGAAAGAATTTCTACCCAGAAGCATTACTTTATGTATAAATATTTGATAGGTAATGACAAACTACCTAATGATTAGAGAAGCTGTCAACACCATAGATTTGTCAACAATAGAAAGCATCTGGAGCCCTATGTGGAAATAGGTGCCACAAAACCAGATTTTAAAATGAAATGTGCCAACCATGCTTACCTCATTGCATAAATTCTTGTTGCACTTCTGAAATAATCTCATATTTATGTTTTAAAAGATAGGGAAGTGATACAACTCAAGAGCTGCCATCCTAAAGCAATGACCAAACAACAGAGTGTGAGAACTTTAACAAGCAATGATAAGTCACTTATAGAATGTTCTCTAAATAATATCACTCACAAGTGTACTGAAAAAAGTGGTAATAATGCATGAAAGACAGGAATGTACTTTGTAATTTCAGAACAACTTTATATGTCAGACTGCCAGATAAATATTTACAGCACACTCCAACTTAGCTGAACTTATATGACTTCAATCAGGGGAAACTGCTTCCAGACACGAAGGTCGTGAAATATGTTATCAACTTTCCAGAGCCTCCCTTCAAAATCACATTGAAAGTGGAGAGCCACACGGCTGTCTAGTGTTATGCAGACTTAGAAACACTGATAAAGAAAAGATTGTACTGCTATCACACTATTTAATAAAACTAGGGAAGGTTGTTCTTTATGTATGATCCTTATAACTATGCCTGGGAACACCAACCTGTGACATAGGAAGTTATGTAGATTGCTGAGACTGAACATGGATGGTAAGAATCACTCTGACAAGTGAGAACAAATGCATAGAAAGGCTGTGCAGCAGGCACCTAGCCAGATCTGCAGTATCTAATTGTCTTCTTTTAAAAGAAATGTTACTAGTGCTATGCAAGAATGGAAAGGGAAAGTACAGCAGTTAGAAAAGACTGTGAATGAAGCCAGAGACCAGCTTCATTTTCAGTGGCTGTTCTCACTTAACAGCTACAGTCACAACTGGCAACAAATGATTATTTGATGTGAAAATCTTTTTGAAGAAAATGTGAAGAATAAACAGTGTTTCTAAGGCATGTCACATTCTACTTGACATCATTATTATTCTCTTATTAATAGGTTAACTCATTATATAAAATTAGCACATAAAGGACCGTTTACCCTGCTAAACAGAAGACAGACAGAAGAAACCTATTCCAGGTATGACAGAAGTCTGCAATTTAGGCATTAGGTCACAGACAATAAATTCTTCAAATTGCAGTTAAAAGGAGTGTTTTGGTGCCAATTACTATTTTGAAGCAACACTAACAACGCTGAGAATTCAAAAAATTCCCAGTCAGGAATCCTTTCTCTAGTTAAAATGTTTAGCTTCTTTCTATATGCTTTCAGTTTTCAGAACCTTAGGCACATCAAAAATACTTTTTCCAAATGATGAGAAAAGCTAGAAATTACTTTTGCTTCGTTTGGATTTCCTTTTTTTTTTTTTTGTTATAATAGAACTTGCAATACTAATTTTCTACATTTGCTTCATCAGAAATTTTTGCTCATCTGGAAAAAGCACAAAGGAAAGGATTAGTCTTTTAACTATTTTCTTGCGACACTGGTGAATTTATTACTTCTTTCATACCCAGTATTACCTATTGCTAATCCTGCTGTACACAGAATCACAGAATGTTTTGGGTTGGAAGGGATCTTAAAGATCACCCAGGTCCAACCCCCTGCCATGGGCAGGGATACCTTCCACTAGACCAGGTCACTCAAAGCCCCATCCAACTTGGCCTTGGATGCTGTCAGGGATGGGACAGCCACAGCTTCTCTGAGCAACCTATGCCAGCACTTCACCACTCTCACAGAGAACAATTTCTTCCCAACATCTAATCTAAATCTCCCCTCTTTCAGCCTAAACCCATTTCCCCTCGTCCTATCCCTAACATGCTCTTGTAAAAAGTCCCTCTCCAGATATCTTGCTGGCCCCTTTAGGTACTGGAAGCTGCTCTAAGGTCTCCCTGGAGTCTTCTCCAGGCTGAACTGAGTAAGACTCCTGTTGGATCCACCTGCATGCACTGAAATCATCCATAAATATCAATTTGCACACACTACAGGATACTGTTGAATACTTCTATTACTACTGGATAGCAAAGTTGGTACTGAAAGAAAGACTGTAAAACATAGTAAAAAAGTATCAGTACCTACTATTTTCTTAGCCAGCTCTCACAGGAAGTAAGAAATACCATTAACACCACCATATGTATAAATTCATGAACAAATCCATGAGTTTAGATATGTTACTGCCTTAAGAATCTGAAATTTGCTCACCATGTCCTACAATAATAATGTGGACTGTTACTATCAATACAGTGAATATGTTAGTTCTCAGAACATAAGACAATGCATGCAGCATACATAAAGGAAAGAAGCAAGAAAAGGCAGACCCACAGAGTATTCCCTCACTTTGATGAACTTTCTGTCTCTAAATGCTTTTAAATAAAGCAGAAGCATTGTGTATATTGCTCACAGCAGACTTATGAAACCTGTGCCAATATCCAGCCCATTGATCTGAGAAATACAGGTTAAGATGACTGCAATTTAGACCTCCAGTTGGGACTCAGACTGAGTTCTGAAATGCTGATAATGATGCACAGTAGGAGAAGCAGCAGGTAGGTGACAAGAAGGGCTAAATGTATCCTTTTTCAGAGCTGACACAGGAAAGATTTTCCCGCTGTATTAGAATCACATTCTTGGCCTAATGAAAGGATGGCCAAGTTGTGATATTTAGCCTGACCATTAAGCTCTTTTCTTCACATTACGACTGGGCTCTCGCATAAATTAAATTGACTGATTTAACTTACAATATTCCAAAGAAAGGACTGGGGGAGGTACTTCTAATTCTTGGGGAAAATGTGCATGTTCCTTTTTCCAAAAGCAGTCCTGGGAACACAAAACAACTTCATATGTAGTCTAAATCTCCCCAACAGCAGTTCAATGATCTTCGCTACTATTTAAGCAGGAGTCTATCACCAAAGCTATCACCAAAGCTAAATGCACTTGTCATGTCATTAGTCAGTTTTAGAATCAGTTCAGTTTGAGTTTGCTATAGTCACACAGAGCAGCCACAGAGATCTGACAATTTTTTAACATTTGAACTTCTTTGTCCTGTAACCTGTTTTATTTTAGCACAAACTGTCAGAAGAACAAGATACTGTGAAACCCTATTGCTGTCTCTTACTGGCGAGATAATCGATGTTGCAGGCCTGTTGCTCTTATCTTTGGGAAGTGCTTAACAGCATGATGGGAGTTCCATTTGATTTCTGACTGTTTCAGCTGGGTGGCCCAAGCATCCTGTAGAAGGTGTGAACAAGCAGACAGCTAGAGTTTTTATAAAGTGAAGAGTTTGTTCTGAATGTCAGGTTTTATTTTTGTGGCAAGCAGAATCAGGATTACAGTAAGACCTTGGGATCAAGCTGTTGTGTGCACATCTGATAATATGAGATTCACACATGCAAAATCAAGTCTGTCTGGAACTAGTTCATCTAAAGAATAATACCAAAAAGGATGTACTAGAAGATGTACTTCGTCTTGTAGCCTAAGCAGCATACCATATGCAGGATCATGGGTTATTCCAACGGCACTTCGCAATTTAAAGCAAAACGAAATTTTCAGATGTTTGGCCTCTCTCAAACCTCTTTTTAAAATGTTTGCCTTTCAAGCATAGCATCAATCACTGTTGCTTGTAATGTAATTATGTAAAAAATGAAATTGAAAGAATACCTGTTTACATAAGAGACCTTAGGTCATTGAAGTATTTCAAACACAATGTTATATTTAAATGAGTTCAGACATATTGAAGAAGGTGGCAAGAAAATTACTGTTAGGAAGCTTCTCTGGATCTAGAAAGGCATCATGTCTACTGATTGTTTAAAAAAATATGTGCAAACCTAACATCATTTATTGTTTTCTACTAAAAAGAGAAACAAATTGCATCTGGTTTTGATTGTTGGCGCCATTATTTGATTAAGTGTATTTCAGCTGAAGGTTTTAAGCTGCAAGATAGTTAGGAAAGTTGATGACCTACACGAATATGTAGAGTATGCATGGTGCTGAAAGGCAAGAGAGTGAAGTTTGACTCTATTAAGATGGATGTGGAGTGATTGATAACACGTGTGAGAATGTAGATAGGAGTCTTGAGCACGGAAGCAGAGGAGACAGTGAGTGTATTTTTACTCATTTCTAAAACTTCTTTTCTAGAGCCAGAAGGGACAACATGCAGATTATTTGTACTCTCCTTCACTTTGCTGTGGTAAATATGACTTTTTTAAAAAATCTATGGAAGCACAACTAAAAATAGAACACTATAAACTTTATGACTTGAAGAAACATTGATCAGATTCATCGCAAGGTCTTCTTATTTTGTCTATGAATCATGTTCCTATTGCACACAACCACAAAAAAGCTATCAACGTCCATTAAGAATATTACTTGAAACATAAAAACTCATGAGTACTCTTTTGCTTTTTACAGAACTATCCTTTAATTTTCTGTGCAGCTTGAAAACTGAGGAAGTAAGCTGAGAAGACTGACATAAGCACCCTTATAAAAAAGAAGACTGCCTTCTAAACTTCAAAGTGGTGCTTAGAAATAATTCTTCAACTACTCCTTAAGTGTGAGTTGTGCCATTTAAAAATGTTGGGTCTTAGTCTTCTGCTCATAAATAAGGCACATTATACATGTTTATCCTAAACCCACTGGTTTTAATTTATTGCAATCAGTAGACTCTCAATCACTACACAATGATGATTTAACTCTATTTTAAACTTAAACATGAAAAGTCATATAAGCAAAATATAATTTATGCTATCCAAGTCAGTCAAACGTTCTCAAACTTCTAGTTGTTATAACAACCCATTTTCTGGACTTAATCATTCAATGTACTTTTAAAAGATTTCATGTCAGTTGTTACCCCTTTTCTTCATTATCTTTATTTTGTCAGTAACACGTCTTTTCCTATGAGCATTTCCAAAATTCACCAATATGTCTTGGAACAGCAGTCTTGTAGCTAGGATGTCCTAAAGCAGTGATGACTCTAACATATTTCAGCACGCAGGCATACTCCCTATTTCAGCTACTTTTCCTGTTCCCTTGCATTGTGACAGCAGTACACAAGCAGGCTGCACTTATGGCAAGAGATAAATAAGATGCAGAAAAATCTTACTGCATCTTACTGAGAGTTACAGAGTGGATGCTGTTATTCAAAAGGGAAGAGAGGACAATCATCTAAAACCAACCATTCCTCCTTAAGTACCATGATCTTCGACTCGCTGCTGTCTCTAAACAAACTTGTTATTTTTCATTACTCTTAACATTTTCCTCCAAGTCATAAATTGTCAGTAAAAGAAATAGATTCATAAATAGATTTCAGCAACTTTTTGCATTTCACACCAGGAAGAGAATATCTCTGGAAAATGTGCTACAGCCATTTCCCCTGCTTTGTTCAGATTGGTCATTCAGAAGTTCTCAAGATCTCACCCAGTATTTTCCATTTTATAACTACTGCTCCTAGTGAAAATGTACTTTAATCTGCTTTCCATACATCAGGAACTTTTCTTTGAAAGTTAGTAAATATTATCTCTATTAAGTTAAGTAAACGCAAAGAACAGAAGAATCAATAGCTTTGTGAGCTATTTTTACACGTCTAACTTCAGACACACTGTGGAAGTAAAAAGAGCAGTGATCCATTTGTCTGAAAAATCAAACCTTTTAAATTTGACATTGAATAGCCTGAGTTTGGGGATCCCTTTGAGTGTAAGCTCAACACTTTCAGGTGTCTTCCATATTATTTTTTAAGAGTTTAAGTGTAAGTTTAGTAGAAAGGAGCTCCAGATTCTGCCACCTGATTTCTTAAAAATTGAGGAAAACAGTTCTTTAAACTTTTATATATATATATATATATATATATATATATATTAACGTTTAAAATGCTAATCTATCACTGTCCCTATTTTGAGGTGAGTGGTTTTAGTATTGCAGGACAGGGTGGCTTGGTATTCTCACACTCGTCATCTCACCGCTACTCATCTCTCTCTACTCATTGCAGAACCTTCACGAACCCTTCACTTTCCAGCTTTTTTCAGCAAACCAAAGCAAGCATCATACATTTCACAATAAAGGCCAGAACACAAGCATTACCCAATGATAGTTTCTAGCTCACTGTGGTTACATTCATCATCCTTGGGGTATGTTTATTTTTGGTACTATTTACTTCTCCTTAATATGATCATTTAACAATGAAGCTATGCCATGTTTACATGTGCAAAATATTGACTTGTTACACATGAACAGACCTTTAATTTGTTGCCTTCATCTTGACACATGCAAGTAGATTCGTGAAAACACTTCTTGTTTGGTCCTCACGAATTCTCCCCCATCTGAACATTCTTTTTATGCTTTTTCATGTTTGGCTTAAGTCATAGTATATTATGTTAAAAAACTTTTGGCTCCATTTTATATCATTGAAGCAGAAAGGCTCATAATAAATTGATTTATGATCTGTAAAAAGACCTCACAGAATGTTCAAGTCCTTGCCCTTATTTCAATGTGCATATATGAGAGAATATATGCATGTGTGTGCATTTTTATGTACACGTATTTTGTATATATGTGTATATGTTGTTATTACAGTGTGGCAAGTGTCCAGTATCTGAAGGTTTCCAGCTATGGTATGGTTTAGAACCTTAGCCAAAATACGGTGATACCATGTATATCAATAGCACAGTCAGCGGAAACACACTTTGCAGTAAATGCCTCTTACCTCTGATAATATGCAGATATTTCTTAGTAGAACTTATGTACAGGACTACCTTTCTGAAAGAGAGAAACATGGGGAGTGGGGAAAACAAGTAAAAGGAAAACTGCATGGTGTTCCATCTAAGCAAATCACTACAGATGTCTCTACTGATTCTTACAGATTTCACTAATCTTTTTAGAGGAGAAAACAGTTGGCACATCTTTGTCAGGGTGAAATAAACAGAGCATTGTTTTAAGGAAAGAGTATATACATATTTTTGAAACCTCTTTGCATGATGAGGAGTGGGACATTGGGGAATTAGAAGTGTCTGTTCTTTGTAAAATTCCTCTGGTTCCTACAGAGATCCTCCCTGCCTACAAAGGTTTACAAGAGAAAAGAAGATATAATGAATTGTCTCATAACTGCTTTGGCCTCAGAGACGATTTTTTGTAAATACCTCCTGATTCTTAGATAAGGTACAATGCTTTTTTTTTTTTTTTTTTGCCTAGCACCAGGAGGACTTACTTCATGAAAAGTGAACTACAAATTTGACTAAAAATAAGTAGAAACAGTTAGGACTCAGATATTTTACTTTTCCCCCAGATGCAGTGTTTAAGTTTAGTTGTAGAGGACCTGAATGTTACTTTGTTTATCTGAAATTTTTGCTGCCCTGTGTTTATAAAATTGCAGGAAAACTGGATGATAACTTTGTTTTCCACATATTTTGGTGGGAATTTTAGAACAGTGATATTGCTTTTGTAATGTAAAGCTCTTTGTGCCTTTTACTTAAACAAGTCCAGCCTTTATCCTTGCCTTTCTATACCTATCCTTCTTCAGTTTTACCACTTTCCAAAACCTTTTAGCAGGTGGCTAACCCTCTGCTCAGTTTTACATGTAAGAATGCAAAAAATTCAAGATATTACAGTAGCTTCTCATTTTTTACAACAAGCTGAGAATGATCATATATCTGTCCCAAATTGTATTTTAATTATTTGAAGGAGATAAATCTGATACATTCCAACTATTACCAAAAATACACTGTAGTGATGGCTTTGGAATCCAAATCTGAATATTTATTATACTGTAATGCTCAGAACAGAATACAGAAAAATAAACTATTCCTGGGATAGTCAAAACATCTTAAGGCTCTAGGGATTTTAGTCTGAATTTTGGAATAAACTTCATTTAGAAGTGCCATTTTGGTTGTACTTAATGGTAAAACAGCATCTAACTGTTATCAGATCTTTTCTCTTTCTGAATTAGGCCTCTACATATGCTTATTTTTGACAGACATGAGTCTATAAGCCCTGGAGTTGCAGGTAATTATAGTGCTAGCTCTGTTGCAGATCTTCTGTATTTATTTTATGCATTCCCAAGGAAATATTGACAAGCATAGAACCAGTTAATGTTGACTAGGCAGAGCTTACTTTCATTACCAAAGGCGGAGCTGAACTTAAAATACTGGCAGAGAGCTAACTAGGAGTTCACTGTTCTCCTGAGAAAGTTTGTGAGTGGCCATTAAAGGATGAAACAGTAGGTACACAGGTTAAAAGTACTTTTTTTCATACAAGCAATCTACACATGTGCCTGCATTGGTACAACTACCCATGACTAATAGACAAGTGTATGTCCATGGGGTAACTTAAAAACATGTGGAAAGCAAAAAGAGACATATACAATTTTTTTTGGCAGAGCAGGAAAGCAACATGACTTTTGCAAATTTAGACCAACATTAAAGCTACCAAGTTATCTGCCCTCTACATTATCTCTCAGCTTTGTCTAGCTGGTACTCCTTCCTTAGTGTTTATTCAGCTAGTTTTTATGTCTCCATATCTCACTGGACTCACTGCTTAGGAGAAATTGCCTTATATATTATCCTTAACAAAATCACTCCTACAGCAAAGAAGTTGTTTGAAAAGAAGTATAGATATCCCCAAAGAGGATTAGCAGAGCCTTCTTACAGCAAGCTGACATGCTCTCCTTTGTTTTCTAGTCTCTTCTTCCCTGGCACCACAATACTTCTTTCTGAATTCAGACACTATAGTTCTGTTTAAAATAGTATTTGTTCCATTGCTCTGGCTCTTCACATCCTCTCTATAAATAATGAGAGATTTTTTTCCTAAAATCTTTGTGTACATTTGTCTCAATCATCTATGACTAGGTTTGATGATGAGGACAACTGTACCAACCAACCTAAATCACTGGTAGAATTGGGTCTGTCAGAGATAGGTCTGCTGGGTACTAAATTTGAAAAAGATTGTACTCTGGCAATACAAATGTTCTAATAACAGCCTTGGCACAGCCACACACATCATTAATTTAACTTGTTAGGCTCATCATGAAGTAAACTGCATGCATTTTATTTTGATTTAGCATATAGCCTATAGAAAGCAAGACCTACATGAGAAACATACAAAAGAATGGGGTAAAGCAGAGTCTCATCATCAGTCACTTGGATTGAGATTGCAGCCCACACATTTCCCCACCCACTGCTTGCAAGGATAGGCAGTAAAAAGGATCCAACTTACTGTGACAGAAAAAACAGGTAGGATTCTGCTCAAGCAATTGCATTTGCTCAGGGTTAATGCTTAAGCAACAGGAAAGGTGGTGCAAGCCCTATTGAAATATGAATGTCCTACATAGAGGCTTCTGTGTGACTTCTGTAACCTATCTCCATAGACTCCATAGAAATCGTTTCAGAGGATATATGCCACTAGGTTTTATCCATTGATCATTTTCTGATAGCAATGTCATGGGCACTTCATACTAACCTCTAGGAATTATTTAAGCATTTAAACCAGGATTTATGTGCCCTAACTTGGGCATGTCTATATAGTCGTGGAAGCATGACATCTACAGGTCCCATTTTATAGACATGGATCAAAATAAGCACTTTTAGCACATCATTTCATATTGAGATACCTTTGCTCAAAGATGTCTCCCTACCACCCTACTGTTTAAAGTCTTCATTCCTGCAATACTTCTAAGAAGTATAGAAGCACATCCAGCAGTAGGGCAGAAAGATGCTGCAGGTAACGTTCACAAAGATATTTAGACAACTGCTCTTGATCAGGTACCTAATTTCTTCTGAAATTCACCAACAGTTTGTGTTTGCGTAAGGTTAAGCTGTAAACCATAATCATCTTGTAATACCTGGCTTTAGCAGTTTGCATGTTATCAACACTCATCAACATGATGGGTTGTCAGCTTCACAGCTAAAAACCTGAAGGCAGGAGGCATTTAGGTAAATTTCAAATCAAGCCAATCTCAAAAATTAAAAAAAAAAAAAAAATAGCTTGTTCCATTTTAAGAGAGAAGCAGCTGATAAATGAACTGACCATTCCCAAACCTCACACTCATATCCCGATCAGCCTGCTATCTGTTCTGAAGAAAGAGCAGGGAATTGAGGAATAACTCATGCTATACTCTTCAGTTCTCTATGTTGATATGAATTGCCCATCAGATGAGACAGCTCTGGTTTAGAGCTGAATAGATGTGATAGTGCAACAAACAAATATGTTCATCTTCTGATTGGAGCTTGTTAGCTCCAAAATGTGGTGTGGAGCTAGCTATGTGCCACCTGAGATGTCTAGTTTGTGTCTGACTTTTCACACAGGTAAAACTTTCCTGCATTTACCAACATCAACCAATAAACACCTTTCCACGGGCTAGTCACTTCCCTGTGTCAGTCCAACTGACTGGTGCCCTGCAGAACCACAGGCATGTGAGGGTTCAGGTCCAATGGACCTGTTGCACTTCCCAAAACCTGAGGGGAAGGGAAGTCTCAGCCATGCTTCCTGCTGCTCACACTGGGATTCATGAAGCCAGTAAGCCCATGAGAGGGATAAAGGATCTATCAAACTGTCTCACACCTCTGTGTGGCCAAGTGAAGATTAAGTTGCTCAGAAATAAAAATCAAGTTGCAGAGACTCTGTGCCATCAATAATGTGTACAGAGGCTTCAGGCATATCTACACAGGAAAGGTGCGAAACATTTGAACTCAAAACTTTATGAAGCATAAGAAGCTATTTGGAGTCCAAGTACTGCTTTAGCAATTATTTATTGATACATTTCCTTATCCCATATATTCAGAGAAAGACATTTCCTGTTTTTCTAACAGGATTATCCATTCTGTCAGAAAATATGCCAAACAGCTGATTACCCTTTAAACCTGGATGGATGCTTTCCCTGTTCTGCAAGAATGACTCTTTGAAATTAGTTATAATGACACTATAAAAGCACACAGTGTTTTATAATTAACTGGTAATAGGTAGTTACATGATTTGAAAAGGCTTAATAGATTTAATTAAACTACCTAAACATTTACATTGCTTTAATCAAGTGTTAGGAAATGAGCATGATACCTGGATTTAGGATTAAGTTCAAAAACCTTTTATGAATTTGAATAGCCTTTAGGTTGAAAGCTATGTATTTATTAGTAAATGTAAAAGGTGAATGCTTGCACGCCTTATTCCTTAGGAAATGAGTGTGGTTTCTTTAGCAGATGTTTGCAATAAATGAAGTAAGCTCCTGCCTGGCGAGAGTTTTACAGAAACTGTAGTGTATTGCACTTTTATGTTTAATTTATAAGTTTAATTTATATGTTTAATTTTTTATTATTAGTATCTACCACAATAGCACTTAACAACAGGGTCAGGTTATACTAGGTGCTGTTAAACAGCTGCACAATCAAACAAGATTCAACTCTTTAAAATTAGATAATATAATATTTTATATGGATGATCCAAGACATTTCTACTTGTCAGCTGCTTTGAAACTATACTGTTTCATATTAATAAGTGTATTTTGTACCACAGCACTAAATTAAACCAGGCATCACACAAGTTGTTATGCAAGCACCCACACTTAGCTTTGCCAGCAAATGTCAGCACTGACCCCACAACACCCCATGCCTAGGGCCTCTCTATCACAGAGAATACCAATTGTACTGAACTGTGGGAGCACTTGTACTGTGAAGAACAGAGGCTAAAACAAGACCCACCAAACTTATTTTCACTTGAGATCAAAGACAGAATGTGAGTTCAACTCTCCAGACATCAAAGACCCGCACAGAAGCCCACTGTGCCACTTCGACCTGAAATTATGCCCTGATTATGTACAGTGGAAAGTTTACAGCTTTTATCTCAAAACCCAATGCAAGAAACTCAGTTAGTTAAAAATAAAAGATCAATGTAAATAATAATAACAGTGGTAATCACCACCATCAACATCACCATCATCAGGACTTGACTGGTAAGAACACTGCTAATTAAAAGAATTGTTTCTAGTCTGCCAAGATTTCATGTTAATTAGACTATGAATATGATTGAGTAGAAAGACCTTATCCACATACAATGAAATCAATATAATTTCCTTTCTAATAGAATTTGTTTACACTCTGACTTAAGCGTCTCATGGGTTTGCTTTGTTTCATGAACAAAGACATCAGAGCTGGCTTCTAGTTAAACCTCTCTTACTAAATTGGAGATCATTAGCCACTGCAGTTCTGTTTCCATACCCTTCGAAACCATTAGAAAGGCCACCTGCCGCTTCAAGAAAAGTGGGGAAGCAGAAGGTTCCATTGATGTAGGTAAGGTTAGTTCGTGTTGAACATTCACATGTTCTTATAGGTAAGCACATTGATAACAGTGTGAAGACTTCACTAGTGCCACCAAGGCAGATGAGTGTTAGATCTGCAGTGCTTTGTTGTTCAGTAATGAAACAGATAAGAGATTATATAGACAGATGGTTTCCTAAATTCCAGTAGGTAGTAAAGGTAGCTTGTTATGTACTTGTGGACTGTGACTAAAGCTATGAAAGGTATGGCTAGACTAGATGGCAGGCACACAAGGGTTATGGATCCTTACAAACACATACAAAGGATCTGGTCAGAGCCAGTTACATCTTTCCAGTGAGCAACCTGAGCTTCCTTCTGTGGAAACAAGGGTGTGCAAGGGAGACAAGGTGTGCAGCACATACTGGGGTCCAACAAGAGTGTGGTGTGTGGAAGTGCTCCAAAACCCTGAGGCCTATGTCTAGTGACACGATTGTCTCTCCCATCTGCAAGAACTTTTCACTTGTTAACTGTACAATAAAGTTTTGTGAAATATCAGCAAAATAAAACTAGTGTACCTGTAGCACTATAACAACCCAGAGTAGAAAGTCCATACATGAACTGAAATTTTTGATTCCGAAAAGCTGCAAAACATAAGATGTAGTACGCACAAATACATTTGCACTCTTGATCAACATCAGCTTCTTTTCTGACATTGTAAGATGATGGTGGAAGGGTCTACTTTATGGTTCACATCCACTCTTGTTGCCTTGTGTTCAACTGGCCAGTCAGTATTGATTGCTCTTGACTGACCACTCATCCATCACCCTGCACCCAGGTTTGAACCAAGGCCATAAATCAATGCCCTTAGCTCAGCTCCTGTTCAATAAGTGAACACACAGCGCAGTATGACAAACACTTGTAACTAATAAAAAATGTAGGACTAAATAAGCATAAAAATTTAATTGTCCTTTGACCCAATAGGAGTGTAGCTTCCCAAGCTGTGAGTGAGGAACATTTGCTATCACATGATGCCCACCCACAATTTATCTAGGCCCTGAACATATTTATATATTAAGAAAAAAATTATTTGAGTGTTCTACTATATAAATTTATAAATATAGAAAAAAACAGTACCTTTGATATATTCTAAAGTACTAGAATTTCAAAAAGAAATTATTCAACCTCAGTTTTGGCTTCAGGGTGTTTCTATTATTGTATTTTATTAAAATTTTATATTGCAATATACTTAGAAAACTAAATATTTATAAGAAGGTGCCAGTGAATAAAGACTCCACACAGAATTTCATTAAAAATCTTTGTGTTTTTCCTGTCCTATAAAAATAAATAACCTTTTCTTCCACTGACCAAAACATAGCCATTTTGAATAAGAGTACAATTCATCATCCATCCAAGTTGCTCTTTAACAATACCCTTTCTCTCTCTGACATAAATCTGTATCCATTGCTTTTTGAAAATTTCCACTCTTAAAAGACTGTAAAATTAAAAACATGTACTGAAAATACTTTGGATGTTTCTTCCAAAATGCATCTTAAAGAATAATGAGACTTAATTTCAAAATAGCTGTTTAATAACCACAGGGTTCCAAATATTCAGCCTGAAAATCTTGAGAAGTTTTAGAAGGTAGAGGCATAACTTCAGTGTGAGCAGAGTTGTGCAGTTTGAGCAGACATATACTTCAGGTTGGATCACAGACTAGCTAGGCACTGTCACTGTCAGTCATGGCTCCCAAGACTACAGCTAGTGTAGACCCCCTGGATATTCAAGGCGAGATAATGGAGCAACTGGGTTTCCTGGGGAAAAGGGCAGTCGACACTGCTTTTTGGGAGAGTGGTAAGGAGCAGAAAGTGATCTTGCAGACAGTTATCATGTAGCATGGTGTTTCTTCCCACCACAGTGGAAAGCAGTTTTAGGCAGTCACCACCAAGACATATGACTCAGAAATAGAGCATAAAAAGGTTTACATGTATAAAACCTGTGTCTGCAGCTAACAGCAGGTAAGGCAGACTGACGTTAGATAAATTGTACCAAAGTCAACTGGACATGTTAGGTGACAGTAACACACAATATAAACAAGAGTGCCAGAACCTCAGCTAGAATAAACACAGTGGCACAACAACAGATTAGCTGTGGTCATAGCACCTTTGCTAACTTAAAACTCAAAATCTATGATGATTTGTAGCCAAAAAGCCCTGGAATAGCTCATTTTGAACACTTTTATAAAGTGAGTGGAAGAATTCTTGGTGGTCATAATGACTGCACCTTCAACAAATGAAAGCAAAAAGCTATTTTAATCTCTCACGTTAATCCCTCGCTAAATTTTGCTTTCTAAGTAATATTGTTTTAACATTTGTGCCAATAGAAGCCTTGCCAATATTTTCACAGAATGTTGATAGGTTTTGCCAATATTATATTAAGAAGGACATCTAAGAAATGAAAACATTTAGTAGACTTTTATGAAAAGTGATGTCTGTCCAGTATCTCATACCACTGGATAAAAAAGAAAACAAACCCAGAACTAGACCTCTAGAATACATTCGTATCTCATATGACAAAAAGACACACTCTTTGTCCTGTGAAACCCTAACGGTCTACAAGACAACAATAAAGATGCATGAATATACAGAAAAGAAGTAAAGAAAGAAAAAAAATGGGTGATGATACTGAGGTCATGAGACTAGATTTCTCCAGATTTTCATTGGTATTAATCACACCAAATAATTCTAAATAGGTAGGTTGCTTCTTATATTTATAGCAAATTATATAAAAGTATTTGGTTGAAAAAAAAATAATAAAATCATAGAATCATAGAATCAGCTAGGTTAGAAAAGACCTTTAAGATCATCAATTCCAACCATTATCCCAGGACTGCCATGTCCACAACTAAACTGTGTAATAGCCTCATCTACATGGTTTTTTGAATGCTTCCAGGGACAGTGATTCCACCACTTCCCTGGGCAGCCTGTTCCAATACCTGACCATCCTTTTGGTGAAGGAATTTTTCCTAATATCCAATCTAAACCTCCCCTGGTGTAGCTTGAGGCCATTACCTCTTGTGCCATCACTTGTTACTTGGGAGACCAGCCACGTGGTAACAAACTGATGAGGAGAGACACTGTCAGAAAAGGCATGCATTTAGAAGCTCAGAATCAGTGAAGAAATAGCAAGGGTTTCAATTAAGTGCCCTTCAATAAAAGACAGGCACTCTGTGTTTTGTGCCAAGAGAAGGGGAAACTACAAAATATGAAGGCGTAAAATGTATTAGGGACCAAGTTCTGCATAACAGCACCATCTTAAATGATGTAAACTGAAAGATTCAGAACTGATAGTTAAGATTTGCTTCTACGTGGATAAAAAGGAAAGATTAGTCCCAGAGATGGAACCTGTAGCTCTGGAAAGGAGGTTGAGGTTGACACAATCCCCATCTTTCAGGCATCAGTCCCAGGGAGTACAGTGATGATTCCATGGCAAAGATAATAAAGAATGTAAGTATCACTGAGAAGACAGAAAAAGAGTGAATTTAACTTGGAGTGGAGGAATAAACCTGCCAGCCATTGGCATACAGATGACAGCTGGAGTTGTGTTTGTAAAGAAGATCCACAGAGGGGAAAAGAGAAGTAGGATAAGGGATGAGTCCCATGAAACCTCAGAGAAACTTGGAAGGCATACAGGCTCCCCAGGGAAACAGCAGCAGCAAATGTTTTTTGCACTTATTATTGTAACTTGTGTTTGAAAATTCATAATTTTGTTTAAAGAAATACCATTAAACACAGCTGAATAGAAATAAACTCTATTATATAGTGACAGGAAGATGATTTCCAAGTTATAAAGGATGGCTTTTGTCAAATAAATTTGGTGCAGTATCTGTATCAGGCTATGAGCAACAAGGCAATCACTGCTGCCAAGTACTCATGATATTTAATATTACTCAGGTTCTTTTCTCTTGAGTTCTCATATCACATCTTCTGGTGTCTCACTGTCTCTTAAGTGTATTTGTGCTTTTTTTCACTAAATTTAATAAAGCATAGTAACACTTTCAACAAAGTTTAGACAAAGACTGTACAAATCCCTTAAATTGAGTATGTTATTTCAAGAACTCTACAACAGCAAGTAACACAGAATTTATACTCATGTCTGTGGAGGTAAACAGAGAATTATAAGACATGGTCAAGAAATGTCTATAAAAATTGATAGCAGTTCTAGAAATTATACTAATTTTATTCTTCCTTTAATTCCAGGATACTTCCATAGGATTTTATTCTTTCTGTGGTGCCATTTCTCCATCTATACTTCATAGAATCATAGAATGGTTTGTGTTGGAAGAGACCTTAAATATCATTTTCCACCTATTTGCAAAATTTATTTTGCAAATGACAGACTATGCTGTGTATGGGAATCTGAGTACATTGTGATTTTTTTATTAAGATCTCACAGTCAATTGACCTAAAACGAAAAGTTCAGTTGCACTGACAAATATAGAAATATAGCACATCCACAATCACTATTAAATACTGAAATTATTTATTATTCGTTTAATGCACCTTTAACTGGTAGTAACATTTAAACCATCAGATTTACAGCATCTCAAACTGGAGAAAGTTAGGATAGTCATGTTTAGGTTGCCCTCTACTGTTTAAGATTATCAAGACAAGGCGTGTTTTTACAGGACTAAAAAAAACAGTTTGGGCGAGGAAGGTAGTTCTGGAACTAGAATATGAAAATAAAGGCTTGCACAGAGGATTTGTATCGTTATTAAAAATCCATTCATTTTAAAAGGCAACATCAGAGAAACTCTCTGAAAAGGAGTTCATGAAAGAGCAAATGTAGAAAGTTCAGTAATGTAACTTGATTTCTGTGAGATTGTAAAACTCTTACTTTTCCTGGAGAACCACCAACTATAGGAACAAATCCTGCAGTTGTAACACAATTTCCCATTCAAATCAATGCCACAAATCTAATTTCTAGAAGTTTGATCACTCAGCTGAAATTACTGGCTTAGAGATTTTGACCTGGGAATGTGGCAAGGAACACTGACTTTTTTTACATCTACTTTACAGGGGTACTATTTTTCAGTATCATATATATCAATTTTGAAAATCCAGGGGTTGTGATACCCAAATAATTGAGCTAAACTGGATCCAGGTGCTTCCTGAGCCTCAGCAAAGTTCAATGCTAAAGCACTTGAAGGGTGGTCCTGGAATAACAAGCCTTTCAAGAAATCAAGGTAAAGATTTACTGGACAGTGAAGAAGCCCTCCATTCTAGACAAATAAAATCATGGCTTTCCTTACAAAATGATCACGTCCATCCCTTATATAGGGTTTTCTTCACTAGCTTTTCTCAAAACAGGACAAAAGCCAGCTGAAGCATCAAAGTAGATACCCACATTCCACTATGACTTCGAGAAAGATAGTAGGTAATGGCAACCCAGGAAAGCTTCATAGATTTTTGCTTGCTTGCTAAGTCAGCTGATCTTTAACAGTGCAATAAGGGCAAATCAAATTTGTTTGGTCCAGAATGAAGAGAGGCTGGATATGCTTGATTTAACTGGAGCAGAAGGGTAAATAGGTTTGTTGCTTGGCAGTGGCTGTCAGTCATGGTGTCAGTTGCTGTCCCAGTATAGTGACTGTGGACCTTTATAAAGTGCTTTTGTTCTGGGCAGGTGAAGAAGGTTCCAAATAAAGGAGGTTTCTTGCTCAGTAGTGCTCACAGGAAAATGCAGTGGTCTTTGCTTTGAGTGCTTTATATGGACATGCTGATCTGCTGATTATGCTGTTTCTTTCCTTCATGAACATACAAAACAATCAAATTTTTGTCTAAAGAGAGAAGGTAACAAGAGAAGGTATAGTGTCCGTTGGAAATGGAGGGGTAACGGGAAAAACATTTGGTAATTTGGGGTGATTCAGTTCTGCTGGATGGAACCATTAAAGGGAGCACATTTCTTTAAAACAGTTTAAGCATATGAGGGCTGCTATGAAAAAATCAAATTATTGCCACATGTCATCACTATGGAGTATGGCAGGGGTGGGGGGAGGAGGGTTGGTGGGGACTTGAATGTCTTTCCTGTGCATTTTCTTCATCAAATCCATCTAGGTTTCTTGCATGGCTCTGTATTTGTTCTTCATGCCCTTTGGATATCTTTATTACTCCAGATTATAGCTGTATCTTGTGACCTTGAGTTTAGCATAGTTTTTGTCAAGGATTGTGTATATTTAGGGTCACTACCAATTAACTTCTATATAACATTGAATTCACATAATAAATTCAAGAGAATACAGTGTGGAGAGAGATCTCATTGCCTTTAGGGACAAGACTTTCTGCCTCTAAAAAACACACTGAACTGACCCAGATGTGCAAGAACAATACTCACTGACTACACAGAACAGGTTCTGGGGTCCTTTGATCTTAACCTCCCCATTTCTTTTCTAAACATCTTCAAAGGCTGCCTTTCTGAAAAGAAGTTCACTCATCCTCATTTTCAGACTGAACAGGAAGGGCACGTGGAAGCTTTTTTTATTTTATTGTTTGATTTATTTAAAAAGCAAATGTAAAAGGTCTGACATATGTGACACTTGAATCCAGGACTCATGAACACACAACTCAGCTCTGTATCACAGAAAATGCAGGGGAGTAAATAACTACAGAGAAACACATGGATTATTGAAATGAGTCAGTGTGAATGTTTTTTCCATTTACACACTAGTCTAATGCTACAGAATTTCAACATGGCTAAATGCTGTCTGAAGTGTCCCTGTCACAAAAATAGGAAATACAGACAGATCTTGGAATACAGAAGTGTTCTTGTTCATCAGAAATGTCAGTTCTCTGATTTTTTTGTTCAGACTATTTGATAAACTGAAGGAAAAGTGTAAGTGGCTTCTTTCATATTATTTACAGACTGACTGATTAAGATCTCTCAAACAACATTGTGTTTATTATTTAAGTCTAACAAGTAGGCAAGAAAACAATTATTTAGACCATTTCCCCAAAACTGACAGGGTAGAAATCAGTAGCAAGACTAAAGTATGATGCAGGATCACTACTCTATCTACTTCTTTAAAATAGTTCAAAGCAGATGTGGTCATGTTTTTATGGTGTAAGGCAGTTCAGAGACTATTTCATGAATGCTTTAGAGTGCATCTATTTCTGCCACACCGGAATCCTAGAAATTTTAGTCATTATTTCAACTGATCCTCTGTATTTTCAATTCTTTCGTGAATAGGAAGACATGCACTTCTCCTTCTTCCAAGGTGAGGACAGAAGAAATCAGCTTCAAAATGTGCCTCAGAGATATTAAAAAGCAGATTATAGCTATCTAACTATGCTACCTTTCTGATTCTCAGAAGGGTAAATAAAACAAACATCATGACAATGGGAACTCTCAGAAATAAGTTTGTGGAAGTTCGAGTTTCATATGAGAGCAAATCCCACTGATTTGTGAAGTTTTTAAATATGGGGACTTCTGAAATGGGACTTAATTACCTAAACACAGAATAAAGTGCATGTCCTTATCATCTGTCCAATAGTTACTCCACATCTGGAGTACTGTGTCTGGTTTGTAGCTCCTCAGTACAAGAATGATGGTGACACACTGGAGCATGTTCGATGAGGAGCACTAAGCCAATGGGCCAGAGAACATGATGTGTGAGGAGAGGCTGAGTGAACTCTGCCTTAAGAAGAGAAGACTAAGGGAAGATCTTAAGAGTTGTCTACAGCTACATGATTAGAGGACGGGTACAATTGAAACAGAACAACACTCTTGCAAATACACAGTCATAGGAAGAAAGGCAAGAGACACAAATTAGGAACATGGAAAATTCTGATTAGTGATTAGAAATCTAGCTTTTTCCATTAAATATTGGAACAGGTCACCCAGAGAGGCTTGGAGATATTCCACATACAGCCCTGAGCAAGCTGGTTTAAGCAGACCTGCTTTGGATGATCTCTGGAGGTCACTGCCTACATAAATGGTGTGACTGTGTGAGTCAGTGAGTGATGTTCTTTACCCACTAATGTCACTGTCTGAGAGCCTGGGCATATTCTTGTGGATTTGAATCCTAACAGGCTGGAAAAGTATGTTGACTGTAAGACTCCTACTTTCTGGCAAGAGCTCTAACTGACACAGAAGTCAGAAAATACATCCTCTACTGTCTGTTCTGCAATAAATTAAACTCTACTGTCTTCTGTCAAAGAACAGATATATAATCTCAGGAGCTTCATATTCTGGCTCCTAAACAGACAAAAATGCCTGTCTATAACCATTATAAAAATCTATGCAAGTGCTACCAATCAACGGTTCCTCAAAACTCAAAGTTCTTAACCATCTTTCAGAAGATCTGAACTTCATTTACCACAATTTTCTCTCTTTGCCTTAGAGTGGTATTATGGACAGAACATACAACTCTACATATTGTTAAATTACTAACAAGTCTTCTGCTATGTTTCTTTTTTCATGTCAAAGAGTACCCTCTTAGACAACATGAGAAAACAGTTTGGGGATGGCAAAGAGTGTAGGAAAAAGAACATTTAGCTATAAGGACATAATCTGTGCCATGACAAAGTCCCTAATGTCCCATTTTAATTACATTCACTGATTCAAACAAGCATTCTAACTCTTAGGCTTTTGGCTCCTTTCTTGGATATAGCTTGTAGTCATCCAAATTACTTACCCAGACAAAAAGCAGTGAAATTACTTTCCAAACGCTACTTAAGTGTTTATCCATCTCTCTCTTTTACTCTAGAAAGCAGAACTTAGAAGAAACTAGTCAAACTCTCTGAGAATACCATCCCAATGCAAAATGCCACAGCAGCCTAGTTACACCATACAACCGTCAGAAAGGTCCTACTGCAACACCCCCTACAGACAGCAGAAAAATTTCTACGTTGTTACACACTGGATTAAGTTCAAACAAAGTAAGAGAAGATGGAAACTAACTATATATATATATGTGGAATTCAAGAAATATAATTCAGGAATAAAGCAAGCAGTGATAATACTAGAAGCATGCATCTAAATAGGAAGCTTGTCAAAGGCACATGAGTAGAAATTCCTCAACAAAACTTTAGTTGAGAGCCAAAGAATGTGGATTTATTTCACTAATGATGACAAGTTCAAGGCATCTACAGAAAAGTAAGATAAGTGCTGAAAGGTGAACTGACACAAGCTGTGCACTTCATTGGAGGAGTGCAGATACTGTTCTTACAGGAGGATAGAATCATTCAGATTATTATAGACAGAACAATGACTGCTGTAATGAAACGATGTACAACAGGTCAGAGGCATACAAAAGCTCTTTCTTTCAGGGGGATACTTGAAGGCTTTTTCTAGTTTAGAACTGATAATAAAATTTTCTATATTGAGAAACAGCTGAGAATTCCCAAGCACAGTATTGCTATGCATTGTATCAGTTCCTTCACTTTAGGTTTAGGTCACACTTAACCCTAAATGAAAATTATTTCTCTTGGAGGCATGCTTTTCCAAATTTACAAAAAAGCCAAAACAAGCCAAAACAAACCAAACCAAAAACTTGCATATGCATCTTCCAGTTTGCTATAGTTTTGGTTTTATGCAGAACGCCCACAGAACATGACTTCTCTTACCATTTACACTCAGCGATAGCCATTTACAGAAATTAACTTAAGATTTTTATGTTAAAACTTGCACTACGTATATTTACAGATATCCGGGATAAAAAGCAATCTAAACTTAAGAAAAACTATTCAACCAGTATCTTTCCTTTGATATATTTGAACGCTGAACTATGAAAACCAAAAAAAAATCTTAATCAGCATGAAGAATATTCTAGTCTTCTACTATTTAGACTAGAGATGGAAGAAGGGTGAAAGACATGCAATATTATGCTCACGTAGTCCCTGAAATCTTGTATCATGCCAGATCTGTAACACTACATTTCATTTCATATTCTTAATCTCATTTGCATACAATGGAGGAATATAGATACATATATACACAGAGAAAACAAAACAGTTTTGCGCAGCCAACCATCCTGAATGAATTAGGTCCATCTGCTTATCTGAGAGCTAGTCTAGATTAAATCTCTAAATGTTAAATTCAACCCCACAGAGGGAGATTCAAAAACTCAGCAGGGCAAAGGAATTTTGTGCACAGGGGTGTACATATTAAAGATGTCTTGTAGACAAGACGTAAATCCAAGCCTAAGTTTAGAATGATTTATAGCCCTTCATAACTAAAGAAAGCCCATTTAGCTGAAAACGCCATAGTAGCAGCTCATTTCATGGAAATGTACTCCTGTTATTAGTAACAGGCAAATACAGTACTTAAGGGCAACTAGCAAGATAAAGGGGTTCAGGGAATGGCATCAGCTGAGAAGGTGTAAGTAGGATGAAATCCTCACATGGGATAGTCCTATGAGACAGACTGAAGTATCTGATAGTCTGATCTTTTTTTCTTTCATTTCCATTTGTTGAACAGTGCTGCAAATTCTGTTGTGTTGGGTGACAATAAACTTATTTTGAATTTTAGACTAGTGTAATAAGAAGTACAAGGAAAATAAGCATTAGAAATGTATTCTTTCGTAATCAGGAACAAGTTTTGAGACTAAGAGGAGAACATACACATTAAATTGATGTAGAAAAATGCCAAATTAAAAAAGTATTCAGTAGTGCATTTATTGAGAAACAAACAATAAAAAAAATTAGTAAAAATTATAGCCTTAAATCTCATGGACTCTACTATCTTAAAAATAAATAAACACGTTAAAACCAATTTACAAATGGAAGCCGGGGATCTTAAATCATCCCTTGCTGAGAGAAGGGAAGCCGGATATTTTTAAAAAACATGGAAATATTGAAAAATTTAGGACAGAGAAAAAAAAAACTGTGTTTAATGAAATTGTAAGAGACAGATACATGCATTATTTATGCTTACTCAGGAAAAAAACAATAAAATACAACGTTAATGTTTTTGTTTACATAAGCAAACACAGTGGAATGAGACAGCTTGAAAAAATATTTAGAATATACTTTGAAGCTTCACTAATATGTTTATACTTTGTGTTTCTTTAATTAAATTCTTACTTATTTTCCAATTCTGGAGCCTTACCTCACCCTTAAAAATATTGTATCTAGATAGTAAAGTAATATGAATAAATGACTTTGGTGCAGTGATTGAAACATCAGCAATACACAGTGATGACTCACAGGATTAACTTCCTATGCAGCTGTTTGTAAAACATGTTTAAATCTTTGGAAAAACTACTAGAGAAATACAAAATATTATTATTAGAAGATGTTACAACAGATGTTTCCCAACAATTTGCTACAAAAAAAAAAAAACAACACAAAAAACAACCAAAAAACCCCTGAAATTATTTTATAAAGAACCTTTGGTGTTTCAACAGTCTTTGAAGTACAGAATAACATTTTCTAAGATCTGTGATTTACAGGCATACTGTTTTATTTGGATTTTTTTGTAAATCATGTGGTGTTTTTTCTCCTCTTATAATATGACAGCTTAACTCCTCTCTTATGTCAGAACAAAATGAAAAAAAAATTCCATAAACAAAGGAAACTCTCTTAGGACTTGTAATTCATAAAGTGTACTTTGTCACGATGCATATCAGAAGAAAGCTGTAGGCAATTTCACACTTGCTTTCCTTTTCAAAGCCTGATGACTGGAATTTTATGACTTCATCAGAAGGATCTTAGATCTAGTTTACACTAAACTTAAATTAAACATTGAAATGTGTTTACTCTTGATATCTAACTGAACATGATCCACTTACATTACACAAAAATTGTCCTAGAAATCATGATGTGGTCCTGCATTGGCCAGGGGTACAACCCAGACAATTAACTGAACTATTCAGTGGTTGAGTAATTTTGAGAGCCAGCCCTCCTGACACCTTTGAGTCTAGAAGCAGAAGATAAGAAGTAGGATAAGTTTTATGAAATGAACACAGGTATCTCTGTAACACACTGCCCCATCCACTCTGGACATGCCTATAGCTCCTGAATCAAATTCATTCTTCTTGAGCATTTCCCCTGTTGGTGAACCATAATATGCTATAGAAGGACTAGAATTAATGGCTTTTTAGTAGCATAGTGTTCCTCATGCCAATAAGCAAAATCATTTGTCTCATACTAGAAATACACAAAAAGTGCTCCAAAATGATCACCTATTCTTAATGTTTATATTTTTTAAAAAGTACTTTGACTTTTTTTATTATTAAAAATTGCTTTAACTGTTGAAAATCCCCATGATATTTTTTTCTTCACAACACTGATTCTTAGAATTAAACTTTTAAATAAACTTAGGGTTGGGCTGCTTCTCAAAATTGTCATATTTTGTCCCCGAACATGACATTTATTCACAGACCTCTCGTTAACAAGGTCTGAGTTGAACACATGCAGTGAATTATAAAAGAAATACACCACTTACCAGAATTAGTAAAATCTGTGGTAAATCTCATGTCTTTTCCATCCCCAGTTCCCTTAATTTGTAAAAGAGAAAAATACAGATGACTGAGCAAAATATTTGTTTTCATGAGTAACATAAACTAGCTTAACCATATCTTTACAGAATTACTTGAGCATTTTCTCAGCCTTTACAGTATTTTTCTTAAAATGGTTGAAGATAGTACTGAATCTTGTACTGAACAGGTCCCTGCATTGCTCCTGGAAGTATGGACCAGCAATTTGTGCTGCAAAATTACCAGAGTGGTTTGCATTTGGATTCTTTCTCTCAAGCAGAAGTCATGAGCCCTGACAAGCAATGATAAACAAAACCTTGGTCTGCTGCTCCGTAAACCAAAGAAAGAGCACAACTCTTTTAATGACTTAGTGGTAGGTCAGCTGAGATCACAATATTAATACCTGTCAGTAGCTAATTAAATGAGTAGGAATACAGAAAAGCCTGATGATCTGTATTTGCTGAAAGGTTCACATAGCTTTACAAACCTAATCTTATTGAGGCAGGCACCTACAAAGCCACTAGTTATTCAGAAGTTGGGAAGTTGTGAGAGGGAAAATAAGTGCAGGAAAAAGTCTCTAAGTGCATTTCATGCTCATGCACTGTTCTGAATTCAGAATAAACTAATCTGGAAAATATGTCTAGAAACCCAAATGGCTGACTACATTCATGTGTGTCTGTCTCTCTTAAAAAGTTCATTGACATCAGGAAGAAATATCAGAAGACCAGAATGTGTTTAGATGCAATATTGTTCAACATCTAGTGTAAGTTGTAAGGGTGCACCAGTACAGGCCTGAAAAGGGTTGACTTAACTTTCTTAAGACCTGTAAAGAACGTTGAACAAAACTGTAACTGGGAGATTCTAAGCCAACTGCTGAAAGCCTTAACCCTGAAAACTGAAATGCTTAAAAAATTTTTTTGATTTTATGAGTAATCATAAAACTGTTGCTGTGCTTTGCATTCTTAAATTCTACTTCTTTAAAGGGTCATTTAAAATATACGCATGATGAAATGTACCATTAATAGAGATCTCCTGTGTCAGTCTAAAATTCATTCTAAATTGTACTCTTTCCCTTCTCGGGGCTTTCCCTCCAAAATGCATGTTTCTTACAATTCTCAATGTTGCTTTAAATGAGTCAAGTATAGGTGCATGTTCCAGTTTGATCCGTACATCTAGGATTTCTTTAATCACTAATTTTCCCATTAGGCCATGTAGAGATATTACAGCCTTGTTCACAGAATTTTGCATCAAAAAGAATGCATGCATTTGCTTGATGAAGGGAATTAAAAGGATGCTGGAGTTAACTGCATGGGCTGGTTACTTGAGGCTTAACAGTTCTTGTTATTCACAGCTGTCAGTATTGCATATAAGTGTTAGATTCCCTCCTGTCTCTCAACTCTTAGTACTTTTTGTAAGATTAAAACTGCTTTATTTATGTAAGACATGCATCTGGTAATCAACAATCTACTGTTAAAGCGGTTTTAAAATGTGCTGGATATTCTAATCCCTTTAATTTTCCAGTTGTAAAAAAAAATTGTCTTCTTATTTTCCCCTAGGGAGTTTAAAACTCTAATCTAAGAAAAGAAGAGGCAGATTCATTTCTTCATTAGACGTTTCCACACACTTTAATAGTAAATCTGAGGTTGGAATCATTTGGCCAAGTATTAGCTGATGCATAGGGAGTGAGGAAACTGACCAAATGACTCTCAAACAACTGCTGCTTTGTAATACCATCCATTCCCTATACCTGAACATCAGCATCTCTTTCCAAAGAGAGAATGGCAAAAGAAAAAGTGAAGTGTCCTGCATATGGAGGAGAGACCAGGGCTTAATGGAGACCTGAGCATTTTTTTCTCACAGTATCAGTTTGAGGACAAAAGGGAAACAACAGAGATTTCAACCAGCATTCATCAGCAGGCATCCTTCTTCAAATTGTCAGGCTTCATCCTGGGATGAATTAGTGGGTGGATGGATGGATGGATGGATTTTTTCAACAGAAGTCTGTAATAGAAATATCAAAAAGCTAGCTAAGCTCTAACTCCATGGTAAGCAAAAATGAGAAGTGACAGCAGCTTGATTTAACTTACTCCGTCTGGTCTGAAATTCTGACAATGAATTTGAAATTGTAGAATAACAAGTTTTGGAACAATATATTCTTTTCCAGTGTTCCATATTATGCTCTAGAAGAATAATAGTTTTCTCTTTAAAAAAAATAAAATTTAAACCATGTAATGGGAAAGATTGATCATGAAGTTTAACCATGCCAAGTGCAAGGTCCTACACCTGGGTCGGAGCAATCCCAGGCACAGCTACAGGTTGGGCAGAGAAGAGATTCAGAGCAGCCCTGCGGAGAAGGACTTGGGGGTGTTGGTAGATGGGAAAATGAACATGAGCTGGCTTTAGTGTGCGCTCGCAGCCCAGAAAGCCAACCGTATCCTGGGCTGCATCAAAAGGAGCATGACCAGCAGGTTGAAGGAGGTGATCCTGCCCCTCTACTCTGCTTTTGTGAGACCTCACTTGGAGTATTGTGTGCAGTTCTGGTGTCCTCAACATAAAAAAGACATGGAACTGTTGGAACAAGTCCAGAGGAGGGCCATGAGGATGATCAGGGGACTGGAGCACCTCCCATATGAAGACAGGCTGAGGAAGTTGGGTCTCTTCAGCCCGGAGAAGGGAAGGCTGCGTGAAGACCTCCTAGCAGCCTTCCAGTATCTGAAGGGGGCCTATAGGGATGCTGGAGAGGGACTCTTCATTAGAGACTGTAGTGACAGGACAAGGGGTAACGGGTTAAAACTTAAATAGGGAAAGTTTAGATTGGATATAAGAAGGAAATTCTTTCCTGTTAGGGTGGTGAGGCACTGGAATGGGTTGCCCAGGGAGGTTGTGAATGCTCCATCCCTGGCAGTGTTCAAGACTAGGTTGGACGAGGCCTTGGGTGATATGATTTAGCGTAAGGTGTCCCTGCCCATGGCAGGGGGGTTGGAACTTGATGATCTTAAGGTCCTTTCCAACCCTAACAATTCTATGATTCAATATTTTTCATCAGATTCATGTTTTGAATGCTTTATCTGACAATATATGCAGAGTCTAAAAAGATAGTCTGAAGCATGAGACTTTTCCCATTTGGGTATTAGATCGTCCACAGAACTCAGGAAAGGAACCCCTTGTAGCAAAATAATTGCATATATTTATGTTTTCCCCTTAAGCTAACAAGGAGAAATAGGAGGAAAAAGTGTGCAACTGTTCCTTTAACCGCTGTGCAAACATGTCAAATGCTTTTCATTTAGTATGTGACATTTCCAGCTTTTTCCACTGTTAAACAAATTACCTAAGAAAAAAAGATTTTCTATGAGTAACATCTCATTAAAGTGAGTTGTTGAGAATTCCTGGCTTTTATAAATGAGGAAAAAAAAAAAGGAAAAATGAACCAAATTACCAAAGCTGAACACAATCCCAAGCTAGAAAAGCCAGACCCCAACAGACCGGCAAGAGATTTGAGCTCTGAAAGTCATCATGTCAACAAGGACTCACAAAAACCTTCACGTGGAGCTGTCGGAGCACACTACTGGAAATGGGTCTTACATCACTTGTGCAAGAGCTATATTAAAACCCAGTATTTGCACTGGGGCTGGAGCACTAGAAATGCCACTTTATTCCTTTGTTCATTTAGTCTCCACTCCATCATCTCTGATCCCCAATTATATTATAAGTACAATATTGATCATGTGAAAATTAGTTTTTCTAACAAGTATTGCAATGTAAGTAAAGTAGCATTTCATACCTTGAAGGGCTGTTGAAGAGCACATTTTTTGTTATTTTTATTTACTCCTGTAAACACAAAAATTGGGGTCAGCTGTCAGTTTAGTTGAAATTAAAAGTGTAAATATTACTTTAATGTTACAGTTGAAACCAGATTACTTTTTAAGGAAAGAAAGAAGCAGAAAGTTATGCATTGAAGAGTTTGTAGATTTATTGCAAATATAAAAACCAAAATAGTTTAATACAACCACAGCTAAGATGCAGTATATATTGTTTTATTATTTATACAGCTAATTCTGACAGATACTAATTACCCCATCCCAAACCAGCACATGTATTTGATCATCACTTTGTCTCTAAAGCTGATTTAAATACCAGTAATATAATCTAAACCAATTTAAATATATTTCATTGTATTGGGAATTATACTTTTTCTTCATTTTGTGTTTAAAATATAATTCGCCTGTTCTTACCATTTATTCTGAGATTGTCTTGCTTGTCTTGATTTTTCCCTCAAGAAAAGCCCAGTTTAGTACTGTTTTGTGAGACCAGGTGCACTATTAAACTGGAAACGCAGTAGAATGCAAAGCTGATTGAAGTCAATGAAAACAAAATTAGGCAAAACAAATGTAGTTTGTTTCAGTTGACGTTGAGTAGGATGCTGCCTCCTTTGCATGTAGTTACATCATTAAGAAAATATTTGCAAGTAAAATCTGGTAGCCATAGACTGCACCAATGCTAGCTGCATTCTAGAAATGTGGTAATCTTTCTAAAGCACTTATCACCCTGCTGTCAACAAGGCCATGCCTGCAGCAGTATCTTTCTTACTTGGCTTTGTAAGGGCTCTCTAGCCTGCTAGGCTCCAGAGTTTTCACACATACCTACTGCAATGACCTCAGATAATCCTACTCTCACCACATAACATGTCTTTCTCCTGGTAACTTCCAGCTGTGTGCTATTTTATACTTTACAGGTATGGCTGTTTCTCTAAGTGGCAGAATGACAGCATGTAGCTGCCATTGAAGAGCTCTGGTGAAGTATGACAGCGGGGATGCTGCCTGCTGCAGGAAAAGATCTTCCCTTGCTGTGCGGTACCTGACTCTGTTATTGTCTATAGTGTATTCCATGGGGTGCTCCTGAGCCATTCATCAGTCTGCTGTGCTTCCTGGAGGTGGTCTCTTCAAGGTTTCTGGGATATTTCAGAGAACTGCCTGTTCAAGGGAGATGAAGCAAGCACAATACTCAATGGTCTACAAACCTGTCAATGATTTTATTATGGTCAGTTTGCAGGAGAGAGTCCCAAACTGTAGGAGAATCCTATAATTCTGGTGAATAACAGGGAGCTGGGGATCTTTGTTTCCTTTCTCTTACAACATTTTAGTACAAAGAGTCTGCAGGACATCTACTCTGGTTACAGAGTCAGGTTGCATTGCCCATTGCTGTCCTATGAAGTTTGTCTCCTGTATTCCTGACAACAATAAAGGGACAAAGACCCTGTCTGACTCTTCTGATGGATGTCTTACTGAAATTTCAGTGCTCTGCGACTCTCACCTGCCTGTAACTAATGGAGAGTTATTACTTGAGAGTCCAACCTGTCTCTCATTTGTCCCAGCCACCCTTCTAGCAGAGCTAGAAAGCACTTGTCTTGTCGATCTATAAGAATAGCAATATTATAAAGAGGGAAGGAATGGTCATATCTGTACTTTCTAATGGGAGATGGGTGAAGGGCTCTCTTGTGACTCCAGTTCCTTGAAATGAGGAAGCTGGCCAGCGTATCTACAGACATTTGCTTGACATGAGACATGGACCAAAATGTGCAGGAAATGCACCTTCTGTTTTTCAAAATGTTTCTTCCTGTGCTGAAAAGAGAGATTAACAATGTCCTCTGATTTTACACCTTGGTGAAATTCATCAGCCAACTGCTTCTCTCTGAAAACATCGCATCCCATGAACTATGTGACTGTAAGAATTTCCAGGTTTGACCGGTGTCTTCTCATTCAGGTTATACATAAGCTAGTCTCTGAAGAAGATGGTGTATTTGGAACATCTATTTTATCCTGACCTCTAAGAAATTCTGATTTGGATCCTGAATCTTAACATTTAAGTGTGTCGTCCTTCTCTTGATACCTGCCTGCTTAGAACAATGTTGTCTCTCTCTTCTCTAATAGTTACTGCCCCCCTGCTCCCCACCTCTTTGGATATTCCACACCACTGTAGCAAATTTCCACATCTCTGGAAAATCCCTGGTTGTTCTGTGACTTTGATAACAATCTCCTTGTCCAGCTGCTCTTAGACTTCTGATCTCCCTGGGTTCTGTCTCTGGCATGAGATGGGAGGAATTATATTCTCTCCTCAACTTTATATAAGACAACATAAAAAGGACATGGAACTGTTGGAACAAGTCCAGAGGACGGCCACGAGGATGATCAGGGGACTGGAGCACTTCCCGTATGAAGACAGGCTGAGAAGGCTGGGGCTGTTCAGCCTGGAGAAGAGAAGGCTGCGTGGAGACCTCATAGCAGCCTTCCAGTATCTGAAGGGGGCCTATAGGGATGCTGGGGAGGGACTCTTCATTAGAGACTGTAGTGACAGGACAAGGGGTAACGGATTAAAACTTAAACAGGGATAGTTTAGGTTGGATATAAGAAGGAAATTCTTTCCTGTTAGGGTGGTGAGGCACTGGAATGAGTTGCCCAGGGAGGTTGTGAATGCTCCATCCCTGGCAGTGTTCAAGACCAGGTTGGACGAGGCCTTGGGTGATATGATTTAGCGTAAGGTATCCCTGCCCATGGTAGGGGGGTTGGAACTAGATGATCTTAAGGTCCTTTCCAACCCTAACAATTCTATGATTCTACGATTCTATGATTTTGAAAGGGAAAATATGAAAGAAGCATTCTTAAACAAAGTTTTTTTTCATTGTCTGAAGCCAGCCTTTCCCTCCTCTCCCCAACGACTTTCTTATGTCCTTGACATTAAAAAAGAGAGGGGACAGAAAGGATTTTTTTAACTTTCCTCTGGCACTTTTCTACTACCTTAAGTACAGGCTTGTCTAGGCAAAAGGAAGCAAATCTGATCTGATTTTTTTAACTTTCCTCTGGCACTTTTCTACTACCTTTATACACGCTTGTCTAGGCAAAAGGAAGCAAATCTGATCAGTATGAAGTAAAACTTCAACTTTCCTGTTTTCTACTGGTACATCTTTGCATATCACAATTATTGCCAGCTAGTTAGAGTAGTTAAATCTGCCTGTTCTGGCCTAAGTTGAAAGAACAAATTTATCTAGTGTGTATATATATATATATATATATATATATATATATATATATATAAAACAAACATGTGTCCCCTCTGGACTCACCCTGAGGTACTGCTATGAACAAACTGCAGGTTTTGGTACAAGTCAAAAGGGTAGAAAGTGAGGTAAAAGTATCAACTTCAGCTTTCCACTGACAGCTCTCAGTGTCAGGCTGCCAAGAATAAACAGCACCTTAAAGAGAAAGGCAACGTTTTTCTTTTACCTCTGTATTGGGGGTTTGACTTTTGAAATGAAACTGAGATTTAAGTAAATGGGGGTGTAAAATTATACAAAAGGAGTCTTTCATCCATCATTTATCATGGAGGTAATTTATTTTCCTTTAATATTATAGTCTCATTAGCTAGAACTAGAATAGCTGGACTGCAGGTGAATCACAGATCTCAAGATAGACGGATCCTGAACAAAAAAAGGGAATATTATTAGTTTGGTACCATATATTTGTCCAGGAACCAGCATAAGATCCATCTTCTCTAGTGTGTTTTGTTTCCATAGAAGAGAAATCAAGGTATAAAGCAGGATCACACAATGTAATATCGCAATCCTGGACTTCAGGAGAGCAGACGTTGGCCTTTTCAGAGATCTGCTTGGAGAAATCCCATTTCATATTGTCCTGGAGGGAAAAGCAGTCTAGGATACCTGATTATTTCCAGGAATCACCTCTTCTAAGCGAATGGATCATCCTCATGCACAAGAAATCAAGCAAAGGCAGTTTATAAAAGTCTTGCATGAATGAACAAGAAGGTCCTGACAGAACTCGAACATAAAAGAAAATCATACAGGAGGTGGAAGCAAGAAGGTGGTGATCCAGGAGGAATATAAAAACTGTCTGAGCATGCAGGGATGTAAAAGACATATCCATCTGGACTTAAATCTCGTGAGATATGTGAAGACAATGAGAAAGGATTGGTAATGTGTGTTAAAGCCATGTAGCTAAACTGAAAACAGGTAAAGAAAGGAAGTTATGCTAAATTTATATATTTTATATATATATACCTAATTTATATTTTATTTTTGAAAAAAAATGCTGAATTTAGCTGTAAGGCTTTTTTCCCACACAGTAAAGTACGCAAAAAAAATTAACTTTGCCTTTGCCTTTGCTAATGACCTACATATAGTTATAGATTAAACAATGGGCAAGATTTGGAGGGCCTTATATTTTTCATTAGATTAATTTTGTCCACAAAAAAAAAAAATTCCCTTTGAAATATTGATATTCGTTTATTTTAACTATTGCACCCATGATATTTGTGCATATAAATACCACAGGCAACATCAGCAGGGAAAAAATAGAATGTATATGACAAAGCCATATCAGTACATCCAGAGAAGCTGTGACCATTCTATGCCAGATGAAAATATGCCGGCTACCATTTGTCTATAATAGTAAGAGGAAGAAAAGTCAGAAAAGAGAAAGTTAAGACTGTGAATGGATCTCCTGCTTGAATCCAATCTGAACTCAGATTAAAATATATCATAGAATCATAGAATCATAGAATCGTTCGGGTTGGAAAGGACCTTAAGATCATCTAGTTCCACCCCCCCTGCCATGGGCAGGGACACCTCACGCTAAACCATATCACCCAAGGCTTTGTCCAACTTGGTCTTGAACACTGCCAGGGATGGAGCATTCACAACCTCCCTGGGCAACCCATTCCAGTGCCTCACCACCCTAACAGGAAAGAATTTCCTTCTTATATCCAATCTAAACTTACCCTGTTTAAGTTTTAACCCGTTACCCCTTGTCCTGTCACTACAGTCTCTAATGAAGAGTCCCTCCCCAGCATCCCTATAGGCCTCATCATATCAATTTACCTTCCAAAGAATATTAAACTCAGTTCAGCCTGGTTTTCCTTTCCGAACAGAACAGAAAAGAACAGGAGAGCCACGACCTTTTCGCATCCCCGCATAAAGATAACACCGGGATCGTAAGGGATGAAAACCCTCCGTCAGGCTATTGTTATGGCGGGAGCCGCGGTCAGCTCGATCGCGGACTGCCCTGCGAGGCTCCCGCGGCGGCAGCAGCAGCAGCAACAGCCGCAGCTCTCCTCCGTGGCCTCGGGGCGGCACTCGCGCTCCGCGGCCGGCAGCAAGAGCCCTCCCTGGAGCTGCAGCTCTTTGATTCCTACGCGGCAAGGGCATTTCCCGTAAGAAACTAATCTCGTTTTCCTAGAACTCCCCCTAGAAAACTAAAGGTGAGCTATGCGGTATCTATGCAATAACTCTTATGCTTGGCTCTGGCCAAGGTGGAAGTGCCAAGAGAACAATAGCAGCCCATAATAAGTCAGTGTTTCTAATTCTGGATGAGAATATTAAAAGAAACACACGCATATTACTGTTCTGATTTTGTTCAGAGATAAATCTGAAGGATCAGGCTCCTTTTTATTAAAAATGCTCTTACTCTAATCCACAAGAAAAAAAAAAAAAGGCATGAACATGCAATTTGGGGTTTGGTTTTGGGGTGTTTTTTTTTTTTTGTTTGTTTGGTTTGGTTTTGTTTGTTTGTTTGATTGATTAATTTCTTGGATAAAATTCCTTAGATGAGGTTTCTTGGATTTTTTATTCAGGCAATAAGCCAAAAATCTATTCAGATTTCTTTGAGAATTTTTCCAGGTTTAGTGGATCTGATTTTTCCTTCACAGTTCTGCATCAGAACGGTTTGGAAGTGAGACACTTTTTTGTTACTAAAAGCTATGATAGCAAAATCTCTCACTTCTATTCAAGCTGAACACCATTTTTCTTCAGTCAAATAGTACTTAATTAGGTAATGTTTAATATGAGGGAAGATGAAACTTTCCTTTAGTTTGTGCATAAACTGAATCTGAATTAGCAAAAAATCCAAAGTCTAAACCACCTTTGGTATACTTAGCAGCTGTCTTTAAAGTATGTTTTATAATGTGATGAACAAGGAAAGAAAAGTGTTCTGTACTTATCATTACTTGCATATGAAGTGCCCTTTCTGCTGTGAATTTAGGCAGACTTAAGTACTTTAAATTATTTATTAACAGATTTTTAAAGAAAATATCAACCTCATTGCCTCCAGAAGATGCCTTTTACCCAGAAATTTTCATTTGATTACTTTCAAAGGAAGCAGTGGTCAATTTTGATCAATTGTCTTACATTCAGAAAGTGTTTATTTTGGTTCTTGCTCCTTTGAGAAGATCTTTTGAAGATTTGTGTGATGGGGTTTCTTTGTGAAATCTAATCTGTTAATCTTCTTATGCAAAACTGTTAAGCCGTTAGCAAGAAGTCATACATGAGCATAATAGTTGTTAGATAATAAGGCTCTATGAAATCCTCCTGAATAGTGACAGACTGTTTAGAGATTACAGATGAGATGAAGATGATATAGCAATTGACTCCTCCTGACTAAGCCTGAAAGACTAGAAACACTAGTACTAGTGTCTTCCTACACAGTGCTGCTAGTCTTGATATATTGCTATGGATGATAACAGCAAATCAGCACTGTGGGGCTGGGGGGCAACTGATCAGAAAAATGTATGATAAAAGGGTATGTAGAAAAGCAGGGGAGTTAAATGGAAATGAACAGGACAGTACTATATCTAGTAGCATGGTATTTCAAGAGTAATGTAGAGCTGACATTAGAGCCTGAAGTCTACACGGCATGGACACAAGCCACAGACCTTGCTTTAAGCAACCTTGAAGAGATTCCAGAAAAAGAAAAGTTGGTAAGCTTTGTCCCTCAGCAAACACACGTAAGTGCATAAAGCACAATGTGTAGAAGAAAGTTTATCACTGTATCTTCCATCTATGCTTGAATAAAACCACATGGGAGGCAGGTAACACGAGGAGCCCTGTCAAAAAAAGAACCCTCACTAGGATGTAACAGCAACCAAGCTGACGAGTCATACATGCCAACGTATACATGTCCTAGATCCTGATGATCTCACATTTAGGTGTGGGCCAGAAAATTGCCTGACATTAAAAATTTTGTCCCTTTGTCCAATGTACAGTGTTGACAAAATCTAAGTTTACTGTTATGATGACCATAAATATTAGCACATCACAGTTCCTGCTCTGTGATGCCCAGTTTCCACAGGAAATTTAGGCAAGGCAGTGGAACATTTTCTCCCTTTGTGCAATGGTCAGAAAAACACTGGAGCTATTAATGGGTAATGATAATATTTTACTAAGAGATAATATGTTTCAAAATAAGAGCCTTGTACGATAGATGGATACAGCAGTATTTTTCATAGGGCTTGAGACAAAGGAAGAAATCCCAGCCAATCAATAACACTGAGTGTTTTCTCTTCCTACATAAGCAGAGATGACTATGTGTAAGGAACATACTGTATGGAATACGCTTGCTCAGACTGGAAAATAATAATAAAATTTTGAACTTTTCAAACTGTTCTTTCAGCAATAGAATACTATTGCATTAATACAATACTGGCAGGCAACTTACTACTCTTGAAACAAAAGAGTGATAAAAAAAAGTTATGGTAAAATTTAAGTTTAGAGGAAGTAAGGCGCAGTCAGACAAAGAAGTATTCAGAAAATCCTAGGAGGTGATGTGCTTAAAGCAGTCCTTTTCTCCATCTCTCTGAAAGCAGCAGAGGAGAATGTTATGGTGAGGAGGGTTATTAAAAATGAATCATTTTCCATGTTTCTTGAGGGCGCCATTTGACATTTGCAACAGAAAGGGCTCCAGTACAGCTCTTTGCTGCTACACTATGTGCATCATGCCCCAATCCAGTCACACGCTCCACCAAAGTCCCTGGACAATTTGTGGCCTTCTGCAGCGATGGGGCTGAAGCCTCTATTCCCTTTCCAGTTTTCTTTCAAGACTTGTCAGTCGCTCTCTGGATAACAGTTCCCTTCTCCATATGGGCTGTAGCTCTGCCGTTGCTAAGGGAAATGATAAAAAGCCCAAGAACATGTTGGGCTGCTCTTAGTTTTCATGCTAAGAAGGATGAAAATGTTTCTGATCACAGCTTTGGAATGCTGTTGCCCTCCCTCTCTTCTGGGGTGGCTTCTCTTTCAAGGGGCTTGTCCAGAAAGGTCTGGACAAGCTAGAAAGAAATGCTGCTATTCACTTGGCAACATTTATTACAGGCATGGAGGGCAAACAACAGTCAGTCAAGCCCTCTAAGTGCTGCTTTGACTTCCAATTTACACCAAAAAAAAAAGAAAAAGAAAAACATCTTCTTTGGCTTCTACTCAGTTTTATGATACACAGAAATCTGCATAAAATTTAATGTAAATTTTAGTATTTGTATCGCAGAACTCTGTTCAACAAACACTCCCTATTTCCCCAGAGCTTTGTACAATTTGAGCCATCTCTGTGGCTTGATTTAAATATTTACCTCTTGAAGGTTCAGCTTTATTTAACATTAAATTCATTAATGCATCGTTGAGCTAATATATCTTTGTTATTGTTTTAGTTACAATCTTGGTACCTTTCACTATTAGAAGCATTTTTGTTGTGCAATGCCTGAATATTTCCATTTGTTTTGTGCAGAGAGCTTGAATTAAAGGACAGCATGGGGTAGGAGGATTTTATGAGCAGACAGCTAGTCAGGAAAAATGCATGAAGGCAACAAACATAAGCTGTAATTTAGGACTTCATGCAAAAACTGGAGATTTTGAAAAGTTTAAATTCTTCAGACTTTGTAGCTTCTTGAATATGTGGCATTAATCCTAAGGAAGGATCCAAGCTTTACTAAGTATTGTAGCAGGCAGCTGATATCCAGAAGAGGGTAATTTTGATGTCGCCTGTGCAGAAGTGAACAGAACAAAGGATTCCTTCTGCAGCACTTCCAGAGTGGCTGAACTCCTGGTGCCCAACTGGCAGTCTCCTCAAACATACCTTGTTGCTTTGGTAAGTATCATCCTGTCTAGACCTCCAGATCTCATGGAAGAGAGAGGTAGAGATTCAGTTATGAAAAACACTGCCTGGAACATTTTGATGACCATCCACTTCCTCTTCACAGACATGCAAGAGCACACTCCAGTTTATCCTTGGGTGAGAAGACAGCAGAATGACCAGAGGCCTTGATTTGGCTTTTTCTCTTGAAGGCATTGCTGCCAGTGATCCTTTCATTTGATTTAGCATTTAGGACAATTTGGTCTCTGCCTTTTCTCCTTGTAAGTGCATGGCAAAAAAGTGTCATGATGATCCTAAAAGCCTTTTCCAACCTGATTGATTCTATGATTCTATGTAGATATGGGCATTCTCTGACAGTTCTCCAGTTAGAGTTGAACTTGTGTCTCTGCCTCAAAGGCACTAGGCTAAGGAACTCCGAAGGGTTCCCCACAGAAGTAGCAGAAGGCAAGAGAATGGTTGCAACACTATTTGTGTGATGTTAGGATTTCTTAACATCAAGAAGAGAAAAACTCATGTCTTCTCACCAGTTTTTAATCAGAATGATGACATTTAGTCAAAGTGATCCACGCACAGAGGTCAAGCAAGCAGTTGGAAGAGTGCTAGAGAACAATGCTTGGGACACAGCCATGTGAATCTGTAAGCCCCTTCTTTTGGCTTTGGTTTTTTTTTCAAAATCTCACCCACAGGGCAGAGGAAGAATGCCAGTTGTGAAAATCTTGATGGGAAAACCACTTTCCCCTCACGTGTTTCCCTCTACTGACACACCTCTCGCTAACTGCTTTCTAATGGAGACTATTAAACAAAATGCAAGCAGGATTCCCTGCAGAACACTGTGGCCTCAGTGCATACTTGAGTGGCTTGTTTTTGAGAAGAGGGTTAACACTGCAATACCCCACAGCTGTGGCAAGTTAAAGTAATTCCTACTTGTTGAGACAGCAAAACCTGAACTATCAGCTCATCTTCAAATGACTGCTCGCTGACTGCAGAAGCACTGATTTGGACTGGCTCTGCTCTTGTGTATGCCTCAAGTACATCATGTTCAGTCAAGGGCCTCCTAAAAACCCAGGCTTATAGGTTAAATGGATTTGAATTGACTCTTACCTAAGAGACAGAAGGTTAACATTAGAGATCCTGTAACATGGGGCATTTGAGAACACCAATTCTGTGAAGTGAACCATCTGTTTCTATTCTAGGCCTCCATTACTGTCTGCAAAAAAATATTACTAGCTACCACTTTACACAAGGTATGAGACAATGAAATGGAACCACTAAACAAGTTCCTTATTAAGACCACTCTAATTCTTCTCTTTTTTAAGTGTTGCTGTTACAATTCCAATCAGAGCTTGAAACTATTTTTTTTCTTCAACACTCCTGCTAAATGCATCCATTTAGACAGTATATTACCTGGGAATATTTGCACACAACCTCTGATACAATTTCAAGGAAGAAAACAACAAAAAGAAATGTTAAGCTGCTGACAAACCTGACAGAGTTCATTTCCTTTACTCCTTCCTTATAAAGTTCTAATGTGTTCAGGACCAATTTATTACTTCTCTAACCTGAGTGCTGTTAGCAGTTCCCTCAAGTTGGCACTATTTCTCATGCCAACATCTGAGGGCAGGGAGGCTTTTTAAAATTAAACTGCAGTTGTGCTCAGTTCAGTTGAAACCTGACTAAAACATTCCACGATGATTCTCTCTGTAGCATCACAGTGGTAGCTCATCTTGCCTTATTTCTCCTGCTACAGCCTTTTTGATATATATTTCTGTTTCTTTGATCTTAAGTGAGAGACCACGCACCGCAGGACCATTCCTAAAAGCTCTTCCAGGCTGACATAACACCATGAGCCAGAGGTTTATGAATCTCTTTTCATCTCATGGGCACTAATTTTTCTACATAGACTGCCTTCATCATTTCCCAACAGGACTCAACAAATGTGAAAAAAGTTTTCATGGATATTGCAAAACAAATACTACATAAAGGAGAATTTTGCGTATGAAACTGGGACCTCAGCACTACCAGCACTATCAGTCTAATTCAGCCGGCACTGTTGTGGGCAAAGCAGTCTAGCTTTGAAGAAATCTGCTGGAGTGCCAACAAACAAAAACCTCCACTTGACAAGTTTGGTATTGAGAAGAAGAACACACAAACACAAAAATTCACCTTCATATAAATCCCTATCCTCTTCCATCTTCAGTCTCTATTTTCCTTCATTCTGTTGTGGATTGCACAAAATCCATCAAAACCCATCCAGTGAGACGGTAAGCCACAGATGCCAGGTATCAGTCACCCACAGCTGCAGTCTCCCAGAGGTGTACGGTCCCCAGAGTAAGTCTCCCACAGACCCATCAGCATATTCATACTCCCTTCAACATGGAACAGCTTCTGCTCCAAGGGTGTGTCTCCAGGTCACAGTAGTTGCCATTGTCTTTCTAGAACATTTTTGAATAGCAGCACTGGGGGTTTCTGAGTTCAGCTAAAGATCAGGGATGGGTTTTCCTGCTGTTGACACTTGTTTCAGAGCCAGCTGGAAGCAGCTGTGTCCACCACAGGTTAAGTTCATGGCCTCTCCACATTGGTCACCACTGCCTCCCCCTGAGACTTGAAACCTGTAACTTATGTACACTATGCCAGCATGACAAATAAAAATTCAGAAAAAATTAGTGTGTCCTGAAAAACAAAAGGTTGCTTTTGACAAGGTAGTGTGAAACTAGAACTGAATTTCTAATACCTCAGATATTTATGTTGTACTCTTATGCTTCACACCACCAAATATTTCTTACCTAAAGAATCCTTTGAACTTATTATTTGTATTTAAAGTAGGCATTTAATGTTTGGGGGTTTTTATTTAACAAGTAGTTTTGCCAATTGACAGATATCAGTCATCCCCCAATTCTGGTTAGCAATGTGCAGACCCTTTGAATCATTTACTGAAATAAACAAATGATTTTTTTTTTCTCTAAACAAAAGAGCATTTTCTGGCATTGAATATGCAAGACATTGGGTCCAAGCCGATAGCTCTCCATGTTGTTGAGAAGTTCATATTTGCACACATGCTTTCTATCTCTCTGAGGATACAGAGATACCAGAGTTGGTTAAAATAATACTCCTCTTGGAAGAATGAGGGCATTTTCAGAATTTTGAGAGCTTATTAGGCTTATACTAGTATTTCAGTTGTTGCTCTCCGTCACTGATGAAAAACTGCCTTTGCAGTCATACTTTTTCATGAAGACCAGAAAAATTATATTCCCCAGAAGGCAAGAGGTTTAGCTACACACACTGAATGGGAAGAGGTAAAGAAGGTCTTACATTTAAGGCTGGCTTTTAAAAATGAAATAGTATTTTTATGTTCCCATTTTCAAAAAAACCACAAAACTGCCTAGATTCATCCATGTATCAGATCTTCACTACTTATCTAAATGTGTCATATGCTATCCCATGTGGCATATAGTTTTGAACAACTCTACAGCTGGTCATAGCCTCTGAGGTGACCTCCTTTCCTCTTAAGATCTGAGTCCTGTGCATCTGCCATGTTTTAGTTTAATAAATACATATACACAATATCATGTCCTCTTTATTACTGCTGTTAAACAGTTATTAATGGTATACACACAACACACATTTTAGACATACTTTGCTTTGAAAGCATGAAACCGAATAGTATCTACCCATGGACAGGCTTCACAGACAAATAGCATTTGTGAGCCTGTGCTTCTGATTACATCTGATACAAAATTGCAGAAAGTTTAAGGGTAGTATTCTTGCTAATTTAAGATTACCCTGCTCTTCATCTTGGGCAGCGAATTTCTGGAATGTGCTTGGTTTTGTTCTTATCTGCATCTGACTGAAACCAATATGATTTTTCTCAAAAAACAAACAAACAAAAAAAACCCACCCCCCCCCCCCCCCAAGGGTGACATTTTAAACACCAGCCAAGCCTGTATTTGTACAGATCTGTGCCTGCTCAAACTCATAGTGATGCACTTTATGGGCCTTCTGGCAGCTCACAAACAAGAGGAAAACAGTTGTGTCTGACAGCTCAGCAAGACCTACAGATTCAGCTCTAAGGTCTGGTGAAGCTCCAGCACCTACATGTTTGTCTCAGCTCCACTCTGAAAATTAATGCAACATAGCAGTATGTTACAAGGCAGAATTCTTGTTTCTGGGTGGTTGCAATTTATAACCTCCTAAATGCAGATATATTTCCATCTATTTCAATTTAGATGAATATGCATGCTCTTAACAAACATAGCTGAGGAGAAGGCTGGTGATGATGACCCCTGGCAGTCAGGTGGGTACTCCAAAGTGCCTGGCTGCCACAGTTAAGTTAAGGAAGGCTTGAGAGTCCTCAGCAGTACCACCTCAACCATACAGACACATTTATACAAGAATTAAAAATTAGTTACTGGCTGCGCACTGCCCTTCTCTCTGGCCGTATGCACATCTAGTCCTTCAGAACAACAAATGCATGCAGACCTATCACACTCTTTTGAGGTAGGTATTCTCCCTTACAAATGACTTAGCTCACACTTAGTTGGGTTTCTATGTCCAAGAGATGGCAAAACTGTTAATAGGCTAGGCCAGGATAAGCAAAACTGTAACAAGTTTAGGATTGTATATATATGGATCTTCTATTAAGACTCACTTGGACACATATTCCTCATCTCATACAGAAGCAACTGTATAATTTTAAGTTTTTAAACAACAATTTGCTGATCTAGGTGCACTTTGCATAGCAGATGCCATGTGGAAAACATATGGATGTCATATTTAGAACATTTCGGTGCTGTGTGAGATCTTTCATCAACAAAACTTTCAGTGAAACTCTTTTCTTCAGTGAATGCTTAAGCAAAAGCATTTTAACAAACAAAAGATAGCAAAAAGCAACATCAGAAGAATTTCAATTAGTGTGACAGAAGTGAACTAGAATAGCACATAACCAACAGAGCAGAGGATGGATATGCTTAGCATTGAATATAATTTATAAATGAGAAGTAAGGTCACTAAAACTAACACCACCTTAGCCAAATTTAGAATCTTGGTCACTCCAGGTTTCTCCAGACATTTCAATCTGCCTAATCAATTCACCCTTGCTGAGTTGCCAAGAAGGCAGAAAGTACACAGAACACCATGTATGCAAAAGACCCCTTTGCTTATGTCAGCCTCAGGACTGCAGCTATCTGGATCATGATCTACTCCTAAAACCTTTAAATTATTTATATAGAGGACAGAGGTGGCATAAAGTTTTCTACAGGAAAGGAAAGTGACTTCTGCTTGGCAAATGTGACATTCAAAATGGGCTACAGCTGGTGGACAGTTTTGCTGCTGGAATAACGAGGCAGGTGAAAGCAGGCTGAAGGAAGGCATGCCCATCAGAAGCTTGATGTGGAGAGAATGAATGGCTTGTTCTTTTTGAGAGCAACTCAGATGGAGGAAAACAAACATTTCACGAATTGTGTCCTACAACCTGTTATTTTCCAGAGAAAAAATTCTGCTTAGGAATCAAAATTGTCCTATTCTAGGTTTCAAGTCTTACTCCGTATCTTAAAAAACATATTCTGGGCTTGAAGACTGGTATGAATAATGCCTTGGAGATACAATAGTCTAGGCTGAAATGCACACTACAACTTCATTGTTAGTAAAGGTTCCATCAGCCTTAAATGACCTCTATCTGCTCAAGAAGCCTTCATTTATATTTAGAATCATAGAATCACAGAATAGTTAGGGTTGGAAAGGACCTTAAGATCATCAAGCAATGGGCAGGGACACCTCTTACTAAACCATGTTACCCATTTATACCTGCTAATTATCCATTTTAAGAGGGAAAAGGTAATTTGGATTTATGATAAGGTTATTTGGGGCAGGAAGTTCTGTTGTACAGCTGAGTACTCCATCTCCTCTGTGTATTCAGCACAGTATTGTTAACATTCTGTTTAAAAAAACACCAATCTTCTTTAGTGGTAATATGGTCAAAGGTCTCACTTTTCTAAGAAAGAAGTGGATTTGGGGGCTTCCCAGATAATACATCTGACCTTTCTTTTTATAGTACACCTCAAAAATGAAGCTGACCAGAGAAATCATAAGAATTAATGTATTTCTCTAGACTGCATGTTCTACTTACTTCTCTCTCTGAATAACATCTGGATTTTCTTCAGAGTGGCTGGCTGTGTAACTTGGAAATACATGCCAAAACATCTGCAAGCCAGCTACATATTGCAAAGCATCTGCAGCTTAGAGCTCATGGGAATTCCTTGAATTATGGTATAGGGAGCACCAGCAAGCTGGAGGGAAGGAGAAGAAAGACTAAGCAAAAAAACCAAATCCTTGTTCTGCACTGTTCGCATGAAGAAAAAAATTATAAAAAAATGAGATTAAGAATGAAGAATGATTGCCTAATTCAAGTAATCAGCACTGCAGAACTGTAACCTATTTATAACCAGAAGAAATACAATTTCAGTCATCTCAGTATAGATTTTATAAATGCTATCATTCACCCTTCATGCATCATCCTCATAACTGCCTACAAAATTCAGACTGAAAATATTTTTTCTACATTTGTTATTGTTGCCCATCTTCTATGAACTTTGTCATAAAGTAGAAAATCCTTCATGTTTTTTTTCAAGGTCAAGTATACCTTTAGGTGATAAGAACCTTCCATCTTCCCTGACAAAGTCAATGACTGTCTTTATCAACTGTCCTACCAAAGTTGATCAAAGACTTTGATTCTGAACAATGTCATTGAACTGGGATTGAACCGATGTGAACGTACAAATTCACGATGAACGCATGATGAAGAAAAAAAAAAGGTAGAAAAACTGTAATCTAAACTTTTATATAAAAATCTAAAAACAGGCTCTAATGAGTCAAACCAACAGTTCAATATTCTGCCTCCAACAGTGGCAACGGGCAATGCTATGTAAGGTGAGCATGAGCCATTGTCTGCAGTTCATTCATCTCATACTCCCTCAGTAGCTGCAATCATTGGATCAGGGATGGTCATTATACTTGCCTATATACTTACCTATTCCTGGTTTAGATGATGGATGTGACAGGATACATACTTACCTATTTCTCTCATCCATCATCTGTATAGTATCAGATCTATGAACTTCTATTTAACTCTCTAGTGAGAAAATATTTGATCACTAAATAAATTACTAGGATTAGCCTTAGAGTTTGAATCCACATGCTGTAGCCAAGAGAACAGGTAGACTAGAAGATGTTTGTGGTAGAAGGGCTGTTCACTGCTCCTGCCGAAGCCAGGCCACAACATAACAAGGAGCACAAGGATGAAAGGAGAGTACCAAACTGTGACAGAGAAATCCTGTCTCTCCATGTCCCTGAGATTTTTTGTGTTTATCACCAGACAGCAACTAAATAAAAGACCAAATCAATCCTGGAGCAAAGATCAGGAGTCCCCCTGCAGAAGGGCCTTAGCTTCTGTAGATGGCAACAAATACCTCCAAGTCCACTCAGAAAGAGAAAGCAAACATAATCTCTTGACAGTTTCTGATAAAAAGAGGACTTTAGGGTTAAAAAAAAACCCACCACAACTTTTATCTTTCCCATAAAGCCCCCTTAAAATCAGGGAAGCTAAGACAGTTGCAAGCCAAGACATATTCTCTGTTTGTCCTCTTGAGTTGAATTTCTGTTTCAAAAAGTGACTGGGGAAAAACAAAACCATCTCAGTTTCAGTGTTTATTCATTTGTGGTCTATGAGCTATTAGTTAGTTTCATTGGTATTGCCCAGTTAAAATCAACAAGATTACATGAGTGTCACTGACGACACAATTTGAAAACAAGTATGCTGGGTAGCTCTTTCACAGCTGAGATGACTACAGATACACGAGTGGACAGTTTAAGTAAGGATCCAACTGCAGTGGGGTTGAGGACATATATTCATTAGTCATAAACAGAGATAGTTTGCATTAAAAAACCCCAAACAACAGTTGAGGTCTTAGAAGAGTTAGACAACAGGCTAAAGGCTGGGCTCAGTTTGTATGCTCTTTCTAGTCCTAGTTTCTTTCTGGCATTTTTCACTCCTGGGAGGAGCTGCACTTCAAACACTGTCCTCTTCTCAGTGATCTCCCTGATCTCTCCAGATCAGGCTGTTCTAACACTTTCAGAGTTTATGTCCCTTCCTTGCTCCTGGATAGAGGCTTCTCATGAAGGAAACAAAGCCAGGTTCAGCGCAGAGCTTTTGGTAAAACACTAAACAAAAAGCCGACAGCGGTTTGTGGGTTGCACTCTCAGAAGGGTACATTTTGTTCTTGTTGGTGTCAGGCCAAAATAATATCAGTCTAAATTTTACTGGAATTTATGCTGGCGTACACCATCGGAAGTGAAAGTGAACTAGTGTCAAGAGACGAATACATTTTGGTGGTGAAGGAAAAGAGATGTGCAGCTTGAATTAAAAAATATCTCATACCCTCTGGTAAGTGGTAGCATCAGTCTTCAGTAGCATCACCCACTTAAAAACATGGCACTTATTTTGATTCCATATTCTATTTCATCAGCATAACAAAGTTGAAACACTAACTTTGATCTTAATCTGTCTGAAAAATTCTTCTCCATTTGTAAGCTTTATAAGCTTTCAATCAAGATTTTTTACTAACATTTTTTATTTTCATTAAAAAGAAAAAATAAAGTGAACATGGCATTTAATTGATTTTTGCTTTACTTTTAGCTGACTCTAATGAAAATCTGATTTCTTTTTCTGCTCTGCAGTTTTCTGTAATAAAAACTCATACTAATAAAGGGAGCATACTAATAAAAGCATGCTTGCACAACATATAAGTTGTCAAAGTATTCACTTTCCTTTCATAGACATCACTATGTCAAGCACATAGGTATAAACAGCTTCCTAGTACTGAGATTAGTAATAGGGAAGTTTTGCATTGCTGTAATGTGGAATGCGATTGTTTCCCCCCTCCTCTCCCCAGGAATAAGTAAACAGACATGTAACAATAATTTCTTACCAGCAAGAACACCTGAGATGCAGTAAAGACCAGTCAGCTGCTAAATAATTGTTTTAAACTTATAGCTGGGTTTTGGGGGGGATTCATTTATTTAATTTAAAGAGAGAGATGCTGGGTGGTCAGGATAAGGTAAAGTATACTGAGAACAGAGAGATCCTAAATGCAGAGTGGGATTATGCAATTGTGTCTTCTGGGACAAGTGCTAAGATATGAAGGAACATACAATTTCCAAAGAGAAGTCTTTGTCCATCATAGCAATGTAACAGTTGTTTAACCAATGATTAACCAACAGCATGGAAAGTTTTTTATCCTACTAACCTGAATCTTTTCTTTTTTTAAACAGATTTCCAATAGCTGATCATTAAACTAGGGTTATATAAATCCTGTGAACACAGAAATGCCACTGCTCTGTATTCTTCCACTGCTTGAGAGAAACAAAAAAAAAATGTCAGCTGTCAAAGGAGAAAAAGGTGGCATCTCTACCTGGTCAGCTGCTTACCAAAAAAAGAAGTAAGACCTTAACAAGGTGACATTTAAAAGAAGTAAGAGGCAGAGTGGGTGCAGGGTTTTTTCATGATATCCAGCTTTGAAAACAGGATCTTCACTTTACCAAGTAACAGTATCTGTTTGAAGATCCTGAAACAGTAGCAGATTTGATATAACTTCAAGGTTAATCCATTGTCAAGCAAAAATTTGGACTAGATGATCATCTCCCAACATCACAGAATCATAGAGTATCTAAAATTAGAAAGGACCCATAAGGATCATCAAGTCCAACTCCCTGCTCCTCACACGACTACCTAAAACTAAACCAAATGACTAAGAGCATTGTCCAGATGCTCCCTGAACTCGGTGTAGTGACCATTTCCCTGCAGAGCCTGTTCCAGTCACCAATCACCCTCTCAGTTAAGGACCTTTTCCTATGTCCAAATGGTCCTTTCTAACCTCAGAAGTATGATCCTACAAAACCACCGGTGCTATGAATATACTGATAGGACACACCACGCAAAGCCAGGATGAAAACAGATGTCTAGGACAAAGAAGAAACTACACATGAGGGCACTTGCTAGAGGTGACTTGCTTGTATCTACACTCTGAAGGAAACTCTTTAACAAAGGTGACTGGAACAAAAGAAATCAATGTATATCGAATGTACAGTGCTTTTTCAAACATGTTGTAAGTATCAACAAAACAGATGTTTGGAAAACCCTCAAATTTTCCACTCCCATGGGAGAAAATCTGCATCCACACACCTACTCTAATTCTTATGCACATATGCTTATCTAAAGGAATATGTTCTTTGAATTAACAAGGACCAAAAATATTTACTCAGAATCTTGTGACATAATTTTATTGTATTTTGTAGCATTCTTTTTATGACATGCCTAATACAACACTTGTAACCACTACTAGAAGGATTGTATGAGGGCATTCACTGAATTTACAGCCAAATTTGATGACCAATAAGCGAACAGGCAGCTACAGTTCTTACTGTCTTTTTTTTTTTTTTTTTGTAAGTGAGCATTTAAGGTCCAAAATAGCAGCCCAGGAACAGAACAATTTTACTGTCCTTAACATTATTATGTTCTAGTTAAATATGAACATATTCTAAATGAAAGATGGCTAAGTGAGTCCACAAGCGTCTTCATGGAACATTCATACATGCCTAACCACTGCACATTTTCATAGCAACACTTGTTCCAGCTAAATACGAATATAGTTGTGCTTATAGTTGCTGTAGTTCCCTAGTTTAAATGTGAAGCATATAACCCATAAAACTGAGACTTGTGGGATTTTTCTGAAGTGTATGCCAAGAAGAGTTTTGTAAGGTTCTGGGGCCAGCTTTACTTTTTCTTTGCTTTGTGTAGGTCAAATGCAAGTTTTAGCCCTAGAACAGGAATAACATATCTGACAGCATAAATGACAGCCATTTTAGTGTGGGCTTTTCCCAGCAGGTATTCAAAACCTTCTTTGAATGCAAGTCCAATAATGCTAGATTACCAAATTATACATCCTGAGTCATTTTGACTTTGTACAAAGAAAATTGTCTCCACCTCTCCCTCCCAAACCTAAACAAACACCAGATGCAGATTAAAGTTGCTGAACTTCTACAGATAACTGGCAATACTGGGACACTGGTGTTTGCTATGCTTTTGAATGACTGAACTCACATAGCTGTTTCTTGTGTTTTTCCCCTATTCAGGTATTTGTTTGATGTATCTGACTGGATGAGGACTAGAAGAAATAAAACATTGTGCATTATATTTGAAAAAAACCCTACACATACAATCTCAGATACCAAGAAATTCCCATATAATTTCTCTCCTGACACTCAAAACATCTACTGTCATAGTGCCTCATCTTAAAAAAAGTTACACTTCTTTTTCTGAGACAAAAACACCAGGACTGAGATAGGAGAACAGAAGAGTGGAAAAGATTTGCTGTTTACTAGTCTGGCACGTCTACTTCAGAGCTGACGCTCTGAGAGGGTCACTACAAGGTAGTTTAGCCATCTGAATGTGCTTTGCAAATTTGAAAGAAAATCCAGTTTATAACTGTTGAGAAATATGAGAAGATACTTAAAACATAGTAAAAAGTAAACATTTACTGGATTAAAGTATATTACTAGAACCAACAGGACATAACTTTAAACATGTATAAAGTATTATACATAAAAATGCATAGATGTACAGTAAATATGTTCATTTATATGTAGCCAGAGTAATATGTACACATAGAGTCTGCTGTGCTTCTGTAAGTAATTCTCATGTTATGTTGTCTTAAAGCACTTTTATTATACAACTGTTTCAATGTAGCAGGTGCTGAGAACAGTGTACATTAACACTAAGTAGGTAAGTCATATCTATTTACTCTTGAAATGTTCAAATATAGGAAACAAGAGCCATAAATGCAATAGTACCTACACCTTCAAGACTTCCTTCTTTTTTTTATTTAAATATGCACAAGTCCGCCTAATGGTGATATATAGGTTTCTTTCCTGCGTCCATTCCATGTCAGCATGTTGACCGTGCCCCCAGGACAAAATCTCTGATGCCCTTCAGCACCACTTCCACTGACTCAACTCAGTGAGCTCCTGACCTTGAAGTCTTCAGGTCAAAAATGACAAGAAAAAATAAAATAAAAAAATATATAAATAAAACAAAGAAGCTTGTGGACTTTTTTTACTTTTTCACAAGGTATTTGCCACCAATACTGTCAAAGCAGCTGAATCGTAGTGCATCCATGGGCAGGAGCATATAGCAGCTTTTGTGCGCTTTGCAAAAAAAATATATTAAAGAAAATCAAGTCTTTACTGGCTTGTTTTATCTGTTGCTAAAAAGATGCTGTGCTGCTTCTGAGCTCTTTCCATTAAGTTCTTTTTCTTCTTTTTCTTGTCCTTTGTTTTTGTTGGCCTTCTCCCTAAAAAAAAGGAAAAGCAAATAGTATCAATGAGACAACTAAGTAAAGAATACAGAAGTGACATTAGACTGTAGCTGAAAAACTCAGTGGCATAGATATTATCAATGGGGAATGCAAAGGTAATCCTGGCTAATGAGCTTTGATCATCTGTGAAAACAGAAGTTTTCAATGTGATACAAGAGGAAGCAGGATCCCCAACTGTCATCACTTTTCTACAGACACATTTCACTGGTATGAGTAACCATGTTGATGTAGGTCTCACTTTCGGCAGAGTAACTCATGCAAGCAACGTTATGCAAGTGCCTCGGGCCCGGAGCCAAGCAAGTACATAGACTCCTAACTCACTGAAAGCTGGATACATGCCTTAGACCCTTGCGTAAACTTGCTTGAGTGAGTAATCCTATTTAAGTCAAGTCCAATACATCCGTGATTTCAATAAGAAATCAAGCATTACGGACCACGTATTTGGTTGGATGTCATCCTACATGCTTTGGCTCAAACAGTGCTGCCTCTGCAAATAACTGTTGTTACTGCTTCTTAGTGCACTCTGCCTAATTCTCACAGCACATTACTGTGCAGAAACAAAAATTTCCTTACACACTTCTTACAATCAGAAGTTCACTGAAAAATAACCAAAACTGGGAAATCAGGATCAATGCACGGAAAAAAAATTCTCAGGCTCCTGGGATGGGAAATGTTTTCTTTCTGTTCAGTTTCAACAATAAATCTGCATCTTTTGCAAATCTCAAATACAAAGGCCCTTATTCAGTAATGCATTACCTTTTAAATATATGCTTAAATACTAGTGAGTCTAGTAGGATTTAAAGAGATGACTGAATGCTGTCTGGAGTGAGAACAGCATGAGTTTTCTTGGCAGTATCATATATTGAAATATGTGATCAATGGTAAAAAAAATAAGATTATTAATCTCTAGAGCTGCTAACTTCATAAACTTTCAGGAGAACTAAATGAACATAAGAAGACAGTGAAAGGAAATTCAAGTAGCAGACAATATAAAAATGTGAAAATGCATTTTTCATCTACATTTTCAGTACATTATTAACTGGGGGAAATGTTTGCCAGATTGGCTTCCTCTTACTTCCATATTGTTTCTTAATTAAAAAGCCCAAATCAGCATGAAGCATTTATCTCTATTTGATAATAGTACTGAATAAATCAGATTCTAAAAGTATCAAAAATCATGATTAATTAAAAATGTAGGGTAATATATTTCAGATTATATATCTGTAATATGCCATCCAGGCTACAACTTGCTAGGAATTAATGGAATACTTGTATATAGAATAGGACAGGACATTAAGGTAACGAGCACATGAGTTTAGTCCATATTAAAATCATAAGGGTCCTTGGAGTTTACTTCTGCTTCTCATTAAAGTCTGGAATTAATGCTACTGTGGCATTTTGCCATTTTTAAATCTAGTTAATCCTACACAGTAAAACCTCAGTCTAACCAATCATTAATCAAAGCAGCTTTTAAGTTAAAACTCTTTAGTAACACTGTATCTAATGAATAGGCACACGTAATGAGGTCAGAAGGAAGGAATACTTGACACAAAATAGCATTACAACAAGATGGTTTCAATTATAGAGATTTCCATTATTTTCTCTCTTTTTTTTTCTTTTTTTTTTTTCCTTACATGATTCTACTATTTGGGACACTGTAAGGCAGAGAACTGGGATGAATGTATAATTCAACACTGAATTCTAACTTGCACTTTAAATATCCTATTTTTTAACCCAAAAATTCAAAATACTTACTGAGAAAGGAGTAGATGAGGAGAAACAATTTGAAATGAGTAACCAATGCTGCTGGTCAATTGACTGTCAGAAGACCAACAGAATCAGTCAGAGCTTTACTGGAGGTTTGCTCAATGATCTTACTTTCTGAGGTTTTTCACTGTACAAACTCCACTCACTGCCCATTTAGTTTTCTCTACAACCTCCTCCAGAGAACTCAGAAAGAGTAACTTCTTTACTGTAAGTTTGAGGTAGTGAAAGATCCTATTATTTTTCCTTAAAAACATTGAGATGCACAAATAAAATGGCCCACAACCCACTTGGTATCTTTGTCTAGGCTTTACAAAATAGCTTCTGTAACACAAGCATCAAATCAAATAGCCAAAACCCCCATACAATATCCTTAAAATAGACATGAACTGGACTCAAAGATTTGACATGTCATTGTGCTATGAACACATTATGGTGCTTCTGCTGCTCTACAGCAATTGTCCCTGTACCTACTTTTGCCCCAAGGCTCACCAAAGACAAATTACCTTCTTTTACACATGCCATGGAGTAGTAACCTGAGGCAGCACCACCAAGCTGTTGATATCTGGATATTTGTTCTCTTGTGACTATTTTGGCTGCTCACTATATTTCCAAGTACCCTGTTGTACAGAATAAGTTTCATTATTTTCAGGACAATATTAAACCACACAGAGAAAATCCAGATGGCTGGCAATGCTGAGTCCTAAATTCCAACTGTTATTTTAACCAAAAACTGAATATAAAAGGTATTCTTGGCTAACCATTGGTTCCTATATTGTTACTAGAATGCATCAGAGATTAGAGATTAGCAAGAAAAAAGTGACTGTAAAGATTAGAGAGTTCAAAGTATGCTCCTGAAGTCCACACTCCTGAGAATTTTAGTTAAATACAGATTTCAATTACAGTGCTTATTTTGTCAGCAGAAGCGCAGTGAACAGAAGTAACTTCTGAATATCTTGCTACAGATGTCTTTTGAAGAATAAGATGTTTATGACACAGAAAGTTGATCCTCAGAGAGGATTTGGGAGCCAAACTCTTCCAGTTCCCCGGCTGGAGGACAGTGGGGTGAGAATAGGCAATGGAGGAGATGCTGCCCTGGGGATGAGATGGCAGCAGCTCCCTCTGCTCTGTGACATGGGCTGGATGTGGAGAACCTCATCTGCAGGGAGCCTTGCATGGCTTCCCCCATACCTCAACATCCGCAATGCTCCAAACAGCAAGAGCCCTGACCCCAAGCCCTTCTCTCCATAGGAAGCAGCAGGACTCTGAGACGCTGTAAAGTTGTGTTCATACATTGTAATGTATAGGGCCTAAGAAAGACCTGAAACTTAGCTGGATTCAGTGTTCAATTATCCAGCAGATAAAAACCTTAAAAGCTTATTTATCATTCTGTACCTCATATTTCTGCACAGGTTACTTTACATAAGCAAGACTGGCAAAGCCATTCATTCGAACCCTTTATTGCAATATTATAAAATTCAGTTTTCCTATTTGTTTCAGAAATTACCAATGAGTTAATCCTAATTTTCTAAGTAACTTATCACAATTTTTGGTATCTTTACAGTGTTATTCATTAAACTTTTATTTGGATCACTTGGTTCTGACAGATGAGTGGGCAAGTAATACAGTATGCTATGAAATCTTCTCATTATTGAACAATGTACCACAACTTCGGAGGGTATGATTACATATAGGTAATGGTATGGTAACATATAGGTAATACTGCAGTTTCAACATGAACTCCTGAAAAAACATCATGATAATATACACAGCAATAGTCTGTAGACAAGAGTAACAGCTACAAAAATAATTATTTAACTTGGCTCTTGATGGATTATTATTCTTCCTTTTTTGTTGTTTTTGTACCATTTGACCAGTGTTGCTCCTACAGCTGCTGTGTGCTGGTATATTAGAGACTTGGGCTCAGTTTGACAGTTGTCTCGTACCCTGAGTATGAATGTGTTTGGAAATACTGCATGCTCCTTCTGGATGGATCCACCTGGTCCCTTCAGGATATGTATTACCTGGTTCAGAAGGAGCCTTCATCACCTTCTGTCAGATGCAAAGGCAGCTTTCTCCAGACAGAGCTTGGGCAGCAGATTCCTAACACTCAAGACACTCCTGCTTATCCAGAACTAAAATGCAGCAAATGTATTCACAGGGACTCCCAGCTACATTGCTTGAGAACCTTGGCTCAGACTGACAGCATCAGTTCAGAATCTGCTGTATAAACAGTGCTGTATGTACTGCTCTTCTAACAAAATCTGTCCATTGCAAATTTCAACAGATGGAGAAAACACAGTATACATCCACACGAGGGCAGCAAGGATTTAAACTTAAAACATTTCATCCAGGAAAAAAAAGGCAAAAACTATTTGCAGCTTTATTTCATAGTGCAATCACCTCAAAAATTTTAGGTGTTCTTACACACAAATTATTACCTTAGAGACATCAGAATGTTTAATACCCCCTTCTTTATTTAAAGCATTTTTCTCTTCTAGTGATGATTACTGAATAATGAGGCTTAGATGTCCTGCCCCTTCCCTGGATTTTCATATGCAGAACTTTCATTACAAGCAGTGAAGGCACCATGGTTCCTGGGATAATGGCATGGTTCCTTGCTAAATACATCTTTTAATATTTTCTTCCCTTCCATTTGTCGTTTTAGGAGCTAAGTGTTGTACACTTGTACATCAGTCTGTGGCTGCAGTTCTACCATAGGCCCTGCATGCGGCAGAATCCCATCTGCATGGTAAAATAAAAAAGTTATTACACTCAAGTCACATCACTGAAGGATAGGAGACACCAGGGAAACTAAGGATAGCACTGGAAAGATGACAGAGATACTCAATGATTAACCAGCTAGATCAACTCAGGAGAAAGATGGCAGATGGAAGCTGCTGTAGGAGCCCTCTCTGGCAGGACAGCTTCTATACTACTCAGACCCATGAATGCCTCATCATTTACTCCCCATTTATACCACACATCAAACTACACATAAGCAGTGACCGCAAAAAAATCCAACAACCAACCAAACAAAAGATTCAGTCCAGAAATGACTCCCCAGAGGCCATTTATTTCCTGGGGCTTTCAGTCAGGTTTAAAATTTTGGATAGTGAAACTTCCAGAGAAATGTACAAATTGCTCAGAAATCTTATGAGCACACACTCAGTGAGAGAAAAAAGTTCCCCAGTTCTACAAAGTCAACTTCTTCCTAAAGCATGATTTGTGAACCAGCACTGACAAGTGGCCCACAGGAAGAGGATGCAAAGAGCTTTAATAACTTAGAAAATATCATGCTGTGGGCATCTCTACCAATGTTACCACAGCTTTCCTGAGTTAGTTTGCATGGAATTTTTTAACACCATTAAATTAAGGCTGAAATTGGCTATGCTCAATGTTAGGTGCAGGAGGAATGTGACTTGGGGGAAACTGTCCTTAGTAAAAGAACATTTTGGACAGGGAGTGAAAGACATTGGGACCTGGATGGTGACGCTGGCGAAGAAGTAATAAGGTTGAGGAGATGCGACAGAAAGGGCCAAGGAGATGCGACAGAAACCAGGTCCTCGTTTTCCTGGGTAAATTTCTGATGGAATTTGAAGAAGTTCTGCAAACACATTTTTGCCTCTGAAGACAGCAGAAGTGATGGTATAATCACATAGAGTACATCAGCTGCCCCCAATACCATTTCAACTCCCAAAATACCAGAAGTTGTAAAGGTGGGTTAATTAATGTTTGCAAAGCACAGAAACATAGTAACAACAGAGATCAAAGAAAAGTAATGAATTATTTTATCATTCTTTCTTTGTTTGCAAAGGTTGAATAATGTTGAGCAAATGAGGTCTTAGAACAATTACTGAATAAAAACAGGGGAAAAAAAGCATGCCATAATTACAGAATTTCTCACAACTGATATGAAGAAGAAGCAAATGAAAGCACTTCTTCAGCTTTGAAGTGCTGGAATTTGCAAGTTTACTGGTCTTCGTTTGTACTTTTTGGTGCAATACTAACAGCTAACGGTAAAAACTATATGTATTCTCAGCCTACTGAAATTAATAATAGACTAAGAAAATGAGTTCCCTTATGTAAATGCAGTCTGATGTTTTTCACACATTCTTGTCTATTTGATGTCAGCTTTCCTGATGAAAATCAGGGAAATTTCTGTCTTGAGTAAAACTTTTTAATTTCTATACAAATCATTGCAAAAGCACTGTTAGTGCAAAACTAACCTGCATGATACCATATTCAGTTCCTGAGGCCCAGAATCCTGATACTTTATTTTCAACTTAATAATTACATATCTCTGGGTAAATTATTATATCTCAAACAACAAATAATGTTGTGTTTACTTGATGTTTATATACACCAGGCATCAGCTACTGAGATGACAGCTGAGTTAAAAGAATCAAAGAATACTCCCTCAACTAACAGAAATATCAAATTATCTCAAGTTTCTGAATCTTAATGCCACTGGCTTTTTTTACTTTGACATATCCACTCAGAAATAAAAGGCTTTACTATTCAGGGCAAGAATAAGCAAAGTGAGGTACTCTTTTTCTCTCAAAGTACACATCTACTTTTCACCTGGCCTGAATACAAACTAACTAAGCAATACTAAAATCTTATGTTATTTCCTTCTGGAAAATATTGAGTACCATCAGACATTGTTATCTGTTTAAGAAATTCTGATTACTCCACCAAGAATAGAATTTACATGTAATAGCCTATTGAGAGTTCAGTGGAATTTTTCGTCAACTTCAGGGCAAATTCACTGGGAAAAAGAGTCATCTTACATTGCTGAAATGCAATGCATTTCCCACAGTGCAGTTTTTGAATGTACACAGTAGGTGGCAGTGAGATATTAACTGAAAACTGGTTTCCATTTCCATCATTTCAAAGAATATGTAGTACCCATTATTCTGCTAGAACGTAAGCTATTCTATTAATTAAAGAATATAATAAGTACAAAAAATATTCATACATATGGATACAGAGAAGAAAGAGGGAGAAAGGACACCAAAGGAAGAGGAAAACTAGCAAATTCAAGTTGACATGGAAGCACTCGGAAAACTCCGATAGAAGACCTACATAGAATCATAGAATAGTTAGGGTTGGAAAGGACCTTAAGACCACCTAGTTTCAACCCCCCTGCCATGGGCAGGGACACCTCACACTAAACCATCTCACCCAAGGCTTTATCCAACCTAGCCTTGAACACTGCCAGGGATGGAGCATTCACAACCTCCCTGGGCAACCTGTTCCAGTGCCTCACCACCCTAACAGGAAAGAATTTCCTCCTTATATCCAATCTAAACTTCCCCTGTTTAAGTTTGAACCCATTACCCCTTGTCCTGTCACTACCTACATTTACCTGAATAGTATAGATTTTTAAATGTTGGGTCCCATTATACTTTCACTCACAGTGGTGTAAAAACAGGTGGATCTCCATTGCAGTCAAAATGTTTATCATCTAATGTAGCTCAAGCTCAGAATTCAAAAGATATGAATATCAGTTGCATGCAGGGTACTCACTCATCTTAATCAACACCGTGTCAGATCAGATGCTTTGCAAGCAGAGCCAAACAAAATATTTCCAGTGAAAAGTCTGGGTTTGTTTATTTTCCTCTTTCACAGTGCAATGTAAAGCAAATTTCAAAATAACAGAAAATATTCATAGTCAAAAGCTCACATACACATGTAAATACATTTTAACTCCATGGGCAACAATAACAGCTAAAAACTAATTGGCTTTGAACTTCTTTAGGTTTGACTGAACATTAATCTGACTTAAAACTCCCTCTGTCCAGTTTTCAAACCCTATTCTTTATTTTTCTTCCATTTCTCCTTTTTCTAGCTGATCTAATTAATTTTATTTTTATCTCATCGTATAGGGAATAGAAAATAAATTCTGTTGAGACAGTATTTACCTGTAGCACCTGCAAGGTTTAATTTCATGCTAGAAATTGCATTTTGTTCATGGGTGTCTTACAGAGAGAGACATAATACTCTGTAGTTTATTTATTTATTAAGATTTTTTCTTCTGTAAAACACTATTTGTTCATGTTATAAAGGATTTGTCTTTTTAAATTCCCCTTAGGGATTCTGGCTAAGAACAGAGGAACAATTTTGTTCTAGGCCCTTATTCTCTTTTTTTTTTCTTTTAACTGAAATAGCTTAAAATATAGTTTCAATTACCATTTCTGCCTCTCTTCAAGTATTGCATAGGTAATATTACTGAAGTTCAGTATGAAAAGAGGCGAAAGTGAACACCTGATAATAAAGTACAATCCAGCAGGAACACTCCTACTGAATAACAACTGAAAGTGAAGATGAATGTATTATTTCTAATAATATGATGTAAGTTGATTACCCTCAGCACGTGCATCAGGAATGGTGTAGCAGAATAACAGCTGCACCTGCATTGCTTGCTGTTATTCATTTGGTTTATACTCAAGAAGGTGCTGAAACAGAAGGTATTCACACTGCCTATCTAAATTTGGTCAGGTTAGTCTCTGTTTATTCATAACTACTTCGGTGCATACTGTGTATACTTTTCCCTTCTCCTCCAACATTTTTCTCATACAGTGTGATGGACTCACACTTGATTTCTTCACCAAACCCACAATCAGAACTGCACTCCATCCATTATAGCTTCTATTATCTGTGCTCTGGTCATGACGGAGTTACTGTCTTGGTCTTCTAGTTAGGATATTACCTTTTCTGACATTTCCCCTCTGCTGATGGAGTGCAACACAGTCACTATACCTAATGATCTAAACTTAGCTTTCTGGACTTCCCTTTACCTGTACATCCCACCTACACACTATGGCCACAGACTTCTCCAGAGCCCCTGCATTACTAAATTAAATGGTATTAGAGAATATCCCTCAATCTTCAGTCATATTTTCACCTGGGGCAGCCCCTGCCTTTTGAGGGAAACAGCACAGGCCATTGCTGCTCCTGCAGGTATGTCCCTGTCGTGGCACCTCTGAGGAGAGCAATTAACAGTGCCAGACGTTTAGTTAGCAACTATAAAGACAGTTATTGTCTTTGTGCTGTGGCCAGTCAGGATTTAAAAGATGTCCTGAGTTACGTGGCTTTATCCATAAATGTATTACAGTAGCTTTCTTGGTGGCTTAAAGAGAAGCACTTTCCCAAGGCTGCATATGAGGACCTAATATTTATATGCATGCCAGGCTGTAACTACTCAGTGCCACTTCATATACTAGCTACAGGAAGCTTATTCACTATCAGAAGCTGGAGAGAGGGCATTTCGCATACTAAATCTTATTTGTTTCCTAATAGTCACACAAGAGTTTTTCATTGATATTAATACTGCACTGTTTATGAAAAATGGAGAAATACAGTACCCAATATGGCACTTTGCCTTGTTAAAGCTTCTGTTTGTGCACTAGTATCATCAAACCACTGTCAAAACTGTAGAAACACCTTTATGATCCATGGAACTTTTTTGGAAGTCTGTTGTTTGTATGGAGTCTACTTTAAGATGAAATAAGGAACATAAAATCACCCAACTGGCTTCTGCTAACTATGATCCGGACCAGCTTTTGAAGCTCTGCTGTTATCTCTGGAAAAGGAGTGCACAAGGAGCTCTGCAAGGAAGCTAAAAGACATCAGGATGATGGTCCTCATGCTGCCCCTGAGCCTGCCCACTGCCTCTGCAGTAACTGGCAGCACAGCTCTCCCAGGATGTTAAAGCTATTTTTTTCTCCACTGCAAACATGCCATGGAGAGAACAGTAGAAAGGCACAGCTGGACTAAAAGGTGAGTTTCTACTCTTCAGGGAAAAACAAAATTTCTTCCCTACCCCAAAGCCGGTATTCAAACAGGTACACAACTACCATGTGTTCGTCAGCACAGTGTGTAACTTTGGTTTTAAAGGAGACCTATTCAGACTAAAATATCAGATACCGACTGTTTCATGCTGCCTGTCAGACTTGGCCTGGAACATGAAAGAAAAGCAAGTTGTATGACCATCAGCTCTTTGTAGCTTTGTCTATTTTATTTCAAAAAGAAGTACCATTAACCCTATTTTCATTTTCATGTACCATGCACCTAGAGCTTTGCTGTACTCTGGCTCCAAGCCTGGCCATGATTCTGGCACACAGACATCTTGAACTCTGGACCATGAAACTGTAAAAACAGTCACCATTAATTTAAAACTACCAAATGAATTCTCTTCAAACTTCCTCATGGACTTTTTTTCTGAGCGTTTTAGCAATGTTTCATTCAACTCTCTGCATAATGCTTGTCACAGAAAAACTTTGTACCCCCATCCCCACAACACCCCTCAGAAGCAGCTCCTTAAATGTCCCGATGTTGCTCTGAAGTGTTAACTAAAGTTTTCTGACCAACAAGCAACTAAGGCTTAAATACGAGCTGGAGGAGGACAGGAGGAAATATCAGTAAATTGGGATCAAGGACCTAAGATAAACTGAGTTTAAAGTATTTCTTTTTGGCTTTCTCCAAAGCAACTCATAACCAGACCATGGGGCCACCTAACTTCACCCGCCCCCCCCCCCCCCCCCACCTTGCCCTCAGGCACTAGATGGGTGCATACCACTCACCAATTTTTTGTTCCACGGAAAAATAATTTTGCCTTAAAAATATGATAGTTCACAGGTTTCAGTGAATGTGTTGCAAAATATTTAATTTATTTGGTTTTGGTATTGCAGATATTGAGTTATTGATTGGCAAAGTTTTCTTTAATATTAATCAGAATATAGTCTTAAACAGCCAAAAGCAGAAAATTCAGCCTGGCATGCTTGGAGATTTTCAAAGTGAAAAAGTCACATTTGAAGACAACAAATGAGGTAGTTTCAAAGTTATGATTATTTTAAATGGAAATTCATGTAGAAACAAGCAATTTACTCTGTACTTTCTTAAAGTTATACTCTACAACGTTTCCTAATAAATTCAAGTCTGTATCAGATCTAATATATCCTATATTAAATTTTACTGCAGATGCACATAGGATCATAGTAATGACAAACCCGAAGGCAAACCAATCTGTGATTTCTCCAAGTTTACTATTAGACTTAATAACATAAAGTGTCTTGTTTGCCTTGAAGCCAGCTGAAGCAGTTATCCGAAATTAACTGTACCAAGATTTCTCAAACTGGTATTCTTTTTCAAAGTTTATGGATTAAATAATAAACCCAAGATAGTAAAATTAGATAAGGCATATCTCTAAGAATACTAACACTTTATATTAATATCATTGAAAATATGTTTTATTCCTTAAAACTGAAGATGATACAGTGATTACAAGTGAGAAGTGGGGGTCAATAGAACCTCCAGTGAGATCTCCTACATACATATCAGAAATAAAACATTATTCTCTGCTCTGCTGCTGAGGCTTGCTGCAGAAACAAATCTGGTCTAGAACTGAAGGCAAGAGGAGACAGAGGATCCACCACTTCCTCTGGTAATTTTCCCAGCAGTTAATCATTCCACCTCCAGAAATGTCTGCCCGATTCCCAACTTAAATTTTAATATCCACTTAGTATTTCTCATTGAGCCTTTCTGTCCTAAATCAGACAATTCTCTTCATGCATTGTAGATAAATCTTTACTTGTCCATCTTTCTGAGAAGTTAAACATATGGAACTCTTTGTGCACCTTTCTTTAAAGTTATTTTGTAGTCTTCAAATGAAGTTTTTGACTCTTATCTGCAGTTTCCATCTGAACTGTCTGATCCAATATCTTCTATAAAATATAGGTCTCAGACTGGATGCCAGAGTTCTTCTCATACATAAGATAATGTTGATTTATTGTGCTTTTTGCTTATTACCAAAGTTATATAGCCAAGAATTACATCTGAAAATTTTCTTTCTACATTGTAGTGGACTAATGTGACTTGTTCTGAGAAACTCTGCTTTTTAGATGCCATTCCTCATCCTGCAGGTATACATTCCTTGTTCTGTAACTCTTCAATCCTCCAAGATAACTTTACATTTAATGAAAATTAATTTTTTTTTGAGTGGGACCACTTTACAAAGGAGCCTGATTTTTTCTTTTGGTCTAGAATATTGTTTACCTTTATTCTCAGATTATTTATTTTGGGAAAAAAAAAAAATGTATAATTGACTGAAACAAACAGCAATGCTTACAGGACTATATTAAGACCATCACCACTTTTTCTAGACATTCAGCCCCTTTGTGCTTTAATTTTATATGTGGTGAAGATAAAACTTTATATATCTGTAAAAGTCCCAAGTCTGAACATTTTCGAGTCTGGTAGCTAGTCTTGGCCATGACTTCTGTGACAGTTCTTTTAGCCTCATCTCTACAGCTGTAAATACTAATCCAAAAGGAAATGACTTTTCACATACGACCTGAAGAACAACAACAAACATACTTTTGCCCTTCCCAGAGGTAAGTAACACTGATTTGCTAGGGAATGAATGCTCTGCAGCAGCTCTCTTATACCAGCCTGTTCCTGCAGATGGTCTTAGCCCACAGGGGCTTTCATTCCCTCTCATCTACACAGCAGCTGGAAACAGCCTTGGCATCACATGATGTAAGAAGCAGTATAACATGATATCTAATAATACACGTGTAGTGGACAAATTAGGTTGTCTTCTTATCCTGATACACATTTGCAAGAAAGAAATCAGTAAAATCTCCACCATCAATTTAAACAATCAGTCTAAATTAACTTGAAAACTAAAGTTTCTTCCTGCATAAAAGTTTTAAAGTATGTATTCACTGATAAAGTTGAAGAAAAATGTGTGGGTGCTTTCTTAAAGAGAAAAGGGAAAAGAATATGTAAAACAAACACAGCATGTAGCTTAAAGACTACTTGCCATAAAAGGCTTTTCCTGACTGGAAGTTACAGTTGTACTTAAAAAACAGATGTACATCAAAGACTGTTGATTAGAAGCACAGAGAGAAGTAATTATCAGGTTTTTTTGTTGGGATGGGTTTTTTTCTTTCAAAAAAGAAATTCTTTATTCTAATACCAATAAAAGCTTAGTATGTACAGAATGATTCTATGGGTTTAATTAACCATATGAAAAATATAAATGTATGTGCTATTCCTGCTCCACATCATCACATTCTGATGGCTACTTTGGGTGAGCTTCTGATGGGTATGAGATCTTGTCTTTGTTATTTTGTAATAGTATTAAAGTCATTGCATAACTGAAATTGCTCGAGATCTATTTATTTTTTTGCTTAAAAGTGCCTGATGTTAACAATTCTTTGTGGGATAGAGGTATTTCCACCAGTAGATATTGAGGCTGGCAGTCATAGTCCATCTGACTGTATGGTACTGTGGGTACAGTAGCACAAACCACAGACCTCGCTAAACTGGTGGTCAGCTGCAAGGGCTACATCTCATTAATAAAATACAAAGAGCCAGAGCACAGGTTTGAATAGTGCCTTGAAACACTAGCAGGACTCCTGGCATACTTCTGACTTGCGCCAACTAGTATTTCTCTCACGAATGGCACACTCTTGTCTGTACATTCTTTGCAGAAGATCAAAAGATGATAAAAGAAACATTTACCCAGACCTTTTGGACCTCACTGATTTCAAATTAGCAGCTGTTGTTCAAACTGGATATTTTTTACAATCCTAATTTTAGATATTTATGTGATAAGCCCCTGCGCTGGAATAGATGGTCCTAAAACCCATTCAAGTTGCTATGGTTTCACCTGGTAGGTAGCTGAACACCACACAGCCCTGGCTCACTCCTAAGGGATGGGGGAGAGAACTGGGAAAAAAGGTAAAACTCATGGACACAAACATATAAACTTTGGCAACATACTTGAACTGGCTGATACTTTTTTGAATGTTGAAAGGAACTATTTATTTGAACCAAGCTAAGCTAAGTGATTAGCAGCTTCTCACATTGAAATATAGTTGATCTCTACTGAATGTTAATTATTTCATTATGTTAGCAAGTACTCATTTCTTGGCCAGTGCCTTCATCACAATCTATTCCATGTGTTGATTTAAACTGTCCTATAAGATTAATAGGGGGTGACAACTGGATCATTTAGGGTGTGACATACTGATCAAATTAGTTACCAGTATCCACTCAATTGTTTATTTTCTCTACTGAGACAATTAATCCACTATTACAGCCACTTCTAACTCGGATTGGAAGATAGCATTTTCTTCTTGACATTTGCTGGCTTTAACAGATTCCTTTCAAAATCCTGTTTGAATTTATTCTCATTTCACTTATGCTTAACATCTTTGTTTCCTTCTGTGTAGCCAAATAATTACTTTCTCCCTAACACTATCCAGTTATTCTTCTTTAACCTTCTTTCCATGCATACAGGCTTTGAACATGTGGTTTCTGTTGTTATTTTCTGTGTAAATATACTTCAAGTAATAGTTCTTTTCCCAAACCTGATTCTAAAAAAACCCAAAGTACTAATATGCAGTCAAGAATAAATGGTTGTAATACAGAATAAACGTTTCTCCGTGGTTCACCTTATTTTAATTAATATTATTCTATTAATTAATAATAATATTAATTATGCAGATAATTAAAATATGCACAATTACATAGATTATTTGTTTGAACTCAACAGTGTTATAGTTTGTCTCTATCACAACTATGGAAACATCCTAGGTAAGAGTCACAAAGTATATAGACTCTCATTTCTCTGTGATGAACATTCACAATGTGCATTAATAGTTATTTACTCTTAATTAACTAAATGGAAAAATACTGCCAACTATAAAATATGGGAAAAAAAAAAGTTTAAAATGTACATTAGGATGTAATATTGATATTATAAGTTAGAGTTTATACAGTTAAATTTTCATTGAATTTTCATTGATACACAGCTTTTCAAAGAAAAACAGCTTAGCTATTTGAATATTTGTAGAATACCAAAAATAATGTGACCAGTTTAAATTACTGCAGTTTCAGCATGGATCTACCCAACAGAAAAAAACACACAGAAGCATTTAAGTGTGATTTGTGAGGTAACAGTAATAAAGCAATTATTCATTGTCAGGAAATGTGTCTATTTAGATTAAGCGATCATAATATTACTTGTTTCCAACAAATACAATCCTATGATCTTGAAACAATACATTATTTTGAAATACCTCCAACTTAATAAATTAGATGACTGACTTATTTTTGAAAATCTGGAGAAATATACCAGTGAAATCGTTGTGAATTAAGACTTTCCATGCCAAGTCTCAACTGCAAGGGATTTTCTAATGCTTAAGTATGAATTCCTGGAAAACATGGTTTATCATAGAAAAACTGGCAAAACTTTCACAGCATTTGCTCTAACAGGCACCACTGTAATGGGCTGCAGATCTGTGAACAGGCCAAGAACAGAAGCTAAAGCTAACACTGAACAATACAGTATGTTACAAACTGGGTAGTTTTTTTCTTGTCTAAATTATAATAGATGGGATTGATTTCAATCCATAACTTATATCGTGAAGAACTTCACTGGCCCAATCTTATAATTTCTCAAAGCATTGTTTTGATAAGTGATTCTGTTCAGAAATTTCATCCAGAAATGAAAATACAGTCATCTTTGAAGATATGATTTATTCCCTTCTCACATGCAAGAATTAATGCTTGGGAACATAACTGAGCTTTCAAACAACAGATCAGATATAAGTTACTATTGCTATCAGAATTCTGTTCATTCCATGCTGGCTGTAAGTCGTGTACAACACTCTGACCATCAAATTTCACAGATCCTTAAAAACCTCTGTGCATAATGTTACAGGCTGAGATAGTCAGCTGGTAGCATGAGAATAAAAAAACATGGAAGTGGCTGATCTGGGTCAACCAAGGATCCATCAACACCACTACTGTAACTGTAGCCCAAAACTAACATGCCAGTAACAGTTCAAGAATAGGACAAAACTCTATGCTTCCCTTAACAAGAAACTTCACTAGCACACATTAGCCCTGGCACGTACATGGCCATAAGGAAGCCCTGAATGTGGTGGAAGGCCTTGCAAAGAAGGTTTTTGCTGGGGAATGTATTTTCTGGTAGAAGCAAAAGCCCTACTGCCCTCCTGTCACTCAGTAACTTCTTCACCACCTTATGATCCTAACCACAGAGTCACAGAATGGTTTGGTTTAAATTTAAACCCATTACCCTTGTCATATCACTACAATCCCTGATGAAGAGTCCCTAGGTTTAGTACTATAGAAAAAGTGATGGGTATTTCTGCATATGGCTTCAAATTATTCACAGTTTCAAAAGACTGGTCCAGAATGGTAGTTACAAAAGATGTGGAGAAACTAATTTCTGATAAAATGACTGATTAAGATTCTCTCTCTTATAACTACACGAGACAACACTCTGAAGTAAAAGCTGTATCATCTTTGGGAAAGGAAACAGAAAATTGTTTTCCTGTGCTTATATGGGGTCAGAAAAGAGAAAAGTGCCTGTTAATAAACTGTGTTGAAGAAAGCTTGTTCAGCCAACTATTGTCCTAATGAAAATCCTAATAGTTGCATATTTGTAGGTGAATATAATGCAGCCAAATCATCTGACTTTTTGCAGTAAGAAACTACACACAGAAGATGGTGGTGAGTTCAATAAGCATTTGAAAGAATACTTTAAGCACAATGCCTTCCTGCCAATGCTCCCGCCTCAACCACCAAAACTGTAGACTTTCAGTTGTTAATTTTATTTTGCAAAGGGTAAGATGCAGGGTGACTCAGAAAAGAAAGAACAAGTGGCTAATGGATTTCAGACTTTAATGTTGATATTTCAAGGTAGAAGGAAACTTTTTAGTTTCTACAGTCACATATATTGATGATGATTATTATTAGTGTAGCAGAGAGATAGTGATCGAAATACTGACACGAGATTAGGGGAAGTATTTTAGGATAGTACAAGAGACAAAAACGGCGCTAGTGTCTCAGCTTTAAGGAAAGAACATGTACAGTGAAACAAAGAATTATGTTCTACCTTCAAATACATCAAATAAGCTGCAGATATTTTGCTGGCATTACTATATCTTAGGTAAGTTGTCATTAATTCTTTATTTCCATAGCACTCCAAGGGTTCAGAAATCTTCTCCACAATCACCCTCTGTGTTCCAGTGAGATGTACAGTTTCCCATCACTCATCTAGCCACAGAAATTGCCCCTTCCAGTATGGCAATGTCCATACCTGGACTAAAACATATGGTGTTCTAAGGTACATAGCACAAAGGCACATGTTGCTGGCATCATTCTTGCTTTTAAAGATAAATAGTGTAATTATTTATGGTTACTTCAAATCCCATTTTGAAATCAAACTATGCATATCAGAGAATGACTGAAGTTGGAAAGAACCTCTGGAGGTCATCTGGTTTAAGCTCTCCTGCTTGAGCAGGACCATGTAGACTACGTCCCAGTGGCTTTTGACTATCTGTCACCAAGGTGGGAGGCTCCATAGCCTCTCTGGGCAAGATGTTCCAGTGTTTCGTGTGATTTTCAATATACACTATGCAAGCACGTGTACAAGAGTAGATCTACTTTTGTACAAACATCCCAAGAGCAGTCACTCCATCAAAGAATATCAAATCTCTTCTCAATACAGGACTGACAAGCATAAGATTTGAATGGAATATTATCGTGGTTTAAGCCCAGCCGGCAACCCAGAACCACACAGATGCTTGCTCACTACCCCTTGTTCCTCCCCCTGCTCCTGGAGGGATGGGAAGGAGAATCAAAAGAATGTAAGTCCCAAGGGTTGAGATAAGAACAGTCCAGTAACTAAGGTATAACACAAACCACTGCTGCTGCCACCAATAATAATAATAATGATAAGAGAAATAACAAGGGAAGAGAATACAACTGCTCACCACCGGCCGACTGATACCCAGCCTGACCCAGGCAGTGATCTAGCCCTTCTGGGTAACTGTCCCCAGTTTATATAGTGGGCATGACGTGCTGTGGTATGGAATACCCCTTTGGCTAGTCTGGGTCAGGTGTCCTGGCTCTGCTTCCTCCTGGCTTCCCCTCCTCCCTGGCAGAGCATGAGACTCAGAAAGTCCTTGGTCAGAGTAAACATTACTGAGCAACAACTAAAAACATTGGTGTTATCAGCACTGTTCCCAGGCTGAAAGTCAAAAACACAGTACTGCACACGCTACTAAGAAGGAGAAAAATGACTGCTACTGCTGAACCCAGGACAAATATTACGAAATATTACCAGACTCCTTTTTTTTCCTCAAAAAAAGAAAAAAAAATCATTTTTTTGTGTCTATGTTAGAGAACAAAAATAAAAAAAAAATCAGAAGTAGAAATGTCACAACAAAAAACGCACAGTGTGAACAACAGCTATGTCTCCTCTCCAAACCCCATTACATCATTGAAAATCATTTAATGTAGTATGCAGTAAGCATGAAAAGGAGTTTTAAGTTTATTTACTAGCCACAATTTGACATTTAGAAAAAGAGCTGTATATCAAGTAACACAATTATACACAGTACAATAGCAATATAATCATACAAAACAAAACACAATCCATTAATCACAATTGGAATATTTTCATATGCTTCTTCAATTCCTACTTTTAGCCAGTACTGGAAGCAACAAAATCTGTTCCTATGGCATAGTTTCAAGGAGAGATTTTACATCCCTTTTTAAGGGTAAAATAAATTAAATAATGGTCAAGAATTTCTGCAATGATATAGAAAGCTAAATATTCTTGAGGTCATGGGTAGGATTCTAGGGATGAGAGTTAATATCCAGACTGTATTCAAAGACACACTGTGCTACCATTATTTCAAGCTAATAAGTAATTCACAGGTAGCTACATTGAAGAAATCCCTGACCCTCATTCTTCCTTTCATTATTTCACCCCTTGATTTAGATCTTGTAAACATAAGGTTTTAAATACTTGAAAATAAATTTAGTATATTTTTATTGATACCAGACAATTCCAAGAATTGTGCAAAATAAAAAAAAAAAAAAAAAAGTTTTATTGCTAAAGTGTTTCAAACTCAATTTCTAAACCCAAGTTCGGGGTCTACAATACCATTACTTTGGGCAGAAAAGACTAACATTATGATGGACATTTTCACAACGAGGGATTCAGACCAGCAAGTGCAACTACAAATCAGTAAGGCATTTTGAAAATAGATGAAGGAATCTCTTGAAACACACTCATCGTTCTGAAAGAACACACTTCAGCAAATGTTCAAAAGTGCTCAGCACTCAGTAGGACCTGCCATTGTCATTGAACAAAGTTTTGAAAAACAAATAATTACATTTGTGTATTAAAAGAAGTACCAATAACTAAAGACTCAAGTTATTCTAGATGCAAGTATCTTCTGGATTTAGCAAATACTAGTGAATCTGGAAACCTACAAACAATTTATTTCTATGTGTATATGCAAACGTGTTAATATTTGTATTATATATAAACAACTATTATCCCAATGTCTCTAACATGGAGCATTAGCTTTTGGGGATAACATGGTAACCTTTAGGTATAAATGAATAGCAAGAGATGTCAAGCCTATTTGGAAAAAAATTAAGCACATGCAAAATCTAGGTTAAGAGTTATAAAAATCAAAACAGAATAATAAATGTTGGCTCTTGAGTTACTGTAGCTCAAACAAAAATGTTTCCAAATTTTAACATAATATACATGATTAAATACATAATTTCCTGCTATTTTTCCACTGAAATAAAGCTAGGCTGTAGTAATACTGTATGAAGCTTCAGGCAAGGAAGATCTTGATCTTATTATTAGTTTTTTTAAGTTTTGCAAAAGAACACCCCAAAACTTACAAATTAGAAAAGTACCTCTTACACTTAACCTTCAGAACTGTAAGAACACCATTTTAGCTTCTTTTTAATGGGAAAATATGTTTGTTAGCAAAAATGACATTATGGAGCTTGTTTAGTATTAACTTCAGCCAAGCATAAACAATTTTTCTCTGAGTTCTCTGAGTCATGTGGCTAATGGCAGTAACTATTATCAATTCATTTAATATAAAATGGCTTAGGCTTGAAACCTCCCATACTTTCCCAGTGCAACTCCTCTGGACTGTTAAACAATCAGAAAATGCTTGCTTTCAAAATCTAATGCATGTGGTAGCATGGTGGCATCACTATCAGTCAACGGCCTTTCAAAATGTGCTTTTTTACTTTAAATTTGGCTCAGCTAAACACTGTATTCACATGAACATTAATGTAAATAGGAAGCCTTCAGTCAACTCAACTTTGAGGATCACAAGTGACACATTTTTAAAAGAAAGCTACTTTTTACCAGCAGAATGCAAATAAAAGCGAAGTATTTTTTATCTGCAGCAGGAAACTGCTGAGCTTAATAAAGGATTTGGAAAGTCTGCCTACATCATAACCGGGGTTAGTGCAATCTCTTTGAGGACACACAATTATACCTATTCAACACAAATGAAACTGCTGACAGGAACCAAGGAAGTAAATTACAAGCTATTATTTTGCTAGGTCACAATGCTTTGCATTAGATCATTTTTCAGAGCCTAAAGTAGAATATGAATTTTTATCTTCTCAAATTAGCATGTTAGATCATTGCACTGAAATGCTCCTTCACTAATAACACTTGATTTTTTGCTGCTGACTAGGTTTTACGTAAATACTATGAAAGCAAGCTCTTTGGAAATACACCAAAGGTATAGCCCTACACAACAACATTCTCTTCTTCAGAAATTATATGCCAAATGTTTTCATACTAAAATATATCAGAGTTTTCACATGAATAACTGAGACACAGCATTTTAGCAAACACTGAAAACTAAATCAGAAACTTTAAATATGTTCCTTTTGGGGTTGGATGCTGGGTACAAGTTTGACAACCAAGTTAATCATGAGCCAGTCACAAGTAAAATTCAAAACCACTAGATTTTAAAAAAAACAATTAAATTCCAGTGCTTTTTATTTAATTTATGGTGTTGAATCATTCAGGGTGTCCATGTTTTCAGCTTCTTGCCTGCAGCTAACAAAGACTTGAAAAACAGCTAAAACATGAAAACTGTTACGTGTTGGTTCCAGCAGCTTAGCTTTAAGAAATCAGAAAACTGGTGACAAAAATCATTTGAGAAAACAATACAAAGAGCTCTCAATGCCCTAGTTACTACACTACTCTCTTTACTAAATCATTTTAGCAAGTAATAGGTAAAGCCCTTTTATAAGGGTTCCTGCAAGTGCCGCATAGTAACTTCACAGTTCAAAGAGTTCTGCTGAAGGAGGAACCTGAACATCCTCCAAGTGTCCACAGGAGATGAATACTCTTACAGATTTCAGGTATCTGTACCTTTCCTTCTTTTTGCAGATAAAGCATTGCCATGCTGAAAGTATCAGAGTTTCACTTCCTGAAAATGTGTCTTTCCAAAATGTGCCATTTTTGATTCAGAGAGAAGCCCAAAGTTTCCACATCACTCTCTTCTCAGTAGAAAGGCCTTTCCCTGTTCTCTTCTTTACTATTATCTTAGAATAAAACCAGCATAAAAATTAGTGTAAGTGGTAAAAAGGTAGACAAAAAAATCAACTGCTAGTGACCTGACATGATGTCTTAACCACATACTGAACAGTTACAGAGTTTTTACACAGTTGACTGTGTAATTAGATTACATTTTAGTTCACACAGAAAAATAAATCATAGCCCTATCAATAGATCCACACCCTGTTTTAATAGCCCTGAAAGATGATATGGAGAGCTGACTTAGACAACTGTTAAAAAATAAATAAATAAATAAAAATTAAGTAGTTCTTTTGCAACATGTTGCTCCCAGCTTTGAAGTGTATGCACTGATACAACCAGTTACAACTCCAAGTCCAGCAACACCACTTGAATTCTCATTCTACACTCAGCTGGTTGGGGAAAGTGCATCTTTCTCCCCAGCGCCACCCCCCCCCCCTTTTTTTTTTTCTCTTTTTAATCATTTTTTTGGACAACCTTCCCTCAATTAGACAGAGGTTCCAACACTGTTCCATGAACTGAGGAGGACTGTAGTTATATTCTGGCTCCTATTTTCAGTTCACTTTTAAGTTCTGAAATCCTAATATTTTGTGGAACAAGTAACAGCTACAAAAGTGCCATCTCATTTAAACCAATCAATCAATGAAACTTTACTGGCTTCGGCAGAAATTCTGACTTTCGGCAATAACCATAAAGAAGCTCATGTTCATCAATGCTATAAAAGACCAACAGGAACACATCTATAGAACACTGACCTACTCCAGATAGGTATCACACCCAAAGAACTAGGATGCAAATGCTTTATAAGCTTTAGTCACAGTCTGAGATACTGTAAGACTATGACACTGTAATAAAAAGGGGCATGAGGGGAAGTTCCCCTCCCAAAAAATGGAATTCTTTTTAACATCCTGAACAAATAATTCAGATGGTTGGAAGAAAAGTAAGAGAAAGTAATACATTATTCTTTCACAACATACTCCACCCAGAAAACATTATTCTGGAAAAGACATATGAATCAAGTTTTTTTAAAGCTTGAAACTTTAAGGACAATTACTTCTTTAATAAAAACACTCCAGTTGAAAGAAATATTCAGCATGTTATAAAACTTCTTACGAAACCCTTCACTGGTTTTTGGGCCACCTCTATTACTGAGCTCTGCAGAAATGATAAATCCCTCTTTTTTTCCTTGCCACAGCTGCAAGAATAAAACAAACCTTATCTCCCAGGATTTTTCCGTTTCTGTGTTTAGGACTCATGTTCCACTGGCTTCCCCTGTTCTCAAGAGGTATTACTGCAGCCTACGCTCAAGCTGGCATTGGGCTGCAGAGCTGATTAAGAAAGTCTGGTGGCAAAATAATCACGTACTGTGTGCTGTGAATTATAGCTGATAGCATATATACGTAAGTCCCGCAGAGAATATATGTTTAATCACCTTCAATGATTATGAAAAATTGATTCTGACCATTACATCAGAATGTCAGTATTACAGCTTATAAAACTGAGAGAGTCTGAAATGATCTAGAAATCTTTCATCAGCTATTCTAGTTTCCTAACCAGAGCAATGATTTGAAGCCTGACACAGGACTTGCTCAGCAGATATTTTTTATCTGTGGAGTCTTTATGGTCCAGAAATTTCTTCAGCCATCAGTTATCAAATACAATCTCTTTTCTTCTGTTGTAAATATACTCAAATAATCCTACTCATATATCACTCCTAGTGCTATCTGACAGAGTTGTGCACTGTTTTTTAGAGCATCTCTCCTGTACAGTCTTTTGCAATGCTTAAAATTTATTCTCTATGTTCAGCCAAATTGTGGGTTTTCTTTACTAGGGCTCACAAAAGTCATTTCTTCTAGTTTAGATGTTATGAGGAACAGACAGTAAATCAGGAGGTAAAAAAATAATCTGATCCATAAATTCAGAGCAAAAGCACAAAGCTGGAATTTAACCATCCCTGTAGTAGTTTTTACCTATCTTCGTTTTAGGAATCATTTAGGCATTTGTCATTTCAACTACCAGATAAATGTGGCACTTTTTCAGTATTGAAGATACTGTAACATTAAAGCTAAATGCAATCTAGCTTCAAGACAGCTACACTCCACCTGATCAAAGCTGCTTGGCACTTGCATCTAGTCAACAGCTAAGGTTTCATTGTGCAACTTTAAAAGCAATGAATTGAGAAAAAAACATTTGACAGTTTTTACAGTACTCTTTCTACTGTGCTGAAATCTTTGTATAGGAAGAGTTGGCAATCCATTCAAGATGTTCACATTTGTATCTGACAGAGAAGTTCACATTCGTATCTGTCAGAGAAACAGGATTTAACAGCTGGCTGTCATTTTCACCAGGAGCTCACTCTAATGTGTGCCATGGTGTTATCATGGGATATTAATGCCATTCGAAATACCTGTGATTTTTATGAAACATTACAGTGCAATTCAAACATGGGTGCTTAAAAGTCATGCCCCTTGTTTGAACTTCCTAAACAAAGTTCTTAACAAATCCGACATGCCGTAAAGCACCTGCTCTCATTGGTGTCCTACTGCAGTGGCTCTTTGCAGCTAGACACCTGCATGATTCTCTGCTCTCCAGCAGTTTGACTTGATACAAGGTTCACAGACATCATCAGACTTAAGTGTCTGATTAGCTAAGAATGCCAAGGAATGCTCATGGGAAACCAATAAATTAGAATTTGAATAAAAAGGCTTAAAATGCACAAATATATGAACAGCTAAGCTAATTAGGTTCTACAAGAAATATCTCAAAATAATAGTCTTAAAAGATGAGCTAACAATTTGCTACTGTGCCTGCAGTATTTATACGCACTAAATAGATGTGCATGACACAAGATTAAAGTATCAAACTTGGAGGTGATATGCAAAGCTGTATAAACTCAGCCTTTATTTGAACTCAAATAGCCTTTTTCCTTATTGACACTCTATGAAGAAACACACTGATAAACTCTCAAATTAAATGGCAAAGATGATAGAGGATTCTAATTCAGTGGAAGACACTTTACATCAGATTTTTGGGGCCTCTTCAGAATTAAAGCTGTGCCAGCTTAGAAACACAAAATAAATACTCTTCAGGATGAAGATTTATTGCATAAAAGGAGCCTATTTGGGACCCAAACATTGGTGCAGTACTGTGTCTGTCCTAATTAATACTGCTTTTATGCTTGATCATTTGGTGCAGAATGTCAGACTGACACAGGTACTTGATTATCTCTGTGGTATCGCATTCCTATTTTACATGTTACTACTCATTTTAGGCTAATTCATTATTAAGACAGTGCCCAGAACATTATCAAATCTGCCCGTTTTTAATGTGAGGCTATAACACCATATAAAAATCAATGCACAGAAAGACTGCCCTGTTCAACATGAGCAGTTCCTGCTTTCTATTGGTCTTACTCTCTGCTCATGTTCTCACTCCTTTTCCAAACATTATCTGCAGTCATGTTTGAATTTCTTCAAAATGAACCTGATATTCAAACTGTTCAAGAGTAAGTTCTTTTCATTCACTTCTGAGGTGCAAAGCAAAAAGAACGATGGGAATCAGACCAAGCTTTCCAATCTGAGGTAAGATTATTTCAAATTATTTCAGAAAGCTCTAATAAAATACCACATAAACAGTCAAAACCAAGCAACAATAACAAAAAGAAGCAGATCTTTTCCCCCATTCCCCTCTTCCTGTGCTGCTCATGACATGTAAAGATACAGATATGTCTAGAAACTCTCTATGAGTGTGCAGTTGACTCCACCCTAGTTCTAACACTGGCAGCAACTCGAAGTGAGAGCAGCTGGGGGGATTGCTCCTTCACCTATTCCCTTGGCATTCCCCCTTGACTCTTGTAGCCAGCTGGTGAAAACTAATTAAATTAAATCTGGTCTACAGCAGAGTACTGGAAACTGTGGCATTTATGAATTGAGCAGTGTCCCTGTCCAGAATTTCTCTGAGCATTGTGGCAGTTATTTAACAGGAATAAACCCCACAAGAGAATAAGTCCCCCAGGTTAGCGCTCATGAACTATGCATCCATACAGCAAACCACAGTTCTTTATCACAAACATAATACCTCATGGCCTGCACAGGACTGAGCCAGATCTAATAAATCCTGTCTCTCAGCAGGGGTAACTAACTTGTGCACACCATTATGCTGACAATGAGCTACCTTGTGCAGCACCAGACACGTCTGTTCAGTGTCAGATTTTAAAGGACACTAGAAACCAGTCAGTGAAGCAGCTTTACCTTTTGTAGTCTGCTAACAAAGCCATTAATTGGGACCCAAATATCTCTATATATGTTTTTTCTGTCCAAAGAGCCAAACAACAGGAAGAAGCCATAACTGTCTATTTCTCAGATTCTTTCCCCTCTTCTCCTCTTCGCTGGATTCTTTACTCTCCAGACTTGCACCCTCTGGCAGTGGCAAACTATCTCTGCTGAATTCAGCCCAAATCCATGAGGCTCCTCTCTTAGGCTACCTTAGATTGCCAGTACTTGCTACAGTATCTAGCAAGCAGGCTGCAGAGCATTCAAAATGATGCTCCAGCAGAAAGCTATTATAGAGGGTTTGGACAGTTCGTTACAATCAATCAAGTTACAGCAGTCTAATGAGTTCCTAGCTTAACAACCAAGCAGCTGTATTTAGAGGGTGGCGCAGACTTAGATAATTTACTTTCATTGGTACTGTGCAAGGAGTATGCACCCAGTTATGTCTGAAAAACTTTATCTACTTAAACTGATAATTTAACTGATGGCTATCACATGTGCATCCAAATAATCTAATTTCTGTCACGGTTGGTTAGAAATCACCAAGCCGGTGCGGCAGAGCAAGGCCCAACATTCAGGGTCATACACATTTTCTTACAGTATCCTTAAGTGTGATGAGGGGGACAGAATCTAAGTATTGCATAAAAATATTGCATATTTTCTAAATATTATAGTACAGCAAAGTCTTTCTACTTCAGTCACAGTCGCCATTATTCACAGAGTAACTTCCAAAATCCAAACCCTGCCATTGTTGGTTCATGTTCTGCTGGAAAGATGAACAGTAAAAAAGCTGAGGAGTATCAGAAGAACCCAACCAAAAATTCTGCCAGGAGTATGTCAGGATGTGGCCCTTGTATTAACGTTGTAGAAACAAATAATGTCTGTATAGCCTAATAGGTTTATTACTTTAAAAAGAGATTTCTGTGCAAGGAAAGCCTTAGTGAATCCTTAAAAATGAGCAAGGCTGATGATGCCGTATCTGTAGCAGATGGGTCTGCAGACCTGCCATTTCCTAGGCCTGTGGTATGGGAGAGGATATCCGTAGAAATGTGCCTTACTGATTGATCCCCAGGGAAGAAAACAATCTCAGGTAGGAGAGTGTTTGCCGATTTCTCTGCTGTGACTGAAACATCTGACTACAATGTAACAAAAATAACTCCCCAGTTGAGAAGCAGAAATGAGTATATATGCGGCTTTTCCTCCTTCAGGTGAATTGTAGTTACAGAATGAACAAAAGACAAAAACCAATAGGAGTAACTTCATAAGGGTATCACAATAAAATTTGTCAAGTCACTTTTATGGACAAATTCAATTTATGCACTTGGATCAGCTACAGCACTCTTCGGTATTTGTATGTCCTTGTGGATTAGCAGCTGGCTCTCCTTCAGCATTTTTAAACAACCCTGAACTGCATAATTGCCATGGGACGGTTATAACTCACACTGGTCATTTATGAGGATTTACACACTGGTACACTTGGTTATTCATTAAAAAAGATTACTCCCATAAGAGATACTGCCTCACATGATACTCATGATACTTCTCAAATACAATATACTTAAGAAAAAACATATGTTGAAAGTACTTATCTGGCCTAAGATATAATAATGGCAATAAATATATTGTGCGTACAACCTTTTAATGCTTGGAAAAACTGTGTGAAAGACTTCCCAAGAAAATATTTCCTATTACTTTAACTAAAAAGGAGGATTGAAGGATAATTTATATTCAGAAGGAAGGGTAAAACATGCTTCAGTTGGCTCTTTTGCACTGCAGCAATTCCCTGGTAATCTTTTTAAATAAGTTGAAAATGTATCATGCTACAATATGATAAAACACTACATAAAATTCCACAGACTAAATTGTCCTGATAAGATACATAGAGCTAAACCCTTGCACTTAGAAATATATAGTCCATGACAAGATGTGCTTTGGGCAGTTGTCCTGAAGAAGGAAAACTAAAACAAATCAGATGACAACTCTTTTCCACAAAAGTATTTTGCTCATGTCATAAAAGGTACATTCTAAACGTCATTTTAGAAAGATTTTATTTCTAGTTTTAAAAAGAACATGCATTTTTAAATTCTCCTGAAGTCAAAGAGAACTAAGCCCCTTAAAATCCTTCGAAAACCTGACCCATCAGTTAAATAAACAAACCAAAACCACATTTCACAACAGCACTCCAAGGAAATTTAGGCTACTTATATCTATCCAAGCTAAGTTAAAGGTTTCAATATAAGTATTATTTCACCATATTCACACACCCCACAAATGTTAATAACCACAATTATAACCCGCAGTTATATTTATCTGGAATGAAACAGCAAAAAAGCTGTAGCAGTATTGTGACTTAAAATCAAGCTGCCTCAAGTCCCATGCATGATCCACCATATCAGTTTCAAGGAAATACCAACCCAAATATTGAATAGTTACCTAAAGAACCAAAATATTGAAAGGATGACTTTCAATAAGTGTTGATATTTTTCAGAACACTTAATTGCTTAGCTGCTTAATTTAACCTACTTATTTCAAACACAGAAAATGCAGGAGTACGAGTCAACAGCCATACCTTGCTCACAGAGCTTTGAGAGACATCTAAAGCATCAAGCAGTTTAGTAACAGAGCAATCATTCCTGTAAAATCTGCAAAGGAAACCTGAGTGTTGGTCCTTGACAGATAGCACTTGGCTTTAAATTTAACTGCTACTCAAGCTGATGTACAAGTTTATATAGTTTATAAAAACTATTTCTAAATACTTTTCAGATAAGAGTCTAATTGGATTGCGTTTTCCCTTTAGAAAATTACTAAAGAATGGATCACTTCTAATAATGTAATATAAAAAATCCAGCATTTTTTTAAAAGTCACACTAAATTTACAGTTGAACTAATTTTAATGAATATGAATCAAATGCATACGTAATACAGCTATTTCATCTCTTAGCTCATATATGTAGGCATTTTCTTTTCTGCATTTATTCAGGGGTATTTCTTGCTCAGGTGTGTTTTTTTTTAAAAAACAAACAAAAAATGTAACCAAACCAAACCAAACCAAACAAAACCAAACAAAACAAAAAAAACAAAAAACCCTACTAAAATAAAATAGAATTAAAACCGAAAAAAAAAAAAAACACCAAGTGCTGCAACACTAATTCAGTTGAAACATTTAGTGTGCAAGGGAAGTTTCAGAACAGGATTTCATAGATTCATTCAATCCCGTATTTCCTATTCATATGACCAAATAACACACAAATTACATGAAAAATAACATTTATATGAATCATGCTGTAACTCTGTCTTATGTGTGTGTATATCAACATGTCATACTTGGTTGTGAGGACCTAACAGATTTGTTATTCATCAACATTAAGAAAAGAACATATCTGCTCATATTTCATCATTAACACACCTTAATTTTCTTTACTGCTTTGATATGAAAATATGGAGAAAAACGCTCCTCCATCAACAGATTCCTAATTTGCCTATCCCTGCCACAGGAAGGAAAAAGAAGATATACACACGTGAATTATTAGTACCTGGTTTTTTGCTTCTAAGAAAAAAAGAGTAAAATACTATATTTTAATGCACAAATAAGTATATGAAGAGGAACAGAGCTATGTCCAGAAAAGAAAAAATATTTAATATCTGAGAGTTGTTAATCCTGTTTTTCTCACAGCTGACCTGATTTGAGCAGGAGGCTGGACTAAAGGACCTTCTGCAGTCCTTTCCAACCTGAGCTACTTATGATTCAGGTTTTTTATTATTATTATTATTATTATTACCAAACAGAGATTACAACCTTTGTGCTTTTTTAAGGAGCTGGCACAAACTGATTTTATATTGATAACATAACTACATTTCTTGCCTATACCCCTTAATTTAGACTAGAGACTTAAATTTAGACTCAAAGTCTAGTTGCAGGCACTCTTACTGAAATGGGCAGGATTAGGAATTTCTTTCCATAGGGTTTAGATTTCCTTTACTATTAGTTTTCTCCTGCAGCCATCCCTTTTAAATATAATCAGCTAAACAAAACCCCAAACATTTTAATACTCTCAGCACAACACTCCCTGTACGAAAGCAGATGTTGACAATCCAGACGAGCAGATTCGGCAGCTGAGAAAAGCTTGTTTCCTGAGCAAACATACTAATAAGCATGCCAGGCTCCAAGTGTTAAGCCATACTCCAAGCTACATTCATCTTGCCCCTTCCTGCTCCCAACTGCTAGCTCCTTCACTAAATGTGCAAAATGGCCATCAACTAAAATACTCATAGAAATACTTGCTCTATTACTATTGCTATTACTATTACTTTCCAAACCTGCACTGTGCAAAGTGTCTTTGGTGGAGCTTACTTCTTGTCAGCTGTCTGCTGATGCTGAAAGAGTTTTTCCTTTTTTCCTGCAGAAGCTTTGAGTTACGCTTTGTAACTGAAAATTACCGGCTGTATTTTCAGACATGCTAAAGCCAAGTCTTCTTGGTCTGAGGTTAATTGGTGGTCGCAAAATACAGCAAAGGAGGCAAGCCTGCTTGGTGATAACAATAGCCTAGCAGAGCCAGAACTCAGTGGAGCTACACTTAATGCAGTTTCTACCTGTCTGATGTGAAAAAAGGGCAGATTTGGTCCAATGCCACTGCAAAATTAACAGAAAGATGCAGTAGGCTGTATATTGTAAATTCTATGTACTACAGTCTGCATATTCATTAGCTTTCTGTATTTAATTATAAATTCTTTTATCTTTTAGTCTTTTTAGTCATAATTTCCAAATATTAATAATGAAAATCTGATTGGGTCATTTTACTGTTAGATAAAAGATTACTGCACAAAAACCCAGTCAACCAGCATGACGTCCAATTACATGCCAGAGTCAAGGCGAGCAGTCCCTCCCACTATAGCCTTATGACCTGTCCTGCTGCCTTCCCCCTTTTGAGCTCAGGAAATTAATGCATACATATATGACATCTTCATCTCTCTTGATTCATGTCTTAAATAAGCATTCATAAATAGCATCATCATTTGTACTAGAATTAATGAGTTTGCCATAGAGTAATATTCATGTATTACTTAATACAAAAGGAGAGCAATTTGCAAGTTTCTCAAAGGTAAAAATAAAAGAGGAGTAACTACTACGGTGAACATGGCGACCATGTAAAATAAGAGGTAAAAAGAGAATACTTGTAATAAATCTATGGGAAAACTTCAAGACCACAAGATTTATCAGTCCACAGAACATTTCTGCCGCTAATTACCCCATTGCTTTTAACATAACCACTCTTTTTCAAAAATTCTTGTTTTCTTTTTTTTTTTTTTTTTGAGATAAAGAGGAGAAAAATTCTTATCAGGAAAAGACCAGCATGGGCAGGAGGTAGCCTGAACAATCAAACTAATCTTTTTCTAAATCCAGCCTCTCATAGTATGAGTCATGTTACACCCAAGCCACAGGGTAACATACATAACAGGAACAGATACACAGATGTCACATTCCCACCTGGTAATAACAGTTAAATCAATTAGTACTGACAATAAGAAAATATCACACAGTAACATATTTGAAATCAAGTAGAGTATCCTCTTAATGTTGCTGGCTTAAGTAGGAAAGAAATTAAATCATCTTTCACTTGCATTCCAGGTTGAACCTCTACAACTCCGCAAATACTGGGAAAGTGATAAGGAATTCTTCTTCATCACTAGATTTGTACCACAAACCCATTGCCAGATGGTAACATCTGATAAATCACTGATAAATATGAAACTGAAGTACTTAGTAGGAAAACTGAATTTAACTCCAATTCTGCAAATCTGTAAAAATCTGTTTCGGAAGTTTTTCTGTGGTGAGGACCATAAATAGAAACAGTAAACTGTACAGAAGTAGAAAAGCATGTGACAAAAGCACTGTTTGACCCTGTTCTACCAAAAATAACCTTACTGCCTGTGCTCGGTTTCATCCATCACAATCTACAACTCTTTTAGCTTTACAATCCAATACTTACCCTACACATTTGTGTGAGTTTATATACTGAGAACATTAGGAAAAAAGCACTTATTAACAGCCTCTCAACTTGCATTTACAGGGGTTATGGTTCCTCAGTCCCCCAGTAGTGCTAATCTTACATTTTCCTCTTATTTCCTCAGTTTAAAAGTTCAATTACAAAATCTCTGACATTAAGAAAACACCATATTTTAGGAGGTAGGATCTGCTTGATTTGAGTTTCCCTGTAACCAGTGTCTCTGTCTCCTGCTGCTTCACACTGATTAAATAAGCAACAAAACACTTTGAGTGTCTAATGCAGCAACTTGCTATCTAAATTAAATATGATAAAGAAGCGGGATCTTCGACCAGCCATGTGTATAATCATAATTAAAACATACTATGAAGCAGGCATTACAAACAGGACAATGCCTATCCTATGGCTTCCTCACCTGCAGAGATAACCAGACCAGGAGATGACTTAGCCTAGGTACTTAAAATACCACTAACACACTCTCTCACAGCAGTTTCTAAGGTGAGAGAAGAGAGTTTATACTCTGGCCAGTGTTTTATTTGATGGTACAGAAGCATTATTAAGCATCAGCATGTAGTGTGGGGAGTTCAAACCTGCAGTTTTATATAAATCTATTTTTATCTCCAAAAACACAGGCAGGGAATCCACACTATAGAAGGACAGGAGAGAACAGCTATATTTAGGATTTACTGGAGACCGTAGTTTTGAGGGAGTACTTCAAACCTTTCACACTGAATTTTTATTCAATGTCTTTCCTGATACTTAGTGAAAAATTGGAGAGATTTGATCAATGATCTTGATATAGTCTAGGTAACAAATTTCCTAACTCTTAGTAAATTTACCTCTGGTAACTATCATAAGCTAGTCTTCTGATGAAAAGCTTCATATATACCACTGTTCTGCAAATATCACATCTATCAAAGTTTAGCCCTGATCTACAATATTCAGAACAAGTAACATTCCAGCTAACAATGCCATGTGTACCTAGCTTTACTGAATTTAAATCCCCATCACACCAGCACTGGGTGTGCTGCTTGCAGAAAGGTTTAGAATCATAATCTCTCCTCCCATGTGCAAAGCAATTAGTTATTCTACTATCACTATTGTTTCAATGCTGAAGCTCAAACTGCAACCTATTTTCTTCCATGGGGCACCTCTTTGAAAAAGCCTCAGTACCACACCGGGAAAAATAGTTTCACAGTATACTAAGACACTAATCATGTTGAACCTTTCCCTTGAGCCTTGCTGCACAAATCAGGGCTGCCGCAGTATTGCCTTTCAGCCTTAGCTGGCAGAGTAGGGACAGGATTTCCCCTCTGGCTGGGATGAAATAGATCTTTTCAAGTTAGAAATAGGATTTCAATTAAAAGAAAGCTCATACAGATTTTTGTGGCATGGATTACACTTACACGTACCTCCTGGACAATGCCTCATGACCATTTTACACCGTCTGGATTCTGCAATGGTTGGGCATGGTATCGTGTCTTTTGCTGGCTTCTTCACAATTTGTCTTGTTCTCGTTTCCAGGCCCCACTTAAATCCACATGTTTTGTTATTTCTGCTGCAAGTTCCCCACTCACTCCACTGACCTACTTCACAGCCTTCTGATAAAGCAAAAGAAAACACAAGTAAGCAATTATTTTGTTTTTAATTTGTGGTTGGCTTTTTTTATTGGAATACAATATTATAAAGCATCACTTGAAAGTTTTACTGTTAACAGGCAAAAACTTCCAAACAAAATTAAAATCTTTTACAGAAAATCTCTGAAAATCATTTCAGCCAGCGTCAACTTGAGCATAAAACCATCTGACTATCAATCTGAACGTAGAGACATCATGTTATTCCCAAATACTCAAAAAGCCTTCTAAAATCACAGTTTATTAATTTTTTTTTTTAATAAATAAATCTCATTTGGTTGTCACCAGGATTTGCAAAGTTTAAGAGTTCACATTTCCAGACCTTAGCCATCATGAAATTCAAAGGATACTCTTGAAAGACAATCTGTTCTGGCACAATTCCAAGGCTTCAAGCTAAAACACCAAATTGTGAGACTTGAGAAATATTGTGAGAACTGCCAATGCTGGTTGGAATTACATAGTAATTTCTATGAAAAAAAAAAAAAAACCAACAAAAAACCAACACCCTTATTTTTTGGTTTATATTTGTACTTCCCTTGGAAAAAGGTGGGGGGCTGCAAAGAAACTGAAAGTGAATATATTACAGGAATGCAACCTGCCCTGCCCCTGGGTTCTGGCCTTGGTAAAAGGCCAAATGAGCAGGTAGTTTTGTGAGGGCAAGGACCCAACAAGTACATCACTGATTTACAGTTCTAATGCAAAAAAATGGCCTTCCTAAAATCTTGTAAGTTCTGAACTGTAAATCCTCATACACGGTGATTTACAATTGAAAGGAAAGAACTTTCTGATGCAGAACAGACTGCCATTCCCATTAATGCAGTATTTCAAAGTCTGGGGAAAAAAAAAAAATCATTCTTTTTGATAAAAAAAATGCAGACCCAATTCAGTAGTCAGTATTTCTTCATAGGAAATGTCAGCTCACAAACAGTGCCATATTTGAACTTGCCAACTGGAAAAAGAGCTGCTTTAGCAGCATTGCTGTACTAGAAGACTCACCCACACATTCCATAAGCTCTTCCAAAGCTGCGAATCCAGGGGGGCATCCTCGGAAGCAGCGACCTCTGTGCGAGTAAAAGCCAGTTTTGCATTTGGTACAAAAGTCTCTGCTAAAGCAGGAGTCGCAGTTTTCTATTCTGCATCCTGAATTAAAAGGGTCATAAGGAACAGTGAAACAGCTAAGTTAGGGTCAGACTAAAAATTGAACAACTGTTATAAAAAAAATCAAGAAGTACTCTAATGAGGAATATTGTCATCCTGAAATTCATCTGCTCTGTAAGAGAAATTAACTGTAACTATTTACCACATTTTCCCGTACAACATTTTAGTCATATTTTTTAAATCAAAAATATAGCTAAAACCTCTATAGTTAGGTAACATTTGAGTTAATTACATCTTTTTGGAGGAAAAATGTTCACTGTACATTATTTTTGTGTTTAACTAATTTTGAGCCAATGATACAAAATTTTTGGGAAGTATGCATGTATTGTATGCACTGTCTTCAGTTTACTATTTGTCATCAGAAGCAGGATATGTTTTCTTTTCATGAGTTGACCCTGTAAATAGTTGAATGAATGCTTTCATGTATTATATCTGATGTCCATATCTACCAGATACGTGCTACCACGCAAAAAGCCTCAATTTTTCTGGATGTAACTCCTCTCTGTTATTAAGGCAGTTAACCCATAAAAAAAAACAAAACCCAACATTAAGTGATTAAAAAACATAAAGCTATAAACACTAGCAAAAAATCCCCCAACATTAAATATACTATTGTGTTTTGAAATACTGGATTTCTCTGAAAATTTAAGAGAATAGATAGACTACATCCATGATAGACTACAGACTCGGAGGCAGACTGTTCAGAAACATCCTATTCCATACTAAAACATGGCAACTTGGAAATGAGCTAGATATCAACATTCAGATGCACACCTGAGAAGTGGAAATACTTACATGGAGACTTATGAAAGTCAGTCACACATACCTAAAAAAAAAATGCCAGGGAAAAATGGTCCCAAGATTAAAAAGGAAAAGCGATTTTACTTGGAAAAGTAATAAACACTTCAAAATTATTTTAAAATAATCTAATCCTTCAGCTAACATAGTTAATTTATAGTTAACTATCCTGTCTTCAGGTATCTGAAGTCACAGAAGGAAACATTTGTTACTCAGGTCATGCAACAATATACGAGTATTTTTGGTCAATTAATTTATTCTTCATTCTTTTCTAAAGAAAAAAAAATACAAACCATAATGACTTCTGAAATAGCTATTGGTAAATATGCCCTTCCCTTAACAACATTTCAAATTTAGGTAATCCTTATAAAACAGATTTTAGTATTTATTCCTGAACTTCAACATGCCTAAGTAAAGCACAACATAACACTTAAACTGGGTGGTGGTGGAAAATTATTCTTTGTTAGTAATTAGGGCAATATGAGGCTTTTTAGATCAGGTTTCTTGTGGCATTGGACAACAAATCAGGCATATTGCATGAAAATAAAAAAATCAAATGCTGGTACTCCTTTCTTTGGTTAGAAGGAATGCGAATATCAGTTTGAAGTCTTGCACTGCCAAAGATAAGCTCTGCAGGCTCTGTTTAGACACAACCACACATAACCTGTATGCTGCTGACTCCTGTGTCCAGCATCTCTCAAAGGGGCTTTAAGAACTTGTGTTCACACAAGCAGCACAAGCTGGGCTTCTTATCCACGGTTTACTTTATAGGAAATTCCCAAGAACAAGGGTTGAAACATTCTCCAAAGAAGAGAAGATCACTGCCCAAGCAATAACCCTGCAACATCACTTCCCTAGATTAATCTGACTGCACAAATGATATGGTGACTTGCTCTGGAGAGTTACTGCAATAGTTAATTGCAAGTTATTTTATTACGTTTGAGATTTGTTATCTACTCGAGATGTACTATGCAAGTACTTTATTACTTGCAATGCTTGAATCAAACACCTAGTGTGCGTAAATATTCAGAAAAGAACATTTGCCTCTTGCCCACCCACACAAGACAGTGTGAAAAGACATCAAGGTTTTTCCAGATCTTGTAGTTCAACGATGAGGTATAATACAGAACATTAAAAGAAAAATTAGCATCATTTAACCCTTCTTCACATCCAAGTGACGCAAGTATATTTTCTGAAATAAATATCGTTTTAACTATTGCTTTCAAAACATGTTGGGGAGTTACAAGTTTAAACTTTAAAGTTAATCCATTTGAACTTTTTTGGGTGAAAGAGAGATTAAATGAAAAACTTTTTAACAAAAGTTGCCTTTTTATAACATATAAACATGCTTAGCAGGCAAAAGCCTGCCTCACCTTTGCTTGGTGCTGCTTGCTACTGCTTGCTACTGCTTGCCACTGCTTACTAGCAGCTTGCTACTGCTATTTAAACTGCTATTGTGTATTGCTAGTAAACCCGCGAATATCTCATATTTAAACATTAAATTAGTGAATGAATAAATCTTTAAAAATATGTAGAAAATGGTGCCCACTAGAGGTTTTCAGATAGACAAGGGTGCCTGGGAGACTTGAGAAGCAGTAAGAAGCCTAGAACTCTGGGGGGCGCAGGGAAGATAAGCTTGGCTTAAAGGGGAGAAAGAGTTGACAAATTCAGTCCTGCGGAAGAACCCCAAAGAACAATCACGTACTTTTGGCAGGCCTACCATATTTGTAGGGCAACAATGACAGAAACCTAATCATCAAAACGTGACAGCAAAGAAGTAAAGGGTGCTTCATTGGTGCAGCTTCCATTTAGCTAGCAACAAGTCTGTAGGTCAGTGTTAGATGCTCGAGTCCTGACTCCTTCCTTCACTTGTATTCAATTTTCAGCATCTCACCAAGGGTCTGCTTCCAACTAGACCTCAAATCCCTCCTGTTCCTGATCAGCATCATGTCTCCTTATATCCCCCTGGCCCTATTGCCCTCTATTCATAACCAGGACCTCTCAGACATCATAACACTTACTGCAACTCTTCTAGCACAATCTCATGTATTCTTTCCAGTGATTCTGTTTTGAGAAAGCCAGAAAGTGAAATACATGCTTCCATTCTTTCACTTGAAAGGTATAAAGCACCACTGAAAGCCACTCCCATGTGAAGACCATACAGCTTTTTTCCTACCATTCACATATAACTGGACTTCAAAAAGCACTCAGGGAGGCCCATAGAAATCTACTGGTATGCTTGATTAGCCACACTGTTTCTAAACAGATGACACTTTTTAAAATGTCACACCATACTTCCCACAAGAGTTGTATGTAAATGCTAAAAGGAAAACATTCTGACCTCACCAAAACCCATGGCAAAGGTCCTAATTGCTTCAGCAAAGGCTGTTTTAAACTACTAACTTTCTTATCCCATCAAATTGACCAGACCCCACTGAAATTAATGGGAAAAAGTAATATTAGAAACAATAAAGAGTATAATGTTTCATGATAAAAACATATTTATAAATTGAAAAGTGAGAACTGGAGAACAGCAGTACTCCAAAAGTTAGAAAAACTTTCTAGTAGATTACTTTCAATCACAAGCTGTCCCAGGAGTGGTTATAAATTCACAGCTCCATGACTTCACCCCCCAGGGGAAAGGGTGGAAGAGAAGTCACTACTCTGTCTGGTGAAGCTGAGCTGGGCTGAAATCAGACAGAAGTGGTTTGCTCAACTGTCTTTGGTGTTCAGACAAAACAAAGCGAAACAGAAACTTACCTCTTCAAGAGCTTTAAAATGCTGCTTTATGGGACAATATATATAACTTTTCCATTGGAAAAATCTATTGATACTGTGCAATCTCTTAATTTAGGCTGACAGAAGAGTAAGAATGTGTATGACTGACATTTCAGTAGAGCCCAAGGGTAGACTATAGCAGGTAAAAGTGCTCCCATGACTGAGAGTAGTTACAGAATATGCTCAAGAAAGAAACTTAACTCCATAAGCTAATATTGCACTGCTCAGTCAATAGGCAGGAAATCTACCAAACTGAAGGACATCTTTGGTTCTAGAGAGAAAAAGCAGAAAAAGAAGGATAATATCATCTCCCTTAAAATAGGCCACTGTCAGAAAAGAATTCAAAGACAGAAATTTAAACCATCTTTGACTTTGACTGAAACTGAGTGGCAAAAAAGAAGTTATGTACAGGACTTAGGAGTCCAAGTCCCCTTTTCCTTGATTTTCAGTGAGCTCTAGCACCCCTATGACACTTAGAATCATAGAATAGTTAGGGTTGGAAAGAAGCTTAAGATCATCAAGTTCCAACCCCCCTGCCATGGGCAGGGACACCTTACACTAAACCACGTTACACAAGGTTCTGTCCAGCCTGGCTCCATCCCTCCAGGGATGGAGCAATCACAACTTCTCTGGGCAATCCATTCCAGTGCCTCACCACCCTCACAGTAAAGAACTTCCTCCTTATATCCAATCTAAACTTAAGTTTTAACCCATTACCCCTTGTCCTATCACTACAATCCCTAATGAAGAGTCCATCCCCAGCATCCCTATAGGCCCCTTCGGATACTGGAAGGCTGCTATGAGGTCTCCACGCAGCCTTCTCTTCTCCAGGCTGAACAGCCCCAACTTCCTCAGCCTGTCTTCACACAGGAGGTGCTCCAGTCCCCTGATCATCCTCGTGGCCCTTCTCTGGACTTGTTCCAACAGTTCCATGTCGTTTTTATGTTGAGGACACCAGGACTGCACACAATACTCCAGGTGAGGTCTCACGAGAGCAGAGTAGAGGGGCAGGATCACCTCCTTCGACCTGTTGGTCACGCTCCTTTGGATGCAGCCCAGGATACGGTTGGCTTTCTGGGCTGTGAGCGCACACGGCAGCCGGCCCATGTTCATTTTCTCATCAACCAACACCCCCAAGTCCTTCTCCCCAGGGCTGCTCTGAATCTCTTCTCTCCCCAACCTGTAGCTGTGCCTCAGATTGCTCTGACCCCGGTGTAGGACCTCACACTTGGCATGGTTAAACTTCATAAGGTTGGCACAGCACCAGCCCACCTCACAAGCATGTCAAGGTCCCTCTGGATGGCATTCCTTCCCTCCAGAAAAAAATAACTTTTTTCTGAAGTATTTTGCACATGCACCAGATATTTTGAGAAAGTAATAGCTGTGAGCCATTTTTCAGTCAAGGCTAGGGCAACAATTAGATGTGTAAGAAGTCTATTTAGCTGGCCAGGAATAGTAAGTTTGTATTTAGGCTTTATGATCTCATTTATGTTGACCCACATATATTTATGTAAATATCACAAAAGAAACAAATCTGACTGATGTGGATGAAACTTAATATTTATAGAAAACTATATAAATAGTGCATTAAAGAACTCTGGAAGGAGAAAGCCCAGATTATAAATCGTGTCTAAGTTAGAGATACTGGGGTTTATCTGCTTAAAATGTGATATTAAAAGATTTTTGTGACTTGTTTTTGCTTCCTGACAGTCCTGATAAGCCAGTCCTACTCATTCTTCTTTTAAAATGAGCATTAAAGAATTGACAGTCTTACGTTTTAGAGATAGAATCAAAAGCCCAGGAGTTCAAAATGCAAATTCAGATATTGAATTAAATATAGACTCAGGTACATATGCCTTTATTGTAAAAAAAATAGTACATGCTCTGGTAAACATCATCTGTTTGTATTAAAATTAGAGCTAGCGTAACATTACCAAAACAAATACCATACTTCCATAGTAAATTTATCACCAGCTTATAAGGTGATGCAGAATCAGATGAATTGTAGGGAAAGATATGCCTTTGAATATATGCCTCAAAATATTGAGATGCATGTGCTTCGAATTTTAACATACCTTAACAAGGTTTATTATATCATTTTTTTATCTGAAGCACAATATGATGAATTTTAAGGTCAAAAAAGGTCTACCTCCACTATAAAAAAAGTAGTGATTCACTTGTACTTTTATTGATATGCATAATCTTGAAAATTTTACACAGGCCTTATTTTGCCTTTGTGAAAGATCAGATTCTGTAGCATTACCATTGCAATATTGTCCTTTCCTAAACATAATCAATGTGACTATCCATCCATAACTCCCTTCATAACAAAGATATTTTGAGGTACACATAGCGGAAAAGATTGCTGGTCAATTTCTCGTAATGTTAATAACAATTCACAGCAAGTTCTGCTCCATATGAATCTTGGACACGAGTGAAGAGAAGTTGACTATAGGGAAGGGAAGTGAGAACATGCAAGGGGATCTGCATGAGTGGAAACCAGCAACCACAAGTGTAAGAAAGAGAACTGCACTGAACACCTTCAAGGTGGAGAGATAATGATCATATTTTGCAAAGAGAAGCTGCTGACTGAAGCTGTGGAAGGAAACAGGGCATTCCTCAATTGAAGGGCTTGGTAATCTTTGCTTGAGGCATTCTTTTGTATTTAAGAAGTCAAAGTAACAGATGATGATTCACTACAGCTAGTGTTTTACTTTTGGAGGTCAAACTCAGTCTTTAAGGCAACATTCCAAAGGAGCCTCTGGGCCCATAACTTGCGAGGTTGGTTATCCTGGGGAGTGACAATTGTTGCTTGGTCCAAAGCATTAAATACTTGAGTCTTTCACATGGACTCTGACCCACAGCCCCCACTCTTCTTTCCTCAGATCGCTGCCTCTTCTACCCTACAACCTCCTAATTTCACCTGTCCCCAGACTGTCCTCATGCCCATCACACTCACTCCTTCCAACTGCTGCTCCCATACCTCTGCTGGTCAGTAAAACAGCATTGGTGCTACAGACTTCATGCTGCCATCCTCACGTGTGCATTGGCATTCCACACCAATCTGTCATGATCAAGCACCACCTTCCAGAATTTCTTGAGCTGAGAGATACTTCAAAAATCCAGACAGACTACAGGTTTTGTAGCTAATCTTGAGGACACAAGGGCGCATGAGGGGCAAAGACTGTGCTAGTGCTAACAAAAGAAGGAGACAGATGCAAGATGCTGAATAAAGTTATGATGTGAAAAGTTCTTAAAGTGGATGGAGTATCATTTGTACAACCAATGGAAAGAGAAGAGAGACCAAAACTTTCAGAAAAGTCCCTGAGGAAACAGTAAGAACAGAAGGAAAACCGTAAGTAAAAGAGCTTTAGCTTACAATGGAGTATCTGTATTAGATATTTAACCTCCTAAGCAGCTATGGCATAGGTAGTTACAGGTTTATTGTTATTATTATTATACAAATAAAGATTTTTAAGCTACAGGGCTGGGGCCAAACATGAATTCTAGAAAATGACACACACTGCCACTTGACCACAACAGGCCCTGAAGTTTATCACAGGTCTACCATTTCATAGAAAGCAATGCTTGGAATACAACATCCTAATTATAAAATACTTTAGTGAGGATATTTTTTAAATTAAATTCACTTAATAAAGACTTAGTGATACATTTCCAGTAAGTTCTAATCTCAATTCATTATTAGATGAGATCTTTTAAATAAATGCCAAACCACAGTGTTTTCAATTATTACTTCACATATACACAATTGCCTTATTAAAATCTAAATTGACTACAGATTTAATAAATCTTAATTCAAAACACTGTCATGATTTTTGTTGCCAGACAGATGGAATAAAACTTTTCCATCAAAACACAAAGGCCAAAACTAAAAACAAATAGATAAATAAATAAATACTCCAAATTAAAAAAAAAAAAAAAAAAACAAACAAAAACAGAACTATTTGAAGGAAGGAAAGACATTGAAAGAGAGAAGGAAAATATAAAAGCCTATAAAATATTGACAGATAGACCTCAATTTCTGGCCATTCAACTTAATTTTCAAATCCCAAATGCTATATTAAGTTTGTTTTAAAGAGATAAGGCCATATTGGAAGAAAACAAATGCAAAAGTAATGAAAACTATTTCTAAAAAGTCAGAAAAAATATTTAAAGCAAACAGTGCTGTCCCTGTGGTAACTGAACCCCTCAGCAGACCGTTACAATTGCATTGACTACAGTAGTCTCAGACAGTCATATGCTCAGCTATATTACATTAGAAATAGTCGAGCCATGATATATTAATGATGCCTTGCTATTTTGTAACAAAGTTTAAAAAAAAAAAAAAAAAAAAAGAACTTTCTTAATAAAGTGAATTTACTACAGGTACTTAATAAATGCTCAATTTATTTAAAAGCTTCTCTTTATCTTGATTTTACTGAAGGCACATGGAAGGGGAAATTACACTTTTAGCAATGTCGAGCTCTCCTGTGAAGAAAGAAGGTGAACCTAAACAAATGGAATAGCCAACCAAAGCTGAAGGGAGCTGTAATTTCTCAACACTGAGTGCTTCCTCCCCCTAAAATTTTAGAAGTTACTATGGATACAGACTAAGTTGAAAGGTTCAAGATAGGCTTGATCCATTAATCAGACCAATGTTAAACCAACCACCCAAGTGACAGATTTCATCTTAGTCTTTAATTCAGTTTTATTTTTTTTCTCATGTGATTTTTTTTTTGAGCAGTTCAGTTCAAAGTCAGTAATTATTAAAATTTCTTGGAAAACTAACAAAGTGTAGCTTTTCTCTTGGGTATTCTTCTACAGAAGAGACTCAACACTTTCCAATTTCATGTCCAAATGTACTGCATTCTCATACTGCAGAGCTCAAGATGAAAAATATCTCCAGCAGGAAACTCTACATCGATTTCTAGAGACAAGCAGTCTCAAATTACATGATTCACTGTTACTAGAAAAAAGGTCTAGAACCACTTAGCAAATTCAAGACACACACATACAGCTTACATGTAGAAAAGAAAGCTAATCTTGAAATTGAAAATTTCCATCATTTTAGAGTTGCTGCACTTGGCTGTTGCATTTATTGTGTTACATTTGGCACTAAATATGTTTGGATTTTAAAATCATGTCAACATTTTCCACAAAGATGTGTTCTATCGCTTGTCTAACAAAAATGGGCAATTTTGACTTATGTAATTCAAGCCCTGTAACTCCCAGAAGGATTTTTAAACAGCCAGAATTTTTCTTATTTTTAGCTGAGACAGTATTATCTGAGCAATGGAGTCTGTAACTAAGCATACCTAAAAGTATCTAACATCAAGTAGGAAGAAACCTATTCTACTTCTTAAGAATGTTTATTTTAACTCAACTTCAATCCACATTCAAAATGTCTGTGTGTCCACAATGCAATGTATGTGCCATGCAAGATCACCAAACCAAATTGAAAAAAAAAAAAAGATGAGATTTATAAATACACCAGTTGGCAGTTACACTAAAATAAAAATATACAATACAAAGGTCATTGGAGGAGAACCAGAACTGGTCGGTAAATGCAACTGCATCATTAGTCTCACAGGGGGAGACTGACAAAGGCATGAAGGTGAATTAAGTATCCAGTGCTCAACACATGCCAACATGGGTTGGACACAATTCACATTTATGCTTTAAAAACTAATCCTGTAATTCAGGGAAAAGGCCACTTTCAGTAAGTGGTAAAAATGAAAAAAGTTATATTGAATTCACCTTCTGCAAATAATCTTTTGGTTTGGGTTTTGTTGTTTTTTTTTAAAGTAAAGAAAGACTTCCCAGTACAGACTACTTTTTCTATTTCCTAAGCACAGTACAGGCTAATACAGATAAATTAACCTATTTCCCAAAGTTGTAACTATATTCAAAAACATTTTTATATGGGCAAGTTTTTACAGCATGGTTTTGAAAGGTTTAAAGTGGACAAGTTGCTGAATTCATAAACATGTTATGAAAATGAAGGCCAAAATCCTAAACTAATTTACAGAAGGGATACATAAACCATATACTGGTCTCATTTAATTTTTCATCAAAACCTAGCCATCTGGTATAGATTAGGCAGCACTTGGCAATATTACACAGCAGTTGGGGACGCAACCTGAAGAATACCATATCTATGGAGCCTGCACAGGGAATGGGGAAAGAGGCAGGATGTCATTCCATGGGCTGGGACAGGTCCAAGCATGGCTATGAGTGCTCATCGTCCAGCTCAGGTTGCCACAGACTGACCTCACACAGGTCTGAAGATCATATGTGATGTGATGTGAAAGCCTTCACCCACTTTCTCACAATGTGGTGCATATCCCAGTGACATGTTACAGTACTGAGGGGGAGAATGTCATTCATGGAACAGACACTTGATTATTCCAAGAAGCAAAGTAAAGCTATTTCTCACTTCAGGTTCCTAGGTTCAGTGACTTTATTCTGGTTAGACTATGACATACACACACATACAAAAAAAAAACAAATATGAATTAGAGGTAGTAACAACAATTAATAATCCATATGGGTAATACTGCACATATGAGCATATGGAAAACTCGATATGAATCAGTACAACTGCCAGACAGCAATGAAATAATGTGCAGAGATACCAGAGCACTTGTTGATTTTAACAGTTGTGCTTCTAGGCACAAACATGCAAACAGGGAATCTTGTTGCACATTAGCAGGTTGTAAATTTCCAAATAAAATGCAGTACTAAAAGTGAAAGGTTGTTTGTTTGGTTTTAATAGTACATCTGTTTTATTAAAATAGCAACACTTACATACTAAAGTATGTCTGGTGCGAGGTGTCTGGTCACATGAAATTTGTGTGGGAACAAAAAAGCATGACAAGAAGCCCACCCATATATTAGTGTTTGTACTGACAAGTTCCTACATGAGGCACTGTTAAATTAATGCTTAATGCTTTTTATTTTCATATAGTGGGAATCTGTTTGTTAAAATTAGGACTATCTGCTTAGATCATCTTTCTTTCCTCAACTTCCTTTCTAACTAAAGCAATAAAACCAATAAAAATAACCACAACAATAAAAACTACGCTAATGCATCAACTATTTAATCTGCTGAATGTTACATATCTTGGAATGAGTTGGGATGTTCTTTAGCAAAGAAGTTTTATGATGATCTTGAGACATCTGTGAAAATATCACTATGTTCCACAACATATCATTTTAAAAACTGAGCATGAGTTATGGCCTTCCTACAACAGTGAATGTAAGGGTTCAAAAAAAAAAAAAAAAACAACTCACTTGAACATCTGTTCATATCTGGCGTTCGGAGTCCGTAGTACCCCGATGGGCAGGAATGCAAGCATTCACCATACTGTCTCATTCCTTCTCTTCGTAGGAAGAAGAATAACTTGTGTTGGCATCTGATGCACCCATTATCCTTTGAACAAGATAAACAACCTTTGCAAATTGGATTTGGTCCATAGCTAGCTGCAAAATAAGAAGATAAATTGCACTTTGAGATCATTTTGAAATTATTTTGGCTAGAGGTCCTCTTCTCTCTAAAGTGTTACTTATCTACCACATGGTTACAAATAGTTTTGAGAGGAAGTTTCTGAAAGTGCACTTCACTCTCATACATCTGCACTGGCAAGTGAATAAAGAGAAATGCAATCTCTACATTTTTTATTGTACATAAGGCAATTTAATGAATTTACACACATTGAAAATAAAAGTATCGGCAAGCAGAGACCAAGCTATATAAAGTTCACCAGTATAACTTAAGTAAAACCCAGGTGCTGAATTCTAGTTTGAAGCTGGGAACATAAGCACACAACAACAAAATATATGAACAAGAGCACACTGATACATGCACCTGGAATGACATGTTCATGGAAATCTGGCAAACACACTATTGTAGTTTCTGACTTGTGAAGAAAGCAATATTAAGAGTAGAGAATTCTCTGCAGAAACAGGTACAGCACTAGCAATGCTGTCCCATAGCTCTCAGGGTCCAGTCCTAGAACAACTCTCTTCTTGCAACCTTATCTCGAGACAATTATTTCCAAGAAAAGAGTAGCAATTTCAACTTCCAGTCGCCTTTCTCTACAAGTTTCTACCAAAATGGGCTGAAAACAATATGCGCAGACATTACTGAAGGAGATACCATTTTAGATCACCAGTTGCTGTGACTTCAATTCTATTCTCAAGTTCTGGTTTTATTTCCCCCCTTTTGTTTTTTTTTTAATTACTTGGCTGATAACTTTAACACAAACCTCAGCTGCATTACTTTTGCCCTTATGAGCTTTTATTATCCCGCCTTTCCAGAGAGTCACCAAACACTGCCTTGTCCCCATAGGCTGTCAACTCCTCAAGCCCCAAGTCGGCACTAGCAGGTTAGCAGAGAGAGGATGGCTCATGACATTCCTGGAAACAGCATAACTTAACAGGTCTGGTTTAAATATTAAATTGGCTACAGGACTTCACAGAAATTTGCTAGTTCAAACTCTGTTTACTGGAAAGAAAACAAAAAAATACCATGCAACAGAAGGAAAGTGTCTTCGGGGTCTCACGAGCTTTTTAACAGAGCAGCTAGCCAAAAGAACAAAGACTATGTCTAATGGTTATATTTTTAAAAACTTATAAGTATTCACACCCTAACAAAGTACTCTGGTACTTTTATCTTGTATGGATGGATAATTGAGGTTGTTCAATGGAAGACTTGGTCAGCAGAGCCAGGAAAAGAAAAAGCCCACCACCCTCTGGAACCGGTAGCTGATAAGCTTTACTCTCACCTTCACACATCTGCACACCACATTCCCACTCCCTCTCTGTTCCCGTCCCCCACACATGCCACACCAAATTCAGCCCAACAGCATTCAACTCTGATCTTGTACAAAATAATCCTAGTGGGTGGCAGGCAGGACAAAAAGGCAAGCAATCAGTGTGAAACAGCTCAGCTGTGGGACACTTCGAGTCCTGAAGTCCTCTGACACCAGGCTCACACAATGAGAACCACTTGATGGGAATGGCATCCTTACCCTCTAGGGTATATGTATGATTCTTTGCCTCTCTGATAACCCTTACGTAACAAGGCTTCCTATCAGACCAACTGCCTTATACTACTAAACCAGTTCCCATCTCCTGTTGCCCACAAGACTTCAGATATAACTTTTTCCTACACTTCATGTTGCTACTATTCTCATTCACAATCCACATCTTCAAAGACATATAAGAAACAAACAGATGATGAGCTAGGCCTGGTGGATACATCCCTCATCTTACTGTCAGCAGGGAATTGCCTATCTGTAACCACATCAAATAATGTGACCATGTACTCTGAAACAATTGTTGCTTAACACATGGTGGGCAACCCTGTAGTCTTCTGAATCCCTTTTTAGTCTCCTTGGATCTCACTCTTCGTAAATCTGTACCTCCAGCTTGTTCAAGATTCCTAAGAGAAGCCTGCACTATACAAAGAATTAAATAGAACAAAGGAGTGAAGATGCGAGATGCCTGATTTTATTTGTCACTCAAACACTTTTCTTTGGAGTTTCAATCAGCTGAAGTCAGATCTCATATACAGCATGTGCACGATTATGACTCTAGGGCCAGGCCAACCACTGAACAGCATGGTTACAGCTAAAGGTGACTATGAATACACATATATACACAGATATAACTAAAAGCTATACAACAGCAGGCTTGCTGGCAACAGACAAGGTACCAAGGTACACCTGCCTCAAAGGGTTAAAAGATCTTTGCACAGGCCTTAGCAGGGCTCACTGAAAGAGCTTTAAACTGGATTTGAAGAGGGAAAAGGATAAACCCAGGCTCACTAGAGATAAGTCTGGGGGCAGCACACCAACGTTTATGGGACAGTGTGCTAGCCGAGGTCCTTCAGTGTACCACCATCTCAGTGGAGGTAGGGGATTGAGATCCATGAGGCAACAGCAAAGCAAGTCTTAATGATGTGTTAGAAATCACAAAAGTGCCTGAGAATGGTCACATAGCGATTAAGGCTTCTCCCCCCAGAACAGTGGCAGAATCAATAGTCCAACTGAAGTGCCTCCACACCAATGCATACGGCATGGTAAGCAAACAGGAGGAGCTGGAAGCCACTGTGCAGTAGGAAAATCATGACATAGTTGCCATAATGGAAACATGGTGAGATGACTCAAACAATTGGAGTGGTGTGACAGATGGCTATAAACTCTGCAGAGGGGATAGGCAAGGAAGGAGAGGCAGTGGTGGAGCCCTGTGTGTTAAGGAGTGTTTTGATAGTCTAGAACTTGATGGTGACAATAGGGTTGAGGATTTCTGGGTAAGAATCAGGGGAAGGCCAACAAGGCAGATATCATGGTGGGAGTCTGTTATACAACACCCAACCAGGATGAAGATGCAGACAAAATATTCTATAAGCAGCTGGGAGGGGTCTCTCAATCACTAGCCCTTGTTCTCATGGGGGACTTCAATTTACCAGATGTGTGCTAGAAATACAATACAGTAGAGGGAACACAAACTAGGAGGTTCCTGGAGCGTGTGGAAGATAACTTCCTAACACAGCTGGTGAGTGAGGCAACTATGGAACACGTCCCACTGGACCTGTTGTTTATGAACAAAGAAGGACTTGTGGGTAATGTGATGGACAGAGGCCATCTTGGGCATGGCAATCACAAAATGATAGACTTTTCAACTCTTGGAAAAGTAAGGAGGGGGGCCAGCAGAACTGCTACTTTGGATTTTTGGAGGGCAGATTCTGGCCTGTTCAGAAGGTACTCCTGAAGGGCAAAGGGGTCCAGGAAGGCTGAACATTCTTCAAGAAGGAAATCCTAAAGGTGGAAGAGCAGGTTGTCCTCATGTGCCAAAAAAGAAGCCAGCAGGGAAGACAACCGACTCGCCAGGTCCTGAACGTGGGTCGCAACAACCCTGTGCAACGCTACAGGCCTGGGGAAGAATGGCTGGAATGCTGCTCAGTGGAAAAGGACCTGGGGGTGTTGCAGACAAATTTAATTATGCTGATTTCTCTGAGCTTCAGCCATAGCTTTGTCCTAACATACTCTCATATGAAAAGGAGCTAACAGCAAAAAATGATCCTCCATTATCCTGTGTTATCCTTTTTTTGGAGAGGGATGGCACATCTTTCACAGCTTAAGGTCAACACAAGATATACGAAGGAGTTGAATAATACAGTAATTTTGTAAGTTGTATACATTTATTCCAAAATTTTCACGTGTGTGGAGGTTCCTCAGACCATGACATCTAGACTCTCTTATCTCCTGACCAGCCTTAAAAAATTATTTGTCATTTCTATGCTTGCATCTTTTTTCCCTGTTACAGAAACACTGGGAGAGTCAGTTCATCAGAACTTTAACTCACTCATTGACTTTGGATAACAGAGTTCAAGATGGTCACACAGTTAATGCTCACATAGTGATGACCTTCCTTGTTCATCTAGCTGATTAAGTTATAACAAAAAACTAAAAATGCATCAGATATTTTTCTTTTTTTTAATCACACTAAGGAAAAAAAAACACTAAAGAATTATACAATGATAGGGCTGTAAGAGGAAATAATATGATTTATATGATGCAATACAGCCAGTGAACTTTATGAAATAATCTGAAAACTTTCCACTGTGCTGCTCAAGCATGACATTGAAAAATTTCCAAGTATTTTATATACAGTAAGTTACTGTGAAGTTGGTGGTCTCCCACATTGTTGTTGCCTTTATTCTTTTCAGACCTTCATGGGAAGCATACTGACTTCTGTGACAGTTCAACAATGCAGGGAAAATCATGGTACGGTCTACTACTACATTACTTGGATACTGAACAAATACTTTAACAAATCAAGTATCACAGCACTGGTTTCGGTGTCACATCAGCAAGCCATCTTGAAGATACCAACTTAACTTCCTCTCTTTGCCCCTATGTACGCAGGCTATCATTAAATCCTACTGAATCCCCCCCGCCCCAAAGTCTTCCCTTTCCATCTTGGTTTCTTAACATAGCAAATACAATGCATTCTTATCACATACAGCTTCTTCAATTCTCATATGATTCCTCTTTGAAGGAGGAAGCCAGTGCCTGTGCTCAACATAAACACCTATACACTTCCTTTCAAATTTCTTCATAATTTTCTATTTCTTTCTGTATTAGACTGTAAGAAAAAATAACAAACTTACAAAACATAGTCAATCAAATTCCAAGTATCCAGCTGCAACACACACAATGTAGAATATCACACTACTCATCCCTTTTTTGACCCTGCCTGTAACACCCTCCTCCCTCAACTATGTGTGCCAGGCAGAGGGGTTTCCTCCAACAAAATCCCTCATGGAAACTCGCTCCTTCCACAGGGCCTACAAATGTTAACCAGCATCTGAGTGCTGCTGTCGTCACATCATAAAACCGAAAATGCACACATGCTCCAAGTCATCACCATCCTCTGGGTCTCACAGTACATGACTACCCTGGATGTCTGTTAAGATTGTAAGGTCTTTGCAGAAGGACTAATGTTTTGCACAGCCACGTAAGTATGTGCATGGGTGTGAACACCACGCAAACACACACCTTTATGCAGATAACACATTTTTCTATTACTTCTGTCTGCTGCTTCTACAACTAAATATCTGGAGTATAAAGAAAAAGCATTTACAGGCTAGATTCGCTATGGTCCTTTTTTATTTTAGATCTAGGATTAAAGCTGCCAAGTTTGAAAAGGTTACTTCAGAACACATACTAGTACCCAAACACTGAATGAACTCTCTAAGCGTGTTCAAAGTTTCATGGTTTGGATCTGTACCAAGTAAAATCAAATGTCAGCTAATTACTTTAACTCTTGTCTGGATCAAAAGTATTTAATCTATATTGCTGAAGCAGTTTTAACTGAATTGTTATGACTGTTTGAAATCACAAGAGAATCAATAGTACAAAATGAGTCTAGCCTATTCCCCACAAGAATACAAGTTGATCTGTAAGCAACAGATCTAACAGCATTTGATTTTCTGTGATCTGTCTTGCCGCCCATATCACAACAACTGCTACTAATTTGTGTCTTTCTTGCGTACCCACTTTTTAGGTGTCACAAACATCTTTTGAACCTGGTGCTTCAGTTGACCACAAGATTTGGTATTTTTACACTTTCATAAAATCCCAACTGAAATGGACAAATGAATACAAAACCAATTAGAGAAAGAGGAGGGCCTGGCAGAGAAACAAGCAATAGAAAACATCATTACCTAAACATAATTTCTTTAGAGGGACAGGCTAATGTGCTCTTTAAGTGCCTAACATCCCTCATTGCCTGGTCTCTGTATCACTTTGGCAATCTTTGGTCTTTCGAACTCTCTGAAGTCAGAAACCAGGTTTACTGGTACAATGGCCAGCTTAATGGCACACTTGCCCTAACTGGAATTGCAGTTACATAAATGCTGGTACCTGGATTTTAGTTCAGATCTAGCAGTAATGTCTCTAAGACATTCATCACTGTAAACATTAGGTGTGCAGACAGGACTCAGAGGAGGGAAGCAACTAAAAGACTACTGCAAACTGCACTTTTTGTAGAAAGAATTCACTTAGTGTTATAAAGATATCCCACGCATCTCAATAAAACCAAATAAAATATGCTTGGCATATATCTTCAGAGCACCAAAGAATAGAACAAAGAATACAGCCTTACAGGTACACCGATATTACACAGTGTACCAATGTACTAACACTGTAAGACTGCAAGGTCATTATAGTTAAAAAACATCTGACAGGCTAGGAACAGATGCTGTCCAAGAAAAACACCTATTTGTCATTAGAGCTGTGTAAAAGCAAAAAGTAAGTTTTGGACAGAAAACTTCAATAACAACAAAAAAAGAAGGGGGGGGAGGTGTGGGGGTGGAATTACTAGCTTGACTCTAGTCATCGCCTTCAAGAGAATTAAGAGAATCAAGGTCAAAGGGTATTCTCATGAACAATTAGCCCAATGTCCTATATAAAGAAGCCACAGAACTTGCGCTTTACTAAAACATATAATTTAAGACACCATTCAATCTTGATTTTTAAACTGTCAGCGGTAGGGAACCACCATAACCTTTGTTAAGATATCACAGGGCTAATCACTCTCACTGTTGAAAATCTGTGGTGGAATTTTGAACTTCAAATAGCAACCACGGGACCTTTTTATATCTTCGCCTGCCAAATTGTTAACAGTTTTTCAATGTTTTTTTTTCCCCAATGCAGACACTCTGATCAGGTCAAGCCTTAGCCTTCTCATGGGTAAGATAAACAGAGCAAGATTCCAGAATGTCTCACCACAAGGCAAAGTATCCAGTCCTTTGATCAATTCCTTACCATTTTATGAATAGGCTTATGGGCACCAAAAAAACTGCTCAGCATGGGAAAAGCTATTGTACCAATGCCAAAGACAGAAGCAATATAACTTCTCTACTTTTCCTAGATACTACTCTCAAAAACATTCATGTGTTATATAAGGTTTTTTGACCACAAAGACACCATTTCCCAAGTTCCATGCTGGTCTGGGTATGAAGCCGTCATTTTTTGGAGTTACAAAGACAGCTCAGTGCTATCTTTATCAAGATGTTGGGCCTTAACCACTCAGAATTATTTTCTCTGAAGTTCCCCACATGTCAGAAAATCCACGTTTCCCACCCTTCTTCTGGAGGCAGACTAACTGTAAAGTGGCATTTCACTTCAATGAGTTTGGTATAAATCTCACGAAATTTATGCTCGTAAATGAACAATTTTGCCTGCTTATTATGAAACCATTTCTTCACTTCCTTTAGAAGTCTTAATTGTATTCTCAATATCATAATTTTATGCTTAAACTAATCCCATTTTTCAGCTCATTTCATTCTCTCACTATTGATATATGTCCTTCTGATTATTCTAATCTAGGCCTCAGAAGATTTATGGTCATTCCACCTATATTCAACAGACAGTGAATGTTTTGGACTTTTACTCCACTCCTAAATCAAAACATTCTACTTTTCCTACATGGGTATCCTATTGAATACTTTCAGAATTTTCTGAAAGTAGGGAGAATCACTGTGAAGATCAGTTAGATGTTATTCTCCTTCAGCACCCTGGCAAGTCTCAAGAAATCACCTACACATCGAGATATTTTGCAATATTTAGTAAGTACATGTATTAACAGCACTGCATACTGACTACCAAATTCAGAAGCCTACTTTATCAATAAAATGACATGCATGTTGGTTTCAGGATGCCTTGGTTGCGTAGATATTTTGAGAACATTACTGATGTTCTTTCCAGCTGGGCTGAAGTGCCAGAGAGGTAGTTCAAAGATCTCAGGCATCCTTCTTCATTCAACCTTCTGGAGCTTTTAAAGGCATCTCTCAGTCACTTTCTGGATACCTGCTATCAACTGGAAACATTTAACTCCCCTTGTCCTCTTCTGCCTGCTGTTCACAGCCTACCTGTCCTCACTTGCCCTCAACTTCACTCAATGCTGCTTCCTCCTGATGTGAAACTTCCTCCACATTTTCCCTCTGTTCAGTTCCTTGGGGGACACTTTCTCTGTCCCTGAAAATGGAGTAGCATTGTTTCTTCAGTCTGGTTGCTCTTTTCCCCAGTGACAGTACTCATCCTTTCAGTCCAGTGCTGTCAACAATTTGGATGTTATGCACAAGAAGCATTTTCTGGCTACCAGATGGAAAAAAAAAATATGGAACATTTGTTGCAGGTTACAAACACCACTCCATCACCTGCCATCCTAAAACTCAAGTACAGAAATAGACACAGAGAAGAAAGTGTCCTACTCCCTGCTCAGATATCCTAGGAAATGTTAGCTTTTACTGCTGTTCACTGCTCATAGATTCACCAGTTTTACACTGGGTATTCCTGCTTCCACTGACAGAATAATTCAACACCAACACTTGAAACTTTTGTCTACTCCAAATCTCAAAATTCTTTATCGTTTCTGGCATCTTCAGTCTCTGTAAAATTATCCATGATGTAAACTTTCAAGAAACTTGCATCAGGTAGCTTTATTATTTAGGGTACTTTATATGCCCCAGAGAATTTGATTAAATGATGGTAGTTTCATGTATAGCAACCTCAAGGAACTCCAAACACAAAACCCAAGAGATTTTTTGACATGTACTAGTTTTGAGGAATAAACTGTCATCCAATTTCTCTTATTTAGATGCTATATTAATTAGCCGTCCAGCTTTTTTGCAGGTCTGTAGAGTAAAATGTAGAAAATCCCCAAAGCCACTACTTAAAAAAAGAAAACAATCGCATCTGAGGTTCTGGGTTGTTCCACAAACTCCAGCAATTCAGACATGAAGGCAAACACCACAAGTCAGTATCTTTGGCAAGAGCACATTGATTACATCTGATGAAAACTGCATAAATCAGTTGATGGGACAGAGACCAGAACCCCAGTCTGCTCTACCCCTAGGATCGAACCCAATGTCCATCTCTCTCCGGCATGCTCTTCATGCAGTGGAGGGGCTCTTTTGCCTTAGTGGCACAGCAGGCTGGTTTGAAAGAAGGGACATCTACAGCTCCCTCCCACCAGGCCACCTCTCTGTCACTCACCAGTCACAGCTCTCCAGCAGGCACTCAAGTTCAAAACAGTGTGAGCACTCTGCAGCCTCTGCGCCTGCACAGAGCCAACTTTAAACCATCTACAGCAGGAACAGGGAATTTTCAATTTCCTGACACACCAATCCCTGTGTCCTCCCGAACACACTATTGAAAAATCTCCTCAGCTAAAGTTTTAGCTCTTCTTCACTTGTATCTCCTTTACCTCATCTACATATGAGACATCAGAGCGCCTTCTAGAATTTGTATGTAGGAAGAAGTAAGCAGGGCAGACAGTTCATGACAAGCCTCACATTTCCCAGCTCATTTCAAGTGGGAAGTTTATTTGCCTTCCATTAAAAATAAATTCCACTGGGAAGCATGAGCAGGTGCTCAACCAGAGCCTGGTAGTTCCAGAAATAATTGTGGCACTTCCAGATACTCACTATACCTGGGACCAACTCTTTATATATGGTGTTAATGTGCAAAGAGAAACAAAACTTAAAGAAGAAATAATCCTTTCTTTCCTCATAACACCATATGGGTGGAGAGGCCTGGTCAGTGAAGTCCACAAGGCTGCACTTCCACCTCTCAGGTGGTTAAAAGTCTCTTGACCACCAGCAGTCTCAGACTTTGTTTCATGCTATAGTCTTCCAGAAGCGCATGGGCTGTCGCAGCCTACTTCTTAATTACAAAACAGCACAGAAATACACAGAAATGCATTTTTCCCATGTACATATTCCGTGTGCCACTATCTGATAGCACATTCAACAGCAAACTTTATCCAGCATATTGCTGCTGCAAATCAACATCTGGGACACAAATCCTATTGGAACAAAGGCCCAGGGTTTAAACAATTCACTTTTTTCCAAGCCTTTTAATATCTAGACTATTTCAGCTAGCTCTGTAAGATTCTTCTCTAGCATGCAGGTGAATAAACACAGATTTAACTTTTTCCCTTTTGATGGTGCGTTTGCTTTGTCTTCTATTGTAAGTTATAACTTTTCCAAGCATCGAAAACTGCAGGAATCCAATGTACTGGCTTTTCAAACCAAAACACAGTTCCAAACCAGATCCACCCAAATCACTGAAGACAAAACGTTATTGGAAGCACTAAAGCTAAGTAGATGAAGATCCAGGGCACTATTTAAGACACAAAGTACAATGGCATACAGGAAGACTTTATGTATGATGTACGATATTTCACGTTGCCTTTTCATACTTTTAATAAACAATTTCCAAAAGGGTAAAAAAAGATTGAGGAACAGAGAAAGAGTGGGTAGAGAAGAAGCTCAAGTATTTCTTTTCAGTTCCTGGAAGACTGAATTCAATACATGATTAAGTGATAGGTATCAAATCTGGACTCTGAAGCTAGATAATTGATGCAGCAATTCCAACAGAAATAAAGGCAAAGACTATATAGTTATTCTCATTGTTATATTAGGCACCACTAAACTAATGACTACACGCTTAACTACTGTTTACTATCACGTTTTATAGTATAGCAGGAGCTGGTATGCAAAGGAAATGCCAAACAAATAAATATTTGACTATGAATTGTAAATCTGTAACAGTGTGAAGAACATGCCTTATTTCTCCAGTTTGTAAAGCAGGGAACACACTGGTTTGGTATTTCATAAATACCAAACTTCTGAAAATACAGAACAGCATAAAAATAGATCTTTTGGCTTTTAAAAAAAAAAGAATTAAAAAAAATCCTAAATTGAAAGGTAGAGAAAGTCGTACCCCCTAAGAATGAGGAAATGCAAGGTTTTAGACAATTGGGAAGAGTCTGGAAGATCTAATTGCCTCAAACACAAGGAGCTGAGTAGGAAACTTTAAAATGCATGTAAGGTTATATTCACCGTACCATGTTTTACACAAGAAATGTTGTACAAGTCTGTCATACATTGAGCAAAATCTAGTTCTGAACAAAGCTTCCCTGGGGCTCTGTACAAGCAGATCTGCCATGTGTCCAAGCCTGACAGAGGCAACCTGAGTTTCAGGTTAGGCATTAAGTTAAGAATGAAGCTTAGACAACACGGAAGTAAAACTGCTCCCCACAGCCTTGCAGAGGAGTAGGCTGGTATCAGGGACATGCAACAAGCCTGTAGAGAAACTCATTTGGGTAGTGTGTAGACATAGCTCAGCATTCCCCCAGCAACAGCAGCTGACAGAATAGTGAATGATTACGTTTGTGCTAGAATACCATTAGCGCTTACAAGGTCCCAGATGGTGTACTTGGGACGAATCAATTTCAATGCTATTGAAGCAGTAGGCAGAGAGAAGACAATGTTTCTTCCTTGCCCAGGAGGAAAATTCAAAGCAAGATGAACAGTGTGGTTACACCAACAGCTATCCATTTTCAGTAAGCCCAGGACTACAAATGATACCACAAGACTCCTGAACAGGTAAAGGAATGCACAGCCATTTCAAGCTCTGACTAACCTGGTCTGGCCTCACACCTGACTCTTCTTTGAATAGCAGATTGTAAAGGGAGGTCTCTTCCAGACTGACTTACCCTGTGGTCCTATGACCTGCATCTGAAGTACTACTTCCTGCTTGAAGGAAGCAGCAGCTTGAGCTACATACATGATGTGCAGTGCACTTTTGATGGAGGAGGAACAGGTAACAAAGCACACAGGGATACAGAAAGTTTTCTGGATGTCCAGATATATTCCTTTTCACAGGAGATCCATGGAGGGAGGCAACAAGTATCAATGAATGAAATGGAAACAGTGCATTTTGGAAACATGCTGTAATTGCAAATAAGGGATCCTAAAGGATAACTTTACATGCTGTAAGACCTTGCTAGGGAGACTATCTCTCTCTCTTCCGAAGTTATATGCTTTAATGGCATTTGTGGTATAAAGTATTTGGATCATGACCTGGAGGTGTCATGCAAGAACTTCAGAATACATGACTCATGTCTGTCACAGTTTGGGTCATCAGTGTGCTTTTATATCAGGAATCCAAACCATCACCTAAAGACTGAGCTTTGCTCTACAAGCTGGAACAATCTTGAAGCTTCATTTCCTTCAAATTAACCTCAACTGGAAAACATGCTCCAAGTGTACACCTAACATTCTTCAGGAAGTAGTATGCTCCCACTTCACAGGACCAAATTAGAGCTAGCCCAAATTAAAACCCTGAAATACGTAAAGCACGGGCATCAGGTCCCCCAGTACTAGTTGCTTAGTTCTACAACTGCACCCCAGTGGACCTTATCTCCTGCTCTTGTAGACATGGTCAGTGAGTCTCTTCCAATCCCAGGCAGAACACAAAGGCCCATATTGCTCTCAGTAGTCCCATGCCTGTTAAGGCATCAGTTATAGATCATATACAGAGTCACAGTTCAGGGCCCAGCCAGTAACCTGAAAAATTTACCAACTTCAGTGTGCAACTGGCAGATCTAGTTTCCCAAGAACGAGGGAAAATTGTTTTTCTTCCTTGGAACAATCAGAGACTGGCCATATCTAGGTGTGAGTAACACGCTAGATCAAATCTAGTGTCTAGTTTATATATGCCCCCCATATACTCAGAGTCAACCTAGTTATTATATTCCATTCAGAAAGGAATTCTCTCCCATCAAAGCAGCATAGACTTGCAGCATGTGGCACAGTTGGCTGCTGGGACTGTCTGGGCAATTTTCATTTAATGTCTCGCCTTTCCAACGACCTGAAGTGTTTTGTGGCTGCTTGGTCACTGCTGTGGTCTATGAAACATAGTTGAGTAACCTGTGAATTGAACTGGTTTGTGCCAATTTGAGTCTTTAGACAACATACATCTGAGTATAAAGTAGTAAGACTTGGCAATATACTACAAAAACAGTCCTTCCTCGTCTTAAAAAGTGAATGAGGATATGCTGAGTAAAACAGTTTAATTTTTATTCCCTTTTATTAGAAAGGCTGTACCTCTGAGAGGAGGAATGAAGTACTCAAGGGAGTCCTCAGGTTAGGGTAAAGCACACCTAGGTTCAAGGAATAAGTCAGCTACTGCTGATTTCATGACCTCAGCAAATACCTTACCTTTTCATACTCTGAATTCCTCATTCCTAAAATTGAGATTATTGCACTTCACTATCTCAGGATAGTGAGTGTCAAGGAGTGTCAATGCCTTAAAGTAAGGAGTTACATGGGCTTTCATCTCACTTTAAAAAGAGAGAGAAAAAAAGAGATCAATGCCATTGATACAATGCAAAACTTCATCTCTGGAGTATTTTATAAAGTAGAAATTATTTTTCCAAAGTTCTCCCCTCAGCTCTTAAAACACTTCATCCTAGAGACCACCGGAAGTAAAAATTGTGTAAGCCACTGAAAAAACAGCTACTGAAAAATACAGAACAGTATTTTCAAATGAGGCACTTGAAACCTGGCAGCTAAATCAATACATTGATATTGGAACAGGGCTTTGTTTTTTATGCTGCTGTACATTAACAGTCTCTAATAATTTCAAGTAAGTCAGCAGGAGCCAGAACCATTCCAGTTATGGGTCTCCTGGTAGAGTTTTCTGAATGATAAATATTTGTTGGTAGTTTCCCAGAAAGAAAGGACTGTGTAGTACAGCCTTGGTGCACCTATGGTCTTTAACTCAGCCTGCTAATTCACACCATGATTACAACCCTCACTACTGGATATTTGACTTGAAGAAATTGACTGGAAGAAAGAAAACGATCTTTCCACTGAGAATAAATGATATTAGTTTTCTGTACAGATAGGCAAAAAGTCTTTAAGAATTAGACTTTCAGGAAAGCCCATGGTGAGCCCAAAACCCATCATCTGAATAAAGAAAAACCTAGCCAGACTGCCATTTAACAAAAGCCACCTTAAAACTTAGCAGTACTAAGCATGCTGTCACATATATTTATCCAGAGTCAAAAGTTAAAAAAGTAAAAACCTTAATTCACGTAAATATCTGTAAATAAAGTCTTGGTGTGGACTTGGCCTGGGCTCTAAAATGAGAGGTGAAAATGACCGAGAACAAATTTACTCCATTGTATACACTCATGCAAGCGCGTGCACTGAGGAGAGTGTACTCAAATGATGCCCTAGTACACCTGATTTCTTCACACAGCTCTTTCACATGAAGAAAGTAAATTATTTAAATGCACATCTTACTTTGTCTCTCAGATTTACTTGAGTTTGTAATTCCTTAAGATTTTGAGGAGGTGTTTGTGACACAAAGCTGCAGCTGAGAATCACGAGCACGTTTTCATGTCTACCACCAGAAGCAAATTTTTAGGAAGTTATGAAAATTAGAATCAGAATCATAGAATCATAGAATAGTTAGGGTCAGAAAGGACCTTAAGATCATCTAGTTCCAACCCTCCTGCCGTGGGCAGGGACACCTCACACTAAACCATATCACCCAAGGCCTCGTCCAACCTGACCTTGAACACTGCCAGGGATGGAGCATTCACAACCTCTCTGGGCAACCCATTCCAGTGCCTCACCACCCTCACAGTAAAGAACTTCCTCCTTATATCCAATCGAAACTTCCCCTGTTTAAGTTTTAACCCATTACCCTTTGTCCTATCACTACAGTCTCTAATGAAGAGTCCATCCCCAGCATCCCTATAGGCCCCCTTCAGACACTGGAAGGCTCCTATGAGGTCTCCAAGCAGCCTTCTCTTCTCCAGGCTGAACAGCCCCAACTTTCTCAGCCTGTCTTCATATGGAGGTGCTCCAGTCCCCTGATCATCCTCGTGGCCCTTCTCTAGACTTGTTCCAACAGTTCCATGTCATTTTTATGTTGAGGACACCAGAACTGCACACAATACTCCAGGTGAGATCTCACAAGAGCAGATTAGAGGGGCAGGATCACCTCCTTCGACCTGCTGGTCACGCTCCTTTTGATGCAGCCCAGGATACGGTTGGCTTTCTGGGCTGCGAGCGCACACTGCCAGCTTATGTTCAGTTTCTCATCGACCAACACCCCCAAGTCTTTCTCCGCAGGACTGCTCTGAATTTCTTCTTTGCCCAACCTGTAGCTGTGCCTGGGATTGCTCCGACCCAGGTGTAGGACCTTGCACTTCTCATGGTTAAACTTCATGAGGCTGGCATCAGCCCACCTCACAAGCATGTCAAGGTCCCTCTGGATGGCATTCCTTCCCAGAGGCAATTACTTTTGCCTCTGAAAAAAAATACCATTAAACACATTGATATTTACATTTATGTTTAGATACTTAAACTGAAACCTCAAGTTACATAATCTCTATGGTGCTGGTTTTTTGTTATTTATTATTTTCTGGCATTGTAAAGCATACAGAAAACATGCTATCCTGACCTGAAAGAGTCTTTAAAAACTGAATAAACCATGCAGTTTGAATATTCTTCCAAGCACCTCTCCTCTCCAAAACATGACTTTTAAACCAGCACTGTGATGTTCCACAATTGTACCTTAAGGACTTCTTACAGAACAGTTTGCCCAAGTTATGAGCTCCACATGTAAATGTGTACATGCACACATATACACAGGCATACATATTCTATGCCAAAACCAAGCCTAGATAAAAACTAATTAAATTCTGTCATGAAAGGTGCTTGTATCACCCTCAAAGATTTTGTACTCATTATGCTTTCTATTAAACCATATAAAAAACATGGCCTTCATACTTAAAAGAGAGACGTAAATAAAGGCCAGTGTAATTTTATTTCATTATTCTAAGAGTACAAGCTGGAATCAAAAGCATTTTTTGTCACAGCACTGGCTTTGCAAAGCCAAGACAAACAAGAAGTGTTTAACTCTATGAAGCAAGAATGATAGAGAACGCATGCAAGGCAGTCACAGAGAAAACACTTTATTTTATAAAAGATTTTTTTAATGTTTTCAAGACTATTTAATTTTTTAATTCAAAATATAATCATGTCTCAATCTAGTCCTATTAACTGTTGCTTAAACACTCATTTTCAGTTGCTAATATTTCAATCATCCAGATATAGGAGCTTCTAATTTTAGTGTCCTCTTATGCCTATTAAGCACCAGCAGGGTCTCCTTACTTTTGGGGTCACTGGACAACACGCAATGGTCCAATGCACTAAGATGAAGGACCTAGCATTACCTCCATGAAGGGAGAAGGATGGGAGCACCAAGCCCTGTACCTACAGCAACTGCCAGTGCCTCTGTATAGAGCTGTAAACTCCTGGCTTACCACAGCTGCCTACATGCTGGTCACCACAGGCAGCCTGTGATGGCAAGTTTGTGACTGCAGTCAACCCTTTATAGTAGGCCTGCCTTCCCTCTTTCCACCTGAGCAGGAGCAGTGGCCTGTGTGACTGAGCATGAACTCAGGCCACCACCAAAAAGCAAGGTGATGTTAACTTTGTGGCTGTCTTCCTTTAAAAAACTTGCCTTACATCTGCCTGAATGTAAACTAAAACAGGTAAGTAGCCATTCAAGCCAAAAGTTAAATAGATGATTAAAAATTACCATGGAAAATGCAGGATAGATAATCACATGTGATTATCAGACTTATGTATTTCATTGTAGCCAGAGGGGAAGACTGGATCTTGGGAACAGCTTCCCCTCTCTGCAGGCTTTCTGCAGGGACTGTTTGATGAATCGGTGGCAAAAAGATATAAAATAGCCTGCAAAGAAGGAATGAAAGGGGAGGGGGAAAAGGGATATATATATTTATATAATGGCACCTTCCTATGCGCATTCTCTCCTCCTGCACTCCTCATATATCACCAATCTCAGCATTCCCCATGGAGCTATTAAACTCAACATATAGCCCCTTACAATTACTATAACCATCTGATTTTTATAACTTCCCACTCCAGGCTTTCATTAACCCCAGACTCACTCAATGCCAAGTCTTCCTTCCTGGAGCACCAAGGCTACGTGTGGAGTCCAGCTGGCGAGTCAGGGAGACGTTGTAAATTGGAAGAGTGTGCTGGAGCTACTTAAAGTTGTGGTGAACCAGAGGAAAAGGACCAATTGCACAAAAGACTTAGGAAATGGATAGAAGGTGTGAAAATACCCATCAAGAGCATAATTTGTGAAACAACATTGAAAGCATAACAGCCTAATGCTAAAGACATCTACACAAACCAAAATCATCCATGCAGACCTGACAATGCAGAGAGTGACCTGTAAAAGCAGACTCCAAACAGCCACCACACACCTATTGTTGTACGTTTCCTGACTTCTAGGAGTGCAGCACAGTCAGAAAGCAGCAGATTTCCCAGCCTTGTTGATTTGTCTGTAATTTCAAAGCTGCCAGACTTTAATTGCTTTTCAGCAACGACCTCACATGGCATGCTTTGGCTGGGAACATATTTTTATAGGCAGTTACAGCTCTCTTTCTCCAAATGGAAACACTGACAGGTTTGTAACTCCAGAAATATTAGCAGGAACCGTAACAACACAAGACTGATTTAAAACACAACCTGTGACCTGAGAAGTAATTTTTAACACTTCGTGGTTTAACATTTTGTGTGCCTTTTTAGGGCTGGTTAAATGTGAAAATTAGAAACTGAAAAAGAATCCTAAGTGCCAAAAAATGCACAGATTTCCTCACAGATTTCCACAACCCTCCACTATGGTTCTTGTTGAACAGCTGTCTCCATCTCCAAAGATGGAGAGAAAAACATAATTGTGCCACAACCTACATTAAGACATTGTGCTATGCTTTGCTCTGCTTTACTGCAACCACTGTAAAACATATTCATTTTATTTTATCTTTCAAAAATTAGCTAATTTGTATTTGGAGAAACAGAAGGATGCATGAACAAATTCAGAGAACCATATGATCATTTGGAAGGGATCTTTAAGTCATCTAGTGAAACCCCTCTGCAATGAGCAGGGACATATTCAACTAGATCAGGTTGCTCAGAGCCCCATCCAACCTGACCTTGAATATTTGCGGGGATGGGGCATCTATCACTTCTCTAGGAAACCTGTTCTGTCTTCCTTACATCTAGTCTGAATCTACCCTCTTTTAGTTTTAAAACCATTACCCTCTGGCCTGTCGCTACAGGCCCTGCTAAATGGTTGACCCCATCTTTCTTATAAGCCCCCTTTAGGTCTTGGAAGGCTCCAATAAGGCCTCCCTGAACCCTTCTTTCTCTTCTCCAGGCTGAACAAACTCAACTCTCAGTTTGTCTTCATAGGAGAGGTGTTTCAGCCAGTATCCCAAAGTCCTTCTCCTCAACAGTACTCTCAATCACTTCATCCCCCATCCTGTACTGTTATCAGGTCCCAGCAAGGACCCCTGAAGGATCACTTGTCTCTGATCTTCATCTAGACATTGAGCCGTTGACCCCACATCCTCTTCATAGCATTGCAGCAACTCATTTATCTGCAGACAGCTCTAACAGGGGACAACCAGCTTCCAGTGAAGTTGACTCAAAGATGAAAAACATCTACTTACACAAACTCACTCACTTGCAGAACAAACTGGTATATACTAGAGTCATAAACTGCCTCATAAAAGTGAAATAAAATCACCCCAAATGCCTGACTAGTTCAAAAAACAACAAACCTGAATTAAATCACAATTGTGAAAAGGTTTCTAAGATAACTTATAAAAGTTATATAAGATAACTTCTATAAAAGAAAAGGAATTTTATATGCCACAGTATACTTTCTCAGCACTCATTCTGTGATGACTTTCTGAATACAGGTTTTTAAGATACTCTGTTCTCTAACTACATAAGTTTCTATCTGAATCTATGTAATAATTCAAAACCCTGTAGTACAGGATTTGGTCCTTCTCATTTGCAGGGATGTACAAAAAAATATAATCCCACTTTACAGTAAATCTTCCTGTTTCAAAAATCAGTCTTAATTCCAGTCCAGAATAAATTACAAATAAATATTTCAAAGGTAAGCCAAGTTCTGGTGCTGCCCAACTAACAAGAGCATTTCCCTGAGCTGGAAGCAGGAACACAGGCACTGGGGAACCAGCATTTCCAAGGCTTCCCAAGTGCTCATGTGCCTCCATATTATTATACATAGTGTGCAGGTCTACAGGGGTATGATATAACAGGCACCACAGAAACATGGTGGGATGGCTCCTATGACTGGAGTGTTGGAATGGAAGGTTACAGGCTCTTTAGAAAGGACAGTCCCAGCAAGCAGGAAGGGGGAGTTGCTATTTATGTTAGGAATGGACTGGAGAGTATGGAACTGTGTCTGGGGACAGGTGAGCAGTCAACAGAGAGTCTGTGGGTCAGGGTTAAAGGGAAAACAGTGATGGGAGACATTACTGTGGGGATCTGTTACAGACCGACTGATCAAGAGGACTCTGTGGATGAAGCACTCTACAGACAGATAGGAAAAGCCTCACACTTGTAGGCCCTTGTTCTCATGGGGGAACTTCAACCACCCTGACATCTGTTGGAAGGACGGTACGGCCTGGCACAAGCGATCCAGGAGGTTCCTCGATTGTGTAGAAGACAACTTCCTTCTGCAAGTAATAGAGGAGCCGACAAGGAGAGGTGCCATGCTTGACCTCGTGCTCACCAACAGGGAAGGGCTGGTTGGAAATGTGACTCCCCAGGGCAGCCTTGGATGCAGCAATCATGAGATGGTCAAATTGGAGATCCTCAGGACAGTGAGAAGAGCGTGCAGCAAGCTCACTGCCCTGGACTCCAAGAGAGCAGACTTTGGCCTCTTCAGGAACCTGCTTAGGAAGGTTCCATGGGATATAGCCCTAGAGGGCAGGGGGGCCCAAGAGTCTTGGTTGATATTCAAGGATCACCTGCTACAAGCTCAGGAGTGTTGCATCCCAACTAGAAGAAAGTGCAGCAGGAGGGCCAGGAGATCTCCTTGGATGGATAAGGAGCTGCTGAGGAAACTTAGGGGGAAAAAAAGGCATATAAAAGGTGGAAGCAAGGACATACAAAGGCATATAAAAGGTGGCCTGGGAAGAGTACAGGGATGTTGTCCAGGAAGCTAGGGACCAGGTTAGGAAAGCTGAGGCCCTGGTAGAATTAATCTTGTCTAGGAATGTTAAAGATAACAGGAATGGATTCTCTAGGTACATTGCAAATAAAAGACAGACTAGGGACAATGTGGGCCCTCTCCGGAAGCTATCGGGAGAACTGGCTACCCTGGATTTGGAGAAGGCTGAGGTTCTGAATGACTTCTTTGCCTCAGTCTTCACTGGCAAAGGCTCTGACCACACCACCCAAGGCTTGGGAAGCAGACACAGGGACCGTGAGAATGAAGACCTTGGGCCCACTGCAGGAGAGGATCTGGTTCGATACCATCTTAAGAACCTGAACATGCACAAGTCCATGGGACCTGATGAAATCCATCCGCGGGTCCTGAAGGAGCTGGCAAATGAAGCTGCTAAGCCACTGGCCATCATATTTGAAAAATCATGGCAGTCAGGTGAAGTTCCCGATGACTGGAAAAAGGGAAATATAACCTCCATTTACAAGAAGGGGAAAACGGATGACCTGGGGAATTACAGACCAGTCAGTCTCACCTCTGTGCCTGGCAAAATCTTGGAGCACATTCTCCTGGAAGGCATGCTAAGGCACATGAAAATCAACAAGGTGCTTGGTGACAGCCAGCATGGCTTCACTAAGGGGAAATCCTGCCTGACCAATTTGGAGGCCTTCTATGATGGGGCTACAGAACTTATGGACAGGGGTAGAGAAGTTGATGTCATCTACCTGGACTTGTGCAAAGCATTTGACACTGTCCCTCATGATATCCTTGTCTCTAAATTGGAGAGACATCAATTTGATGGATGGACCACTCGGTGGATAAAGAACTGGCTGGATGGCCGCACGCAAAGAGTTGTGGTCAATGGTTCAGTGTCGAGCTGGAGACCAGTAACGAGTGGTGTCCCTCCGGGATCAGTGTTGGGACCGGTCCTGTTCAACATCTTTGTCGCTGACATGGACAGTGGGATTGAGTGCGTCCTCAGCAAGTTTGGGGATGACACCAAGCTGTGTGGTTCGGTTGATACGCTGGAGGGAAAGAATGCCATCCAGAGGGACCTTGACACGCTTGTGAGGTGGGCTCATGCCAACGTCATGATGTTTAACCATGAGAAGTGCAAGGTCCTACACCAGCGTCAGAGCAATCCCAGGCACAGCTACAGGTTGGGCAGAGAAGAGATTCAGAGCAGTCCTGCGGAGAAGGACTTGGGGGTGTTGGTTGATGAGAAAATGAACATGAGCCGCCTGCAGTGTGCGCTTGCAGCCCAGAAAGCCAACCGTATCCCAGGCTGCATCGAAAGGAGCATGACCAGCAGGTTGAAGGAGGTGATCCTGCCCCTCTACTCTGCTCTTGTGACATCTCACTTGGAGTATTGTGTGCAGTTCTGGTGTCCTCAACATAAAAATGACATGGAACTGTTGGAACAAGTCCAGAGAAGGGCCATGAGGATGATCAGGGGACTGGAGCACCTCCCATATGAAGATAGGCTGAGAAAGTTGGGGCTGTTCAGCCTGGAGAAGAGAAGGCTGCGTGGAGACCTCATAGCAGGTGATAGTGATAGGACAAGGGGTAATGGATTAAAACTTAAACAGGGGAAGTTTAGATTGGATATAAGGAAGATGTTCTTTACTGTAAGGGTGGTGAGGCACTGGAATGGGTTGCCCAAGGAAGTTGTGAATGCTCCATCCCTGGCGGTGTTCAAGGCCAGGCTGGACAGAGCCTTGGGTGACATGGTTTAGTGTGAGGTGTCCCTGCCCACGGCAGGATGGTTAGAACTAGATGATCGTAAGGTTCTTTCCAACTCTAACTATTCTATGATTTAGTGGTCTAAAAGGAAGCCCCCCATGACCAGCACTGAGACACGCCTCTCTGCTCTCCCCAGTGTCTGGGAAGCTACTGCGGCAGCCAAAGTCCTGGCAGCACTGGAACTTAGTGGTAAAGTGAGAGCCCTAGGGGTCATACTACAGCAAACACCACTCCCAGCTTCAGCCTCCACAGCATCTTTCCTAGCTACAAAATACTGCCACAGGGAAGCCCACCAGACTAAGATGGATTTATATGTCAATGGTTTCTTCAGTGATTCCAAGATGGTCTAGACTTGGTTGCATATAATGACCTGCTGACTGGCAACACTACTGTGCACCCACATTTATTTTACGACTAACAGTCTTCCTGCTATTGTATTCAGCAGTGTCTCCCTGGTCCCCTGGAAGCAAACAGGCTACAAGAGAATGCATGCAAATACATACACAGCACAGTAACTGAGAATCAGCTTACTTTTTAACCATATCCAGTAAATTTTACTTTGCTTTACATTTTTTCTCTCTCAGCAGAGGATATGAGATACATGATTGAAGAATCCCAATTTACAATCTGAATAAACTATAATTATTACTAGATAAATCATTTTAGAGATGAAACAGTACACTGGGAAGCACAAGAAGTTACTTAGGATATATACTGCTTAACTTACTGATTGAAGACTAGACAATGTGCATTTATCAATACATATATGCTCAATAGGAAAAAAAAATTACCATCTCCTTTTAAGAGCTGCCTGAACTCTGTTTCCTTAAGGAAACAGAGTCTTGCCAGCCTTAATTATAGTTTCCTCCAACTGTAACATTCATAGCTCTTAAATCCTTAGTTTTATAGCCAGTAATTAGAGAGTGTATGGTTTCTGTCCAAAAGATTGAAATGTTTTAAAATATTAAGAACTTTGTCAAGAAAATGAAGTACTTTGCTATTGCCAAATGACCGTTTCACTCTCCCCCCTTTCCTTCCATGCACTCTATTTTGCTGAATTAATTTTGAAACATAACACATATCATGCCTGGATTTGTCCCAGACAAATGAACTTGAAATCATTATTTATCATTTACAATGCCTTTTCTAAACACATTTGGCAATCGAATCCCAGCCAGATCCCTTTTTACCAAAGACTTTGTTTGAGCAAGCAGGGCTTTAGAAAACAGTTTGTACCAAAAGTCAGAGTATTTAACCCAAACTTTCAGTCCTGAATATATTCTGCAGAAATAAGTGCACTTTCAGAATATGTGATAAAATAGATGATTAAAATGCGTGACCAATATTTTGATAATTAGAGCTAAAAAGAACATATAGGTTAAACAGCCTTGTAAAGTAGTGGAGTGGGCACACATACCACAAAACATATGCTGTAGCAATCTTCTGCTATATGAGCCAACTAATGACACATGCTTTGCATCCAAGTATCATTACAGGAACACGATCAAACAGCACACAGCAAAGCAAGGCTGTAAAACTGGACGCAGACTCTGCAATGTTATATCACTTATAAAACAAAATCTTTGAACTAGAAACTACTACAAGCACTGCTACCTTAAGAAGCTGTGGTTTGCTGCTTGGAACACTTCATTCATGTATTATTTTTAGGAACATGGACATCTAAAAAAATCTTGTAGACACACAGGGTTATCTCAGGGTAAAACAGTTTATCATATTCAAAAATACAAGAGATAAGGAATGCAGAACTATATGTGTTTACTGGGGCAGTCTTTTTGGAGAATGTGGTGATTAGGAGGGAAAGAAAAGACTTGGCACTTGGCATAACTCTTTCAGTCCAAGGTGTGCTCTTAGAAATCTGCACCACCACAAGGCTCGAGAGGTGTCTCAGATAAAAAGATGGTACTTTCAATATCACTTCTTTTCAAGAATGGACTGCTTTCCCATAAATAGCTGCTGGGGAAGCAAGGAGTGCCTTGGTAATGAGTCAGCTAAAGTCTGAGTTCATCCAGTTGATTGTGATCAAGCCGGTATCTCCTTTTTCCTGTTTAAACAAAAATGTGGTCTTTCTCATAGCTTTGTTCCTACCCATCGCAGAGGTGTCACTAGAGTTTGCTGCAGGGACAAAACCCTCTAATGCCCTCAACTGGTCCATCAGAAAACTCTGTTTTACCACCATCAGCTTGAGCTTTTCATTTCCTCGTACAGGGAAGTTCCAGACAACTGCTGTTCTACCAGAACCTCCTGCAGCACCTGAACATCCACCTAACATGGCATGGATCCCCATGGAAAGGCCTAGATTCTCTTATTCGGTGCAGAGACGATTAGGAACACCTCAGTAACAAACCCAGATGATCAAGTATTTTTATGCCCAAGTATCTAATTACATGTGTTCTGTTACTGGAGAGATCACACATCAAATTTTTATCCCAGAGGGCCACCAGCTTGGCTGGTCTGAGGGCATGTAGGAATATTAAAGACATACAGAAGCAATTTCTACAAGTTTGCAAGGAGATTTGTGTGCAGCACAGTTTTACAGGGGAAGAACACATGTGCGGGAGGAATAGACAAGAAAAAGTTCAAAAGGGAAAATCAGTCCATCACATTCACAGCATTTTCATGTTATTCCACCTCTTATCAGAGGAAAAAGTACCACAAGAAACCTTGCTCCAGGACAGGTTGCATTTGACTTCAGCTCTTTACTGTATACACTTTATGAGATCCATATTAACAACCAGAAGCAGAGATACAGCAACAAGGAAGCCTAGGTTACATTCCAATACAGAAATTCTGTATGCTCATCTAGGTTCCCCATCCTTATTTCTAGTTGACAGCAAAATGTCAACTAGTTTTGAGTAGTAAGATGCTTAAAACATTCCTACTATCTTCTTTTACCATCCACCCTCAGTTCTTTTTGCTTGCCTCCACAGCCCAAGTTTGGTTGTCAGAAAGGCTGCAAGTTTCACATTTAGCCTGTACTGAACCATTGGAACATTTAGCAGCATTTAGCTGATTTAGTCATTTGAACTATAGGAATTTTATATACTGTGGGGATTGCCTTTCTGCTGTTTGTGTTTTAGCAACTGTGCCATTCCCACCCCCATCAATCCCTCTGTGTGCAGGAAGTCACGCTCCTTTTCTAACAATGGGATGTTACACTTGTGTATGTCTGCATGCATGCGTCTGTATCCAATGTTAAACCACTTCCTTGGGCTTCAAGGAAAGGTTCTTGGAGACAGTGGTGTGCACAGGAGTGGATGTAGAACAAAGCTCTTGTGGAAAAGGAAGGGAAAATAAACACCAAGGTAAAGCTAGCAAAGAAATTTGTCTTGATTTCAAGTCCTACGTATCCCAGTTGTAAAACTGACAACTGATTATTGGATGAATTCTGCATCCTATGAAAGTCCACTCAATACTTTAGGAGATGCTTCAAATTTCTTATATTCTCTAACAGTTTGCAGTTCCATGCTTACCTCCTAGATGTCTGCTGCGAGTTCTGCATGCTGCTGGGATAGACTAGCTAGTAAGATACAGCTGGAAGTTAACAAGCAGAGTCTGGCCCACTGCCTTTTCCCAGGAGGAGGCAAACCAGCCAGCATAGCACAGCCAGCTGCTGCTCACACAGCTGGGCTGGGAGCATCTGCCGCCCCGCAACGTCATGGCCTTGGAGAAACCTGAGTGCTGCAGCTTTCTTCAAATGTGGAAGAAAGAAGAGTCAGCAGAACTGCAAGCCTCTGTTGACCAGAGGGGGAAAGGAGATGGGAGCAGAAGAGGATGGCTTCCAGCACAACTCAGGGCTGCCCTGAGCTTCTGCTACTTCTGTCTCCCAAGAAGAAACCCAAAATGGACTTCTAGTTCACATGTTAAGACTGGACCACCTTAGGCTAAATAAGAGCCTTCAAAGTCTTCAAACTAGAATACAAAAAAAAAAAAAAAAAAAAAAAAAAAAAAAAACAAACCATGAAAAACCCAAACACAAACCCTGTTTTGGAACCAGATCAGAAAGGCTAAAACTGTTAACTGCAAATGCACTAATCCCAAACCTTTCCTCTTGCTTGGCAGTAGGAATCATCAGTTTGATGTACATGAAAGGGACATATCACATGGAGGGCTTGGAGAAATCTTGGAGGTTTTTCATCCCTGTAAAGAAGATTCCTGTGGAAGCACTCAGCTGGAAAGGCAGGGAATTGCCAGGCTCCTTTGGGGGCAGAAATGTTAACTGGCATCCTGCTGGGAAGCTGTAACATCTCTGCCCATTCATCAGCTTTTCCTCAAAGGCTCCTGCAGCTCAGGAAATCTCCCTTCAAATGCCCTTTTCTGCATACATTGTCCAGGCAACAGAAACTAATGGATATGCTGAAGTAGGATTTACAACAGGAAAAATGAAGTTAGATACTCTGAAAGCCTCTGAGAAGGTCACCTTTCATAAAGAGGAGTTATCATCGGGTCAAATTGCCTTTTTTTAATCATTCTCCACCCTCTGGTAGGAACCTTTAGACACTGCAATTCAAGAGAGCATGAGGAAAAGTACCTGTCCTTAGAAGCAGGAATTAATACAGATTTCAGAAAATAATGCCCAGAAAGGAAAGCTTATGCTCACACACGTGCAATCTCTGTAGCTGGGTGGCTCCACCATTTGCTATCAGAGAAGTGCTCTTCCAAGAAAAGAAGCGACCATGAATCAGTAAGATTAAAGACAAAAAAAATAAAAAAAAAAATCAAAAGAAGCCAGACTAACATTGACTCCCACTGCAATCCCCAAAAACACTTCTCAAATTTCCCTCTCCCAGATGGAGATGCTGATTAAATAAAAAATGCATTTATTAAAATAAGGAGAAAGGTAACTGTATGATTTTAGTAACAAAGCAGTTTGGATATTCTAAGAAAAATTACTGTATCAGTTTATCTCTGAACTGCTTAAACTGAGAATTAGTCTCATCTCCTGCTGCTGCTGCTCTTGCAGACAGATGTGATCTCAAAATATCATGTGTCAAAACAAACAAATAAAAATGCATCCAAAAGTGGAAAAGCTCATCCAAGTGTATCTAAGCATCTTTGGCAACACTATGCACAAATACATGAGAGAACAGACTCGGGTTTGCTCAACTGATACATCAACTTCTGCCTGCATCCAGAAAGTGCGCAAATGTAAGATTCTGGCATACAGCTGGAGGAAAAACATAAGTTAATCTTCATAAACCGCAAAATAACATCTGCTTACAAATGTGGTGCAGTTTCAAGTATGTTCTTGTGAGATCTCCCTGGTGCAGTTTCAAGTATGTTCTTGTGAGATGTTCCATCTTTACATACTTACTGTGCAGACCATTTTCATTGACTTAACAGAACCTTTCTGAAGGTGACACCATCATGGAGAGATAAGGCTGAATTCTGCTCAGCTCCACTTGAAGCAATAGGAATCCATTACCAGCTTAATCAACTGCATTAAGCAATTGTATAAAAACAGTTGCACCATTGTCAAAATAGAAAGTATACTGATACTCCTTACTTCCAGTGGTCTTGAAACCAGCCAATTTGACTAGATAGTTAAAATCACTTACATCTGTTCAAATTTGAATTTGGAAACGTGTATGGAAAGTAACTTTCAAACTGAAATGATAGGGGAGTCTAGACAATACATGGTACTAAACAAGCACACTTGGGACAATAATTCAGTCAATCAAGCCATGTCCATGAGATCCAGAGATCAAGTGCTATTCTTCCACTTGACATGAAATAACAAGTACCTGTTCTCTCGTTGCCAACTGAAGCAGCACAGCAGAATACCCTAACCTGTCCCTAGCTGCAGTGAGTCTGGTCTAACAGTAATAATAGGTGTTTGTGGAACTGGAATAAAAGAGACTTAGAGGGGAAAAAAAACGGAAAAACGCAAACAAAATAATGACTCTAATGGGTGTTAGACATAGCAAGACCATGCCTACCATTCTAAAAATCCTACCTTAAAGTACAGGTGCATACGAGTATTTTCACCTGCATGTAGCCAGTAACTTTTCCATGAGAAAACTTGCACACTTACTTATAAGGCATCAGAGCATAAAATGGGAATTCTGTTTTCTATCAGATAAGACATAAATATGATAGGAAACCCCTATTTCTTTGTAGAAGGGAGGGAAAAATAAAATCTAATAGTCAAGAAACTGAATTTAGATTCCTTGTAGAAATAAGAATTAATTTGCTGAACATATTTTCAATAAGTCCCTCAAACCCATGAAACATGAGTCAGACCAACTCTTAAAGCACTCTTAAAAAGCACTTTACAAACTCCCTTTGATCGACACCGGAGACATAAAACCTACCTACAAGGTCAGCTGTAGTGAATATCGAGAAAAGCAGGGCCACACAGAAGCACTTGCCTACACAGACAAAACAAATACAATACATATAAGATTTCAACACATTTTCAAGTCTTTTTAGAGTTGGCAGAAAATGCATGTTCCCTTGAGCCTCATTGAAACCATAAACTTCACCCAGGTCTCAGCTTCAAGAGTCTGTTGAAACAACTGTGTTTTCCGCAGTGTATTTTGTGTTGACTACAAATGTTGGGAAAAAAAGTACATATACTTTTTCCTTTCTAGTTTTTTTTTCTTCTCTTTGCTCTCCAAGTCAGTAAGTGAGCATATGAGATGATACAAAGAACAAATGGTAGCACGCTGTGGAAACTCTAAAACAAACACATCACCACAAACATAAATATTACAGATAAAGATCAGTAACTACAATGCAAAGACAAAAATATTTAGGAACTAAACAGAAGGCAGAAGCTAGTCAAGCACCAGTGCCAAAAGGCAAAACAATTTAAGAGGCAAACCACTGCTCCACCACCCCATCGAACAAAAAAGCCCAGGATGGCAACTATGCAGAGCCAGACAGGAACCAGAGGAAAATAATAACCCATTTACACATACAGAATACTACAGATAGTTTAGTATTGCTATTCAAGTAAACATACAAAGATTAGGAGCTTGGCAGAACATCCTAACGTGCTTTCTAGGCAATCCTAAGACTCAAAGTACCATGGCAAGAGTCTTCACAAAAACTACTGCAGAAGAAGTCTGAACTTTTAAGCTGCTTTAACAGAATTAGAGACAAGCAGATTTCTTTATTTGGTATTTCCATAAGCTCATTGACACTTGTGAGCAAAAGGATGTCACCCATAAGAACTGTGTTAGCTTTGTGCACATGAAGGTTTGCTGGATGTGTTGACCCCAATGTATTTTTACGAAGTCAAGGTTTTGAAAATATAGGAATAAGGAATAGGAAAGGACCTGTGCAGGTTGTAAAATGTGAAATACTTGTCATAATTCTTCTAAGTTTCATCTAAAAAGCATTCTTCTACTATAATCCACCCTACTATCGTTCTATAACTGAATGATGTTCCAAAAAAAATTCACTGAAACTTCAGTCTTCAGGCTCCACCAGAACTTCCCAGACTGAAGCCCACCTGAAGGGATTCCGAGTCTTGACAAAGGTATTCCTTTTCACAATTTCACAATTCAAAATGTGGTTTTACTCAACTATATTAAAGCAAACGCTCTGCTTTACTAAGTACATAACAAGCGTGTTTTAACTTCCACCACAGACATCCTGGATCATTCTCAAGTCATAAACAAATACAGCCCTGTAACAAGCTACAATATTTAGCAAGCTAGGGCTGAAATTCACCTCAACTAACTTCACCAGCTAAAATGTTAAAGATTCACTCTTAGGTTAGCCCCTTGGGATAAGATAAATTACTCTCTGGAGATGTTCATCCTCTTCCACTGACTACAGAAGAACCTAAAAGCTAAGTGGGCTGAGCATCCCTGCTGAGATGCTCAATCCCTTTTCACTAACAACTAGGTCAGACTGAATCTAACCTTCAGATGGCTAAAACTGTGGGAAATGGGTCCCTCTCTAAACTTTAATCTAGGACATTCTTGTACACTATTTGCTGTAACAATCAGCATGATGCAAGGGTCCTACACTTCTGGGGTAGGCAGAAATGCTTGTCAGTAGTACCTGTTTACTAGGCAGCAGCTCCAAAAAAATATATAATTTACATAAATAGGTAACAGAAAGAATTAAGAGGCTTTAGTAAAATAAGGGTTATTTTACCTATTATTTCACAAGAAGCTTGAAAATATCTTTTTGCTGTACATTTGGCTGGGAACTACAGTCACTCAATGCACATAAATTCATACCAACTCCTTGAAGTTGCCTCTGAAAGACCCCTTCTATTGCAGTTTATTGATTCCATTTAAAACTCCTTAACCATGCAAGAAAATGACTTGTGGCTTAAATTTCAGTACAATTACCTTTCAGTGGTTGAATTTCCAGCTCTGAGATTTAAGGAGATTTTCTGGGGTGTTTTTTTTTTGTTTTTTGTTGTTTTTTTTTAACATATCTGCATTTAGCATGACTGTACTGTTATGTTATAGGAAATGAGGCACTCGTACTTACAGAACACCAGCTTCTTGTTAAATTCAATCAGCACACAAACAACTGTGTCTTTGTCACAGAAGCCCAAGTTCAAATGCATAAGGATCAGATAATGAAGAAAAAAATATCTTGTATGACACAATATGCTTTCACTTTATTTAAGAAGTGAATGCACAAGTATCTAACTCGGATGCTCTGGAACCAAAGCAGTTTAAATGAATGCATTTTGAAGCCTAAAATATGTTTAAGCAGTAGGATGTTATAGCAGCATATACTAAATTGAAATTAAGTTAAAATCAGACTTTCTGGTAGTCTTAAACGTAAAAGAGAAAAAAAAAAAACAAAGCAAAACAAAAACACAAATAAATGGCCTTAAGCTTCAGAAATACTTTTACAATTTGGGGTTAAAAGAATCAGACTTCATTTTCAGAAACAAATTACCATCTCAACATCCCTGTCTTTTAAGTTCTGAATATATAACAGGAAGTGGGAATTGTCAGAGGTATGTATAACTATGCCTAAATTATAGCTATAAAGCCAGCTAGCCTAACTCTTAGAGAACTTCTAGTTAGAACCTACTCAGATTACATGCAGATAATAAAAAGAATTAAGCTAGGAAGCTGAAGGGGTTTTTTGCCCACACATTATTTAAACATGAATCCAATTACTGAAGTTTCATGGAACTGCTGTCGCACTCCATTCAGTTTCCCCTAAAACAAAGATGATATAGCTGTATCGCACTGTTGAAAAATCCTGAATTAATTTGGGCAAATGAAATCCCTTCTACAATATTATTCTGCTGTGGGAGGGAGTATGGAGGAATCCCTTTTAGCATAGTAAAAATGATGGTGATATAATGAATAATTATTATGGTATTTTATAGCTGGAAGGCATGGTAGTTATTTCAAAGCTATTTGTAACCAACAGCCTTATAAAAAGCTAGAATATATTACATATGTGCAGAAGGTAACTGCAAGCATGTATTAAAACTCAGCATCTGAAATAATGAACAAATGTTTGTTTCTACAGTAACTACCTCTTTATCAAAAAATGCGGGCTGACAAGCAACTAAATTAATTATCAGCCTTTTAAGAAAGCAGAAATGAGGATTTAAAAATCAGCTGCCATGAGTTGAAAGCTCTCCTTTCCTTCTCTGACATCTGCATGACTCCCTTCCTTCCAGCAGCAATTTGGTTTCCTGTTGAAATACAGAGCGTCCAAAAGGTGGCATTGCCAATACTGAAGATGTGTGAGAATGGGACCCCAGATACCCAGGTCCTAGATTCCTGTAATAACTTTTAAGAAGGCAAACAATAGGATTTCTTTCTACTCTTCTTAAGGTAAAAACAAAAAAACAAACAAACTGTAAAGGACTGACAGAAGCAGTGGCGTCTGTCCAAGTTTGCAGTCAAGTTTGTATACAGCCTTAAAATCCATTAACTACTTTACAGACCATGAAGATATTAATTTTGTGCTTTATCTCCCTTGCTGTACAGAAATATCAGTAATTCCAATAAGTTTTGAGGAAACTGTTTTATTTCATTATCATAGGGTGATGCTGTGATACCATTCAAGATGTTGGTCCATATGCCTTCTGTCTCTCTAGGAGTTAAAAATGGATCCCACTGCCGTTACTCTCATATAGCCAAAGAGCATTTAGGTTGGTAAGGGATATCCCTGTCTTTATCTCAGCCCATGAGATTTTTCATCTTATTTCTCCCCATCTTATTGGGAAGGGGGAGTGAGAGAGTGGCTAGGTGGGTATCTATCTGGCAGCCAACCAAGGTCAGCCCACCCCACTTAGATACTTGCAACAATCACAGCATGAAGCGTGAATATCCACGTGGACTATGGATACAGGAGATCTACCTGAATGTGGGTCGGTTCCTTTGAACAGACAGACTGACTGCTCTTAATGTGACTTTGAGGGAGTCACCTACAAGTACTAAAACAGCTCTTTTCAAGGTCAGTCTAAATTTTTAAGCAAATCTAAACAGCTCATTCAACTACTAATTCAATATTAAAAAAAAGAAAGTAATAGGTTGAACTTTATTAGGTTTTCAAAAAGCCTTGGAAAAGACCACTTAAACATGCTTTTCTAATACTTTTTATTTTTGACACCTAGATAGAACATAGTGAGAACTTCAGCAGTATGCAGTAATTTCCCTATATGCGCTCACATGCTTAAACACACACACTTACACACACTTTTCTGAAAAGCACAAGTCATTTTAAGACATCTAATGAAAAAATAGATTAGATTCCTACCTGTACCCTTTTAACAGAACCCTGGCTTTTGTGTTTCACCAAAACATGCTTGTCTCATTAGTGCACTGTTATGCAAATGTCCAGAATTCCCATTTCAGGGTGCTTCTGTCCCCCCTTGCAGTGTCATGCAACACTCTATGGCTTTGATCCTTGCAGCAGCAGACCCAGCTTGGTCTGAATGGTGAAGCAGCACATCCCCTGACACAGTGAAGGTATGCACATTCCTCACCAGCCAATGCCTAAGGGGCAGAAGCGAAGGAGGGGTTGCTAAGGACTTTAACATGCTTTCCACAGGACTGCTGACACAGAATCCAGTGATCTGATTCTCACTACAAAAGGAGTGGCTAGGCCAGGCAGCACCCTTGTAGGGTCACGGGCTGGGAACTACTCCCAAGTGTAAGTGCTGTTTTGGGGTGGGCAGGCGAAGGATGAGATCCTGATCAGACCACTAACATAATGTGGCCCTAAGATGGCTAACTACCCATTAGTACCCAAGCTCTATAGCTTCTTAAAAATTATACATAGAGCTGCTTTATTTAAATGTTTAGCCATGAAGGACTAGTTATCAACATTCCTGTATAAAAAAAAATATCCCTGATGCAGGAAGACTGCATCCCATATACATGTTTTCCTATATACATCTACTCTTTTAGCCTTTATTCTGAAAGGGCATAAGCTAAGGTATGCATTAAAACAATTGTTCTAAAATGCAAGTGATGTACTTGAAAAGCTGCTGCTTGTTCAAAATCAGTTTTTCCTCAAAAGCAGGGATATTGCATTTCAGTTTTCAGGAATTTAAAGGGACAATGCAACCAACACTGATGCCTGATTATTGCAACAGTGTAAACCATAATACTGTTGGCTTGAATCCATTAATGAATTAATCTTTCTCAGAAGAGTGTCTATAAAGAAGGTTCTTAAAAGACCCCAAGGACATTATAGCACTGATGGTTTACCATTATGTGGTATAGCAAAGTTTTACTCAACCAGTTCTAAAAGCAGACATATGGAGTCCATTAAACCTCTCTCTTTTTTGTGGTGTAATTCTGAATGGATGTATTATGCTACTTATTTAAAATATGGGTTGTAACTTCCACCACCAATTAATAAGAGTTCTATACATTGCATGCAATTTATAAGATGCACAAACTTTGTCATCAGCACCTAAAACTGAAACAATGTCAAGGACTGTATTCCAGCAAACTGTAACAAATAGAAGACTAATATGATGAGAAATGAATAACTCTGACACTAATTAAGTCAGGGGGACACAGTTTAGATGCTGTTAAAGTCAATGAAAAGGTGCTTCTCCCGTTAATCTCCTGATATTTTGAACAGATTTTTTTTTAATGTATACATTGCTATCCTGTCACACATGCATAACCATACACAACCACAATAGTCTCAAGTAAGGAACTTATATTTAATTCTATAAACAAATGTTTTAGAAAGAATCCCACACATGAAACTAATCAACTCAGCTGATCTCCATTCCACAATAAAACTGCCTTCACTGTTCTTTCCTCTTGCTGCTACATTTTGTGCCGTTACACCAGCATCATCTTTTCCCACCTTTATTCATGTTCTTTTGGACTTCCTGATCAAAGCAGTTTGGCCTTAGTCTTACAAGTGGTTCCTGAATGCAGTGGAATTTGTTACAAACCTACAAAATCCCTTGCATATACCTTACTTCCAGATCAGAGCTGCAATAAAAGATCCCAAGAGGCATGGACCAGGGGTACACACTCAAGGTTCAAAGGACTATCTTCTTGCAAAACATTCTACCCAAGTAGCAAACAGCAAGGAAGTAAAGCTTATGGGGTATTTAGAAGAATATAGGTGTACAGCTTTTGCACAAAGACTTATGCATATATGGATTGTCACTTCACAGCAAAGACTTAATAATGAAAGAAAACAACACAGGAAAGCTCATTTATCTTCACTCATCCCTCTTTTGCTGGGAAATGCAGTTAAAATGCAGAAAACCTACCACGTTTAGTGAAGTTCAAGTAGTTAAGCAGAAAGATCTTCAAAGACACAAATATGAGTAAAGGAACTTCATTCTCTTACTGAAAACTTCAACTTTTCAAGTCCATATAACCACCACATTCATTTTAGCATAACAACATCTAGTACAAAAATAAATGTGAGCTTTTGCCACAAGTTCTAAGGGAGCCTGGGAGTCTATAAATACAATATATCACACTCATGCTGGCCATTAGAACTAAATAGAGTGAAGAAAATCAAAAGGAAGAAAGTGCCATTCACTTGAGACTTCTCACATGCCAGCCTTTAGCCTGTGAAGTGTTATACAGCCGTGAAGTTAAGGAAGTACAAGGTTCTTTGTTGAGCAGACCTGTGTCTTACTAAGCCCATCACAGGCTTGGTTCAGCTCAGGAGACCAAGAGGAGATGATCATGTCCTGGAAGATGTTGGAAGTTAATACTTAGCAGCACTGTTGTATATTACAAAGCTGAAGTTGGACTTAGGTGAATGCAAGGTTCCCAATTAAATGCTTTAATCAAGAATCTACTATCATCTGCAACTTCACAGTAACACTATCGCAGCTTTTTCATTCCTATTTTGGCCTCATGGGCTTTATTCTGAATGGAAAAGAGAAACATCATCTCTGTGTGAACCCAAAACCCATTTTTCCTTTGAAAACTAGCTCTTACACTTATTTCCTTTCTGTAGTTATAAGTCCCTAAATAATTCAAACAGCAATCATATAACCAAAAATTAACAAGCAAATATAGCACAGCAAATGTTCTCAGATGAGTCACTGGACTCTTCATATTCTTGATTTGTTGGCTTCTTTGCCAAGCAATCATCAGCTAATTACTGGACTAATTATAGCACACCAAAATCATTGCATCTGCTCAGACCTGGCTGTTATGGAAAGAAAAAAAAAGATTTCTCATTTCATATTAGAGTTAAAATGAATGTGTACATAATGATAGTTTTCAAGTGATCTCATTACAGCTTTGCTTCAGCTATTCACCATTTTTCACATCAGTATGTTTTTTATGTTTTTGAGAGGGCTGCACAGCTGTATTATCTAGAACCACAACCCTACCATCAGGGTACTTTCCCAGGTCTTGTAATACATTTGAGCAGATACAGGTTCAATAGCTGTAGAATTCCAGCAGATCAGGTAACATTACAAAACCAGAAAATCTTTCTACAGAACACAGGGTGTATTTCTTTTTTCCCATTGCTTTTGCATCACAAACAGTGAACAAGAAGCAATGTCATATACTACTCCAAAAGGGTTTACTGGTCTTTTAACCAATAAGATAGTCAACACAGTAGACCAGAGTTGCCCACTGTACAGTGCTTTGGGATTCACAATACACAGTTCATAGCAAGGGTCTCTGTATCCAGGAATGTTTCTGGAATGTCCTCCACTGCATCAGTGACCTGTTAAAATCATGACTGCATCCACACAGAAACGCTTCTCTCCCCACCGACAGTTGCTCTAATGGCAAAGTACTTGCCAAAGGGGGTCTGGCTTTTGTTCAAAGAAAACAATGCAACATGGACAACAGGCAGCTAAGCTGTAACAGCAGCTTCTTAAAGTAGCAGGAAAGAAAAATTAAGAAAACCAAACAATTTTTTCTGAAGGATCTCTTTTTAAGGAACTGTTTTAAGAAGAATGGCTACTACTGTTAGAGATACAGGTACCACTGCTGGTAGATATTGTTTCCAATTATTTGTTATAACACAGCTGAGAGTGATTAGACAGTTTACATATGACTGCTAGTAGCCCAGTGCGCATTATGTGGGCCATCAGGTCCTGCAGCCTAAACACAATTCTTGATTTAATGGATAAATGAATTTTGCTAAACCACTTCAAATACAGGAATGTTTTCTGAATCTGTGCACAGGCTGTTAGTCTATTTCCATGAAGTCTCATTCCAAACAGATCAAAACACACTTCGTCAGACCCAATAAAAACTGCACCCCAAAATCCCATGCCAATGAATTCGATACCATTTTCTATGGCTGCTTGAAAGTTTCTACACTGATATTTTGTTTAGCTTTTTTTTTTTTTTGCTTTTTACTAAGTGGCACTTTCTTTGAAAGTTGTCTGATTTCCATGAAAAAGGGTTTTTCCTCCCTGTTTCTCTGCCTAACTTCTGCCACCAATTTCCACCAACTACAGTGGTTCCTTTGCTTTTTTCCACATTAGCATCTCTGTGCTGTGGGAGCAATGATCTCAGTCCTAAAGGAAAGGTCTGAAACATAAGAAAAAGTAAGGCTATAAAATTGTCTTTCACTGCATCTTCTAATGCTCAGTCGCCAGTGCTGTGGAACTTGACCTGTTCTTACAAATGGCGTTATTGAAGAACTGAAATTTCTGCTATGCTGTCTTTAAGAAGGAAAAGGAAGTAATATTGCAGTACACTAATGCAATACCAGAATTTTGCAGCATTATTAGATAATTAAGTAAGCATTAATTAGGTGGTCTCAAATGTCTCTTTATTTATAAAGGGACTGTCCTTTCACTACACAAATGCATTTGAAGTCTGTCTAACTGGGAAGCCAACACACTAAAATATCTTCAGGACAAGCTCCATGGGGAAGATAGTTAAACTTTATAGAATACAAAACAACACATGCTGACTTTCAATGCAAACACTCTACAGTACACGGTGGGTCCGTTTCTGGAATTACAAACCTCAAAAACATTTGAAATATCACAGATAGTGAAGGCCCTAATCAAGATTCCGGTCTTCACAAATTTCAAGCAGAAGTCTAATACTTTGACAGTCCAAGAGGAAAATACTTCATGGGAAAAATAAAACTGTATTCAAAGATTTCAAGTTTCTTTTCCACATGCATGCTCCCACAGATGAGCTACAGGTAAGATACACAGGCTGTTCGCTAGAGCATACTTTTCAGTTTGGAGGTCAATTTTACCCCACTGAGTAGCATCAACTAATTAATTGAACATATGGCCACTGAGAACATTAGGATCATCAGTTCTAAGATTCTTGTAGTACATGCTGTGGTATCAATAGGAATTTATTCTTTCCCTCTTAAGTGATCTGAGTAACTCTTAGATTACATTTGGGAAGAGAAACCAGTGCCAAATTAAAAAAAAAAATAAATATGGTAAAATAGAAGAGCTTAGATTTACTGCTTCATTATCTCAATTATTAATATCATTATTCTTGCAAAAGTAAAAACTTAATCATTTGGATAATTGATGAGTCTTTTTTTCCATAAAACTTACTGAAGAACGCTTCATGTATTTTTTGTCTTGTTTTTGGATTCAATGAAAAGTACTGAGCTGAAGGTAATAAAGCCACTAGCCCTACCTATTTAAGCTATGTCCAGCAAGATGTGATAGACATCAAAGTATAATGTCAAACAGTTAAAATTTCTGAAGTCTTTTTGCTCTTAACCCCAAAATAAGCCAACAGCAGATAAACCTTGTCAATAATTTGATAGTTGCTTAGTAGATTCTGACTATCATGTTCTAGAATGCATATTATATATATATCTGGTTGGCATGAAGAACATATTTACATCCTGTATTTTTCCAGCCCTATTCACTATATTGCAGGATTAATGGACCTAAAGTTCATGTCAGGAACCAAATTGTTCTAATAAAATATGAAGCATTTATCTGCTAAGAGGCTGGAAATGGCACTGGTTGTTTATTGCAAACTCTGAAACAAAACCAACAAAGGAATACATTACTTAATTTCATCCATGCCCATAAGATTTTACATTCTAATACTATGCTGAGTAAATAAAACTCACAAGTCTAAAGGAAATCCTATTCTCTTATTTTTATTGGGCATTAGGAGCAAGCTTGGCCCTCTACTGGAAACAGTCTATTTTCCAGCTCACCTCAACTACTTCTAAGGGACCTAAGCCCTCGTTATAATCTACATAAAATATATACTGGGCAAATAAGCAAAGGAACACACTCCTACTAGATCCCAGGAAAAGCACTGGATAAGAAAAGTTCATTCACAGACATATCCAACTGTCACAACATTTCCTTGGTACTGGTGAATCAATAGCGATATTCTCATTCCACTCGAATGAATTATGAATTATTCATTTCACAGGGACAGAATTCACCCTTTATCTTTGCCCTGAAAAACTCACAGAACAGTTTAAGTGAATAGAAGTACACTACTCTAAACTCCGGACATGAGGTTTTGACCATCATGGTGTTGGTTAAGGAGAAAGCTTCCAAGCAGCATGTGGGATAAAGACACTAAAAACTGAAGGTAAAGGATGCTAAGGAACAGGTCTTTCCAATTATAAACATCTGAACAAAAAAGGTTTGTAGCAGAATGAAAGCAGAAACAGACAACTAGATCACAAAATCATACAACGGTTTGTGCTGGAAGGGACCTTAGAGATCATCTACCTCCACTTTCCACTAGACCAGGTTGCTCAAAGACCTGTCCAACCTGGCCTTGAACACTACTAGGTATGGGGTAGCCACGACTTCTCTGGGCAACCTGTGCCAGTGCCTCAGCACCCTCATAGTGAAGAATTTCTTCCTAATATCTAATCTAAATCTCCCCTCTGTCAGTCTAAACCCATTCCCCTTTGTCCTGTCCCTTCATGACCTTGTAAAAAGTCCCTCTCCAGATTTCTTGTATGTACTGGAAGGCTGCCATCAGGCCTCCCCAAAGCCTTCTCTCCTCCAGGCTGAACAACCCCAACTCTCATTTTTCTACATACCACAGGTGCTCCAGCCCTCTGACCATCTTTGTAGCCTCCTCTGGACTCACTCCAACAGATGCACCACCCTCTTCTGTTGGGGGCCTCAGAGCTGAATGCAGTAGTGCAGGTGGGGTCTCACAAGAGCAGAGTTGAGGGACAGGATCACCTCCCTTGACCAGCTGGTCACGCTTCTTTTGATGCAGCCCAGCATATGATTGGCTTTCTGGGCTTCAAGCACACATTGAAGCCAGCCCATGCTGAGCTTCTCACCAACCAAAACCTCCAAGTCCTTCTCCTTGGGACTGCTCTCAAACCATTCTCCACCCAGCCTGTATTTGTGCTTGGCACTTGGCCCTCTTGAACTTCATGAGGTTCACACTGACCCACTCCTCTAGCTTGCAAGGTCCTTCTGGATGGCATCGCTTCCCTCCAGCATGTCAAACACACCACATAGCTTCATGTCATCAGCAAACTTGCTGAGGGTGCACTCAGTACCACTGTCCATGTCGCTAACAAAGATGTTGAACAGTACAAACCCCTGAGGAACACCACTCAATGACCTCCCCTTGGACATCAAGCTGTTGACCATAATTCCAAGCACAGCTATCCAATCAATTTCTTACCCATCAAGTCGTCCATTTGTCAAATCCACGCCTCTCCAGTTCAGAGACAAGGATGCCAGTTTAGAGAAAAGGATGTCAGTTTAGAGACAAGGACAGTGTCAAATGCTTTGCACAAGACCAGGTAGATGACGTCACACTTGCTTTTCTCTATCCACTGATGCTGTAACCCCCTTGTAGAAGGTCACCATATTTGACCTTTAGTGAAGCCATGTTGGTTGTCAACAATCGCCTCTGTATTTTCTATGTGCCTTAGCAGTTTCCAGGAGGATGTGCTCCATGATCTTGCCAGGTTCAGAGGTGAGACTGACTGCTGTGCAGTTCCCCAGGTCATCCTTTTTCTCTTTCTAATAATGGGGTTATTTTTCTCCTCTTCCAGCTAGTGGGAACTTCACCAGACTATCACAATTCTCTAACATGATAGATAGTGGCTTAGCCATTTCATCTGCCAGTTTCCTCAGGGCCCATGGATGCATCTCATCAGCTCCCATGGACTTGTGCACCTTCAGTTGCCTAGATGTTCTTGAACCTGATCTTCCCCTACAGCAGACAGCTCTTCAGTGTCCCAGTTCCTGCTTTTGCCCTCTGTGACTTAGGCATTCGCTGGTGAAGATCAAGGCAAATAAGTCATGGAGTACCTCAGTCTTCATATCCAAGTAACCAGGTCTTCCTGTTTCCTTCTGGAGAGGGACCATATTCCCCAGTAGCCCCTCCATGTTGGTGAGAAGAACATCCAGCATAGCACCTCTCCTCAGTGTCTCCTCTAGCACTTGGAGAAAGAACACATCAATGCATTCATACCGTCTCACCCTTCTCTCTTCTGCCTGTCCCTCCTGAAGAGCCTTTATCCTTCTATTCCAAGGCTCCAATTAGCCAGACCACCACATCTCTGTGATGCCACTAAGATGATAGCCCTGCAGGCACACAGACACATCTCTAATGCTTCTTGTTTACTACCCATACTACATGTGTTTAAGTTAGGCGCCTGATGAAGCCAATGCATTGGTTGGAGCATCAGGAATTCCTTTATGCTGCTCTTCAAGTGCTCCTCTGCTGACCCACAATCCCTCTCCAGGCTCTGGGCATCTCTTTCTGACACTGATATCAGACTGATAGGAGTGGGGTAGATTGAGATCCCCCTCCCCTGGCAACTTTCATTTAAAGCCCTCTTCACAAGCTTGGCATCCTGTTTGTGATGATGACAGTTGTCACCTTAGTAACTCCTTCAAATTTACATTATTGCTGCGAGACACGTGTTGTAGTGAAAAAAAACAGCAGTAATTTCTGCACACTACAGAGCAGTGATGCAGTAACACAGATTTTGCTGTCTCATCTCTGGCAGACATGATAATGCAGAAAACTTCCCCATCAAGTCTCTTAGATCACTGCCATGGATGTAATGTTCTGCATGCAGGTGTGTGACCAGTCAATAAACTCAGAGGCAGGAAGCTTACTGATGTGCTTATTATCCTTCATAATAACTATACACACGCCTAGAGACCAACACACTAGGACCTCTTAAGCATGCAAGTCACTGATACAATTAAAATTGCGCTGTCATAATGCAGAAGCAAAAGAAAGACTTACAGTGACTTCTTAAGCTGTGAGTGCTCAAGACTTATAAGAAAAAGAGAGAGGAAAGCCTACTTTGCAGACACAAATGCAGGAATCCATTATGGGGGGTGGTGGGGTAGAGGAATCTGGTTTTAAACATACTGACCAGCTCTACTGGTAAGAGAACCAGGCACCTTGGATTCAAATTTCATGCTCTCACCACGAAACCACAATCCCTGCAGAGCATTTAAGTAAAGCAGTAAAATGAAACATCAAACAGCACATGCAAAGCTCTAGGATGTACTTGAATACTATCAAGAGCATTCAGCTAATCATAATCCTCCTTAGCTCAACATATGTAAACAAAAGAGAAATTATTACATCCAGTAGAATATCATAGGGATCTCTAAATGGTTACTACATGGAGAGAGGAGATAGTGTTTCTGTTACAAGCTAAGCATGAATGACAAAAATCAAGAAACAAATGAACATGGTAATGAGCAATGATGACAAACAAATCAACTACGGTTGTGTCCAAACAAAACGGTTGACGTTCAGTCACAATTTCGTAAGTTAGCAGTGTGAGATGTAAATGCAAAAGAAGGATAACACCAAGTAGTTCCGACATTACATCATTTCAAAATAAGTCTCTTGAGAGACATGCTATTCCTCCATAGCATGGCATTTCATTGTGTGCTCTTTTCTCATATCTGCCAGGCTCAACTCTGGGTATTTTTAAGATTAATCAAGCCCAGAAAGACAAGTGCTAGGCTGAGCCTCACAAAGATACAGAATCAAGTACCATTTTCTGTAGAAAGAGAAAATTTGTAATGAAAATTTCACATGGAAATTGATACACTGAGTAAAAGCATTGCTCACTCCAGCAGCAGCCAACAATGCTTTCGAGAAAGGTCCAAGAAACCTCTTGGTAATAAAAGCAAATTCATCTCCCCATTAAGAGTACTCTCAGTCTAAGATACTCAAGTCTAAACCTAGAAGCATGAGATGAAGCAGTTCCTCTGTGTCCTGGTTTTGGCTGGGATAGAGTCCATTTTTTTCCCTAGTAGCTGGTGCAGTGCTGTGTTTCAGCTTTAGTCTGAGAACAGTGCAGATAACACCAATGTTTTAGTTGTTGCTAAGCAATGCTTATTCCGATCAGGGACTTTTTCACAGTCTCACACTCTGCCAGTGAGGAGGGGCACAAGAAGCCAGGACAGAGCAGAGACAGGACACCTGACCCAAAGTAGCCAAAGGGGTATTCCATACCACAGCACATTATGCCCAGTATGTAAGGTGGGGAGAGTTACCCAGAAGGAACAGATTGCTGCCCGGAAGGGCCTGGGAATTGGTCAGCAGGTGGTGAGCAGTCTTTTGCCTTGCAGAAGACCTCAGGACATTATAAGCCCAGAGACTAGACTTCTACACCTGTAAGAGATATCTCTCACTTTGGAGAGGTGCATGGGGAAGTATCCTGAGCCCTCCAAAACTCAATCACAAACAGAAGAAAAAATTACTTTCAAAGATATCACAGTAGGCAGGTTAGTAAGGATATGAGACTGTTGGGTTTGCTAACCCTACACAATCAGAAAACAAAGACCATGGTGGAGGAAGTACCATTGCTACTAACCATTCCACTGACTCTTCTCCTGGATTTTGAAGTGTCAATGCATGCACTTTTTGAAGCTGTCCACATCTAAGGATATAAACTACACGTGTAGCTGTTTATCAGCTAGAGTACATACACTGAGCTCCCAGCAAGGATAAAAATAACAAGATGTAGATGAAAAAATATGTTAAGACTTTGTTAATTAGCAAAAGCCAGCTGCAGCTAATAAGGAGAAGGAATGTTAAACTGGGATTTGATTATTTTTTTTTCTTTTTAAAGAAAAAAACACCACTTTATTGCAGCTGAGACACAGAAGCCAAGTAAATCACTGGACTCTTTCACTATACAACTGCTAGGAGAAAACTGTGCATGGAAAAACTACTGCAGCTGATCTGGTAGGAACACAAGCCCTAAATGGAGGTCTTCATTCAGGTCAAGCTTTGGCAAATTCTAATCCTTCTCAGGTGACATTACTTGAATTCGACCACATCCAGTTGATCTCTTCAAATATTTCCTTTCCTCTCCTCCTTAAGCCTTCCAGAGTGTGTGTTTAAGTAGCACAGACTAATGTTATTTTACCCAATGAGCCTCATATTACACGAGGCTCAATATGCAGTAGTTTCACTTGCTGGCTGCTTGGAAAGCTATTAAGAGAAAACAATATGAAACCAAGTCTGTCTTCAAATTCAGGTTTAACAGAGTCAAATTTCAACTCTTTTCCAAAAGCTGAAAAAAACCCTACACATTGATGCCATTGCTAATGTTACAATAACTGAAATAAAAGTTGGAAGTACCAAGACTTTTTCCAGGAGTCTGATGGAAAGAACTAAAAGTAATCTTAAAGAGTTCTCAATACAGCATTAGCAAAGTGAACTACAGCTCTTAAAAACTAGAGTCAGTGCCTGACTTTGAAACTTTCTGTATGATCTGATAGTAATATTGAATGAGACAACGATGTACCAGAGCAAGCATCACTTCAGAAATATACACTATACCTGAGACAGACTGACACTGGCCCCAGATTTACAGCAAAATGAGTGAGACCAGACTTGTATCCAGTATCTTAATCATTACATTCTCAAAGCACTCCTTGGTATTTGAAAATATTTGGAAATTAAAAAAAAAAAAAGAAAAAGAAATGGGGGAGCAAGCAACTCATATGATGCAAAATTAGTGCAATGCAAACCCCTATTTTTACAGTAACTTTAAATGGCTCAGATGACCCACACAAACACGATTTTTTGTCTCCCCTTTGATTTCACCTTTCATTTCCACTGTGCATCATCAGCAGTTTTTGCATGGAAGTATAAAGCAGAGAAGGGAAGTAAGAGGTGGAGCAGGTGCAAATTGCAAGACTTCTGCTAGACTGGGAGCCTCGTTGAAGGGAAGTGGTCAGAGCTGGGCAGTCCTGTGTCACTGCTAAATATCAGAAAGCTTCTCTGGGTTGATCTCAGTACTCCAACAAATTTAAGGTGATGGCAACAGCACATGATTTGGCCACGTACTCCAAGGATTCCTAAATGGAATGGAATCTCCATGTTTCCTCTCCGCAGCTATTACTAAAAGCCAGGCAAGGCACAAGCTAGGCACCTGATACATTTCTAACCACTTTTATAGCATGGCTGAGGTTGGAAGGGACCTCTGGAGGTCATTTGGTCAAATCACCCTGTTCAAGCACAGACACCTAGATGCAGTTGCCCAGGACCAAGTCTGGACAGCTTTTAAGTATCTCCAAGGACAGGGACTCTACAATCTCCTTGGCAACCTGTGCCAATGCTTGGTCACCCTCAGTGTAAAAAAGTGTTTCCTGATGTTCAGAGGGAACCTCCTATGGTCCAGTCTGTGGCCACCACTTCTTTTCCTGTCACTGCACACCACTGAAAAAAACCCTGGCTTTGTCTTCATTGCACCCTTTCTTCAGCTACATTGATGAGACCCCCCTTGAGCCTTCTCCATGCTGAACAGTCCCATCTTTCCACCTTCTCTGACAGGAGAGATGCTCTAGTCCCTCAGTTATCTGTTTGACCCTTTGCTGAACTCTCCCCAGTATGTCCATGTGCCTGTGGAGCCCACAGATGGACACACTACTCCACGTGTGGCCTCCCCAGTGCTGGCTACAGGAGAAGTATCACCTGCTGGCAACACTCCTCCTAATGCAACCCACCATTAGCCTTCACCGCAGCAAGGGCACATTGCTGGCTCATGTTCAACATAGCAACACCATGACTCTCAGGGCCCTTCCCAGATGGGTGGTCCCAGCAGACACTGATGCATGGGGTTGTTCTCTTCGTGGGTGCAGGACTTTGCACTTCTTTTTGAACTTCATGAGGCTCTTTTCAATTTCTTCAGCTTGTTGAGGTCCTCCTGCATGGGGTGGGGGGTACTTTCCAGAATACTGCTGGCACAAGATGCAAATAACAAGCCGTTTTTAGCAGGACAACATCCTCCTCTTCCTGTACCCTAAGTAGAGCAAAACTAGATTCTCTTTGACACAGTATAGAAATGTCGGTATTGGGTTACAGAGATTATGCAAAAAAGAGAGCATGTGCAGCACAAATACAGGAGCAGTTAAACTGTTGGCTTCCTTGCTGACAGAGATACAGATGAGGCTGAAGTCTGCTATCTGAAATGAAGGAAATACCCTTTTTGTGTGTGTGCTAGCACATGCCTTCAACACAGAGGTGATACATAACCCAGTTAACATGGACAACTGAGAATCAAAACTGGAGATCAAATACCCAGCTTTATCCCAAACTCTTAATCACCAGATTATTCTGTGCCTCCTCTTCCTCTTCTACCCTGAGACTGTTTTGCTCACCTGAAATCTTCAAAAGTATTTTTACTACACATCTGTAAGCAGTAGAGATACATACTGTGTAGCACTAGGTGGCCTGCAGGCTCTGTTCACCTAAGTGTCTGAAGAAGATTTCACTTCTCAGTTTCACAGCACACATACTGCATTGAAGCAGTTCTTAGTTTTCAGTTTCTACAACAATATATATAAAAAAAAAAACCTCACAAACATAACACTGTAAACTTGAATCAAAGTTTGCTTTATAGAAAAATATTGTTACTTCAAACACTACAAAGATGCTGGGGATATTTCTCATTTTACTTCCAAACTACAATTGCAAGTGTTTCCTAAAACTAAATTCTCCCCTCTCCCCTCCAAAAGAAAAAAAACCAAGCAACTCTGAAGGCCAAAGACAAAAGATCAAGTTCAGCAAAATCTAGGACTGAATAAAAGTTATAGTAAGCACTTGTAATTCTGCAGTTTCACTAGCTAAAGTGCAGCCGCTGAACTCCAGTATACTGCAGTAGTGCTGTGAGAAACACAGCTGGTGCTTTGAGGCAGGTGCTTTGGCTTCCATTTCAATTACATGCTTCCATTATTAACTCCCATACAGCCATAATACTAATATTTGACACTGAAATTTCACACACACCACTTAGCATTTACACAAAAAGGAGGATTTATTCTCTACTACCATTGCCATTGGCACACATACGTATTAAGCAAAAGTTATGCGTGTGGAAAGACTAGTAATGCAAGCAATCCCTCCGACTTCTTGAAGGTACCCTCTCACCAGAAGGGCAGACTTCCCTGCACTGAACCATGACAGGTAGACAACACCACAAAACAGGTGATCAGCCCATGTGCAATGAATATTTACAGAACATCATAAATTCACCAAAAACTCATACAGGCCAGGTATATTTTTGATGGCTCAAGCAAGGACTATATGTTGAAGAAATGCTCTGTCATCAGCTGTAGCTACAGCAGTAGACCACAACAGCAAAGGCACAAAACTGCCCTACTCCAAAATGTGCTTTCCCTCTGATGTTCCTCAGAAAAACAGCTTTCCTCACAAGTGACCATTCAACAAAGCAGAGGAGAGGAGACTGACCATTTTGGAGAGGAGAGGACACTAAATTTAGAAGTAAAACCACCTCCTGAGAATGCTCCTAATGAAAGCATTAAAGCATATAATTCAATGAGGACGAAGTGTTCTTTCGGTTTAGGTCCCTTGCAAGAGTGAAGCATCGCATATTTGTATTTTGCAATATTTAGCAATAGGTCTGAGCAAGCTAAAAACAAGTAGCTGCTGTGGTGTTGTGCTGTGAACACAACCTAACACACCTTGGGTGCACTGCAGTGATCCTGTCAAGACACAATTACTCTTGCAGAGTCAAAAATTAATCCATGTCATAATGTCCTAATCATAGCATCAGCTAGGTTGGAAAAGACCTTTAAGATCATCAAGTCCAACCATTACCCCAGGACTGCCAAGTCCACCACTAAACTGTGTCACTGAGGGCCTCATCCACACTGTAATCCTTGAAAATCAACCAGCTTTCTCAGATGCCTCTTCTCTCCAGAGCTGTAACACATGGGATTCTTAAGGCAGATCCCTAAACAAAGTCTTTTCTAAAGAGTGAGGTGCTTTTTACATTCCGGCTTCCTCTCAGGAAGTTGCATCAGGCTGTCCTCTCTTCTGGACTTCACTTTGACAGTGATGGCTGATGATGCAAGTTAATTTTATCCAGAAATAAAATATATAAGACTTACTCTCTCACCCCTTGATGGGCTTCATCATGTTATTGGCACACACTGTGTAAAGTGAGGCCTAAACCAGCCATGAACCAGCTATAATGAAAGGCCAAAGAACATTTCTGATAGTGGAGGGTAATCTGGGACAGATTCTGCTCTGGCAACCTTAATTCAAAGGTTGTTGTCTAAGCAGGGCCAGCATTACTGGGCCTCACTTCAGTCTGGATTCTTAAGTACCACCTCAATATAGATAAAGTGAAAGATGATGAAGCTTTAATTCCCATTCTAAAGAGCTGTAGCTACACATTTGAAGTGGAATCTCTTGGGAAGCTGGTAGGTTTAAAATCAAAACGTATCATACCCACTTCAATTTTTTTAATTGAGTAATCCAAGAAAGCAAGAGCAAATCACTAACACCCATCTTTGCCAAGCACAGTTGCTGTTCCAGTGGTTCCCAAGTTGCCCAGAAAGTTTCAGTGTGGATGCACTGGGTGTTGTCAGCGCTGCTATACATGTGCAGATTAATCTGTGCATGCACAACAGCCATCTGTCTGATATGGCTTTCTGTGGCTAGTTTGGGGGGCTTTTTGGTATTTCAAAGGTGGCAACCATACAGCTGAAGAGACCATACATTAGTGCAGAGTATTTGTGTGTAACATATTTCAGCCAGCATTTCAACCTGAAAAAGAAAGTAATATCTCTTCAGAAAGCTTGTATTTTGTTGCACCATTGTAACGCCCTAACAGAAATACTGCTGTCCCTTTGCAGTGTAAAGCAGTACAAGTTTCTCCCAATATATAAGAAGGCACAAACATTGTCTTCATTGCTGCACATGGTCTACTTGGGAGTTAGTGTTCATGCAACTGCCCACTGATTAAAAAAGCACCAATTTAGGCTGTACCTAAAAGCCAACATCACAAACACCATTTATCTTTTAGGCCCCTTCCTCTGCCTCACTACATTTATGTTTGGGTCTGGTTTTCATCAAGATGGAGAAAATCTTGACAATTCTCAAAAAAAAAAGGCAAAAGTTCTGCGAGGTAAGTTTGAGACTCATACTCCCTAAACCATATGCTCTGGATTATTTTCAGATTTACATTTTTTAAATCCTAAAAAGCAAAAACTTTTTTTTTTTAAACAGAAAATCATACTAGAAGGATTTTCATAATGTTCTGGATCTATGTTAACCGTACCTGAGATTTGCTATTACCCTCTTCAAATAACATTCATAATTCAATTAGAAGTGTTTATTTTGAAACGTAATTACAGAGCTGCGTGCCTCTTCTAAATATTACCTGTAATTACTTACACTTCCCTTGTTACAGTCATGGAAACATCCCATAAAAACAAAACAAAAGAAAGGAATGAAAGCAGATAGCATAAATTCCATTCCCTCATACAAGGACAAAGTCTTACAGATACATCAAGCACTTGGCTCTACTGAAATTTGCATTTCAAAAGGAAATACATAACTGCTTAATTACTGGATGCCGAGATTTGCAAACTGCCTGCTATCAAAAGATATTTCTCCTATTACAATGAAACAAAGAGCATGAACATTTTTTTGCACTGCTCACCAGATCTTAACAGGTGGCATCTTGAAAACCTCCCCTTGATCACACAATCGAGGTACCTCAAACACTAGTTGTTTTTCTGCTTTCCCTGAAAGACTAAAGAAAATAATCTCTTTCTGCCCCCACGCTACAATTTTAATCCTTTTTTTTTTTTAAAGTCTTTTTGCTCTTCACAGTTTGTACATTCAATTCCATAAACAAGAAGGTCAGAAAATTTAATCACCAATCTTCTGCACGCTACTACCTAAAAACGAATTTTAAGTGACAAGTTTGCATTTAAGCAATAAGCAATTGCATCAAAATAGAATAAGATTAAAGCAAAGCTATATAAATTCATTGGAGCGTTGCATTCAAGAGTATTTAGGTACAAACACAAGGATGAGACAGGGTGACCTGCACACATCCAGAAAATGCTAGCACCTGCTCCATGATCCACAGTTTAATAGATAAAGATCAGAGATGTGCTAACCAGGGTGCTCAAATGGAGCAATGCCAAAGTAAAGACATACAGTTATGGTCTTAAAACCTTGCAGTCTCAGAGGATTATATACAAAGGAAAGTATTCTGATATGCCACCATTTTAGGTGAGTTACAGTTGTCATCTCTAGCCCATGCTCAGAACATCGATTTTCACATCAATTAAGTATTTTGAAATAGGATTATGTACAAACACCAACTCCATAGAATTTCTCCTCCTGCCACCTCAATGCAGAAACTGCACTGCAAGGGTGACATCAGAGTGTCTGACAGACTCATTCTTTCACTCTTCCTTCTCCTGTGTTTGACATCGTATTACACAATTTTCTGCTTTTGGGGGCACAAACCAGAAGGGCAATCCCTTTTGACTTAATTTCTCCTCAGAGTTTTGAAAAGGCATTAGTGAAGATGAACAGGACAGTGCATCTCATGTTAAACCCTGTGAGAGCTGGAAGAACCAGAGAATGAAGTGATGCAGACAGGTTTCAAGACAGGTTTACAAGCTACACTATTGACCACAAATACACACACTTCAACAAGTGTAATGGCAAATCCTGGTCAGCAAGTGGCCTTTATGTACGGAGCTAGCTGGATAAATCCATCATGTAGACAGGAGAAACAGCTGTATGACCCAAACTCTTCATCTCCCTGACAGAGCTCAGAGACAAGATACCCTTGATACTTCACTTCCCAAGATGTTTTAGTTAGAATCCAGATATCAAGAAGTCATACTAGAAGTCTATCCCATGCTCTACACCTAAAATTACTTGGGAATAGGCTTTAAACTCAACACGACTGTCCCAAAAAGTGACAAGACTTACTCTGCATGCACCAAGTGACTTTGCAGCATGTGACTGATGCTTTCCAAAGCACTGCATCTGCTAAACGAGTACTACAATGAGTATGAAAAACATGGCAGCACCTAATTTTGGTGTCTAAAGCAGCCCATGTTGAAAGGATTAAGCTGTTACATTTGTGCATTATCAACAGCCAATACATATGAAGTCATTCTTTTCACCAAGAAAAGGATTAGCAAACACTTGGAGCCTAGGCAAACACAGAAAGTTCTCCAACTGTGACCAAACAAAACTTTAAGGTGAAAAGAAAAAGAGAAGGCACGTCTGAGGAATCTAATTTAGTCCTTACAAAAATACCTGAAACTAAATGAATCTCTAATACAAGAGAAAGTATCACTTTCAGGGACCTTATCTGTTAAACAACTGCACCAACACACAATTTTAATGTAGGTGATAAGATTGGATGTGGTGATTCCCTTCTCATTTGGGGCTCATTTCAGCTTATTACAGGGGCTAACAGTAAAGTGTAGTTCAGATGTACACATCTTCAATTATAGATAGAGGTAGTCAAGTCATCTTATGCTTACTAATTTTGGGGTATGCTTTATCTTATCAAAAGCAAGTACCTACTGTAGGATGAGTTAAAATGTACCACCAGCTCCATGGACTGTACCAACTAGCACTATATCAATTATTAAAGAAATATTACACAAATGCCACCCCTGGAGTTTATAATCAAGGATTCATTTTTGGAAAGGGATTTTATGGTCAGTTGTATGCTTCAGAGTTTGATGTAAAGCACTGGGAGAAAAGTTTGCAGCCTGTGATGGTCTGCAGGTTTAACTAGACAGTCCCCTCTACTGTATGGTTAGCTAAGGGTTTTGGGTATTGAAAAATAGCTAAGTGATCAGAAATGAAATGCAGACCCCCATGGGACAGTCAGACTCTTGGCAGAAATAGCAAGAGAAATTAAAAAAAAAACAACCAAATACAGCTTGCAGAAAGACCGTTGTTTATGCCTTGAGTTTTGATAATCAACACCTCTTCCACTTTCTAGCTTTTAAATAACATCACATTTTTCATTAAAAGCAGCTTATCCAAACACTACCATGCAAACTGACTTTGTCATAGTAATTATGCTGTATGCTGGCCTGTGTATTGTAAATGACACATTTAAGTAAGAAATTGCATTCTTGCTGTTAGCATCTTAGCTTCCCTATATTAGAGTACAAACTCACTTTTGGTATTTGTCATGCATTTTGAGCTGCTCTAGTAACGGATTTCAGCCAAATTCTTCATCACAATGTAAATCATGCTGCAGTTTTTAAAACAAAAAGCACATAAGCATGTGGCAGGGGGGTTGGAATTAGATGATCTTAAGGTCCTTTCCAAATCAAACCATTCTATGATTCCATAAGCATAGACTTCAAGGTCTACAGCCATTGAGTCCAGCATCTTGACCCTAAGTGGCCCAGAATGGAGGCTATGGGGATGGATTCAGGCGAGGGAAAGCATACACACAGCAACACTGTGCCAGCACACACTCCCAACTTTTAGTTTCCACTATAACAGGCCTCCTTGAGACATCTGTCAGGTGTATACAAGTTGTTCCAGGGTATCCTGCCTGACCTCCTCTTGCTCAAGATCAAATACATGCCAAGCCCAGGCTGTCTTTAAATATCACAAGCAGCACTAGAAATGTACTTCAGGAAACTGAACCAAGCCCCTAAACTTAGGTGTCTGATTTCATGGCGAGTCATCTGCTCTTGGTGCTTTGATCATCTCTTCTACAAAACTTCACAATCCACTTCAGCATCAACTATCCTCAGTAACTCTGCACCATTACCTAGTTTGGTACTCAGTCACTGACAGAGAAGTTCTGATTTGTGCCGGTATTTTAATGTAAGAAACTTTCTCAAACTTAACAGATCATAGGCTGTAGCCAAAAAGTTTAAAAGCTTTTACTTTTCAGTGGTTACAGTGTTACCATATTCTTGCTGCTGTAGTAATGATATGTATATAAAGAATGCTTAATAACTAACTATCCTAAGTAGTAAGGGGCTGAGGTACAGAAGCTATCCTCCAAAGCTTTACAACTAATCACAAGGGCCTGGAAATTGCTCCAGGAAGTGTTAGCATGTCTCAGCTCTTTTACAAATTCTGTTAAAAGTATTTAACGTAACACCTGAGAAAAACAGATATCTCAAAGTACAGCTTCCTCCTTTTAAGGCTTAACCCACAGACAAAAAGTTAACTGTCCTCCAAATGTAAAACATGTTTCAAGTTCAAAGGGAAAAAGACAGAATAGGTAAAGTATTTGGACAATTCAAAGATATTCTTTGTCATATATTAGGTTTGGGATTTTTGAGATTGCAAATTACTCTTTTGGAGGTAGTACAGTCCCTATAAAAGCAGATGTAATGTTTACTTCAGTTGAGTACTTCCAACATAGATTCCTTTTTCCTAGTGCTCAAATCATCAGTATTTCCAAAAGCCTGACTGCACAATCCAGCTGAGACAGTTTCCAAGATTCTCACCATCTCATAAGTATCTAGTCAGGAAAGGTAAATCAGTCCCCAACATCTGAACAGGGTTTTTCTGTAGCTGAAAAATCCATGTAACAGCCTATATATAATATTAATAACTTGTTTGTGGTCAAGATTCCTATCTTACATAAAGGTGATACAGATTTCATCTACATAATTTTGATTCCAGCTACCATGTTCCTCCATACATGTATATACAGCTACGAGTGCCATACACAGAGCTATAGTGAGCTCCAAAAAAACACCTGGGTAAATCTTCCCCACGCATTCCTGCTATTTCCACCTGTGGATATTTTGCCATGGCCACTGTCACGTACTATTCACCCATTGCCACAGATAGTACCCCTTTCTTTAAGTACATCTAATACTGAGTGAGAGCATAAAATCACAGAATAGCATCCAGAAGACAAGTATGCACCTTAACCCTTATGACACTCCTTGAACATGAGCTAAACAGAAAGACAAGTATTCAACACCCATAGTTTTTCTTTGAGTTCTTGGATATAGGTAACTTCCAATTTCCTAGTGCTAATGTGTCCCATTCACATCACTCATTATTCCAGAGCTGGTTTCACCAACCCCAAAGGGCCTCACTGGAGGTACTACAATTGAATCTTCCCATCAGTGCAGGCACTGCTGTCACATTGACTTTTTTTATGCCCAGGGAATTCTGTCAACCTCTAGATTTTGACAGCTATTTACAGTGAACCCTATGTACTTTTCCATGTTGTACTGACTGCTAAATAGAAATCTGAAGGAAATTTTAGTTGAAATGAAAAAGTGAGTAGGTATCCGCAAGAAATTAAAAAATAAAGTTGTACAATTAGACAAGAAAGAGAAAGGAAGTGCTTTGATATCAGGTGTGAGATTACACCACTGACCTTCAAGCTATGTAAGTAACCCTTAGATCCATTTTAGAATAGGTTCTGCACGAAAAGCAAATAATCATAATTACCTCCTCAGGACAGAGACTTGCAGAGAGAGAATTTGCTGGCATGTTTCAACGGAATCAAGGTTCTGAGCCAGCTAGGGACAGAAATATTCTAATGAGTTGCAAAAGTAACTAAAAGCAGCAGTGGAGTTAGAATCTGTTGATTATAATGCATTTAGCAAATAATGTTTAATGAAATAACACTGACTAACAAAACACAAATCAATGCCAGGTAGAAACCACACTCTAAACCTCAATTTTTCATTCCGCTTCTACTGCAAAGTTGCATGCCTTGGTTTGGGAAAGGGTTGAAGATGACTGGGAACACCGCCTTGCATTTACTAAATTCTTGTTCACTAGAATATCCTACATCAGATACAAATCCACTCAAACTCCAATATAGGCGTATATACTTGAAGCTTACTGTACATTTAGCTGCTTGAAGAAGTCAGCTACACATGGTAGTTGCCCACAATTCCACTGAATGCAATTGATTTCTACCTCACAGGAGACTTGATCTATGCCAAAAATTTTATTTCATTAAGAAAATGATATTATGGAGCATCTGAGATCATGTAACAGACAAAAACAGAATGCCAGAGAAATTTTAACTGCCAGTACCCCACAGTGAATGCCTGATTATTTGCAGATGGGATATGGAAAAATTGTGAAATTATTGGAATTTTTGGGTCCTGTACGAAAGCATTACTTCAGACTGCATGTGTCATAGCAAATGTCTATTATAATTTGAATACATTCTTAGGGTTTGCTTTCAGTGCTCAGAACTGGCTATGCTTACTTCTTTAGACTTATTAGCTGAAAGACTGCATTCTTCAAAGTGCAAAACAGAACCCTTAGGTGACAGCATAAAACAGCACCAGTAAGTCAACTGTCAATACTGATGGTATTTACCCAATAACTAAACTAAAACCTAATTTAAATCAATCTCTTTTGGAAAAGCCAACTGTTCAACAAGCGCAACAATCGGTCTAAGATCAATCAGCGAACATGAGATCAATTAAAACCAGCTTAAGTTTTTGTAGGAGGACAATTCACACAACTCGAGTTGGATGTCTATTCATTTCAGTACTCCCACAATGCAATCCTTAAGCTCTGTTGTAAAGCAGAAATACCACTATCACCCTCCACAGTCTAGCCAGCACTCTAAGTAGTTCCACATTTAATTAAAGAAACAGTACACCCTTTGTTAGCACAGATAGTCTGGTCACTTTAAAGGACTGCTAGAGTTCTAGCCACACACAAAAAAATTAAATTCCGGAAACCATCTGTTGAAAAAACACCAAAATTAAACTGCTTCACAATTTTATTTGTATGTACTCTGAAGGGTGACATCTGTATAAAAGTGCAGACTACTGCCCTTTCACACTTTCAGTGCTATATGTACTGGCTTAACACAGGAGATATTAGCTCCTTCCCCTTCCAAATAACTTCATCAAAAGTCCAGTTCTTTCAGAAATATGAATGTCTCGGCAGCTGAGACACCTGATAACCTCAGCTAACTTTAGAAATGGGAAGACATGGCTGAGAAAATAATAGGAAAGGGGTCAGCGAAATATTTGTATTATTAAAACATTTATACTGAACGTGTAAGCCCAAAAACAGGAAGGGAAAAAAAATTAAGAGAAAATTAAAAAAAAGGAAAGAAGCAGAAAAGCCCATCAGACGGCCCTGACAGCTGGGAGAGCTGCAGTAACCTTTCCGTCCACATGGGTGCTGTACTGGCACATCTCACCGCTCCGACTCCTGAACTCCAGTAATCCCGACACCAGCACTTAAGGAAAAACAGATTAAACTCTAACGCACCGTTTCTCTTTTTAACTCAGAGGGATCTGCCTGCTTTAGCCAAAATTGGCGGCACAGGCACCCCTTACTGCTGGGAGAGGCGCGGTTCGCTCCGCCTTAAAGGCAATCCCGAGCTGAGCCGCCGAGAACTGCGGGAGCGGCGGGGACGGGACCGGGCGGACAGGGGAGAGCCCGCCTTCCTGCCTCGGAACACGGTCACCCCAAGGATGCTGCACGGGATGCTCTTCAAAGTTCGCCGCATGGGGACACAAGCCTGAGCGGCGCGGGCAAACAGCGAACCTCGGGCCGCCGTGAGCTACGACGGCGGGACCGGCCGCTTCCACGGCTCACGGCAGCAGAGGGGCCGGCAGCTCCATTCCCGCGGCGGGCAGCTCCCGGAGAGGCCCCGGCTCGGCCGGCCCCGCGGGGAGAAGGACGACACGTCCTAAAGAGCTGGAATGGCGGGGAACTGCACTCACCGCTCGACGGCCCCGGCAGCGCGTCGCGGAGCAGACTTCCCATCGAGAAAGGGGCCACGCCGCTCTGCCCGCTCCGGCCTCCCAGCGGGAGAGCGGGAAGCAGCCCCGCGGAAGGGTCCCCACGCCCGTACAGCCCCGCGCCCCCTCTCGCCGTGCCTGCGCGGAGCGGACACAGCTCACCTGCCGGTGCTGCCCCGGCGCGAAAGGAGGGGACGGGCACACGCAGTTCTGCTGCCCCGCTGGCACCACTGACCCGGGCGGGCGACCCGGGAGAGCGGCGGCGCTACTCACCTCTCTTGCTGCGTCTCCAGCGGCCGGCTTGGCAGTGGCCGTAATCCATACAGTTCAGTATGATCAGGGCAAAGGAGAAGAGGCGAAACTGCATCCTGGGCGGAGGGGTGGGCAGCCTGCTCCGGCGGCAGCGAGGGGCGGCTGGGGGCGACTGCGTACGGAACTACGAGCGGCTGCCAGCCGCGGGGACCGGCAGGAGCTCACACGGCTCTCGCCGTACTTCTCAGGCGCTGCAAACTCGCTGCAGCTTCCAGCATCTCCCGTGCGCCGCAGGGAGGGAGAAGGGGAAAGAGCCTGGCTCCGGCTCTCCCGGTCCGCCCCCTGCTCCGGCTCTCCCCGAGAAACAAAACGAGAAGCAGCACTGCCGCGGGGCGCGCACAGACCGCGGGGCGCAGCTATCCCCAGCTCGGCGGCCAGCGGTGCCGCTCGGCCCGGGCTGTCAGCCGCGGCACAGCGCTATTTATCGCGGCGCAGGGCGCACCCCGCCCACACGCGCTCAGGTCGCGGGCACGGCGGGGCGCAGCCGCTCCCCCCCACCCGACCTTCGGCGTCACGGCCCCGCCGCCGGGCCCGGACACCGGCTCCGCGCCACGGGGCAGCCCCCCGCGGGCTCGGCGGGGCGGGCGGCGGCCGCATGCAGGCGGTGTCCGCGCCGGTTCCTCCCCCCCGGGCTCCAGCTCCTCCGGGGCCGCGGTCCATTGGTAGCGCTGCCGCCGCCGGGGGACCACCCTCCCTGCCCGGCCCTAGCGCCGCCCGCCGCCGCCGCGCCCGCGACCCTGCCTCCGCCGGGCCCTAACGCCCGCCCGCCCCGAGCCCCCCCCCCCCCCCCCCCCCCCCCGGCAGCTGCTGAGGCTTTTACCTCCTTCGGCGCGCTTCTCCCGCTCCAGCAAAGCCTCCTCGCCGCTTCCCTGCACTGCTCATAGCCTCGGGAAAGCTGATCCTCAGCGCTGCTCTCCCACTTTTTTATTCCTTTTTTGTTATTTTATTTTTCTTCCCGCAGGGTTTGGTAATTAACTCTGTTTCCTTCTTTCATCCCTGGCTTTAAGACCTTTATCCATTTATTTTCCCCTCCTTTTCTTCTGGCTTCTTAAAATCTGAGCTCATACTTTCCAAATAAAGTGCCATTTTCATTGTCCTGGGAACATGGCTCTTGTCTTCCTGAAGTACAACTTTTTTTTATTTTTAGCTGTTTCTAGCCACATCTCTACTTGGCAAAGGTACTGTGGAGCTGGTAAAGCAGGAGCTCCAATAATGCACATGAGAGAGGATGGAGCAAGTGACCATCCAAGTGGTTCCAGGTGAACTTAGCTCTGATGAAGGAGGGCCTGTTAATTCTCATAGCATCTATTACACTGACCCCACAGAGCTATCTGATTTCTCTGCTCCTCACTCATAGCCTGTACCCCAGCACTGCAGGTATCAACAAACCATGGCTTCTTGTTTGTGGTGCTGGACATAATGAGCCCCAGAAGACCTAGGACACCACAGAGAAGGTGTGGAAGCTGGGGAGGCAGCTTGGGTCTGACAGAGCTGCCAGGTCTCATAAACCCAGCTGGATCCAGACTGGCTCTGAGCTTGGTGTTTCTGCTCCTTTACACCCACCGACAATTCTGATTGTGGGCATGTGGTGCCGAAGTACCTGAGCTGCCTCAGGATAGAGCCAGGTAGGTTCTCACCAGAGCAGATGTACGCTTTCCAGACCAGAGCTGACTCTAGAAGGAGCGTAACTGTGTTCACATGGCACTGTGCCTGAGCTAATAAATCATGTTAGACCCCAGCTGGCTTTGCGTCCGTGGCCCAGACAATTTGACCACAGATAAATGGTGTTTACCATCCCATCCTGAGACCCCAGAAATTTTGACTGTATTTATTAGTATAATATCCCTCTGAAGCACAGAAGCATCAGTACCCTCAGTTTCCAGACAGAAGACTGAGTTACAAAGAAGCTAAATAACTCCCTTGAAATCAAAAAGGATGTATGAGACAGCATCAAAACTCAGTCCTGAGTTTCCCAACTTCTCAGACACTACTATAAATAACCCCTTGGCTGCCCTGTTTTACACTTACTTACTGTACAATAGTAGTGATGTACAGGTTTAATCGCTAGTATGAAATGTAAACGTTTTGTAAAGTCACATTACAGCATCTTCTGATGTCAAGTCTTCATTTATTGTAACTGTCATTACGGGGTTACAGTGTACGAGATCCCACTGAGCTACACAGAGCACCTGTACCTCTCAGTGTTGTCATAACCTAAGAATTTTAGAGATGTGACCTGTCAAATAATTAACACAGACCTAAGAACTAGGTCAGCCAAGGTCAGCCTAGCTCAGTGTCAGTGGTCTCTGACTGGATTTGGAGTGGATGCTATGGGAAAGAGTGCAAAAACAAAGGCATGTCTAAATGTGGTTTGTGGTCTTTACTTCCCCTATCTACTTACACAGTGAAACTTTACAATATATCTTGTTGCAACAGAGGCCATAATTTACTTTAGTGCATGAAGTTTACTGGCAACCAGAGTTCTCCAAGATGTGTAGTCCCCATATCCACTCTAACTTCACGTGACAGGTTGTGTGCCACAGGTACCTGCGACTGACACTTTTTGCACTGGCACTGTCTTTACAGCACATGGTTACACTTTTCTGATGCAGAAATAAAAAGCATACGACCACCCTAGAGATCCCCCCAAGCTGTAGTGCAAGGGAGAGAGACATCAGACTACAAGAAGAAGGGGAAATCAGAGGGATTAACCACAGCTTTGTAAGTGCTCCAGGAAGTTGTCTCCTTTACTGTTTTCAGGTCTACAAACCCATATTTACAGGGCTTTGTCTACAACAGTTACCTGGAGATGTGTCTTAGAGTCCTTTGTTTAAACAGTGATAACAAGACCTCACCATGAACACAACTCCATTTCTGGATGTGTCTGAAATGCATAAAAATATAAATGGACTTTCAGAAAGGTGCCCTGCTGACGCTGACGTTAAGTCCCTCAACATGTAGTACTGGGTTTCAGGGGAAACAGGTCTCAGACATTGCCCCATTTCTTAAGGAGGAAGCCTGTCACCCTTCTCCCCCCCTGGGCTCCAAGACGTGGAAAAGTAAATATGAGGAAGGTATCTCCAAGTGAAAGTCTTAGATTCTAAGAGCAGGAGTAAGCCTCAGCACTGAGATTTTCCTATGTGTAATGGGGTAGGCAGTAGCCCAGGCAGAAGCCAGCTCTGCGGAGGAAGCCTGCAGTCAGAGCCTCAGGAGCTGCTGGGATTTCAGCATCCAGGCTAGATCACCCACAGGCAGCCCCTGTTATACCTGGCACGGCTAGCCATGGGCTAGCATCCTATCACGCCGTGTAAGTACAGGACATAGCTACTTCCTTGTGACTGTTTCATGTGATTTACATCGAGGGACAGCAGGCAGGGAACATCTGCAGACAGTGAGACACTGTCGGTCTGTAACAGGCAGGCATCTGAGCTGGAGTGGCATTTTCAGTACTTTGGGAGGAAACACAGCTATGACAACTTTAAAGGAATATAATTATTTATTTATTTTAAAATTATTTATCAAGAGATCTTTCTAGGTGTGTTGGACTGTTAAGGAGACAGTATGAAAGCACTTGTATGAAAGATCCAGAGTTTGAGTGGTGGACACCTGCATCCTGGATCAAATGGTGATTGGAGGTGAACTCTCAATACTGCATGAGGTATGATAGGCAAGAACTGCTTTCAAAGAGAAGACAAGCAGCTTATGCTTCATATTATGAGGAAGAATCAGTGGAAGTACGCAAGAAAATTTATTACAATCAAAGTTAATAGCTAAGAACACAAAGCTAGACAGACAGCAAGCTAAACTGGATTTAAATTCACAGAATGTCGCAAAAAGCAAGATATTTGGCAGTAAGAATATGGATCACAGTTTTGACAGTACAGTGGATGGAAAATTCATGTTTTAAAATAGGTTGCATGGAAAGAATCTTCTTTCTAGATACAGATCAAATATAGTTTGGTTCTTAAATCTGCAGGTAGGTCTCAGATGATTAGTCACCATTACAGAAATAATATCTGAACTTGTGTTTTCAGAGAAGACTACCCAGAGGTAGAGGGTAGAAGGAGGAGATAAACAGGACATTGAAGTACCAGTCAGCCCCTGTCAGGCAGCTGGAAAGTGGGTGAGGATCACCAGAGCATCCCTTTTGGGTGATCTTCTGAAGGAATATTAAGAGGAAGCAAACACTGAAGAGAACAAGAACTAATGTAGAAAAAGAATTCGAGCACATAGGTAGCTGTTCAGGATGGTCAGTAAATCAAGAAGAATGAAAGTAATTTTGAGATATAATTAAGAAACAGTGTTTAAAAATCCTGGGAAGAATGGTGCCAGTGGCTCAGAAGCCAAATTAAAGTCTGTGGAGCCCAGAATATGTTTACAGTCACAAGGAAAGGACTGAGTGGGCTTGAGCAGACAAGGAAAAAGCACTGGGATGGGTTCCATAGGATGTGGTAGGCCTTTGTGCCTGTAGTCCCCCTGAAATCAACAGAGAGGAGTTCACTGTAGGCATGACACAGCATGTGTACCATCATGCAACACTGGGGCACTAATGAACCCTGCGTGCATTCTAGGGGGGAATTTGTCAAAGTGAGGAACTGGGAAAACTACCTGAGCAATAGTGTGTTCACTGAACATGATCATAGAAAAAAGCATTAGTCAAGGCCCAAGAAGATGGTGTGGCAATGACTGAAATACCAGATGATGAGAGTCTGGGCAACAGCTTTAGCTGTGGGGATAGCTCAGTAGAGGTGTATTTTATGTAGTTTATTCAAAAGTCTCAGCAACCAAATTAATGTACTTGAGCAGTGCTGAGACGATTCGTTACAGTGTTCAAAAATCATAATATTTTATAGGACTAGAGTTCTGTTCATTGAAAATTCAGTTTTATGTGTTGTGCTCCACAGATGTTTCACTGACTGTAAAAGACCTTACCTTCTACACTTTGGCTGTATTAAAGCCAAAGTACTGCTGCTTCTGCAATATAAAGTAATTGAACCTTTCCATTCTTTATTGGGCTCCATATGATGTGATCTGTAAGTATCCTAACTTCATCACATAGCAGAGAAAGATCTTAAAATGAACAATACCAAAGTTTATTTTAAAAGAGATTTCTCCTTATTTCTGTAGCTGGGCAACTCATCTCCTTTGAACTGAAGTCATGACCTTTCCTAAGGCCAGTTTCAGCAATAATATGTAAGTCTTTACACTGCAGTAGAAGAGATGTATCTTTATTTTCAGTGGAAGAAATGAGTTATCCTGGCAAGTTTTACATCTAAACTTGAAATAAATTTATACACAATCCAGCTTCCAACTCTTTATTTCCAAGATAATCTTTACCTCCTTTAAATTGTTTAAATGCATGTTTTTCATTAATTCTTTCAAAAGTGATCTAAAATAATAAATAACAATAATGGAACATTGTGCCCAGTTTTGGGTCTCCCAAAACTGGAGCAAGACCAATGAACAGCCACCATGTTTGGTGGCTGGAGTACTAACCATGTGAGGGAAGGCTGAGGGACCTGGGTTTTTTCACTCTGAGGAAGGGGAGTGTTTTAGTTTAACCTCAGACAGTAATTAAGTACCACACAGCCACTTGCTCGCTTCCCCCCCATCTGCAGTGGGATGAGGAAGAAAACTGGAAAAAAAGGTAAAAACAGCACAGGTTGAGATAAGAACAGTTTAATAATTGAAATAAATTAAAATATAATAATAATAGGAAACACATAGAGAGAGGAAAAAAATAAATAAACACCCCCAAGTGATGCACAGCACAAGTGTTCACTAACCACTGACCAATACCCAGCCCAACCCAAGCAGTGATCAGCCCCTTCTGGGTGACTGTCCCCAGTTTATATACTGGGCATGAGGTGCTGTGGTATGGAATACCCATTTGTCTAGTTTGGGTCAGGTGTCCTGGCTCTGCTCCTTTATGGCTTCTTGTACCCCTCCTCAGTGGCAGACCATGAAAGACTGAACAGTCCTTGATCAGGGTAAATGCTACTGAGCAACAACTAAAACACTGGTGTGTTATCAGCACTATTCTCAGACTGAAGCCAAAACACAGCACTGCCCCAGCTACTAGGGAAAGAATTAACTCTATCCTAGCAAAAACCAGGACAAGGGGATTTGAGGGAGGCCTAATAGCTCCTTCCCATACCTATGAGGAGGTTACTGAGCAGGTGGAGCCAAGATCCTTATGGAGGTTCTGGGCAGAAGAATGGGAGACAGTGGTCATGGACTGAAATAGGAGAAAAGTTCGCACTGGCTGTAGAAGACAGTAATTTTCCTTGTGAGGGTGAATACTCACCGGTCCAAGTTGTGGACTTGCCTTCCTTGGACAAGGTCTTGAGCAACCTAGTCTGGACTCTTCTGATCCTGCTTTTAGCAAGAGGTTGCATGGGGGCCTTCCCCAGATCCCTGCCAGTCTGGATGATTTGGCAATCCTATAAAAACCATGAGTTCCCAAAACAAGATTGGCCCATGCACCTTTTAGGCACTCACGTAGCTTCCCCTCAAACACTACCTAGCCACCTGGTATCTCTGCAACGCAGTGCACAAAAAAAAACCCCTCAAACTCTCATAAAATCCTCCATAGTTTGAAGAAATAAAATGATTGAAGTAATTAGTCTGGTTTTAATGTTAAGCTACAATGTTCTTTAAAAGTTATCATCTGTTTAAGCCAGTGAATTCACTACCTTGAATTCTTCTGTCTACAGAGATTTCAAACTAGGCTAATTTTAAAAAAAGTCTTGTCTCAGCAAAAATACCCAATGCCTTATGGAGGAAGACTGTAGTTATTAAGAGATTGTGACTAGAAGCAAATCTAACTAAATTCTCTTACATAGAAAGACTGTCTTCCTTCTAACTCTCATGCCTCCCTGAAACACAATCCAACTCCTACTTTTTCACAGGCTTGTGCAGGCTTTGCTCATGCAACACTTCCAGCAGTATCCATGAGCATTTTCCTGGAGAAGAAAAAATCCATTAAAGCTGGAGGTTTTCATTAAGAGCTCAGAGAAGCAAATGGAAAGAAGGGGTAACATCTCTAAAATAACTTTTGTAGCTCTCTTGAGTTTAATTTTTTTCTGTAGAAAAAAAAAAGGGAACGCAGAAAAAGTAATGAGAAAGGCATGCCCGAAATGATATGTATCCTCCTCTCCCCATTTGGACCAGCACAAGACAATCAGGTCCTGCCTGCCAGCGGTGGACACCGTATTTCTCTTGGAGTGTGCAAGAGCCAGTGTGCTCATTTGTGGATATCACATTCTGAAGGTGAAGTTCAAATTCCATCTTGTCAGCTGCAGATAATTCACTTCTTTTGGAGAATGGTGATTTCAGTTTGCCATCAACTTGTATCAGAAAATTACTGAAAAACTAACCTATACCAGGACAGTTCAGGCTTTCTGGTTTGCAGCACTTTTCATTGCACCCTAACCATAGAGTAGAGGTTTGCAACATGTATATATGAGTTTAAATTTGCTCTAATATGGCCTCAGAAAAATGGCTTTACAAGGACACGTGGAATGCAAAGATGTAATGTGAATTGGTTTTTACATAAGTTTTTACACCCTTATACGTAGATTTTACATCCTGTGCCCTAAGATGTACACAATCTCACTGCTTTATCTCTGATACACATATAAACCCATCAGCACAAGATCATAGAGTAACTGAGCTTGGAAGGGACCTCAGAATACCATCTGTTTAACTTCTTGCTCAAAGCAGAGCTAACTTCAGAGTGAGGTCAGATTCCTGAGGGCCTTCTCCAGTTGAGTTTTGAGATTCCGCAGCCCCTCTGGGTGCCCTATTCCAGTGCTTGTCCATCCTCATGGTGAAAATTTGTCCCATATATTCAGAGAGAACTCTCCTCTTCACAAGCTGTGACCGTTGCACCTTGGTTTTTCTCTGTGCACCCCATCTTCTTATAAGCTCCCTTTTATATCTAAATATATTTGTATGTTTGGTTGTATGCATCTCTTAATATATTGAATTATATGTTGATGGTATATTCTGTTTTAAACATATGGTTTAGTTTTTATTTCTAATTTGCACTTCCTCTGTTTCTTTAACACCTATAAATCAGATGATAAAGAACATATTTAAGATATTTTTTAAAAAAGACATCCTTGAGATCAAAGATGTCTCTTTTAAAGGATGTCTCTTTCAGACATCTGTTTTAAGGATATCTCTTCAAGACATCTACCCTGTTTTCCCACCGTTTCTGTTGAATAGATATATGGAGGAAATTCTTCATTGTGAGAGTAGTGAGACACTGGCACAGGTTGCCCAGAGAAGCTGTGGCTGCCCCATCCCTGGCAGTGTTCAAGGCCAGGTTGGACAGGGCTTTGAGAAACCTGGTCTAGTGGAACGTGTCCCTGCCTGTGGCAGGGAGGGGGTTGGAACTGGATGATCTTTAACAACCCTTCCAGCCCAAACCATTCTATGATTCATTTTATGAACATCTTTTCTGAATAACCTTCTAATTTAGAAACTGGCTTTGGAGGTGTCTTCCAAGTACAATTTAGAGACCTTTACTGGTTAATGTTAATAAAGGCTAAGTGTTAAATATTGTGAGGCTAAGCACATGCTTTCTTCAGCATATCTATACAGCAATAAAGTGCTTGCAATATTTGTTGGATTATACAAGAAGCATCTCTGCCAGATGATAATAAAGAAGTGAGTTTAAAAAGAATTTTGGACAGTTAAGAATCCCCAGATAAAATCCCACAATTTGTGTAGTTAATCTACAGTGAAATTCAGAAGTGAAATTGCATCCATTAATATAAAAGCCTATCTTCAAGAAACTTTCATAATCTGCAGAATATTATACTTTTCCACTGTCACATCATTGATTACCCCTTGTCTTATATATCTAACAAAGTTCAGGAAAGAAAATATTAAAAGGCAACACATGAGCATTCTCTCCAAAACACTGTGACCTCCTTTAGCTCAGCTCAGAAGAAAGCCTGGATCTGTAGATAATCCTACAGCAAAGGATCAGTAGATAGTGACACCAATAGGAAACGGGTGCATGATCTCATTGCGCTCAGGATACCAGCCCTTCACATGTTGTTGTGACAAATACCTGAGCCCAGAAATGAAGGTTTCCAGTGAAAGGGCAAGAAAAGAGCTTACATCCTATTTTGTCAGAAGAACTGCACAGTTATACCCAAGGACATATTTTCAGAAGTTGAGAGCCGCAAAATACAGCTTTTAATTTTAAGAAGTGCATAAACCACATTAGAATCCTGCTTTGTCTGGGCTCTATACCCTGCTAATCGCCATGGGAGCTGAATGCCAGCTTTTGCTTCATTGCAAGTTTTGGAAAGGTGTATCATACCTTTCTTCTGGAACAAAAATTTGACTTATATCTGTCCTTATAGTAAGTTAGAGCTAAGCCATAAGCAGAAAAAAGTGCAAATTTAAGGTCACCATTCTTCAGAGTAAAATTAAATTAGAAAATAGGGCCGAGAAACTGTGATGTCTGCCATTTCAACAACACCCCAAGGGCTGAGAAGCCCTGGCTGGAGCCAAAAGCATGAACCACAGTATGTGAGTAGCCGTAGTCTTTAACCATGCCTATCTTCTGCTGATCAGCAGAAAAACCTATAAATCATGCGCCTTACAGACTGAAAGACTTAAATAAGAATTAAAGAACTCAGTCATGCACTGGCAGAATGAAACGTATGGTAATCTAGATGTTGTCTACCTTTAATTTCTACTTTTGTTTAGAAGCTTTTTTTTCCTCCACTGAGCCCTTTAAAACAGGAGAGTAAGTGACGGCATGCCAAATGCAGATATTTCACTTTGCTTTCCCTGAACTTAACACTGAAGTTTTATCATCGCTTTAATGGATATTTTCAGCTCACTTGGACCTCAGTGATGATTTTCATTATTGAATGTCAGCTTCTTTCCCTGGGGAAAATTCAAGGTTTGGGGTTTAAGCCAGCATGACAATTAACAAATGGAATATTACATATCACATGCCCCAGTCTAAAAAAAGCTACTGATCATCTGCAGTGCCTTCATGACACTCCCAAACCTTCCTTCACCCCAGTCCTGGTTTGGCCCACAGCTGGCAGTTGAATATTTTCTGACTGATAGCTGGCTTGGTAAATACAACTAATAATAACACTGGGCCTGAGTCCACTCCTCACTGTTTAGTCCTTCTGGGGAACAGCCTCTTGCACAGTAACCAATTGTGCCAGTATCAAAATCCACATTTTATCTGCTTAGTGTGAGGGATGCAGAGGGATGTGGTTGGGAAAGCTTCAGGCAAGGGGTTTTTAAAAGTGAATTAATCTTATGCTATTGCTGTGTCCTCACCAAAGGGTCACCTTCAAAACTTAAAATGCATTTTCAATATTAGGAAAAGATAAGATGCTGTATCTTATTCCATATATACATATATATATATATATGTGGGATAGAAACTAAGGGCTAAATCATAGAATCATAGGATGGTTTGGGTTATAAAGGACCTTAAGATCATCTAGTTCCAATCCCCCTGCCATGGCAGAGATGCCTCACCCTAGACCATGTCACCCAAGGCTCTGTCCAGCCTGGCTTTGAGCACTGTCAGGAATGGAGCATTCACAACTACTTAAGGATCAGTCAAGTGGAACATTTTTGAATGTCTGCAACTAAATCTCACCTGAGTCAATACACCTAAATCCAAAATGGAAATAACAATAATTTAAACCCCCCCTTTTTTAGCTTGCTTCTCATCTAGAGACTTTGAACTCAGTGGCACCATTTAGCCTGATTTCAAAGATCCTGGAGGAACAAAGCTTTGCTTCTACCTCAAACCAGCAAATCTGGAAGGCTGAGGCCCTCACTGACACAAGCATTCTCAAATCTTAAATGCAAAATGTGTATCAATGACTTCAGTCTATCTCCCTAGCCATGACTCTGTGATTTATCAGACACATTCTGAGAAAATAGCTGGGAATGGTTTCCCTGCAAAACCCAACTGTGGTGACTTCTTTGCAAAGACACAGACGCAACAATATGCTCATACCACACAATAACAATTTTCCCTCTTTTGCCCAAGTATACGAAAACTTTCATCTCTGAATGTGTCCTAAGTAATTAGAACAGAAAGGCAGGGTGGAGAGGAGGCGATCTATACCACCCCTATGGCATCGGGACCCCTATGCAGGAAGGAAATCAGGATTTGTTAAATTAGAGAGAAGCAGGAGAAAGGAACCCACAGCCTAGGAAAGAGCCATGCTTGGATTTCAGGTTTCAGGTTTCTGCCCCCCCAGAAGATGTGCATATACATTCATCAGTTACTGCATAAAATGTTACATGCGTCAAGCCACAAAAACATTTCAGAACAGGAGGCTGAGAGCCCACAGCTATATAGCTCATTTGGAGCAATCATCCCATGACACACTCTGTCCATAATCAATCATAGAGTCACAGAGTGGTTTGCATTGGAAGGGATCTTATAGCTCATCTAGTTCCAGCCGCCCTGCCACAGGGCCACCTGCCGCAGGCAGGGACACCTTCCACTAGACCAGGGGCTCAAAGCCCTGTCCAACCTGGCCTTGAATAATGATTAAGTTGCTGTGAGTGAAAGAAACAATGCATCTCTTGCTGGTTTCCAGTTAGGAAAACACACGGCTTTGTCCAGGAAATGTGGATGTGACTAAACACAGAGGGTAAAGATGGGTTTGAGTACTCTCTGGCTGAATGGCCAAGCCTGTAAATTACTGCACAGAATGACAGAATCATGGAATCAACTGGATTGAAAAAGACCTTTAAGATCATGAAGTCCAACTGTTCCCCAGAAGAAAGACGTGAACTTTCCAGGCTTTGTTTAAAAGAAAATGGTGAATGTGGGTCTGTTCTTTGACAGAGTGGCTGTAGGTAAGCGCACGTGGTGACCATACTTTTCCAAACCCTTTGCTGGTGGGAGCAGTATCTGGCTTATGGTGGCTCTTTGGAGAGCAGCTGGGACACTACACTGCCACCTCAATACCTTTGCTTAGGATGCAGTAACTGTAACCCGCAGTGGGACTCCTTCAACAGTTTCCTGAGCAGCTCCATAGAACACACAAGGTCAGCTTTTGGGCATTCTGGGGGGAAGCAGAGGCCTCTGCATCACTGGCTTAGACCTACTTGTTGTTTCATGGCTTTTAAAAAATATCTCACAAGTCAATGATAAGAAAATGGTCAAAAAGAGAACACTCACCAATGTGCTTCCTGAGCTTCACTCACCCACTTGCATGCATCTTAGGCAACCCTCAGATTGCAGTGTAACACCCTGGGGCATGAAAATCTCCCAAGCTAAAGGAAGCCCAGACCAAGATGCTTTGTATTGGTATCTGCTTCATTTGAAACACTGATACGGTAATGTGACTGCTTGCTGGATGAGGTGGGAAGGCAGCAAATCATCTTTCTTACCAGTGGCAGTAATAGCAATAGAGTGGAAGCATGAAACTGCTGACAAGACTTAAAGCAGATTTCTCCGTACCACTGATGGTTTTCTCACTCATTCACTGTGCTCGTCATTCTTACATTATGCTTCCCTCATGAGAGCTGCAAAACACAAACTATCTTTGAATGAAGATGACTCCTCCAGAACCCCTTCCATTCATATTAGTGCCCAGGGTATGACTCAGATGTTCACAATAGAAGCAGGATTCTCCTCTGTCTCCAGAGGACGCACCAAACCAAACTTGCTTCCAGACCTTCATTAGAGCTCATCATGTTGCTGTGCCACATGTTGGCCACATTCATTTTGCTGGGAGCAACTTATTTTGCTTATTAATAAGTTGCCGGGAGCAACTTATTTTGACATTCCAAACTATTGTCCTTATGTGGATGGTTTGTACTAGTGGAGATCTTGGACCTCCATCCATGGCAAGAAGCACTGTATCATGCCGATCTTGGAGAATGCACTCTGAGCAAGTTCTGGGGCTTGACTTAGCTCTGCCATAGCTGCATGGCCATGTCATACTTTTTATTAAATGTTGGCAAGTTGCACTGTTTCGTACTGGCACGTTTCCAGTCAGCAGTCTCATGTACAAGGGCACTATGACAGAATCACAGTGTGGCTGAGGTTGGAAGGGACCTCTGGAGGTCATCTACTCCAACCACCCTGCTCAAGCAGGGACACCTGGAGCTGATTGCTCAGATAGCTTTTGAATATCTCCAAGGCGGGAGAATCCAAAAACTCTCTAGACAACCTGTGACAGTGTTTCATCATCCTCAGATTAAAAATTAGGGAGTTTGTGTTCAGATTTAATGTAATGGTTTTTAACTTGTGACCACTGCCTCTCACCCTGTCACTGCACACCACTGAGAAGACTGGCTCCCTCTTCTTCATTCCCTCCAATCAGGTACTTGTTTTTACACATGGATAAGATCTCCCTAAGCTCTCTTTTCTCCGTGCTGAACAGTCTCAGATCCCCCCGCCTCTCCTCATATGCAAGATGCTCCCCAGTCTCTGAATCATCTTTGTGGCGCTTCAGTGAACTCACCCCAGTAAATCCACACCTCTCCTGAGCTGGAGAAATGAGTGGTGGTTCTTCTGAGCTGGCACAGAAAGGCCAAGTGAGATGGACACAGGCCTAAAACTGCTTAAGAAGCCTGAGGACAGAAGATCTGGGCCTGTTTATGGACAATGTAATTGGGCTGATAAACTGTTGTGAACATACAATCCAAGATCCAGCAGAACAGAGGCCATATCAAAATTACATGACAAATGTTATTTTACTATCTAACCTGGTAGAGTCAGTTTATTCTGGGACAGAAATTTGGCTGAGGTAGCTGCAGTGCGTTTAATTAAACCCCAAATTGTCTGCAACTGGTTTTGCATTTGACACTGCAATACATGCAATACTGACTGAGAAATTTATTGATTTCTATGATTTGCTTTTTCAATCTTCCAGCAACATACTCTGGAAGCAGAAAGCTTTCACAAAAGCAAGTAGTAGCTTAACAGATAAGACATTCCAGAGCAGCTAAAATAATTTAATATTTTAGGTAAATATATATATATATTTCAAGCCCATATATCATACATGTCCAGCATGAGACCTGGATATATAAGAAAAATTCTGCAATACTGTGTAAATTGTTCAAACAAATAGTAGAAGAAAGCCACCCTTTGAGCCAACCACCTGAGGTTAGCAATTAGCATAGCTATGCTAAGAATGATTCCCATTGCAGATATCTCATATGTCTCAGATATCACTAGCTGATACCTCAGTCAAAATAAATCCACTTTGTCACTCTGTTTACACTGGTGGAGAGTTCTGGTTAAACCAAAACCTTCCCATAAACTGCACTGTTTTGTACACAAGGTATAGAAAATATTTGTGTTTGGGTTTCTGGCTTCTCAGTCAACAGTCTGCTTCTTTTTCTTTGAGATAGCTGGCTTGCTTTGAACAAAGCACTTAAATGTTGATTATAAGGGAACAAATCTCAAGCTTGCTGGGGCAGACCTGCTCCAAAAATCATTCAGGAAGTGTAAAAACAGGAGAAGGAGAAGTCACCCTGGTGCTTTCTTGAGAGGTGAGATGCTGAGGTTCAAATCCTAGATCTGAATCAGGAATCAGAGAGACATAACCCTGCCACTGCATGTCTTGGGCATGGACTCAGGCTATCTGCAGACATCCCTCTGTTTTTTTTTGTTTTTCTGCTGTGCCAGCTCTCACAAATAGGTTCAGAGAGAGCCTACCATGCAGGATGGACTCCAGGTGAAAGAACACAGTGAGCTCTTGCAAAGCTCAGCCAGCACACACGACACTGGGAATGTAGCCATGGGGGTATTCAGAAGTCTCAAGGGTTAGATTGCAGCTTTGGAAGGCATTGCAGGTTTAAATTCGTAGGCACCTGCACATGAAAGGAGGATTTTCTATTACTAATACATCCTGTAGGGTCACACAGGGACATTACTGGTGACAAATGGTCTAATGGTTACTGAAGTCATTCCCCAGTTACTGTGATCCCACCACCCAGCTGAAGAAAGATGGTTCAATACCGACTGTTCTTACACATTTCTGCCTGTTAAACTAACACAACCTCCTGTGCTAACTAACACATCTCCTCCTGCTGGTTTCTTCATCAATAGAATAATGGCTGAAAACAAATTAAAAATGAACACTATACACTATGTCTTGATGATCTGAGTAAACACTGCAGCAAACCTCCCACAGACTTTGTGCCAGATGTAAAAGTAGTTAGCTATGCTGTTCTGAAAGCCAGTTAGTTTTGGGAATGCATAGTGTGGTGAGGACAATATTGCTGTAAGAGCAATAGTAATGTCCTTACTTCTTGATATTTACAGGGCAGTCCTACCATTGCTATAGTTTTGGGGATTTTTAGCACACAGATTAAATCAGTGCTGCAAGTGAAACTGCAAGTGTAAGCCAGCAGAGATAGCTGGTTTGCTTTGAATAAAGCACTTAAATGTCAATTATAAGGGAATGACTCTCAAATGTGGTTTGGGCTTCACTTGGGTCTCAGACCTTCCTGAGGTCCTTCATCTGCACTGAGTCCTGTAACGCAGCATCCTCATTGCTACTAGTTTCTTTATCAGGTAACTTCAGGCTGGCACGTTTACACCCTCATATGCAGTGGTCACACCTCTGTTCTTTCGAGTACATACTTCGCTCCATGAATGCTTTAGATTTTCCAAGCCCTGTTCACACACAGCTATTTACTAAAATTTTTATGGGCAGATCAGGTGGATGTAAAGAATAGGCTGAAGGCTCTAATTCTTCAGTGAACTTTGTACCTTCTCCATCCGCCAGTTAGACAGATGCACCTGGAAGGCGGCTTGTGGAAGGATCTGAAAAGCGGGTCTGGGGTTGGAAACTCCTGACTAATGCAACAGCTACCTTTCTGGTTCCATATTCCAGGCCATTTGACAGCACCAAGACACAAAAGCTACCTATAATGCTTGGAACAACTATGCTCTGTGATTTTTTTATCCTCATTTTAGATCAATCTAGCAGTAATAAACTGATTCCTACGGTTCCTGGCAGCCTGCCCCAGAATGAGAAGTATTCTCTCCCCTGTTTAAATGAAGGATTGTTCAGCCAGATTTCTCCTCTAGCTCTGGGAAGTTTGGACTGCGGTGACTTCTTGGTCCTAGCCACCCCCACATCGTGTTATTTATTTGTGGCATTTTGCATAAGAGTTCCTATGCAAATTATAGCTTGGAGCCTTTGTCCGACAGATAGCAAGAGCTGCACTGTGCTGTTCCCCCAGTGACAAGCCTGCTTCGGTGTCACTTAATAAATCACCATTCCGAACACAGCAGAAAAAAAATATAAGCATGCTGGAAATTTAAAATCGGATCTTTACTGTCATTCTTCTCTCATCACAAGTAAACCAAAAAGAAAAGAAAGACACTTGCGGTACTAGAAGCTTTTGGATTGTTACAACTACTAACCAAAACCTCTGATAAGCTGCCAACCAGACTACTTTCCTCAAGCTTATTATTCCATTTCTGTTTCTGCCATTTAACTCCTCAGCTGTAATATTTCCATGCAAACAGCATGGTGTGCCCAAAATATCTTATCTTACATTAGAGAGAAAACAAAAGTTTTCAGAGAGGATACTCTATCTCTTTTCCCCCACATGGCTGCAACTATGCAAAACCAAAATGGTTTCTCTCTTGGCAGAAGGCGGGATTCCTAATGAGCCAACACACAGAAAACAGATAAAATGAAGAGACAAACACCAGTGCTTATTCTATCCTCTTTCCCCGTCCTACTTTGTCCAGCTCTTCCATCCCCATTATTATCACTAACTACAGCTGACAGAAATCGCGTAATCGGCTGATGAGCCCCATACATTGAAGCAAATTTAACACTTCTTCCCCATATTCATGGCATGGAATATTTACTTTGTCCGTACCTCTGCTCTAATTTCCTCCTAACTTTGCCTAGTACTTCTGATTCTTCTTAAAATTCTTCTTATTTAACAGATTCTTTTTTCTCTTTCTTCCATAACATGCTTCACCCTTTGAATACTTTCCTGAAGTTTTTCCTCTACTTGCTGTGTCTTGTTTCTTTGCACATTCCTTTTAAGCCTTGAGTGGAGGCTTCCTTCCCACCCTTTACATTTAAATAGGTGGATCCTACCAGCTGATAGATACCCTTTTATATCATAAGAGTCATAGAATAGTTAGGGTTGGAAAGGACCTAAAGGTCATCAAGTTCCAACCCCCCTGCCATGGGCAGGGACACCTCACACTAACCCATGTCATACATTTACTTTTCTCACAGTGTAGAGAGTTAACACATAGAGAAGCTGGAAGAGAGGAAGGCCACCTCTACAGGATCAACCTTTAGAGCAAGGGAAGATGAAGAGAACGTGGTGGGGTACTGGGATATGTGGGCTTAAACTAACACAAGCTATATGTTTTTATGGATCCCTGTGCCTACACGTTTAACAGTTCACTAAGGCTGGCTCTATACATGAGATAGCCTATTAATAATGTTTATTACATAATTTTGCTTTTATCTCCCCCTCGGGAAAAAATGTCAGTATTTTATCACTTGCAGTTCTGCTGACTTCTAACAAGCCATTTGGGGGTATTTTTTTTCCTGAGCTGGTTTTGGTGGTGAGTAGGAGTGAAGAAATTCAGTAAGTCTGTAGGCAATTGCTGTACTGGCAGTGTGCATTGGTTTTTGTTTTGGAATTGGCATGAAGGCCCTCCAAGTAACACAAGCTCTCCTTTTTGACAGAATCGACAAATAAATTATATAACATGATGCAGTTGGACAGTTTCGTTGGGGGGATGAGGACTGAGTGAGGTCAAAATGGAAAGCTCCTTTCACATCAGGGGTATTCCCTCACTTTACTGTTAAAACAAAGCACGTTTGAATGCAAAAGGCTTCTATGCCACTTCACAAAATGTAGCCAAGATCTGAGGTAACACAGCTGTCTAAATCGGGTTCTTCAATCTATAGACAGACATAGAGTAACTACTCGACAATCAGAAGTGTTTGACCTCTCACAAATTCTGTCTACTTGGCCAGGCAGGGACACTGCAAATTATCAGTGCCTTTAATCTGTGCAAGTAATTCAGCTGAAACTGTATATTCTTTGAAAATACTGATTGAATTTGTACAAGAAACTAGTATCTAACTATGTTGAAATCCAAAATAGACAAGTGTCCTTGCTTCTTCTAACTTAATTTGAACCCCACAAATTCTCTGACATTTCCCATTCTTGGTAACACTTGCTTTGTATTCAAATCATACAGTATATTGGACTATATTTTTCTTATAATTTCCAATAAATGTATTCAAAGCTTTGGAAGCTGACCGCCCTGAGTGGGTTTCAGATCCTTTAGGGAGATTTATGAAGCGGTATGAAGTGAAGGAATGGAAAGGAAAAGAAGTTTGCAATACAGCTTTTGCCACATACACAGAAAGAAAGGCATAGAATCATAGAACCATAGATTCTAAACAAATAGTCCTAGTTAGGTCAAAAACAAACCTGCAGGAAAAAAATAACAAACAGATTGCTCTCTATGTATTGCTCAAACCTCTAAATTTCCTGTATTGCAAACAAGAATTCTTTGTTCTTTTCAAAAAATCATCAGGAAAAAGGTTTTTTACACCAAGGAAATCATACAACACAAAGTTCATTTAAGTCCGATAGATAAACTGCAGTTTGGTGTAGGATAAACTCTTACTATCTAAATGTCATCATCTTTTTGACCCTTCACATCAACCTGGCATCACGGGAGGCAGAATGCTCCTTAAAGCAGTAGTAATAGGGGGAAAAACAACAAGTTAAGCATCATCTGAACAATTGTTATCAAATAACACATTGCATTTCTGTGGCCCTCTTTGTACAAGGATGTGAAAACATACTGAAATAATTTAATTATTAACATATCAACACTCCAAAAAGGTACTTTAACGTCTAATTCCTAAGCACAAAGATGACACTTCCTTATTTTGAGTTTAAACAAGAAGGCTGTGTCCAAGCCATGTGTAGAATCTTGATCCTTCCACAACCAGCCTCATGATTCCACCACAAGGTTGACACCTTGTGACACGGTCAATAAATGCCTTTTTGGCACAGGACAATTTTTTCCTTAAATACCATAACCTCTGACCACTGAGGCACAATTAAGTGCTCTCAATGTGGATATAAAAGGATCCTTGTCTTAAATAGTTGCTTCCACATACCTTGCCCTGGGTCCTTGTTAGACGAATATAACCTGCATGTTCCCACCTCTTAAAAGCTCACTTAGTGCAGCTTCCAGGCCATGGCCATTTCAGCCAAGGCAGCTGTAGCTGAGCAGCACAGCCAGCACCTTTCTGCACTTACTATTGCAGTGTGTGAAGGCTCTCACAAGAATCCAGTATTTATGATGAATTCTTCCATGTACATTGGATGTTCACTGGAACAAGCTCAATCTACTGGAACAAGCTTAAACTTTCATGTTGTTGGCATTAAAAAATCTTTGTGGCTTACTTAATAAATGCTTAGTGTATTCAGGGTTGGTTCCTCCAAAAAGATAAGCTCCAACATCATGATCACCTAATTCATGAATGTTTTCAAAATCCTTACGCTATAGAATATATTTACATCACATTATGATTTTATTTGATACTAAAGTGCAAATTTGTCCAGTGGCCATAATGCATGTGTGAGTGCAAACCTTCACAGAGAAGATACTTTGGGACACAATGGATGGAGAAATTCAGTTCATACCATCAGTGCAGCATGGATGGGTGAGGTGTGCTGTGCCTGGTCTAGGCTGCTAACATGTAACCTACTCTTTTACAAGGGGAAGTAGGAATTGAATGCCCTCCTGCCACTGAGGATGCACTGAGCAAGAAACAAATACAGTACTTATAAAAATGTGTGTGGAGTGGCCGACATGTGGCTTACTCCTTAGCTGAGGCTGCTGAGAAACCATAGCAATCCTCTACTTGAACAACTTAATGAATCTTTGGATAGCTATACAGCAATGACAGTTCTGCTCTTTGCAAAGCATTGCTCATTCTCATACAAAACGAAAACATTAATTTGGAGGTTTGCAGTTTTGCATTTTCACATCTTTAAATTACAGTTTAATCAGGACTGCATTATACAAGCAAAGAAGGATGTTAGTTTACAGCCTGTCGGCTGGCTGGACAGTCATGGTAATGATTTTCACAACCCTGCTGCTTCTGGCAGCTGTCATCCTTTCTAAGGATGCAGAATCAATGGCTCCAGCTGCAGGAGGTTATGCACTGCTCCTGCACAGTGCATTGGCACTCTGTCATCGGCACTAACCATGCAGCCATGCTGTCACATGAAGTCTTTCCTGAATTATTTACCTGTAAGGAGGTAGGTATCTGTTTGTTACCATCTTGTTTGTTTACAGTGAAGATAGTACATACACTGCATTCTCTGTCAACAGGTACAAAAGGATCAAGGAAAGCCAGGTCCACGTCTCGGCAATGCTGTGTTCTCAGCGCTTTCCCCTGACCTCCTTCAGTCACTTATTCCTGGTCCTGACTCATCACCCTTCCAGCAGCCAGCGCTTTCTGTTGGCAGCACAGTCTTAGGCCATAAAACTTAGTGAGGACTTGGAGTAGAGAATCATGTGTCTTTCCAAGCTGCTGGTGGGATTTTGTTTAAACCTTTATTTTAATATACAGCTCACAGGCATCTGATTTTGTTTTTCTCCTGGATATTAAAGGTTATATAATTAATCATCAGCTTGGGGGAAGAATCTGCAGGGAAGATTAGGAGTTCCTCACACTGCTCTTCCACTTGTACATGCTGTAAAAGGAACCCATTACCAGCAGCAGAACTGTTCCTGTACCACCACCCTGCTCTTTTAATTAAAAATCCTTGAATGGGTGTTCAGATTTCATTTCTGATGGCATTTCTACAATGAGAACCGAGAAGGCATTTATTGAAACCATTAAAAATTTTATTCCAAAATTACAAACATAACAACATGTCTTCTCTAAGTAAGATCAGAAATGAAACATTTTAACCCCATGAGATTCATAGCTTTATGTGCTACACTCGTGTAAAGAGAAAACCAAAATTGTTATTTTCTACACATGAAGGAAAACTTGGCAGTGTAACACTGAAACTGCTCAATGAATTCACTGGAAGAAAAAAAATAAAAATCAAACTTTGTTTGAAAAGATTCCTTGCAGTAGGGGGAATTATAGGATTTCCCCATCTTCTGCTTTTCTTCCCAAGAAGGAAAGGGGAAGGAAATCTTACACTGGTCTTCCTCTCCCCCTTCCAAGGGCTTCTTTTAGCAGTTACTACAAATATTTTTTTAAAAGCCAAGCCAAAACAAGAGGCACAAAGTGGACCTTATCTTCATGTCATTTAAAGAGAACAACTATTCTTGGATGTTTATAAAATATTGCTACTAATGAGATCGCTAAGTCTTAGTCAATAGAAAGTTACGACAGAATTTGCGATTGTCATGCTTGAACTCTCATCTACTGCCAACCTACTGCAAACCCCTGCTCTGGCCAGCTGTGTCCCGGGGCTGAGAACATGCTTTCTACTGTCTTCCGCTCAGTCCCTGTGTAATTCAGTCATACCTCAGTTATTTTGTGACCTCCTGACTCGCTCAGCAAGGAAGACAGCATGTTATCAATACCTATGCGACAAGCTCTGCTGAGCATGTATTTAGATCTACAGAGAAGCCGTATGTCTAAAAACAGCTAATCCGCATTTAGATATACAGAGAAGTAGCAGCGCAGAGTGCTATGGCAGTGATTTTGGTTCAGCAAAGCTTTCCTCTCCGAGTAGCAGCACAGGCACACAGAAAAAACTAAATCCTCTAGGTCACTGGAAGCACCCAGTAGGTTTACTTCACCAAGATTTACCTAGAACTACAGCCCTTCACAGTCACCAGGACACCCTGAATGAAGCCTTCCCCTTTCACTATCAAACCAAGGTGAAATCCATGCCGTTTAAGAGAAACATTTTAGCAACATTACACTGACTGTGTAACAGCAGACAGACCTTTAGAACACTCCTCTCCACCACGTAACTATCTATCTTTATGCTTTGGTTTTTATTTCAAAGACTGACATGAACTTTCCACTTCTCCTAGGAAGAGACAATGTCAGGTAACTAAAAGAAGTAATAAAAAAAGGTAATAATAATTTGTTTAAAAAACCCTTTCACATTAAATCAGAATGGCAGAAAACTGGAAATGTTACTCACAACATTCTTACAGGTACCTGAAGTACCACCAGTGATTATGGCTTGCTCTGAATTTTAGATGATTTTTACAGTATCTATTTTAGTGAACTGACTGACAATTGTCTCTTGTGGGAAGTGATATGAAATCTCATTTTGTACTCCTGAAGCCCACCTGACTGCATGCAGTGACTGACCGACTGCATCAGTGGTGTCAGTGATCACTTCACCTGGATTTAAGTGCTAATATAAAATGACAACACTCCTCGCCCCCCACTTCCCTTCAACATATAAAAATCATCCCACAAAAGCATCAGTTCTACATCTTCAAAAAGTTGAAGAAACTTCACCTTCTCAGTGTCCTTAAAGGGACCACCCCCCACCCCCCCACAGTCACTGTAATTTACTGCATGTGAACATAGGTTTGCTTTGTGAGCTGGACTGATGCCTTTCATGGGGGACCCCTTAAGATGTACAGCAGCTTGTTGGTGGAGGAATTCAAGTGTGGGGATGACAAAGTATGATGATGCACAATATATTTACAGCAGGTACCTTCATCATTTCAAACTGAAGTTATCCTTTAAGGTTTACACATGAAAAAAATTCTTAAGATTCAAAACTGTTCATGTTAACTAATGTTTCATTAAGTATCCACCAAGATTTGAAACAGTGCTACTATCTACAGGTACCTTTTGTATAAAGGCACACCTGCTAGATGAAAGGCCAGGAAAAAAAGCCAGTAAAAGCTATGACAACAGTTTTGTGCTCCTGAGACGAGATGATTTTAAAACTCGGATTATTTAAGTAAATTCTTCCTGTCAAAAGGAAAACTGCATGTGGGCCATGTGCCTACTGTTTACAAAAAACATTCCAATTCTATCTCATTTAAAAATTCTTTAATTATTACACAACAGCACTTTTGTGATTGTGTTATCAAACAGGGAGCATGGCTATTACACAATCTGGATTGTTCTAAAGTGAGTGTTTTGGGGCTGTAATGATATAGAATGAAATTACAGCTTGCAATTTAGTCAATCTCTCAAGAAAAAACTTGAGGAGCAATAAGAAACTTGGCATAAAGAGCATGCTTAGTAGCCTTAGGAAATGTTGCTGTCAAAAAGCAACTTGCTACCTTCAGCCCCAATTCAGACTCTTCATCCTCATCATAAGAGCCAATCCTATTCATAAAGTGAATCCTTGTGCTCCAGACCAGCTTTCTGCATTGGTGTATATAGTCCAGCAGAAATCTACCTTTAACTGCTTATTTTCACTTCTTAAAATTCCCCCTGCTACCCACCACAACTGCTTTGACTGTCATAAGGCAAAAGATGTAACTAAGCACAATAAACCATGCTTATTACAGCTAGATCAGTTCTTCTGATAATATTCTGCTGTATTAAAGTATGTTTTAAAATAAGTTGCAAGTATTCTAAAATAAGTTACTAGTATGCATCTTAATAAATAGAAGACATTAAGTCATAAAATCATTTAGACTGTAAAGAACCTCTGGAGGTCAACTGAATCCAGCTCCCTACTCAAAGCAGGTCTAAGTCTATCAGGATGGTGAGGTAAATTCACTTGACCATCTCCAAGGGCTAAGATTCCATAACATCTCTGGTTTCAGTGCTTGATCTTATTCATAGTAAAATCCCAAAATAATATTTTTTTTAACCCCTTAAATCTAACTGGAATTACCCTATTCGTGTCCACTGACACTCATCCCATTTCATGTACCTTCAAGACCAGTCTTGCAGTGAATCCTCCCTTCGAAGGGACCAAAAGCAACACCAAGATGTGGTTTTAGCCTTGCTAATGAAGCCCAGAAAGGACACTATGGCTCTGCTATGGTCACGTCTCTTTCCACAGGGGCACTTGCTGCTTGTGTTCACCTTGCTGTCCACCATGTCCCCAAGCCCTTTTCTGGAAAGCAGCTTTCTGTTCAGTTCAGGACCCCTCCCTGCACTGCTACATGAGGTTATTCCATCCCAGATACAGGACTTGACATTTGGCTTTGCTGAACTTCAAGACATTTCCATCACCCAAGTCCTCCAGCCTTCTGCACTTCCCCTGAATTGCAACCCTGCCCTCCAGCATACAGACTGCCCCTCCCCTCCTAGACTGGTATAGTACAGGATTAGGCATGGAAGTGAAGAGACTAATCTGTCTTGAAAATGACTTCTAAAGAAAGAAACCTACCATCCTGATGGACAAATCAGTTCCTGTGACTGTTACCCAGCCAAAAGTGTAACTGCAGACAGTAAGCAGAAGCGCTGGCAAGTTACAGCAACTTTCCACATGTAGATGAATTCCAGAACTTTGGGAGCAAAGAGGGAAAAAAGGTACATGGATAGAATAAGGTGAAGGCAAGTCATTAATTTTTCCCTTCAACCTTAAATGCAAAACTGCATAAAGATAAGTGTCTGTTTCTTTCCAATATTCACATTCACCTCACTTATCAGTCACTACACAGAACCTTGAAAAGGATCTTGAATTTTCTCAGAAGTGCTATGATATATTCTGCAGTGCAAATGTGCTAAGGAAACAGAGGGAAGTGTGAAACCCAAGCTGAAAAACCTAGAAACTTAAGAAACCCTTCAAATTACAACAGCTGAACACCACAGGGTTTTGTTGCTTCATGTTTGCACGATTAATCTCAAGAACTTCAAAATTTCAAAATGTAAGCTTTAAACCATACACAGCTCATTAGTTACACCTTTTGAAAGGCTTTTCCCCTCCTTGAATCAAAAAGCTCTACTCCAGAAAGTTTCAAACACTGGGCAAGATTAAAAAGGAGATTTAGGACAGGAAAAAAATCTGAAGCATGAACACACAGGTCTACACAAATTATTCTGCTTGTAGGTTGTTAGGTTTCATAAAAGGTGTAGGCTATACATGCTTTTGCTCCACCAAGCTGCTTCTGTGGCAAACAAACAAAAATCTGCAAGTGCAGAAAGATTCCTGTTTGGCCAAACATTCAGTGGGAATCCATTTGTTTGTACCATCCACTTATTTTTTTTAATTGCAACAGCAACTGTAATTCTCCACTTCCAAACTCAAACAGCTCTGACAGCAACTGCATTCTTCAGGACAAATCTAACAGAACCAATACTGTAAATTTTGCAGACTGTGATCCTAAATGCTTCAGACCACCATTATGCTAAGAAGCTCCTATACAACATAATTATCTGTTTAAGTTAGAGAGATGCAGAGACTGTTAAAATTGGCTAATTTTATTCAAACATTGTTAGATGAACACATGATTACCTTCTCAGCAAAGTTACATATTCATGTGCTTTTTATTGAAAACTGTTTTTTTTTCCTCTACAGGAGTATTTCAATAGAAGCCAGAGTCTTGAGTAGCCCAGTTGGGTGCCTAAAAAAAAAAAAATAATGATTAGTAAAAAAGAAATTATTATCTATTGGCTATTGAAATTTATGAGAAATTGTAAAAAAAATACTGATACATAGCTATGAAGTGGCAATATTGTTAATTAGGGAAGGATACCCTACAAGTTTAAAGTAGATGTTGATACAGCAGAAATACATGATGCAATTAAGTTGTACAGCCTGAGCCCTCTAAACTGGTACTTTCAGAAAGGAAAAATTCTAAATGAGTCTAAAAGAACATAAAATAAGCATATATATTTTTTGAATGCAATAATATCACATAAGTTTCACGACTTAACTTCACTGGAATAAACTAATGCACCACTCCCTGTTCAACTCCCATCAATATTTCAGACAAGCAATGAGGAAGCCCAATAAAACTTCTAACACTTTCCAAGTTCTTTTAATGTGTGGTTTGGTTTTTGGGTGTTTTTGAGTATATATGGCTGGGTCCTTAAGTAGACCTCAGAATTATCCACCCTACACTGCTGTTCTTCTTTACAACAAAGCTGCCTATGTTTTAAGGCAGACAGAGGCAAAGCCAGATGATCTTGCCAACTTCTTCACTTTCACTAGCTCTACTTAAACCTCTGGCTGACCTAATTATATTCTCTAGTATTTCATGAAATGGGTTTAACAGTTAGGGTTTTGAACAACTCCTCCTTCATGTTCCAGTCTTAAGTCTTATATATACACCTACAGATATTTAAATACAACCCACTTGAAAAAAAGTAATATAACTACTTTGACAAAACAGCCTTCAAAATTAGCCCTTTTCAGGTGGTGAAGGAAACCATTTAAAGGAAGTAGAGAATCAAATGGTGAGAGAAATACACTTATTTATGCAACAATAAAAGGAATACTTGGTGATTAAGAGACAGGCAAGAACAAGAATCACTGCCTAATGCTCACCATAAGGAAAAAAAAGTTTTCCAATTTGATTCCTAGTGCCAGAACTAGAAGTAGGTATATTTGATGAATTAAAGAACAGGCTAAGAATTATACTTCAGTATATCTCACAATAAAAAAAACCAAACACCTCAGGAATTCAGAAAAACATAACTTATACCAACCTCAGATCTACCACTCTGATTCAATTTCTTCTCAATGTTCATAGCCAACATTTGACTACGGAAAGACAGGCTTTTGGTCTTTTCAATCACTTGTTGGTAAGGTGAGACTGCATTGTTGCCCATGACTACATGGCCCTAAAACACAGCAAAGATAGAACAATTAAACAATCACTCAGAATGCTAAGCCTTTAATAGAATGCTCTGCTTTCAAAGCTTTCACAGTTCATCTTACACACAGGATCAAAACAGAATACATGAGTCACTTTATGGGCAAAGAAAAACAGCAGAAATCAGAACTCTCTGTTCTTGAATACAATAAAAGAAATTTAATGGAAAACTCAACAAATTCACCTGGATCCATGTGTACAGTCTTACCAGCTTTGAATCCAATTTGGCATCTAGTCGTGCATTTCGAATTAGATTGACAATCCATCTTTCTGCTTCTTCAGGAGTCATATTTAGTTTATCTGCCAACATACTAAAGATAACAGACTTATCAGATTGTGAAATAAGAGTCCCCCTGATGTTGGTAAACACTACTAGGGACTGCGGAATACAAGTTAAGCTAACACAAAATTTGATACAGCCCTAGACTTGTATTCAATAAATACCACAAATCTGGGATGCACACTGCCATTCGTCTGAAATGACTTTAAAGCTTACATACATGCACTCTTGCCTCATCTCTCACCCCCACTGCTTTACACTGGGACAGTGTGAATAAGGAATTCACATCCTGAAGTATATAATTATTCTGAACTACATCATCCTATAGTTAAAATTTTAACCTGTACTATTTTTCTGTATTCCTATTAAATCGTGCCTATGTGAACATTCTTTGGAAAAATGTCAATTAAGTAATTTAACCACAAGTTAGCAAACACCATTGTAACAAGAACGATTGAACTGATTTTCTTCTTACTTAAATCCAGCCAGCAGTCAAGAGAGTTTAGACCAATTAGTCCAGAAAAGTGTTTATCAATAAACTTCATATTGAAGCTTCAGGAGACAGAACCATGAGACAGTTTAGTATAGAAAATGGGACAGATAAAACTGCAAGAAGCTTGAGCATAGTGTAAGGAGGGAAAGTGGAGGAAGACAGAGCAAGGAAAATTCTTAATGAAACAAACACTCTTTTCCAGGAGTAATTCCTTCTGATGGCATTCCCTGTGGCTTTCCAGCCAACTCCTTCAGCTTCCGGATGGCAGTTTGCTCATACACAGGACATTTATAATGCTCATTCTTCCATCAGCTTTCTGACTAAGGTTACAAACATGAGGTAAGGGCTACAGACATGACCAAAAAGCCGCCTGGCTACACTGAGTAATGACACATTCAGGTTTACAAATACACATTAACACCATTAGTACTAAGGAATGGAAGCATGAAAGTTGTACTCTAGATGACCATTGTTCATAAAGACCCCCAGTGTAATGCAACAGAAATTACCAAATAACGATGCAGTGATTTTATTAATGTTTCAAGAACACTGGTCTCTCATTTGAGGTTAGAGGTGATTTCAAAGGGTACTTTCAAAAACAGTTCTTGAGATTATTTCTGTCCCTGTGTCTTAAAAGAGGATTCACTTATTTGGGTCATGATTTAAGTTTTCCTTTACTTAAAGCACAAGTTTACCAAATTCCACACATCTTTGTATATAAACAAGCCTATCTTGTACTGCACAAAAAATATATAAAAAAAAGAAGAATGAAACATATTAAGGTCTTCAATTAAATCCAGGCATATCAAACTAACCAAAATACATTTTGAATTATTTTCATCTATTACTCCATGTTAAACATGGTATTTCAAACAGTAAACTAACTGCAGGATGATTTGGGATGTGCAAGTTCTACATTACAACTGATAAAGCAACTACATTCTCTGAAAGCGTCAGCTGCTTAACACATGTAAGTAGTAAAAAACAAAATTAACTGGGACATCTATTTTGCACTGAACATAAATAGCAGATTTCCCACTAATCGTTTTCAAATTTGTTCTGAATAAACAGTACTTATCAAACACTGTGGTACAACCAACTAGTTTTCAACTCCAAGAATAGCAGTGAAAATCACTTTTAGACAAAGAAATGCAAGAACCATGCCTCAGTCATTTAATTAAAAGCATTCTCACTAGCAAATTTCTTCAAAACCAAGCCTGAAATGCACCAAGAAATACTTAAGCACCCCACTTAATAATCCACATCTACTGATTGTTAAAGCTTGGCAAAATTTAAGGCTTATGTCCATTATTTGAAACACAATGACTTACTGAAAGGAATCTCACAGTAATTACCTGAAGTGATATATGGTAAGAATATTCATGTCAATATGAGATGTGTCTGTCTCAACTCAAAGTACATCATTCACCTCAGAGAACACTATAATGCTTATAAAATTATGACACTGCTGCCTGTATTTATGAATCACACATAACAACGAGAGCCAAATACAGCACTTACTATCCTATTTGAAGTTGAAATACCACATACAGCACAAAAAATACAAACTGTAAAATAAGTGAACTTAAATAAATGACAATCATCTACCATAAACCTGGATTTGTTAAACAGAGCTTGCTATTTCTGTTGTAACAAATCACTAGTATGTTACACACACTTTATCAGTATTTTTTGACAGACTGGGAACATATTTAGGATACAACCTCCACACTCTCTGCTGACTGGAGCCAGATCAGAGAAGCAGACTTCTCACAACAACATCTAGTCTTTAGTTAAAAAAGCTTAAGCACCTAATTTCCTTTAAAACTTGTGCTTAAATATGCACAAGATTCACAGTACTAAAATAAATAAATAAATAAATAAATTATAGGAAATAGCAAGAAACGATCAGGAAGAACTACATTTGCATTTGTTCTTCCAAATACTTATTCAAAGACCCCTTATCCCTGTGTAGTACTCAAAGTGATTTTAGCTAAAGTACTAGCTTCCTTATAAAGTGAACATTGAAGTTAAGTACAAGAATTCAACTTTGAAATCTGATTGTTGTAATTTAAGTATATCATACTAGAGCTATAAAACTAGAATGACAACTATCCAATTACACTTTAGTTTGTGATTTTATCTGATGACTGAGTAGTCTAGTACTGAAGTTTACACTGTCTGTCAAACTGTCATCCAAGACTGATGTTTCTGAACTGCCAAATTAAAAAGTGATCTTACCCAATGCTGATACATTGATGGATGCGACAAAAAGTTTCAAATATAAAGAGACGGGCATTCTCAATGAAGTCCTCAAGGCATGCCACTAAGAAGAAATCATTCACAAGCACCTGCAGTGTAAAGAGAAGGGGAACACTGAGGACAAACATGGAAGTAGCAATTTACTTGTACCATCAATATCAGTAAACAGTTGATCTAAGCACAGTTCTTGGTATATTCTAAGATGTGAAGGAAAAGCTACAGATTTAGAGGTTTTCATTGTTCTGCAGCTTGTTAAACAAAAATTGTATGCTAACATGATTACTGAGATCTGACTCAAGAAGAAAACAAAGGTCCCTGCAACACAAATTTAGCCCCCTGCTCATACTGTAGGATTCTTCTCCCACTCCACTTTGCAATTTGATCAGCATTCTCCTTACCAAGCAAAACAGCTCCTTAGCAGTGCAGGTGTGCCTATGAAGTTTAGATTACAGGACCAGCAGCCCTATGTAGTGAAGACTATTACAAACCACTTGATTTTCAGTTAGGTGACTAATACTAATGAAAGAAAAGCCAAACCAGAGGATGTAAGAAATAGTACTGGTGGTCAGCTATTGGGAATACTGACTTTCACAGGAGTCAACCCAAGCATTAGGTATCTTCTACTGTTCACAGTATACTAACTAAGGGTTTTCCAAGAATACGTACCTAGCTATCTTAATGTTACTTCCATTACTTTCCACCACTACAGTTCCAGGATGCAGTATCTTTCACTACAAAAGGATAATCCAAGCTTTTCTTTGAGCATTTCTAAAGCACTAATGGAAAAGCTGAAGCTCAGCCAAATTAATGATTACCTATCACTACTTCTAGAACTGATAAAATGCAATTTTAAAGCTATATCCTTACCAGCAAGTCTTGTTTAAGTGTTACAAAATGAGTTGTTAAAAATCCCCCTCCCAGCAAACCCAACTCTACACACTCGTGAATTAAAGCTCATCAGAAAATACTGGCAACGGAATCAAACACCACTTCGAACAATATTAGCTGGTCATTATGAATTTGAGGGATCTTTACTTAAGGGAAAGAGTCTTATGAATGTTATAATCCTTACTGTTTCACACTCTCTCAGCTTCTTCTGCGCACCATCAAAATCAAAATTAACGTATAAGCATTCCACAAACTCTGTGATAGGGTCCCTGTACGTGTAGGACTCCTGTGAAAAAAATAAGGAATAATATTAGGAATCAAAGCCACAAGAGAACTCAAGTATTCCTTATATTCTTTAACCACAATTTAATACTAGAAACAAGTCCATTATCATAGAATCAACCAGGTTGGAAACTACCTTTAAGATCACCAAGTCCAATCCTTACTCCAGCACTGCCAAGGCCACCCCTAACCCATGGCACGAAGGGCCTCATCTACACAGTGTGTGAATGCTTCCAGGGACAGTGATTCCAGCACTGCCCTGGGCAGCCTGTTCCAATGCCTGAGCACCCTCTGGGGAAGGAATTATTCCTCATCTCCATCTAAACCTCCCCTGGTGCATCTTGAGGCCATTTCCTCTTGTCCTGTCCCTTGTTCCTTGGGAGCAGAGACCAGCCCCACCTTGGCTCCATCCTCCTGTCAGGCAGCTGTAGGGAGTGATAAGGTCCTCACTGAGCCTTCTCTTCTCCAGACTAAACCCCCAGGTCCCTCAGCAGTCCCCCATCACACTTGTGCTCCAGGTCCTGCACTAGCCACACTGTCCTTCTCTGGCTCCACTCCAGCACCTCAATGTCTCCCATAAACCACCCTGGAGAATAATAACTAAGTTAAACTTCACCATTCCTCTTTTAAAAGCAGTATAACTGCACTCTCACCCACCCACAGCAGCCTGGATAAACAACCAGAAGCGTAGTTTCACATTCAGCTTTTAGTGCTGTAGTCTTTGGGTTTGAAAAATGTTACAAACTAGAGCTAGTTCTAGCTCAAACCTCCAAATTTCTTAAAATATGGAAGAACAGACTGACAGGCACTCTTCCTAAATTCTGGTTTCAAACAGTAGTCCAAGACAATATGCTTCATATTTCAAACTGAAGGACTGTTTAATTCAAACAGACAATATAGCTATCAAACAATGCTACTTTCTCTATATTAAAAAATACTTCAATTTGGCATGAAAAAAATTACTCAACTTTCAACTACAAGGCAGATCTATATACATCTGGGTAAATTACGATGTAATTTAAGACATTTAACGTACAATTTTAAGACAGGTTAACTCAGTATCTGTCACTACCTGCTTCAGTATACAACAAAATCAGCAAATTAAAGTAGTTACTAATAGATTTATCTAGATCAAAGTTGTTTTTTCTTCCTCAAAGAACTGTATTTACAGTCTTATTATCTAGGTTTAAAATTCAGTTTTATAGGTAGAGGGGTCTTCACATCACAACTGTCCTTGTTAACCACATAATTAACATCCACTATGTAAAACAGCCTTGGATCAATCATCTAAAATTAACAGAGATGAACAGTTTACCTGTTGGCTACATATTTGCAAAGGTATTACCAATCTCTAATTGCTAATAGAGATTGGTAATTTCCTATGACATTTGACAAATCACTTAATTTGATGCTTTGTTTTTCTTGTGTAGGCAAGTCACTAGTTATCCATCTAATCTACGTTAAAAATGTATAAAACCTCTGCATTTCATGATTTAATGTAATGAACCATACAGACTAGAAGAGTACTAAAAAATAAATCTCTTATCAGATATTTCAAAATCAAATCCAGCAAAGTTGGTATTTTCAAAAGGAAAACCCTAGTGATTTTTTTTATTCATACCAATTGTAGAAGATAAAACAGAGGCAAAAGTTGTTGTGAAATGTTACTTCAAATATTAGAATTTCAACGCTAAAATTGGGTTTTAAGACAGAAGATGAGTCTTAACAGTTCAACTACTTTACAGTTTCTTATGCTACTTTTGCGAACACTAATGCTTAGAACCAGATTAAGATACACTTAAAAGTTGATCTTTGCATTGACTGTGCTTTGTATAGGTACTTAAACATCAATGCTTGAAGTGGATATAACTGACTGCTACCCTGTAATAACTTCACTGTCACTCATATACCATAGTTTATTATTCACTATATTGTTATAATTACAAGTGTTCAGAATAAAATCCTTTTGCCATAAGCTCCACTGCTACCAAGCACAATTCTTTTATTGCTCTTGTCCACATCTACACCCTCATATAACTGACAGAATAATTTTTAAGAAAATGCAAATAAACACAAAACAATATACTTCAGTGGTTTTGAAATGCAAGCAAGGTCCAACAAGATCCCTTATTCACAGAATTACTTGGAGGAATGGCTGAAACACAAGAATCAGATCCAAAGCCATTTCACACACTGCGCTGAATTTTCTGCATTTAAACACAGAGAGAAATCAAAACCAAAAGCATACTCTGATTATTACTTGTTGACATCAAAGGAGGAAAAATAATCATTCTGTCCTCCCACGGATTAACATGCATTTTACTTCACAGTGAAAAACTGTTCAATGAAAGAAAAATACAGACATCCTAAAAAAGGCATATTATTAGAAGAAAGTTATGAAGAAATTTCAGTAAAAATGATGAAAAAATTAATGGATTTCAGTCCTTACCTGCTGAATAACCTTGACTAGATCTTTCAGCACTTGTCTACGTTTTCGAACATCCTTATTTGTTATGACTGCAGTAGTCAAATATCTGAGAATATGTGGGCACATGGTCTGAATTGCATTGAGATACCTAGAAGGATAAAATACAGATCAAGCTCAGATAACGCAATTTTGCATCAAAACAATATTCATGATAAATAGCTTAGACACCTTTTATGCAATTCAATACCAGGGCTTATGACTGACCATTTATTAAAATACAGAAGAACAATTTTTTTTTGTCAGTCTTTCTGGGGCACAGGAAGGAGGAAGCAAGGGGTAGAGAAGGCAGCAGTGCACTAGGGAAAGAAGAGGCTAGTACTGAAGAAGAATGGTTGATATACTATGTTCAGGTCAATGCCGGCCTTGGCTGTCAGCTACACTAGTTTCACAAGAGGGGTTTGGACAAGCACAAAGAACCACAGGAAATCCTTTTCTGAATTGTCATCTGAACCTGCAACTTTCCTGTTCAGCTGTCCAATGAATTAGCCCATAAGCACAAGTGAGAAATTACCCCCACCCCCCATACCAACACATATACTATGAAACAAAAAGGAAGCAAAAAAAGCCCGCAAATTACCATCCCACTGCAATCATCATGGAAAAAATTCAACTGCCTTTTATTACTATTATTCCCATTGTAATATGTCATATCCAACTAGGTACTACTTGTAGTTTCTCAGTGTTCAGCTGTTCTTGACTTGAAGATATACGTACAAGTCGGTCGTCTCACAAATGGCTATAGCATTTCAATCTTAACTTTTATTCTCAGATTTTTCTCAAGTTGCCTTCTTAAAAAGGTTTTGTAAAATCAAAATAGAACAATACCTTCCCCATGAGTCTTAAAAGATGTGATGGGGTTGGTAGTCTAACAAAATCCTTTATTCCATCCCCTCAAAGCACCAGAATAAAGAGTAACTTCCTACTTCCACACTGTTTTCCCTTGAAGCGGGAGTATAACAATGAAGAAAAGCTGATTCTAAACACACATCAAAAACCCCAAAATAAAATCAGAAGACAAACATGGAAAAAGAAAGGCTTGGAAAAAAATATTCTAACTGTTACTGTCATTAGAGCTTCTAAAACAGCTTCAGGCTAAAAATGTTTGACAAGCTTGCATGTTCATCATCTGCCTTCATTTTACAGGCTGGAACACAGCACAACTTACTGTGGTTGATAGAGAAAAAGGTCAATGATATTGTCTCTCCCTTTAGGATGATTAAAAAACACAAACAAGGACCAGTGAATGAGCCAAGTTCTTTGCTGAAGAGACTGCAGCGGGGAACTGACAGACTAAAAGAAAACATAACATTGGTTTAGGTCAAATGGAACACAGTTTGCATGAATACCTGTAATTGTTCAAAAGTTTGTGATTTTCCCCAGCTCCTTTTAACTGTTAGTTAGCACTGTCAGGCTGAATTTGACCTCTAGCTCTCTAATCCATCATCTGTTAAAGATAAATGTGCTGAATATTATAATAAAGATAAATTTTCCACTATTATATTCTAAATTGTTTGCCAAATTTGTATTTTGTTAATGTCAACAGGATAGATTTTAGTTATCCTAAGACCACCACACTAACTTAAGTTAGTCTTTCCCTTTCTAATCCTGAATTGTTTCTTGCATTCCCTCTTCAGATGTGATCTGAAGAACTACTTGGCTTCTCCAGCTTTTCAGTTTTACTTCCTTTCAAAAGACTCAAAAGCTTTTTTGCCACATACTCTCAGAAAACGATGAAACACTATGATCACTTTCAGCCAAGAATGCAACTATGTTCATTTAAGCCAGCTGATAATGACACATAAGGAATCAGCACTAAGTATCTGTATTAGCTCCAGATTTCAGCAGCACTTCAAACGGATTGCAAAGCAACATTTTGAGAATGAACTCGCACAGCAAATAATCAGTCTAAAGACCATGACAAGTAACTACTATGATTCTATCCTAAAAAAATCTTGGATACTAATGAGTAAGTCAAATTTAATAGTCTAGTTTTATAAAGAAAGAAAATTTGAGAAAAATAAAAATCTATTAACATTAGTTATCTGCTACAAAGAACAGTTCTGGGGAGAACAACAACAGGCAAAAGCCAGTCACAAAAAACATTCAACCACCAGACACCTTTTCAAGATTCCAGTTCAGGAGAATAAAACTTCCATATTTCATATATGGCCACTGAAGCCTCATGAGGGGAAACACTGAAAAGTCCTTAATCAATCTAGTTGCTCTGAATTAATACTGCAGTCCCACTCTTTTATGTTTTTAATGCACACTGAACTCAGGAGCTGACAAGGAAGCTGAACTGGTTGAAAACTATTTCCAAAACCAAGCTGTCTTGCACTTTGTGTCAAAAATGTGGTTTCACGCGAGTGCAGTTTTGTTACATGCATTTCATTCATTTTGGAAAGCTAATAGTACAACTATCTGAAAGTTAAGCAGGTATTTCATACAATGATATCTTGCCCTCAAGCTCATCTTTGAGAATAGGTTTTCTGGTCACTGGAAATACTTTAGGAGTTCCCAGCCACATTTTCAAATGTGACAAGAGGGAAGCAAATAATTTGAAAAGGAAGCTTCACTAGCTCTTTACAAGTAGACTTCGGCTCTTCCCACCATTATTAAGAAAATATGTAGTGAAAAGCTGGTAAACTACTCAGAAACAAAACTGCAAGCAATTCATAATAAAACTTGAATGCTAACACCTCTAACCTCTCACCTTAATGACACAACCAAGATTTTACTTACATTATTATCTATTGTCTCCTTTAGTCTTGTAAGATCTTCCATGGCTGCATCCCAATTCTGCATCAGAATTTCTGATGCCAGTTTTCCCCACAGAGAACTCAAAGCATTTCTGTCTGTTGCTGGAACCTATTTTCAACAGCAGCAGCAAAAAAAAAAAAAAAAGAAAAAATCATACTCTCAATTTTTCTAAATTACTTTTAAGAAAGAAAAATATTTCTGGCAGTATTTTTAATTTATAAGACTTGCAGGGTCCTATCTTGCTAATTTAAGTGCTTCTGAAGTACTAAAACACGGTTCTAACAAAGCAGTCTCCTAAGGAACCCACTGCAGTAGGTAACTGCCTTAAAAAACCTAGTACTCAATGTTCTTTCTGCTAATGAGTGCCAAGAAGCGTATTTCCTAAAGAAATGTCCAGTAAACCTGTGATTTCGCTGTAGTGAATATGTTTCCTGGAAGGGTACTCCTAAGGTCAAGCAGTGTTAGTTTTATACAGGAATGAATTACACTAGGCTACTCACAGTGTCAAATTCTGTTCTCAGATCAGTTACAATAGCTCTTTCATAGGCTGCATTTCATGACACAGAACTTTAAACAAATCTTCTTCCATCAGAATTAGTAATGAAAGTCTTATACCAAGCTTTATGAAATTAGCTATTTGACATATAAGAGCATAATGCTAAGCCCAGAATTAAGAATGAAGAATTAAAGACAGCTGCTCACAAACCTACATACATAACTTATTTTCTCTCAGTATACAGAATATACCTATAACACTGACTGAGCTTTATAATCAAAATTTCAAGCAAGAATTCAGTTTGTTGCTACTTTAAACCCCACTCTGATTAAAATATATATTTCCCAATTTTTCTTCTTTAATTATAGCCAATTACAGAAATTATTATTTACTCTAGCATTATTTCAGAAAGTTATGGATATTTTTAATGGGACTAGAAATTATCAAGAAACAAACATCAACATATGAGCCACTATGTATCTTCAGCAAATGCACCACATACCCATGACTGTGAAATTTACGGTTCAAAAGCCATTATTTTCCAGGTAAAAAAAGTGCCAATTTAGCCAATACTTTCAGTTGTGAAGGTTCACACGCACTCTCCTGGTTCCAAATCATTTAATTACAAGTAAAAGTTAGCTATTCACAGTAACTTCCTTTAGATACTGCAGCTGCTCTAGCTACAGTACCTGGATTTTCAGGCAGTTACCTTAAACCTCCATTTGTCAGTAAAATGGCACATTCACTGACCACCAATAATAAATTTACTGCGTTAAGATGCTTACAAGACACCAAATCTTCTCAAAATTCACTCCCACCGCAAATTGTATGAATTACAGCAATATGAAAAGCTTTGCTTCAGAGACTATAATCTAGTTCTACAATTCTCATTTAAGCTGCTTACATCTCCTAGGCAAATGACTTATACTCTTGATTCTATCACAAAATTCAAAACAAGACAGATGACAGCTCAGACGATAAGGTGATAGCTCATTACCACCAATTACATTCAATCTACCTGCAAGCTTTTCACTACTGTGAATTACATCTGTGCACAAAACAAGCGCTCATTTTGCTGCTAGTGTTTGGTTTGTTTTTTTTTTTTTAAATATTTTTCAGGATACATTTGCAGTGAGGAAAGTATGTCATATTTATATGTTACCACAAGACCTAAAAATTAAGTTCTAAATTCAGCATGAAAATAACAGATCTGGTGGGCAATTGTTAGAGATGATTATTAACAACTAGTTTAAACTTCTGTGGTGCACAGTAGTTGTCTCAAAAAAAGGACAAAAGTATTAGATTTTAATTATTAATATAGACACTGGTCTAAGTATTTCATTAAAATAAATAAACCGCAACTTCCCCTTCTTCCCCAAGCCAACTAACATCCCAAACTTACCAGAACCCTGAAGAAGTAGAGATATTCTGCAGCTCCGGAATAGTTACCACATTCATACTGGAATTTTGCATACCTGTAGAGTGTATCTAGGTACTCCTGCCTAAACTGAAAAGGAACACAGAGAGCTTTTCTTCACTAGGAAGAAACATACTGCTGCAAGCCAATTTTAATAGTAAGTTAACCTTCGAAGTCTTTAGATTCTTAGAAAGATGCTGTACACAGGAAAGACAATATTAAACTATTATACTCTTAATCAGTGACACCAAATGCAAGATTATACCAATACTGGGAAAACTGTGAAATTCTGCATTACAAAGTAAAGCATATCTTAGTTGTAAGCATGCAGCTAACATTACGTTACAGCTTTATTTTTATTTGTATAAAAATTAAAAGCTCAAAGGCATTCAAGTAAAATACATTGGCATTAGGAATTCTGCCTATTTACAATATTGACATGAGACAGGGCAAAATGTTAGCTCATAATTGCTCAATGCTGCTCGTGGTGAGGGAGGCTGGGTGGAGATATTTAGCCAAATTCAAACAGATAAAAGAATTAACACACTTACACCATGCTTCTCAGCTAAATAGTCAAACAGCATCCGACCATCCCTATAATGAAAAAATAAAACCACTGTTTTTGCAAAACAACCTGATCATCACCAGTCACCAACACACTACACAACACAACCTTCAGCCCCTAGAAAATATCCAAAGAGAATATAAATTTAAATGATACTCCTCCACTTGTGCAAAAGCAACTGCAGAAACAGCAGGCCAATTACCCTTAAAGTGTCATGAAAAAGTTTCAAAATCTTAAAATTACTGTAGTTTTAAATAAAGAATGCCACCTGCAACAATAACTGGAGTTAAAAAAGGGTGAGAGGTTGGTTTAAATTTGATGGCATAATGAGCTTTCAGCATGTAAGTTAACTTCTGACTTAAAAGAGCTTCTAATTCCACAGCAATTTCACAGTCTGAACTTAAAAGGAGACAGGAAAAAAGTGCAAAAACTCAAATAAAATAAAATGAGAAACTTATCCCAGTGCTAGCACTGGGCATAGCAGTTAGCAAGAACACTTCTACCACTGCATATGCCTGCAGACTGCGAAACTACCAAAAAAAAATAATCATACTTGGTAAGGTCTAAACATCTAATTTATACATGATCACATTTCTGAAGCCTCTTTTTTAGTCAACATAGATAATAGAAGGACAAGCACTATTACCTAGATCAAAGAAAGGGAAGTTCAACCCTCCAGTAGGCAAGTGTAACATTAGCTACCCCCAGTAAGTCTCACATTAATGACCAAACTTTAGATGAACATTTTTAAGCAATAGTTAACTTAGTATTTTCTTCTCCAGTTTCTGCAATGAATCTTGATCAGCTCAGAGTGAAATTTTAGCACACCAGCTTTTCAATGCAATAAGAATTCCATTCAAACTCTGCTGCAATCATCTGGCAAGAAGAACCATAGCTTAATTTGCATTCATAAATGAAGCCAAGTATTTTCAATTTGGCAGTTTGATTGTATGGACTGCCTTTCTCCAATACAAAAAGAATTCATGTTATTTTTAGTTTTCTCCAGACCCCCGCTCCCCAGGCACACATCAACACCTGCAGCTCCCCCCCTGCCTTCACCTCTTTTGTATATTCACACTTCGACCAACTAATGAAACTACCGTATCTGACAGAACATGTAACCAAGATTTAACTGAAAAGGTGAACATGAAGCTAGAAGTTCTTCTTGGGGAAAAAAAAAAAAAAACAAAACAACCCAAACCTCCAAAAACTAACCACATAGTCTGCCCCTCCCTTCCTCTTCCCCCCCCCCCCCCCCCAAAAAAGGGGGGCAAAAAAAAAGGGAAAAAAAAACAAACACACAAAACCATAAAGAACATGACCCTTAAACCAGTAAAAGTTTATGCATTGGAAAATTTCCTCATTTACTCTGAGATCAACTGACTGCAAAGCTGTGAGCTTGTTTAATTAGAACTCATGATATAAAATTCTACAAGGAAATGGCATACTGCCAAAGTAGCCAAGAATGACAATCTCCAGTAAAGCTTGTGGAAGCAATGAAATAATCTCATGGGTTTCTTCCAGTGGAACATACTTGAAGCATGAGGAATACTGACTATTCCTCTATAATTTTAAAGTGAGTGTCCTCCAACAGCTGCATATGAAAAAGAAAGTGAAATATTTCTGGCTTACGCTTGAAAGAACTTCCACTTGCAAAGTCTCCTTTACACATCATCTACTATCATTTCCCAGACTTTGATGTTCCAAACAAGACTGTCATGGAGCAAAGGCTGTGATCTAAAACCCTGATAATATGCAGCTCTAAATTTGATAGATTCCAAATCACCAGCAAAAATTCACAACAGCCAAAGAATCAAGAGTTGCTTTCTGCTATCTAAAGCACGCTCCTCAGGGTCTAGACAGATTGACGCCTTTCAGCCTAATTCCCCCCATTACTGTACAACCCCAACAATCTGGAAGGGAACTTTTATCGAGCCAGTAACTAAAATAAATTGTTTCTGAACTGTTTTCAGATATTTTACAAACAAAAACGATGTACCAGTTCCAATACAAAACTTGCTGCATATGAGGAGCAGTAGATTTGTGATAGCATCAAGCAGTCTTTTTTGGTTTTGGGGGGTTTTGTTTTGTTTTTTAATTAAAATAGACCCAGTCAGCAGCTTCAAGGTGGTTGATAATGGCAACTGGGCCTTTCACTTTCAAAGCTGTATTTCCAAAAGCTGTTGACTGGCTCCTAGCTTCACATAACCACTCAAGTCATAAGCAAATGTAATTCCTTCTCCTCATACAGTTATCCGACATAAATATCCAAGCTGAAATCAGACAGAGATTTGATCCTGCACCTAACAGGGCTTTCCTACAACAGAAGCTTAAGTATGCTCTGGTGATACGTAAACAGAAGATAGAATCTTGTTCTGAAGTGCCAGAAAGCCAACAGATTTCATGATTTCTACTGACATCTTGTTTCATGTGTGCATCAAGACCCAATATATTGCACCTTGCCATTTCTGTACTGAGTTCTAAACTAGACTGTAACAAGTTCTGAAAGCAATATACAGAGGGGTGGAGGGACACAGAAGGGAAGGGAATGAGTGAACAGTTGCATAGTACTTAGCTGCTGACTGGGGTTAAACCACAACAGTGGAAAAAACATAGGACAAAAGGGTGGATTAGGTTTATCTGCAGGCTGGGCAAAGATGGGAAAAGAAAAAAGGATGCTCATCTGCACTTGAAATAAAGAGCAAAGTCTAATCAAGTTCTTCCCCCTTCAGGGACCGATGTTCTTCAGAGAGGTTGTTCCCAAACACAGGTACACCTTGTCAAGATTTCTGCAGGCTAGAAGGAAGAGTTTATGCATTCAGTACTCTAAGAAAAAATTCCAAAAGCAATGTTAGTCTTCTGTATCAGTAGATGCATAAAGCTTGCCAACAATAAATCCAAGTACAGGTTTCACCTTCAAATTCACATCAAAGTGTTCTATCTAACGTGGTGTGCTCTATTTGAAAACTTAAAAAATGTAAGGCTGAGGAAGGGATCTAATTACTTTTCCATAGTTGGTTAGACACACTGACAACAGTAGTAACAACGCTTCCTATGTAAAGACAAAGTTGTAATCTACACTAAATGCCTACCCATCCCTCTTCTGAAGTCTACTTTCTCAAAGACTACAGTTAGGCTCTCCTATAGGGCCAAATTCAGACTTAGCCATAAGAAAAATTTTATAGTATGCAGATATAATGTGCAGCCAAACTCAATCTCCTTTAGTTGCTCCCATAAGCAAAGTGAAGAGAAATTGGGTAAGTCTTAAAGATAAATATCAGCACTATCTCACACCAACAAGTTAGTCAGTTTCAGGGGTGAGGAAAGGGAAGGACAGGACTCCTGAAGAGTATATGCTGTGAGGCTGAAAGGCTGCTTATCCACTGGGGCTCCCAGACTAAGGGCACACCATAACCCTTTGTGGAAGGTAGAGAAAAGAGGAGGCAGATGGTCTCCCAGAAAAAGAGCATCTGAATTGTTTCAGCCCATATTTCCCCTCAAAACAACAAACAAAAACCACCACCAACTTCCCCCAAACCAATCCTGGCTGTAATTTGACTACACTGAATGACTTTCACTCGTCTGGAGTCGAGTCACAAACATTAACAGAGACACCTTATGCACAACAGGTAAAAGTACTGAAAAGACTGAATCGTGTCCAGCAATTTCAATTACCTGACCATAAGCACTACTTGAATTTGCCTGGAAATAAAAATATCTTTTTTTTTTACAGTTGCTACACATGGAGCATTCCTATCATCAACGCCTAAGAGATACCAAGAAGCCATACTGATAAATATAATTACCTGGTGGACTGCATTTGCCTTGTAGTCTCTGGGTCCTCAAACATCTTGACAATAGGTTCAGTCTCAGCTTGAAGCTGCTTCAGCTGTGCAACAACAGTTGTTCTCTTCTCACGCAAAGCTAAACACACAAAAGATTTGTGTGATGTGTAAGTTTTTACAGACGCCAACCTGTAAGTACATTGTGCTGACAGCACATTTGAACACATGTTCTCATGTTCTCCTATCTCAATTGTCCTCTTAGTCAAGTCACAAAACCAGAGGTATCTAACAATTCAGTAACTTAAGAAAAGCTGATAACGTTTGGTTTCTTTCTTCCTGTGCAGAGTTCTAATCAAGCCACTGAAGAGCAGGTATAGCCGCAGCAGTCTGTATTAGACAAGCTATTTTCAAGCTTCCACTAAGGCAGAAAGAACCTTTTAAGCAAGTTCATTTACTCCAAATAAACTTGGAAAGAAGTAAACAGTTCTATGATACAAATAATGTTAATTTTCCTTTAACTGACTAGGTTCTGAAAGCACATTTTTATAAAACTTTAATGACAACTGACAGGAAGAATTTAAAGCAGCTCAACCTGCAAAATTACGATCTGAAACACTATGCATGCTTAATTAGAACATTAAACCTGTTATGAAAAAAGGTGAGGAAACAGAACTAATGGCTTTATGGTGATTGTTTTATAGACCCAAACTTCCTCACCAGATGCTACCAGTGCAATAAAAATGAACACTTAAATAAAGTTCATAAAACCATATACGCCTAAAAAAACCCCAAACCAAACCCTTAAAAAGACCCAAACAGCATCCTGGCACTGGCTATATGACTCAAGAAACATAAAGGAAGATCAGAGAAGCCAAGCCCATATCCTAGAAGAGAACAGTATGCAGGAAACTGGAAGTGATCCATACACCAGGACACTCAGTGCCACAGTGAACCTTTTAGACATCTCTTTCGTGATTTGACTACCTATATGTATTTGAAAAAGAGAGTCCAAAGTGACTAACACCATAATGGTGACCCAACCTACATTTAAGAATGACTTGCCTGATATGAAGTGTTCCAATATGGAGAAATTATCTCCAACTTCAGATGAATCTTGAAATTATAAGAGGAAGGGCAAACAAATGACAGAAAATACATTCATTTAAGAGTAAAAAATGTTTTCCTGTGACACCTCCTGGCTGCACAGTTGTAAGTTGTTCTCAATGAAAACAAGACAAAAGCAACTATAAATTGTGCAGGGACATTTCTAAATATAATGGCATAAATGAACTTAGCTTTGAGTACTTAAACAAGTGAGGTCTTAAAAAAAAAAATTAAGAACAGTGTAAAATTCTAACAAAGCCAGCAGTTCCACAAGGCAGAAACACCTGTGTGTACACACATTCTGGTGTTGATGCATGAATATATGTCAGAAAGAACTCAGAGCCAGTTAAGATCGTCTCAAAGAAAGCTGTACAAGCAAGCACCCAGAACAACCAACTGCATGTGAAAGTACCACCGCTGCTTAATGTTAATTTTACATTGTTAAATAAGAGCCACAGATTAAATAGAAAGTCATATGAAAAAAATTTTGCCAATCTGATGTAAAATCTTAGAGATATTTGAAACTAGCATTACAAAAACGTTACAAGTGTGGAAATTGTTTGACTGCACGAAGGCAGAGCTCTTCCAGTGACCAAATTCATTCAACTTATTTGCAGCTATGGCCTCATGAAACACACTTACCAATCTGCTTAACTGGCTGTAATCAGAACAGTAAAGACATTAGATGAGTTACTTTGTGAAAGTGTGCTAGGACTATTTTTTGTGCTGTTTATGATTTTAACATTTTACTACTGATAACAGTTTAGAATGGCTGAAGAAAGGAAAGAAAGAAGACCTATTCAGCTTTGAGATTTTTACAGCCCTGAAACGGTCTGACTTTTTTTGATCAGTAGAACTGGTAAGTAAATCTAAGCGTGAAGCTATCATTACAACCATTTTAGATTACAAAAGTGAAAACCTCCGATTCTAATTATTTGTTATCAGTCTCACGCACCATTATGTATACACCCATAGACAAGACCTAACTGTAGCATATCAAAGAGTTGGTCACACACTGAATCCAGTGTTCATAAATCTATCAGTCCTCTTCAAAGAGGCTACCTGCCAACTCTCCAGTTTCAAGTGCCTGAAAAGAGTAAGACCCAGAGGCAGAACAACTGTTGCATCTTGTACTTGGCTACGCAAAAGCAACCAAACCTCTTCCTCCTAAGCTGTGGCCAAGACAAACTGTAGTCCCACTGATTTACAAAAAGGAGAGAAATTCCACAAAATGGGGAAAAAAAAAAAAGACAGAATTAGGAATAAAGTTTGTATTTAAAGACTAGGGTTAGGAAGAGGAAAAAAGAAAAACCCAAAACACTAAGAAACAAACAAAAAAAACAACCAACAAAAATCAGTAGGAAAACCACAAATGAACAAAAGACCTCCCATCCATCCCTCAAAAAAAAAAACCAACCAAACAAAACAAACCAAAAAAACACCCCAAAAAAAAAGTCACAAAAAAAAGCAAAACAACAGAACAAAATAAATAATACAAAGAAAACCCCCAAAACCAAACATGAAGTGAGGTATTCAAAGTGAGGTATTCAAATTTCTCCCTTCCTCCCCAAATGCTCCTCAGGAAAATAGAAATTTAAGTAATTAACAAGAAAGTCTCCAAAACCATGTAGAAGACAGTAACAGATTTAACTTCTGCATTCACTATAATTGTAAATACCATTGAGAAACAGTAGTTTATACATAAAGCAAGGAAAACATGTTTTCAAAAACATCTGTATTGCCACAAAGTCTAGAAATCAGTCATGGACAGACTGATTAATAGAATTACTCACAATGGAAATCCACCCTCAGCATACTGGATGCTTTAAAGAAAAAAAAAGTCTAGTAACTCCAAATCATTGTGCAACAATGTTTAACTTGGCAGATGAAAGCAAAGTGTGACTCTTTTAGGATATTACCTTTAAAGTGCTTGAAATTAAAATTCAAATACTTCAGACATAACTCAAATACTAAATTCCTATTAGACCAACAAACCCAAACATGGGATTAGGGGATTCCACTTGTTTCAGTATTGCACTTCTTTTCACTAAGGCCAAAGTTAAATGTAGTCTTTGCATTGCACTACATTTTTGCCGTGCAACAAGCAAGTTACCACTACATATTTATTTTAGACTGAATGGCTGTAAAACAGATTTTACTTCTAAATAAACAGCTTACCATGTGGAATTTCATCAGAATAAAGATTTTTGTACACATCCATAGCAAAATCAACCATGTTGGTATCACTAAGGAGATCCAGCTTTCCTTGGAGTAGCTCTTTTTCATTGTAGATCTGAAATAGGATTAACAGATTTCTTTGAATATTATTAATTTCCAGTTCATATTATGCTTATGGCACAGTTTATGGATTATTTTTTTTCCAATTAAATAATTCTCAACATCAAATTTCACAGCTTTGCAAGATCTCACAGCTCTGCCATTTAGTGTGCTTACTACACAGCCTTTCCATATTTCTGATGTTGACAAGATATCAGTACAAGTAGCAAATACAAATAATCTGAAGTGAAACCATAAGAGATACTCAAGATCATGTTTTTAACTGTAGCACAGACTAATCTAAAATATATTGTTAGGTCTATAGCACAAGAGCAAGTTTAGTTTAGCTTGTTTAACTGGATGGTCAAATTGGCTTTCAAAGCTCCTTCCCCATAATTTAGCCACGAGCTGTAAACTGCGGTTAGGTCTTGAAGATGTAGGTAGAGGCCTCAACTAGAGTACACCTCAAAATTACATTTTCATGAAAGTTGTACTATAATTCACCACATCACATTCATAAATCTCTCAGATACAGAACCTACAAAAGTTTCACCAGCATGTTGGGAGAGATTTGTAAAACCAACTCTATTTAACTTGAGCCAAAATATTAAAAACGCCCCTGAGATGACAGACATCAAGCAAAGTCCATACACTACACATGGAAATGGTCACACAATCAAGCTGTCCCAATGCATACATGCTTAATTGGTTCATTTCTAAAGTCTAAAATAGTACCCATTTTAAATTCAAAGCCTACGTAATTTTACACATTTTATTCCCATTTTAAGATGGATCAGATAAACTCCTCAGACACTTCAGACTAAGCTCTCATCAGTGTAAATTATCTCCCGCATTACCAGGCTCTCTACAGTATCATAACTAAAATTATATATATAAAAAGACCAAGGTGGGACACACTAGATGAGACTTGCACTTGGCTTAAACACAAACTCGTAATGACAACGATTTAGAATCAAAACTACTTATCAACACTGTCTATACTGATGCAACCCGGCATTCGGCCCTGCAGCTCCACGGCTAAGCGGCAGCATGGTGACAAGAGCCGCAGGCGAAGCTCGGGGCTAACGAGGGTTGTCTCACGCTGTCGGGAGGCAGCAGAACACGAACCGCGGCTGTGAGAGGGAATATTCACTTTTCCCACCCGAAGATGAGAAAGGAAACGAAAGTACACCTAATGCGATGAAGGGGAAGAAGTTTCCCCCATCAAGCCTCCTCTCATCCCCCACGGAGAAGGCCCACACACCTCGCCCCGCGCGGTGCGGAAGCCCTGAACTCCTCCCTTCAGCAGCCAGCTCCAAGACGCCTCACGGGCCGGCTTCAGGCCGCGCACGGCCTGAAGACGGAGACGGCCGCGGAGCGCCTGGGCCCAACCGGCAGCTGGCGATAGTACCTGCCGCTCTCACGCTCCCCGAGCTGCCGGGTCGGTTCTACCCAGTCTGGGAGAGCCACGTACCTCCTTGACGGAGAGGAACTCCAGCAGCGGGAAGACCAGGTGCCGGTCCAAGAAGTGCGCAATCTTGGTGGTCAGGTCGTACTCCGCCATCTTTGCGACAGGGACGAAAGAGAGAGGCGGGGCCCAACGACACACGGGGAGGCGAGAGGCGGCCGCGGCTCTTAATGGCTGTGCGCCTGCGCCGCTCCTGTGCATGCGCATTCTGCCCTCCGCGGTCCCGTCCAGAGGGGGTGTGGTGGAGTGCGCCTGAGCAGTGATGTGAGCGGGGTTGAGTGCGGCTGTGGGAGCCGATGGCCCGGCTGGCGGTGGGGTGCGGACGGGACTTCGGCAGGGAGCTGAAACTTTGCTGTGTCGTTGCGGAGGGAATGACGGAGCTGGGTCCTGGCCTGGTTTCTGCTTGAGGCGGTTGTAGGGCCCGTCCGGGTGCGCGGTGTGGTGGGGGCGGGGCTGCCTCCGCCTCGGGCTGGGTGAAGGAGTTAGTACAGCGCGTTAACGAGTGCTCAGTAGAGATAATTTGTCTCTTGTGGTATCAGCGGAATACAGTTCGATGTCTGAAGTGGTGAATTTCTCCAGAAGTGTTACAGAGTAGCTTTGAAGTGCGAGTCCAACCACTCTGCGCTTAATGCGGAATCTTGGCTTAATTTAATCTGGTACAGAGGAGCTGGAAAAGGACCTAAAATGTTTTTGGCACTAAGTTAAATATTTTAAGTGTTGGTTTGTGTTGGCCGTTTTTCTGAGCTCGTTGTGTTGAGGGCATGACAGATCAGAGGCAATAAGGAGCGTGGAGACCTAGCTGTCAATGACTTACACAGTGAAATCCAACCAAGGGTGGAAATGTAATGTTGAGATTAGGAACAGAAATAGGGGAATCAGTAATATGGATGATGACTTGAATATTTCTTGTAGCCAGAGTAAGGAAGCATTGGAACAGGCTGCTCAGAGAAGTGGTGAAGTCACTATCTGTGGAGGTATTTAAAGGGTGTGTAGATGTGCTTAGGGACGTGGTTTAGTGGTGGCCTTGTCAGTGCAAGGTTAACAGTTGGACTTAGTAGAATCTTAGAATGGTTTGGGTTGGAAAGGACCTTAAGATCATCTGCTTCCAACCCTCCTGCCATGGGCAGGGACACCTGACTCTAGACCAGGTTGTTCAAGGTCCTGTCCAACCTAGATCATTTTAAAGGTCTTTTCAAATCTAAACATTTCTGTGATTGATTCACCATGATGTTAACTCACCAGAACATTGATGCATCCTAAAGGTACTTTTTGCTTTCATACCGTGTATGTTTTCTGTTGATTTTTGTCAGAACGTACAGTTGATTTTAGTGAGTCAAGTCTCATCTCTTCACAAAAAGCATGACATCAGCCTTTGTCACAAGGGAACACTTCCATCCCTAAGCAGAGGCATAAATAATTTGTTTAGTGAATCATGTAACTACAGGCTATGTCTATGGCAGCTGCAGAGGCTGAATAGTGAGTTAGTATAGTTGTTAGTACAGATTAGTTTTAGAGTTGGCTGGTTTGTTTTAAATATAAATGGGAAATGAGAAATAAGGACATGGTACATCTACTAAGCCATTCATGACATGACAGGCTGGCTTTTGGAGATGAGTTTTCAGAGCAGCTCAGTGATTACAGTGGTAGAAGGTGTCCCATAAGGGGAAAAAAAAGTATGCAGGATGAATGAAGTCAGTTTCTCACATGACCATGAGTTACTAACTCTTTAACATGAATCTGTGGTCTATGAAGTTTTGTATTAGTAACAGAATATCAGCTGTGGAAGAGAATCTCTATCTGCAAGACCACCTTACATTTTCCATAGTAATTGTACGTATTACTTTGTTTTAATGGTACCTATATGGTGCCTGCATATTGCTGATGATACACATCATCTCATCTCCAGTGGTAAAAGCTGTCTCTCTCTAATACTTTTACCGTAATAACTATGTGGGTTTCACCAGGGCCTGTTCAGACTTGCTGTTGGTTTTTCTCCTTCTGGCAGTTAGGCTACGAAGTTGTCAGTGGAAGGCCTTCAGCAATACAAAAGGCTAAAGCATTCAAGGCACTGTGCAGTACTCAGTTCCGTTTGGTGAGTGACTGTCTGCTAGAAATAAGTCCAGTAATAAGTGAAAAGGTGTAAAGGACTAGCTGAGGAGAGCCTTTTAGCAGAAAGAATCTTACAACAATACTGTACCAAGAGGAGCTGTCCCAAAGTGGAATATATTCTGAAGACTACTGTTCTGGGAAAAGACAAGCTTGTCTAACTGCTTTAGCTATATCATTTAGTGAAATAGCTGTAACTCCCTTGGTAAAAATTTTACTCAAATATATCTAAGCTTTCATGGTGAAACAGTTTGAGCTAGGCTTAACTGATTGACTGGAAATTGCAGTTTATTGTGAATTCTTGCACAAACACCTGACTGGGGAATTACAAGGCGTAGTAACCTCTGAGCCAAATTTTTGACATAGACCAGACTTGAACCTGAAGTGCTTCAACCTAGTGGAGTGCTTCCCTTATGGAATTTCAGTCCACTGTATGTAAGATTCTTAAAGATTGCTAGTTTGGTTCATGAAATAAAAGCCATTTGGGGGCAATTACCTAAAAAAATATCTTCAGAAAATCGTCATGAATGTTTCTTGCTCTGGTCTTTTGATTTTGTAATTCTTAAATGGGAGGAAATTTTGTCTAAAGTATTGATTTACATAACTGGTTGCCATTCATCTTACTGTTAACACAGCAGTGGGATCCAACATTCTTTGAATTGTTAGAACTAAATTATCACTAGGAAATCATACTGAAATATTTTTCTGTCTCACATTATCAAAGGGAAAAGGAACATATTAACTTCCTCCACAACCTTGACACAGAAGATACAGTTCACATCTTATGAAACTTGTTTATTTTTTCTTTTTGTATGTATTAATAATTCTGAAATTACATTTATCTTTTTTTTTTAGCTTTTTTATACCTGAAAAAAAAAGTAATTCCTGCATCCATAAATATTTTTACACTTGTTAAAATCAAAAATGTGACATCTAGAATTCACTGCTGTCAGCTATTTCTGGTAGCAGTCAAATTTGCATAACTGTATCTCATAATTTAGCTAAATCATAAAATAAAAGATTGCCATGTTGATGTGCTATTTAAAGTATTTGGAGGAAAAAAAAGTAGGAGACATAAGGGTCCAAAATGGAAGTAGCATGTTAAAACCTTATTTGATACCCTTTTTCTGGTGCAAGGATATTAGTAAAGAATTTGTCTCACAGAATGATAATTAAATTAGTGGAGCTACTCTGCATTTGTACTAGTGGAACTTGTATAAGCAGGTTTTCATCACTTGAAAGGATGACTGTATTAAAAAGCTGAAAGCAGCAATGCTTACCAGGTTACACGTTACTAACAAATGGTGTTAGGCTCTATCCTCAGCTTTCAGTGTGACATTTTTTGTATTTTTGGAAATACTTCTCTTATTAAAAATCCCAAACAATTTATGGAACTCTGTATTGAAAGCTTCAGCAATAATTTGAATAGAGAGGTGAACAGTTAAGTAGAAGTTAGTTTTAATACATTCTCTCTCAAGGTTTCAACCAAAGTAGGTGTGTGTAAAACAAGTAAATAAAATACTTCCTCCCCTTCCACAAAGGTGATGGAAGAACAGAGGAAGCAATGAGATAATTATTTCATAAAGAAAAGGGATATTATGTGACCATTCCACCTGTGGGGAAAAATAGTCCCTTTCTCATAGGTTCCAAATGTAGGATACCTGTCAGAGTAAAGGCTTAAAAATTGAATCTTACACATATAGATGTCTCTGTTGGCTGACATCCTCTTAAAGGATACATGATATGTCATAATACACTGATACATACTAGGGTTAAAATTATAATTGCAAGGAAAACCATATGACTTGAGGCTTTGAGCCTGTTCCTAGTCTACTGCTTTGCTTTATAGAGAGAGTGCAGCGTGTCAAAGGAATGGAGGGAAAACCTTTTACACACAAATAGTCTTTTATCTTTCCATCCTCTGGTAGGATTTTGATTTTGTTTGTCCCGGTAACAGTGCAAGTTAGGAAAAAGTATAATTTGATTTGAAAATAACAAATGCATTTTCAGTGTTACCAGCTTGTCCAATTCTATGCTTTCAAGAGGAATTTGAAAGGCCTGTTAGGGCAGAGCTAGATCTGGGAATTACAGAAGACTTCAGTGAGCTTAGTTGGATTGATACAGAATAAATGAATTTGGCTCTGTAAGTATGACATAGTATACTTTAAATATACAAAACAAGGTAAAGGAAATGATAAGTAAATCTTTTTACCCCAGAGCATTGGAATCAGTGAGGAAGGGCATAATCTCAGATCTTTGTTATTGGTGATGATGGATGAGCATGAGAGAAACCAGCTTTGCTTTCCACTCCCAAGTTGTTTGCAGGAGAGGGGTTTGGAGAAAAAATGTTGGAGTTCAAGTATACTTGATCTGGAGATCAGAGAAACAAATGAGGCTTTTCAAAATAATCATGTTCTAAGGCTATTTTTCAAAATAGCATTATATGTTAAAGGATACAATAAAGCATATGTTAAGAAATTTGAAATTGTTGCTCCTTTGATTTATCAGAAAAGGGAAATAAAATGGAGCGGAGGGAAAGGAAGATTTTCCTAGTGGGAAATACTTTTAAATGTTATATCCCCAGGAAGTACTTAGGGAAACATAATAGGTTACTATGAAAAAGTTCCAATATAATCGGTATATGTACAATGACTTGCAGTGAATATTATTTTATAAGTTTACATACACAAAAGAACTCTACGTGCTGATGAACAGCAAGCAGCTCCTATTGTATATTCTCTCTCTGTTCTTGACTGCTGCATCAGTTTAGGCTCAGTTATGAAAAATTAAGTATTTGTGGAATGATTGTGCATGAGAATCTGAGTTGAAGGTGATACAGATATTTACATCACCAGGCTTTTTGAAGCAATCATTTGAAAACCATCTGAATTTGATACAAACCTGGTTGTAGCCATGAACCTTTGTTCCTGTTATATGGTCATTTTTGTTTTGGTGGTTTTTTTTTGGCTCAGATGTATTTTTTGGCTGTGGCTTTAAAAATTTGCTCCCCTTTTCATTGTTCAGGAGACAGGGCTAGAAACTGTTCTAGCTTAAGATGTTTGCCTCCAAAGTTTAGTATTTTAAAATGTTTTTAAAATCTTTTAATGAGTAGAAAATAGGTTGTTTGTTTCACAAGGACTTCAGTGTAAAGGTTGCAAACTTTAAGCAAATGTAGCAAATGGATGCATTTCTTGAAATGGAATAGTTTGGAAAAGGGTGGTGGTGAATGCTTGCAGGTAGTGCCAGATGCCTTTGCTGTGGGTGCCCTCTGGGGTATATAGTGTAGATTTAAGGGCAATCTGGATTTATATAAATATAGGCAGGATATTTCACCTTTGAATGCCTTTATTATACATACCTGTCTTCAGGAGGACATTGTAGTGGTCACAGTCACCATGGCAAACCCTGCAAGAAAGCTGTGTTCAAATTGGTTTAATATATTCATGGCCTTGTGTGTCAGTGTAAAACAGATGGCATTTGTTCAGAAAGGATGGGACAGTTACAGGCTGCAGGATTACCTTGTAATGTTCATGGGGCAGGCAGAGTAACCAACAGCCCACAGTGATCTAGGTACTTGGGTTTATTCGAGAACCAGCTGGATTAGAGCTTTTACCCTACTAGATTCTATCACATGTACTTGCTCCCCCGCAGAATTATGGTCAGTAGGTCTTGGCTTCCCTTCCCAGCAGGGAGGTCGCTAGTGGTCCAGGAATGCTGGATGTTGGATTATGGTGTGCTGCTGCTCGCGGTTACTGGCCTCAAGCATTGCAGACCAAAGTCCCTGAGCACCCCCTGCCAGTCATTTCCATACAGACCCCTTGATCTCTAGGATTGTTTCTTCAGCTGGGATTTTTGCTGCCTTCTTTCCAGGCCCCTTTCTTGTCTCGAAAACCACATCATTTTTTCAGGGAACCCTTCTTTGAGGCCCCTTGCCTCCCATTTTCTCAAGTAGTCTATGTGTAGAAACACAATGAGTGATCAGCCTCCTAATTGGGGGTTCTGTCCCTGAATTAATTGGAGGAGTTAGGATATGCCACTCTTCAAGTCACGGTTTTATCAAACTTCATAGCCAGACCATACTGGTTGACTGTAGGAAGCAGCAGTCTTCCTGAGAGTTCAAAAGTTCAGTTTCAGCCATTCACACAGGTGTAACCCAGTTATCACCTGCCTTCTAGTGTTTGAACTCCTTTTTCCCTACAACAGTAGTGCACCAAAGATGCCTGAAAATACAGAAAGATGCCATCGCTGTTCTCGGGCTTTGTCCATGGGAAGTGGACTGAGTCACCATGCTAACTACAAGAAAAACATTCCAGTCTTAGTGTTCCTGTACTCATCTCAAATTAACTTCTCCAGGAGGGATAACATTGTAGGCGCATTTGTTGAGGAGGAAAATTGAAGCAGGGAGATGATAAAGACTTACTCAGAGCTAACACAATAGATTAGTGGCAGGACCATGGAAAGAGGAAAAGATCTGACCTCACTCTGGTCTCTTGCAGTACTTAATTGTTGTAGGGGCCTCCAGTCGGTAATGAGTCTAAGACAGTGGAAAGCAGAATTTCTCACGGGGGCGGGGGTTGTGGTGAAGATGTTCATTTCTCTTCTTTTGTTTGAGAGCTGTATTTGAAGGCATTGTTCTTCCGCAGCTGCAGTAGCCTACATTCATTGTGATAATTGTGGGACAATATGTAGAACGGGTGATTGATACATGAGATAAAGTTGTGCAAGAATATTACTAGAAGATCATATGAACATAATAAAATACACAAAGGCAGCTCCAAGAAATAAGCTAAGGCCATTTTTTGTGGGGCACAATGTGGGAGATGTTACAGCAGATCCAAGTAGGGATGAAAAACGGGTAAGAGAAACAACAGCTAAAACATATGTTGGAACAAGTCGTATAACAGGACTGTGTTGATGTATTACAAATAGGTAAGGCAGAAAAAATACAGTAAGCAGCTTGTGGGCAGAAAAGAAAACATAATCTGTATATTCATGAAGAGTTCTGTACCTCCTATGGACCCTGTCATCTTTTTTCCATATTGAGCACATTTTTCCTGTGGTATGGAATCCAGGTGTACGGGCAGGGTTTGGATATTTGGGAGGCTGGGCCCAAGAGACACCACAGAGCCTGCAGAGCCATCCAGGCACATCCAAAGAGGCAGGAAGTTGTAACAGTAGAGAGACTGCTGCCGTACAAGACGTGAGCTGAACTCAATGCATTTGAAGCAGAGCATGTGTGGGTAGGAGGTACTCTTTTACACTCCTGAAAGGTGTAGGATATAGGCAGCGGTGAGCAGGCAAAGTTTGATTTGGGTTTGATTTATTTTTTTCCCTGAGACACCCTTTATAGATTTGTTACCAGCTCTATGCTAAGGGTTTTGAGAGCCAGCTATTCTCACGTTTTCAAGCTCTTCTGTTCTCACAGTTAATCAGTCGTACTGTATGGCCTGGACAGTTTGAGCTCTTGACAAATTTAGTTGTAAGAGCATCTTGAAAGATTATATAACAAGGAAGTTAAGTGGATAAGAAAAGGGAAGATGCAGCCTGCAGTGAGGAGAATGAAGGAGTAGCTAAAGTAAAGATACAAACTTGTTATCAACAGCCATCTACTGAGTCCACCACTTAAGGTTTTTAGCAGATACTCTAATGAACATGTCTACTTTAGGAACAAGCAGTGTAAAGAGGAATGCTGACAGGCACTCCTGTCAATGTATCAAATTCACCCTGTGGATATGGGCTTCTCTCTGACAATAAAGGGAGATTAGCTACTGACTAAGATGCTGTGATTGGCTCTTCTGGTACGAACTGCTTCAGAATCCCTGTTCTAAATGCAGCCTCAGCCAGGAAAGTATAGAGAAAGCTGACTTTCCTTTCTCACTGGTGAACACATAATACAATATTGATCTACACAATTTGTATTAGTGTTTTCAGTCAACAGAATATAATGTCTTAGATCTCAATAATTATTCCTTTCTTGCCTAAGAAGACTAGTATGTCTAAATGTCTGGTATCATTTCCTTGTAGAGAAGTCTGCTATGGCAGTATATAATCTTGGGAAGTTTTATCCAAACCAATTGAAGACAGTGAGAAGGATCAATTGATTTCAGTGAATTTTTAGAAGGTCAGAGGCAGATACAGGATTGAGACCAGGGCATTAGTGTAATAGGTAATTTTATTCCCTGCAGCAGCACACCATTTTCCCTACTATACTAAATCACTTTAAGTCCAATTTTCCTTTCCCCTCCCAAAATACTGAAAGCATTGCCTGTGCTAATCTTTTACAGTATTGTTATTCCAAAAATACAGGCACCATAAGCTACATACAGGCACAGAATGTTATGAAAGTGTGATATGTTTTAAGTTGTGGAAACAATGTTCATGATGTTGTGTGTTAAGTTTCATCCCATAGGGAATGTGTATGTGGGTGTTCAGGGTTTTTTTGGTTTGTTATTTTTTCAAGCTGAGATATTAGGCCCTGAAAAATGGAAGTGCTGATACAATCTGAAATAGTGTTTCCTGAAGGACCATATTAAAGCAATATTCTAGGAGTCTAATAAGCCCCACGGTGAATGTCATTTTATCCCTACAGGCAAATTTGTAAAGGTTAGTGAAGGTTATTTGTCAAAGTTAAACACTGCTTAAATTTTTTTTCCAAAGTACAGGTAGTTTGTAAATATGGCCAGTTGTCCATTTAGTTTATTCTGGTAAAAACAGTTTTGAATAGGATCGATGGAGAAGAAGGTGACTAAAGTGAAATTGTGTATATACCTCCTTAATTATGAAGAATTATTTTTCTGTATAAATAGTTTCACACTGAGCCTGCACAGTTTTAATCAGAAAACTAGGATGGTCTATAGGTAAAAATGCAGGTATTTTAAGTAGGATTGTTTTGAAAGAGGAAACTAGTGTTTTGGTGGCTAAAAATATATGAATTGTGTATCCTGCTCTTTGTTCTTCTCTAAACGCGAATGATGTCTTGGAATTCCAAAATATTCTTGCTAGTATATATTTCAAATGGTTATACTTGTAAATGGAACTTAAGCTTCCAGTCTAGTGAGTTCTCCCTACTTAACTCTGATATGGCTTATTAAAGTTTCTGTATAAAATATTTGCAATATTAGGAAAAAAGGCTGGTACAAGAACTCTGCCTTTACAGTGCTGTGGTTTGTGGTTATTGCTTTTTAACGTGTTCTTTAAAGTATGATTGTATGAAAATACTTACAATTGAAAATCATGTTCCACTTAACTGTGGCATTAGCGTTTCACAGTGAGTTGGATAAGACCCTTTCTTCTTTTAAATTCGGGGGATTTAGGTTTTTCTTTGTATTTTTCAACAAGTTACTAGCTAAATTCTAAAAAAGCAAAACTGGAGAGTTTAGACAGTTGAATTCATAGTAAACTTGTAGGTTTATAAGGTCTGTTTTAAAGTAACCCTTAGGTAAGTGATGGTCCTTCCACGTAGCTTGGTAGCCAGTCACTCCAATTCATAAAACAAATACTGAAACAAAAAATGGAGTGCTTGTTTTCCTGAACTTTTTAGTCAGCAAACTCCTCCACAAAGATGGATCGAACCCTCTTTTTTAATTTACTTAGCATAAATTAATTAAATTGAAACCTGATTAGCTCACAGTTAGGAGAATCTCTTAGCAATGACTTGGAACACTTGCTTGGGATTAACCCAAATCCCAGGCCCTGTATTCTTCTGCACTGCTTTTTCTAGTGGCATCATTTATTCACAGTAAGAGACTTTAGAGCCCTTCTTTTGGATGTTGCTGAAAGACTTAGTGCCTTTCACCTGTGTTTGAAAGTGCTTATATGTTAATATTAGACTCAACAATTCTCCAATAAGAATTTTCTGAGAATCAGTTAGTGAATCAATATTTATGAAGTCAAATGTGTAAGTTGCACGAAAGTATTATTATTTTTCTCTAGGCAGTAGAGGAATTGCCATGACTGTAAAGTAGTAATTCCATTAGCTTCCTGTCTAAGCTATGCTTTTGTCTTTTCTGCTAAAGACAAAAGCCCTTGTGTAGGTGCTTGCTCATTATCGAGAAATAATAGGATAATGCTATGAAGTTAAATATGAAAAGTTTTATTCTTACCTCAATGACAATAAGTATAACATTAGCCTGTTCACATAACGAAGTCTTTAAAATAATTGTTATACATCCAATGTTTATAGGAGTTTTACAGAGAAATCTCATTTTTAAGTCCAGATCATAGCCAAAAGGTGGCAGTATTCTATTCAATATTCATTTGCAAAACAGTATGAAAATGCATTTATTTATTGACTTTTTGGTTTTTATACCAGATCAAAGTGGATGGTTGTATCCTGAAAATAATGTTCATTTATGAAAACACTTATGTAGAATGAAATTAGAAATGAAAATTCTTGCTTATACCTGAAAGGTTGTGAAAAATAATCTGTTACATAAAGTTTAAATATTAGGTGTGTAGTGTTTCACACAATGTCTACATTGACGCATTACTTTGGGGTCTGGATGTTCTTGTGGAGTGCTTAAGAACATCAGAACTTTTCTTCTGTTGGCAGAGTTAACTCATTTTACCTTCAAAAAGAGAGAAATTAATCTCCACATGATTTTAATATGAGCCAAAGCTGCTGCATTAAAAGCAATTTGTTTTATACACCCTAGAGATGTTGTAATATTTTTCATAAAGTGAGTATGGGCTTTTTTGTGCTGAGACAACAATAAGTTGAAGAATTGTTGAAATGCTGCTTTGCCTGCCTGCCAAGTTGTTTAGCTATACGTCAGTGGTTTGTCTTGGAATACTTTGAGGTAGAAGTTTAGATATTAGTGGGAGAGAATGCTTGCAAGTGCAGTTATGTTCAAGCAAATGTTTCCATGTAAATTTTGATCCATAGTTACATCAGATGTAAATATGAAATTATGGTAGTTACAGCATAAGTTTAAGTCCACTTGAGTAAAAAAAAGTATTTTCTTTTAATATGAAATGTTCTTAAAAATCACTTTTTGTTACAGCCTTTTAGAAATACTTAAGAATAAAAGACCCATTCCCCAAATATTGGCCAGTCTGTTTTCCTGTGACTGTATTTCATCCTTTCAGTGTTCAAAAGTTTTGATAAACACTACATGTGAGATAGAAGAAAACTTAATTGAGAGGCCAGGATCTGGGAAATCCAGTGGAAATGGTAGTGCTTTATAATATGCTTCCATATTCACCTCCAGTAGAGTATAATTCACACCTATCTATCTTTTGTAATGTCAAGCAAAACGTGTTCCTGAGGGAACTGGAATTAATAGGCCTTGAGATTCTTCAGTGACTTCTGTCTTTTGCCACTTTATTTTCTGGAATAGCCCACTCACTGCATCTCTAAGGGCTGTTCTTTCGAAAAAGGACAAGAGACAACATTGTTTTTTGAAGAATCATTTGGGTGTTCTCGAGAGCGTGATGTGAAATTTAATTTTTTATTTAGTCAAATGAGGCAGAGCATTGTATCACTAGCACAAATTCATGTAGCATCATGAAGGTAAGCAGGATGCAGATATCGGGCAAATACAGTTGGGTGCCATAGATATAACTAAGAGACTGTTCAGAAGACCAAAATGGATGATGTTAGTTTTTCAACAATAACTCACCACTTTTTAACATGAGGAAAAGTCCTAAGGAAGTACAAGTGTGTAAATACTGACTTTGCTAATAATCTGTTTCCTGCTGGGCTCTAATGTTTGTGATCCATCTGCTTCTAGAGTCTATCCCCAAAGAGTATTTTAGGAAAGCTTACTTACACAGAAAGGCCCAGAAATTTCCTGAAATTATTCTGGGAACAAATCCAGAGGATAGTGAAAGCTCTGGGACATATGGTTGTATATGGATATCAAAAAGAACTATTGCTTCGGGCAGTATGTGCCCAAGTTATTTGATATATCCCTGGAGGACGGGGGGGAAGTCGTCTTACTGTATGCATCACATTTGAAGGAAATCTGGTCAGGAATCACAGCATGACTACAGCAACAATATGGTTACATGACATTTCAAATACTGTGAGCACATCTAAATCTAAAGGCAATGGCATATATTTTAAATAAAATATAATTGTCATAGCTGTCACCATGTAGGTTACTTTGTGTGCACTCTTACAGAAGTGAGAGCAAATGATGCTCAGTTTTCATCTTGTAATTAATCTAGGGGTGTATGCATTCAGGTATTACTCTTAACAGTAAACTACTTTGTGATCATATGTAAGTAGAGCAGTAGGATGAGCTCCCTGAGCAGAACAGAACAAGTGTGGGAAGGATTTGGAAGGTTTTCACATTTGTGTGGGAGGAGGTTTGCATCTGCTGAATGTATGTGTGCTCTGTACCATAGATTTGCTGCTGCGGATGGCTTGTGCCTATGCACTTGTTTCTGGGGGTTGCTATCTCTGCTCTTTAGAGGGGCTGTGGTTTCCTCTTTAACTTCTGCCTCTGCCAACACCCTCTGTTTTGTCTTGATGCCATATGCAGCAGTAGGCGGATGGGGGAGGCTATGCACATGTACAGCCATTCCTGAAGTGCATGTGCTGCATCACGTATTGCTCATTGGGTGAGACTACACTCTTGAGGCCCTAGTGAGTTATCCCTATGTCGTGCTGATATGTCAGTAAAAATACAACTGGCTTGCATATTTTGTTCTCTGTGTTCCTCCAAGAAGAGCTTGCAATGTGCAGTAAATCAGCAGTTACTACTTACATGCTACAGTGTTTGTTTTGACCTGTCCATATTAACTGTGGAAATTAATGGAACATTTGTTCTCTCCCACTTGATAGGAATTCTGTTTTTCTGGTGGTGTTTCTGTAGTAAACCTTTTAGTAGCTGGCCTTCCTAGCAGTGTTTCCAAGCTTCAGTTTTGATTGAGCATACTTGTTTTACTTAAAAACTGATGGGCAAAACTTGCCAAAAAGTAGTTCATTACATTTGTACACCACTATTCTGGATTGTTTTTGTTGAATAAAGGCAGGACAGAAGGTAGGTTCTAGGAAATTTTGTGTCTCTTAGGGGTTTTGATAGTATTTAACGTGGGCATAAAATGCAAATCATTCTAAAAGGGAAATATAATTCATATAAAACTGTGCCCAGCTCTTTTGGAAGTCATAGAAAGATATTTCAGGGGCTGAAATGAAGTTGAGTAGGCCAGCATCTCCTTTGAGATATTGATGACATTGCTAAAGAACATGGACAGTGGGACTGACCCTGTGCTCTTTGTGTGCTCTGAAGCTGCTGTGAAATAATAGAAACTGCAGGTTTTTGCTAACATTTCTTTGTGGCACTCATGATTACTGTGCACATATCTTAACATGGCGCACAAACAGGCACAGCACTGGTTTTACAAGAAACTGCTCTTTCTGTTGCTGATTATTGGGAGATAATAGTCTAGATTCTGTAGCATTAGTATCTTCTGCTCCCACTTTTTGACATACCTAAGCTCACACGTTCTAAGTATTACATGTGGTGAATGTCATCATACATGCACATATTTTTCTCTAGAGGCTTTGGGGGCTTTATTTTAAGGGCTATTTTTCATTATGCGGTATGCATTATTATAATTTTTTAACTTTAATTTTTTTTTACCTAAAATTTAGAACATTTTCAGGACAATTTTCTATTTTAGGAGAAATTCATGGTCTACACATTTCAGTAACACTGTACAGGGGATAAACATCTTGTTCTATTCATCACACTCTTCCTTCAGATATGGATAAGGAGGCCTTGAAGGAGGATTTTTCAAGTGTATAAGTTTATTCCTTGCCAGAGCTTTGAACTGACATCCCATTATGGAGCTTTGTGCGATTGGCTTCACTGGCTTCAGAGGATTTGAAACAGGGAATTTGTGAGGTAGTTACATGAGGATAAGTGGATTGTTAAAAAACTCAGAGCCACCTCCTTTTGCCTCCTATAAGCATGATCTGGTAAAACCTTACCTTAACTGCATTCAACAGCCATTGCTTCACATGTAGTAACTTGAGAGGCCCAGGCTGGTTTTTGACCCTGTTCACTGAGGAAGTAAGGCTTCTGCAGTCGTGTCACAGGTACCTCTGTTAGTCCTTTTGTAACCTGTAGGGCATTTCTGTCAACTTTAAAAGTAGAGATCCTAGAAGGGAAAATCTCCCACAGTACTTCAGGGACTGAAGACAGGCCCTGAACCTATTTGTTCATCTGCCAGAGGATGAGAGACTTGATTTTCGTCTGGATTTCCTGGCAGCCAAGTAGATCAACACTTTCAGCTTAGCCAGTCCATCAGGTATGTATCTAGCTGCAAAATGTAGAGCGTTACATCTCTTGTCCAGCAGAAAACAAAAAGAACTAGAAAAGGAAAACTTGAAGATAGAGTTGCAAAACACAGTGTGTGTGTTGAGGGGCAGGAGGGGGCTGTTGGTGTTACAGTTCAGCCATGAGACCAAAGACAAAACCAGCTTCTTCAAGAAATGTTTAATTGCAGCTAATTATGTGTGCAACAAACCTTAAGCTATTTTAAAAATAATTGCACATTAATAATGTATCTACAGTTGAAAATATCACACAGGTTAAAGAAAACTGACATCAAGGAACTTAGCAGTTTTGGAGAGTTACTGTCAGGTTCTTGCTCAGTCTCACAGTCATCCTAAATTTATCTGAAATTATTAGATATTCTGCTTAATATAGAAGAACTTTAAAATGCTGGAAATCCTCAGGGGAAAAATATGTCCTCCAAAAAGACAAGGCACATCCATACGGTTGATGAAGCTTAAAAGACTTCATTTGATCTTTCTGGCAACCAGCATATAATCAGTCTGTAATAAGACCTTTCTATGTATCAGACTTTAGGAACTGCTGAAATCATGAGAAATACAAAAGCAGAAGTGAACTTGTTCATACTTCTTTTCCCATAGTGATGAAATAAAGATCTAATGCACGACTGAGGGGAAAGGTGTGGGTAGTGTTGTTTGCAATCACAATCCTAAGGGCCTTGCTCTTTTGGGTTTAGGTCAAGATTGTATCAGAGATGGTGTTTTCTGCTCCCTCAAAAGGATGTGAATTTTGCTGTATGCAGCCCCTTGGAAGCATGAGTAGTTATTCGGAGGAAAATGCTTGTCCTCCCATTGGCAAAATATGTATAGGAATCACAGCTGTTACTACAAATACTGAGAATATCTTCAATAGCTGTATACTCAGAGCTCAAATAAAAACTGTCTTTAGCTATTGCTGTTTTAGAAGTTAAGATTTCTTTTTATCTGTGTGTTGTTCCACCTTGCCTGAGGATAACAGGAGGTAGATTTTTGAAACTTTCAACTGTGTATATAGGTACAAAATTTAGTGATATCCCTCCGTGAAAATGTTCAAACTCATTTGCGCAATGTTGACATAAATGGAAGGACTGTCTGTTTTTCATAGAAAACCCAATAAGGTGACTGGCTGCCTGTTGGTAACAGAAGCTCATATGAAACAGCCCAAAGCAGAACATTTTGCAGATAGTAGGGTTCCAGAGATTACAATACACCTTATTTTGCAAACTACAAAACACCAATAGGCTGTCTTACAAAGTGTCTTCATATTTGCATGCATATTACTAGCTATTCTGACCCGTCATAATTCAGTATACCTTCAAGCTTTTCTAAGTGAAGTGTAATTATATACTGCTTGGGCAACTCCTAAAACTGAAGGCTTGGATGTAAGGGATGATTCAATATGCTGCCTTATAATCAACAACGTAGTTCACTGAAATAAAATTCACTTTTCCAGATTTTAATCATAGACTTCAAATTAGCTTGGAATACAATTCTATGTGTTTCTATTTCAGATTTCGCTGCTCATAACATGGTATGTTTTCCTATTTACATTAGTTGCACTTAGCTTGAAAGAGAGACAGTTATAGGCTCTGGATCAGGATATAACTGAAACATTAGCTGGTTTGTACATTTTAATAGAACTGCTCACTGAGCAAGTGTGAACATGACTGTTTAATGCACATTTAAATCCATGAATTAAATGTGATAGTTTGACAAATTGACAAAGAAAATGATATGAAAAGTCCTCCTCTTCCTGCAGATCTTTGTAACAGTGTTGCAAATGAGGAGTAACTAACTTCAGGGTGTGCTAATAAAGGATTGAAATGTTCCTGATGTATTTCAACTCGGGAAAAAGGGAATTGTGTCATAGGTTGAGAGAAGAAAGCACAAAAAACAAAATCATACACAAAATACGCTTTTACTCCTATTTTTTGTGTCAACTGCATATATCTGTAAGCAGCTCTGATAGTGCTAGGTGTATAATTCTATGCTATACTTTTGCAAGAATTTTTCATGTTATATTTGATTGGTGCTGCTTGTAGAAAAGCAGAAATATTTATATAGGGAGCACTTACCAGTATTTCAGAAGACCTTTCAGAACTCTGAGGTAAAGCAGTAGATCTAACACTCTGTAAAGCATTGCAGTGTTTGAGCATCTTGGAGATGAGCATCTCATCTCCTAGAGATCCCAACTCTTTAGCACAGGGCTTACAGCAAGCATCTCACACAGTCACCCCAAAGCAAAAGAAAGAAAGAATTATCTTGAGGTTCACTTTTTCTCTAATTTTGGAAGCTCTTTGTCTTTGCTTCTCCACACGTGTTTTGAGGTGTCTTCTTATTTTCAGACCAGTGTATATCCTGGCATAGGTTAACCTTTTCCAAAGCAGCACTAATATTTGTCCTCTCCTTGGTGATTTGTCGGAATGTGATTTTGAACTTAGAGCAAATTACAAAGAAGCTCTTAATTGCTTCAAGTACAACTTAACTGTGGAAACATGGGAGAGCAGTCCTGAATCTGGTTCATCTTAGAATCGTAGAATCACAGAATAGTTAGAGTTGGAAAGGATCTTAAGATCATCTAATTTCACACACACACACACACACACCCACACCCACACATTCCCCCGCCATGGGCAGGGACACCTTCCACTGAACCATCTCACCCAAGGCTCTGTCCAACCTAGCCTTGAACACCACCAGGGATGGAGAATTCACAACTTCCTTGGGCAACCCATTCCAGTGCCTCACCACCCTAACAGGAAAGAACTTCTTCCTTATATCCAATCTAAACTTCCCTTGTTTAAGTTTTAACCCGTTACCCCTTGTCCTGTCACTGCAGTAAATCTATCAGTATACTACATCTTGTCCATCCTTTATGAGTTTAAATGCTCTAATCACCTTAGCCAGTATCAAGGCTGTTGGCACTATCACCATGGTGGTTTTTATTATAGAATCAGAATGGTTTATGTTTGGAAGGACTTTAAAGATCATCTACTTCCAACCCCCTGCCGTGGGAAGGGACACCTTCCACTAGACCGGATTGCTCCAAGCCCCATCCAGCCTGTCCTTGAACACTTCCAGGGATGGGGCATCCACGTCTTCTCTGGGCAGCCTGTGCCAGTGCCTCACCACCCTCACAGTGAAGAATTTCTTCCTAATATATAATCTAAATCTACCTTCTTTCAGTTTAAAGACCTTCCCCCTTGTCCTATCACTATTTGCTGTTATAGAAAGTCCCTCTCCAGTTTTCTTGTAGGCCCCCTTTAGGTACTGGAAGGTTGCTATAAAGTCTTCCCTGAGTTTTCTCCAGGGTAAATGACTGAGTTCCAACAAGGCCTTGGACCATAGTAGCTGACTATGAAACCCAGTTTAATGTGCTACAACATCCTGAGTTTGACCTTAAGTCTAACTTCTCTCAAAAGAGAGATTTTTGGACATGCTTTTTCTAATGTTACCATTGAGCCTGGAGTAGAAAAATTTGATAATTGTTTCAATAGGACAGAAAGTCAAATGACTTCTTGTCCCCATTCACTAGTCCTTCAGATCTTTCTGGATAACAGTAAGAATTTTGCCTGAAGGAACTATTTCTTAGCAGCTTAGATTTAGAATTATTCGTGACACAGAATGGTAAAACTTCTGTAATAAGTCGAGGCATTTAATTCACTGTAGTGCAGAGAATGCAGGTAAGAATTGTTTATTACTGGGTAACTAAAAGATAACATGAAGAATAGGTGAAAGGAAGGATAGGAAATGGCAGCTTTCAATTCGCTTTGCAAGTAAAATCACCTCATTTTCTCTTTTGTTTTAATCTACATTTCATTTTACATTGTATTGTTCCAAAGAGGCATCATTAATCTTTCCAGTTATTCTGCTATCATCCCTGTGTCCCCTGTGGCTTTAGGCTGCAGATAATAATTATTTTGAAAGTTCCTGGTGTCAGTACATCTGTGCAATACTGTGGTCGGAAAGAGAAAAATCTGTGGTGATGCTCCAAGTTGTCCTTAAGAGAAAAGTTGGCAAACCCATGTGGTTCTCTGGGGCCTTAGGCTGCAAGTCCCATTAAACAGTTTGCCAAATGTACATAACGAAACTGGAAACTGGTGAATTCTCATCGGCTGCACTGAAAAGCAATTTTTTCTTAAAGGCCCTGTAGGCAACGTGGATGGGAAGATTCATTACAATTTAGTGTAACTAAGTCTCCATATCCCCTAAACTTTTCTTTACGTGGGTAGTTAAACATTGTCAGAAGTCTGGCATGGTTCACAAGCAGGATTCCTTCTGTCGTCCACTCATCAGTTGCTGGCTCTTACGAGGTGCTGCCAGGAGAGAAGGAAATTACTTGCAGTCTGTGCAAAAGCACATTGGCCCCGGTGCCTGGCCCATGCAGACAGACATGGAAGAAGTATGCCTGTATGGGGGGATGGATTGCTTGTGTAGAGCTCTTCTGTCCTCTTCTCAATGACAGGTCTGTGTTTTCACACAGCTTCTGTCAAGCTTTGAAATTGAACCAACTTTTGGAGTTGAGGGCACACTCAACCCAGGTGATACGGTTCCAGTAACCTGTGAAGCCTGTTTTAAAATCTGCTGGTAAAATCTTGACTGTGAGCAATCAGTGGCAAGGTTTGAAGGCAGGTTACCATTGACTTGAGCAGGATTGGATTTATGCTTGTGGGCACATACCTGACTTACAAGTTTCCAATTCCTTTTAAAGATGCTGAAAGCGTGCAGTGCTCAGTGACCTCTGTAGGACCTTGATTGGCTGTTCACATTTAAAAAGATAAACTTTTTTAACCTGCTAACTTAGATAAGAATTTAAGAGCAATTTTACACTTTTAAACTTGATCTTTCAGCTACTCCATTAGTTTAAGGAAAGCAGTAGTAGTTGTCCTCACTACTAAGGTAAGCACACGGAAACCCCACAGCATTGTACAGCCATTTAACAGTTTCCTAAAAGAGAATGTTCTCTCTTGCTTACCAGTGAGCTGTTAGCTGGGATTTCCTTTTGTGTGTGCTGTATTATTCCCTACTTTCTCTCTTTGACCTTGCTGGTAAAAAACTGAATATAAAAATAAACCAGTGAAAATCAGAACTGATGTATGGATATGGCATTCAAGAATTTTTTGCCATTTTTATAAAAGAAAAGTAATATTTGCATAATATAACCCGTATGTATTACAGCTCTGTGGGCTTACATACCAGTGAATGTTTCTGAGTCTTTTTGCAATAAACTACGTGGTCATACTTCTGGCTTTTGTGATCCCAGAATCTTAACACCACCTCCCAGCCAGTGACCCGTAATGAGTGTTGCATTTACATTACCAAATCTCATCACCATATGTCCGTGCATGCTGTGGGGCTCGGAGCAGTTGAAGACTGCTGTAGTTAGGTCTGTGAAATGAAATGAAACACAACTCCAAATGTTAGATGAAGAATTTCTACAAAGGTGTTGCTTAACAATAAAGATGAGGAGGGGAAACTGATTGGAACTTGGTTCTTCATAAGGAAATTTGTTTGCTCAATGCTGACAGAGAGACTGAGGAAAGGGTATGTTTTTGTAAGTACAGACACGGTGAACACTGGCAGATAGCTGTACAGGTAAAGAGATTTCTGTTAACTGCCAGTGTCCATTCTTTTCAATAAAACTGGCCATATGCGCTTCGAGGAGATAGTTAAGACTGGTTTTCCTTAGAATGATTGGTGACAAAGGACATACAACCAGACACTCAGGTTGACTTTGAGGATGAGTCATTCAGATACAAATGTTAAGTAAACCCAATTATTTTCATTGTACTTCTCTGAAATGATAGTTTGATGTAGATCCCAGCAGTGACAAATTTTTGGTCTTAATACCTACAGTATCCTTTTTGAACCTTAAGGGTTTCCATTTTGATATTTTGTGATGGTTTAAACCTAGCTGGTAACTCAGTACCACGCAGCTGCATGCTAATTCCCTTTTTCCCCCTCCCCAAGAAGGATGGGGAGGAGAATCGAAAGAATGTAAAGCCCACAGGTTTAGATTAAGAACAGTTTAATAACTGAAATTAAGTAAAATATAATGATAATAGAAATAATACCAACAATAACAATACTGATAATAATAGGAAACAACACAAAAAGAAATGGAAGCTCAGAAAACACCAGTGATACACAATACAGTTGCTCACCACCTGCTAACCAATACCCAGCCCAACCTGAACAGCAATCAGTCCCTTCAGGGTGACTCCCACCCAGTTTATATACTGGGCATGATGTGCTGTGTGGCATGGAATACCTCTTTAGCTAGTTTGGGTCAGGTGTCCTGGCTCTGCTTCCACCTAGCTTCTTTTGCCCTTCCTCACTGGCAGAGCATGAGAAAGTGAGAAGTCCTTGATCGGGGTGAGTGCTACTGAGCAACGACTGAAACATCAGTGTGTTACCAGCATTGTTCTCAGACTAAAGCCAAAACACAGCACTGCACCAGCTACTAGGGAGAAAAACAGCTCTATCCCAGCTGAAACCAGAGCACATTTTTTTCATATCTTAAGAAGACTTAATGAAGGAGATTTTAATTTAGAAACTCTTTTACATCTTTATAAACTTCTGTATATTAAATATGCATGTTTGCTCCCATGAAGAGAGAGATAACAAGGAACCATCTCTGTATATCATCTATCAATTCTCCTGAAAATACCTAATTATTCACTATAAAAATGCCTTGCCTGCAGGGTAGTTTATTATGTATTTACAGATGCTTTGTCAAGTGAGGTTTGAAAGGTTTCAAGGGATGACATTTCCACCACTTTCTTTGGAAGACTTGGGTAATCAGACAGGAACATCAGTAGGAACTTTTTCCTTGATTCACGGCCTACTTTCAATCTCTTTTTCTTTTAAGCCATTCTTATAAGGAAAGACAAATTACTTGATTATACTGCTCTTCTGTTCATCCATCATCTGCTTGTCTGACAGTCCTCTAGTAATTTCTGAACCTGGTAGCCAATTTCAACCAAATTTCACGGAGGCTTAGAGGTCTCAGAACTATTAAGGTCTTACACATTTCATGAAAATTGATACTGAAAGAGAAACTCGCATCAGTGCCTGCTGAGTAAAGCTCAGTCACAACTTGCCACAGGGAATCAGTGTAACTGGTTGCAAGTTCACACTAGGGAAGTTAAACTAGTGTGAGTACTAGCTAGCTCAAGCCTTGATCTTGTAGTGAACAACAGTGTTGTTTTTTGAAGTTTCTGCAAAAAGAGTTTTCTTGTTCTCGTTGCATTTGTCCCTCCCTTGCCTCTTCTTGGCAACTGAAGAGTGAAGAAGGTACAAAGGGGTTTTTAAAGCTGCACTAGAATAGATGTCTGCTGAATTTCAGACACTTTCAAAGTAGCGGTCTATATGTTAAGCTCAATATGTTCAGGGGTAGATAGAAGATCATATTTGGTGAGTAGCTGTCAAGAATGTGGAGAAGTTATGGTTTGGTTCATTTTCATTTTAGATTGATCATTAAAACCTTTATTGTAGGACTGATAAAATTTGTTACAGAGGGAGTTAACAAAATCCCTCCTGGTACCACAATAGAGTGATTAAAGTTTGTTGTTACGGTAATATATGTTGCTTTAAATATTTTCAATGTGGTTTAATTTCATTTCTTGCCAAATAATGGTCTTGTTTTCACAGCAGCTGCCATTGTTATCTGTAAAAGTGCACAGGGTAATGTATCTTGGAGTCCATCATTACTCAGGCAGATGTCCCACTCATTTCAGGATTAAACTTGTTAATGATAATGGGTTTAATTTCAGTCCTCAGTGGGAATACAGACATAAATATTTGAATAAATCTCTTTATTAAACCATTTGTTCTGTTGCAGTTGAAACATCTAACACATTGTCACACAAAATGTGTCAGTAAACCTGATGGATGCACACTTTCCATCTACTGTGGGAAGGAATATTCTTCACCCTGTGTTCACAGGCTTCCAGACTTGTACCCCTGTATTCACAGGCTTCCAGGCTGGTATCATGGTCCTAGAGATGATAATTTATAGCTGCCTGGCACCAGAGTCATTGCCGTGATATATAGCTTAGGTTACTAGACCTTGGCACATCATGGTACGTCTGATGTTCCTCTACACAGGAGACCTCTATATTTGAGACCTCTGTAGGAGTTCTCCCTACAGTAGCTCAGGTTCAAGGGGCTACCTAAGCAGTCCATTGACAGGCATGTATTGGTTCTCTAGGAAGCTGGCTAGCTTATCTGGAAGTGGCTCTTCTGTCTCCTTTGCACTGCTGTGCCTGCTGGCATAACCATTAAATAGCCTTCACTTCACTGAGACTTCTGATCCAAGCTTAATCCACCTAGCTCTCCTCACATAACTTCTCTGGTGTCAAGGATTTTCCTGTAAAGAAACTAAGATGCTTTTAGTACATTTATGTTGTGAAATGTGTCTGCTGTGCAACACGATGCCTGGCTCAGGGACCATCTGGTGAGTGATGGTCACATCCATGTTTTTCAGGGCTACTCTACTCTGAAACAGACCAGTCTCATCCATAGCATTCAACTTTTGTGAGCCTCACATGGTGGCCCTGCGAATTGTTATTTTTGTGTGTTTTTCCAGTAATGCCTGGGTTGTACTTCAGTCTCCTCGAGTGGTGCTTTCATTACATGAATGTTAAGGTATGTGCTCCAGGCTCTGAGGTACGACAGAAAGGAATGTGTGGTTATTTGCCGATAGTGTTGTAGGACTACGCTAAGCAGGACCCAGAGTGCAAACTAGCCTATCCTGTCTTTTGAGAACAGTTGCTAAACATCTATCCACAGACCTGCCCTCATGTTTTGATTTGAAGGGCTCTAGCTGATTTTTCTCCAGAGGAAGGCTGCAGAATAAGGTAGCCAGGTGACCACTACCTCAGAGTTCCAAGGAGCTAAGCACAGTGTAGACATGTGCATGAGGTCCCCATATGATGTAGTTCATCTGCTGGAAGGTATGATGTCATACTGGGGTATTGCATGATATGAAGCAGAATACCCAGCTCCTGGGGCAGTCGTGTGGAGTAGTTAGTGTTTCCACTATAAATCACCAGATTTCACCAGATCTGGAAGTTGCAACCTTTGCTGTTTTCATGGCCTTGATTGTGAGCCTACGCATAAGGAAAACACTGCATGGCCTAAGGCAGCACAAGAAATTTAACGTTTTGCTTAGCTTGATATAACCTTTTTTACAACATTGCTTTGCTTTGCTTTGTTTCGTCACTTTGGGTTATTTTCACAGTTTTTCCACTTTTGTGATTTGTAGTATTGGACTTCACTGTTGATTTAAGACAAAACTCCATTCATTTTTCATTGTTGAATGAAACTATTGTTTCAGATGGTAAAAATAAGATCCATTTGGTATTTGAATGCTTCTGGATACTAAACCATTTTCTGTCATCACTCCCTAAGCACAGGACTCATGATGAAGCATCATACCACTGAGTCATAAAGGACTATAAGTACTGTCTGAATTGATACGCACTTCTTTGGAAGCATTTCCACAATTCTGGCTTGAAGCTTTCCCAGTTGTAGGTGCATTAATCTGTCCACACCGTGGGAGAAGTGAGAATTGGGTGCTTTTTCTAAGGTTTATTCTTTACTTTTGAGAAATATGTAGCAGTCGTAGTTCATCAATTTAAGTCATCTTTCCTCTCCTTCACAGTACATGTCTGTGTTAACATTTTAATGCAAATAAGGAGTACTTGGAAACAAAACTCCTGATTGTCCCTACTGAATGTGCTTTACTTCTCAGTCTGGGGTAGTTTTGGAGCATACAGCTAGATTCCTTGGATGAAATTAAATTGGAATATCGGATCCCAAAGCACACTTAATGCACTGCTCCCAAGGCAGGGCATTTAGTCTATGTGACCAGCATAGAGTTAGTTCAGAAGTCTCTAAGACCACCAAGATAAAAGCAAAAAGAGCCTTAAAATGTGCTTACTATGTGTGTCAGGTCTTACACACAAAGTGTTCTGCTTTACCAGTTCTGTCCTCTTGGTTGTTAGTTGATGTAGAAACCGCAGCACGCAATGCAGATGTTACATGCTCTTGAAGAATGTAATTATCTTGAAGTTGTAAGAACAGTACAACCAGTTGTCCACCTTTCTGCTTTGTCTCTTTGGAAATTGTTTATCTTCCTGATGCCTGCAAGGATGTGCAGTCACTATACTGTCTTGTGTTAGATATCTGGTTAGCCACTACAGCACTGAACTTTGTCTGGACAAATACTTGTAATGTATGTTGCCTTTCACAAAGAATTAAAATCATCAGCTTTTATGTGTATGGGTGAGGATGGGGAAAGCAGAGGGGTTTTCAGATGTGTATCAGTTTGTTCTTGAATTGATTTCACGTTTGTTTCAGAGGAATTACTCTAGAGTTGAACTGTTACAAACAATGAGAACATAAAGGGCCATTGCTTGCTGTCCCCGTTTTATTTATGTGCCCCAAAATACCTTGGAGGTTATTCAAATAAATGAACTCCATTCCGTTTACTTGACTGACTGATGGCTTAATCATGCAAATAATTGTATGGATGATATTTATTTGACTGTCCGTCTCTTTGACTGTATGCTAAAGCATACTTTCTTTTTCCCCAAAGAAAAAAAATTAAATGTTAAAAAAAAACAAACATCATATTGTAATGCTACAGTTGAGATTTTAAACACACAAAAGTCAGGACATTCAGAGTTATGACTCCCTGGAGCTTGTAGTTCAGTTGTGTTTTACATGTGGTGCAGATTAAAGCAGTGTTTTCTTCTCCTTTCTGCACTCCTTTCTCTTCTGGATCTTTTCCTCTTTTTGCTCTTTCAAAATGTGATGGAGCTCTGCCATGGAGTGGGTGACCCTTTAAAGGCCTCAGTGGACAGGTTGCCCAAAGAAGTGGTAAATGCTCCATTCCTGTCAGTGTTCAAGGCCAGGTTGGACAGAGCCTTGGGTGATGTGATCTAGCGTGAGGTGTCCCTGCCCATGGCAGGGGGGTTGGAACTTGACGATCTTAAGGTCTTTTCCAACCCTAACCATGCTATGATTCTGTGATTCTATGATTCTACTTTTTATATTCTGTATTACTGCAGAGTGTGAATAAAGTATGACATACTCTTTTAATGTGGTTACTGTTTCTTTGCTCGTATTGCAAATAACTTCTACTTTTTTTTTTTTTTTACTTGGCCTCATAAAACTCCCAAAGATCCTCCTCAACAATATAGATTTCTGGAGGCTGATAGGTATAAATTGCTCTGAAGAGATGCTAGTTTGTTTACACTCTTCTAGGCCAAATCCTGTAATGGAAGAGCTCCTCTGCCCAACTGCTTTCAAATGCGTATCATTATACCAGTCTCTGGATCTTCCAAATAAAAAATAGAAGTATTTGAGACCGTCATTATTAATAGCTAAAAGTTCCTGGTTTTCAATACTATAAACATTGGGATAATTAAAATATTATTCTAAATCCTTTTGAAATAATAGTTTTGGTTTAGTTATTGCATGTCAAGCACTGACTGTAGTAAAAATAAACACATTTCTATTTCAACTTATACAAGCAGGATATTATTTCCAAGCTCCTCAGGGCAGGGATTGTACTTGCCCTTGTAGCTGCAAATTCTTTATTGGAAGAAGGGGCCCTATCCTCCATACAGCTTCAGCATTAATATTAAGTGATGATCTTCATATGGAAAATATTGAATCTGAATACACAAATTTGTGTAAGTAGCAGCAGCCCATTGTACAATCATAACAGCACTTTTTCAGCTTCTCATATTTCTCTCGTTGGTTCTTCTGCATCTCTTTGTTTAATTGACTAGAGAAGAACAAAATAGAAAAGCCAGACTCTAAAGTTAATATCTGAAATGCAGTCCCTCTGAAAAGTCATTTTCTTGTTTTCTGTAAGATGGCTGAAGGATTTATGTCCAGGTATATTGAGTGTGATGAGGACAGGGGTTTTACTGGTTTAAGAAGGAATTCTGTCTCAGGTCTCACTGCTTCATGGGCTAGTCTCCAGTATGTGCCAGCCATGCTCACATCCGCTCTTGGGAGCATCATTTCCAGTGCCATGGGACTGTTGTGCTTGTGGCTAGCTCAGGGCTGTGTTTCTGCTGCCCCTCTCCAGTCAGCCATGTGCATGATGGCCAGTCATGATCAGCTCTGAATTAGGGATGCCTCTTTCTGACAGGTTTGGGTTATTGGGTTCAATTTCACCTCCTTGTTAAAGACACCTCTTCCCTCAGACACATAAGAAAAGTTAATCCAGACATAAAATCCTTAACAGCTGTGATACTGCAACAATGTTAATAGACCAGCTACTAGTTAGCAATACTAGTCAATAACTGTGAAAGTAAACCACCTGTAACTGATGCGGTCTAGCTGTCCCACACAGTGTCTTCATATAGGCGTTGTGCTAGGATGCCTTGCCTGACAGCATGCTCAGGGGGAACCTCATCACATCTGTGTTGACCCCTCAGACAGTATCTTTGGAGCCTTCCAGATGAACTCTGCCTGTTCCTGCAGGTTAATAGCTTTATCCCTTGCAAAATTCTTGCTTACTTGTACGTGGAGCTGAAATGTGAGCAAGGTTGAAGTCCAAGAAAGAAAAGCAGATGCAAAGGAATTGGTTTGGATATGTGGTTTTACTCAGTGTTGCCAGTTCAGTTTCTATTTTACAACAAGCTTTAACAATGGATACATGTAGTATTTTTAGAAAAAAGCAAATACTTGCTAGTACAGAAGAAAGTGTATTCCAAGATTTAGTGGGAATTATACTACCTTTTCTTCCTTGGTCTGAAGAAAGAAATAAACCAAACTGATTCAGGCCTGGTTTTGATAAAGTAAGAGGAGAAATTCCAGGCAATCACAAAATGGGGGAAAGTAACAGACGTTATGAGAAAATATTGGATGGAGCAACAGTCATTGCCAGCATTATACTATAATTGAATGTACGGGTTATTTGGGTTTTCTTAATGAAATGCTGTATATAGATCTGTAAAAGACAGTACCTTTTGTCCCTGCTTAAATATTTACAGATTATATTTGGAAGCTGTTATCAGAGTTAAAATAAAAGATCCTACTATTTGTATCTTGTATGTTTGCATAAACCCTACCAGTTCACATTTAATAAGATTTGCTATCAAGAGAACCACAAACTGTTTAATTTCATAACATCTGCAGCTTTTCCCCATTTTTAGGGGGTTTATGTCTGAGTAGATTTATTTAACTCAAATAAGGAATTACGGAAACAATTAAATTTCTTCCCTATTTTCGTGTCACTGACAGGCTTCCATTTCGGCTTTACAATATGGTGTTTCTTTTCACACAGCTAAAACAAGACATTCCACAGGAACAGAAAAATTGCCATTTTTGTTGCCACCACAAGCATATGATATCTGCCGTAAACAGCTGGGAAAGTTTCCATTTAAATAAATATTAGAGAAAAACATATTTAAAAAAACTTTTAAGCTAAGTCCCAGTAGGTGTGTGTTGCGTGAGCACACACCAGTGCAACTCAGGGTTATATTTTCATTTTTGTCATTCATTGGGGTAAGTCTGCCTTAGATCGTTACATTCACATATTTACAAGAAACTGCTTCAGTTATACACAACGTGCCTGCCATTAAATTTATAGTTTGGATTTGTACTTGCTTATGAAAGAGAGAATAAAAAGCAACACATTTTAACCTGCAAAGTGTTGTCAAAGATGCATCTTACAAAGGGTTCCCCACTGACTCATTCTTTGTGGACTATTGTTATAAATGTGAGGCTCTTCTGTCCCACAGCAAGGATCAGTCTGGCAAGCCAGGTTATTTTCAAAAGCAATGAAAGACATGCATGATAAGAAGAATTACTTGATACTTTACTGTGTCCTTCCTGCTCCTAATGAAAGGTTGTTCAATGCAACATATTTTGCATTACTTCACCTATCTACTTTTTAATAACACATGGGATGCTGATTCTTTATACTTTCCTGCTGAAGTCCACTCTTGTGTACATTACAGTCTTTTGTGTGGATTATTTTTCCCCCCTAAGAGAGTTTCTCTGTTACATGCTCTTGTAATTCCCTCCACAACTTTTCCCACTGGTAGGGGCTTTGAGTGCTTGTCACTGTTATGACATAAGAAGAATTTACATTCCTCTAACCTGTCTAAGAGGAACTAGTCCTTTGTAGGCTCTGTGTGTCCAGCTGGAGCCAGTCAAACTTTTTAGAGCCCCAGTTTTGCACCCAGCTCAGATCAGCTGAGAAAAGGGAGAAAGGAGAAAGCTTGTCCCCTTTTTCCCCCTCTCAGCAGCACAGGGCAGCATATTAGAAATGCAGCAAAGCAAGAATATTTGAAGTTTAGCATGAATCTGTCAATAGAAGGTAGTAAGTGCTCAATTTTTTCTTAGCAGTTATAAAATGCATACTCTCCTTTCTTTTATGGCTTGTGGTTTGCTACTAACCTGAGGATTCTGGAGGTGACTGAAAGCAGAAGCTGTGAGTGAGGTTTGTATCTAAATGTGATACTACTTCAGATGCTCATGTATTTCTCAGTCCAGGATATAGACTATAAGGACACAGGTTACATCTTTTGTTCTTATGGTTTCTTCTACATTATTGCTGGGAACTATGAGATGATCAGAAATACCTGAATGAATTAATTGCTCTCTTTATGCATTATTCTTCATTAATTAGTATTTATAATAATAAAGCTGCTTACTGAGGAAAAAAAATAACTGTAAAACTGTTCAGTCCTTAGCTTAGTAAATGTCAACAGGTGTGAAACAGAGGAACTCTCATATCTGTTATAGCTTTATGCTGCTTATCACTGTGCTTCTATCAGCCTCTATGGAAAAAAACTCCACTATCATCCTGATCCACCTGGGAGAACTACTGCACCGTCTCAGCTACGGTGAAGACAGGAAACCAGAAAAGAAACTAGATTTGATTTTGGTCAAGTTGTTAATATTTGTAATACTGATATGTTGTTGTTCTCTGTTGTGAATATGCATATTTCCAGTGTCAATCAGCTCTCTGAGATGGGATTTACAGCAAGAGGGTGTGGAACAGCAGAAATGTGTTCCTGTGCACATCTGTATTGTACATGTCTGACCTGGACATCCATGGTGGCATACATTTCTCCATCTATCCTCACCCTATAGAGCTAGATGTAAGATAGACTAAGGCTGTTGTCTATAAAATAATGCCTATAACTAGGCTATAAGATAATGCAATTCAGAGGTGGTAAGGGAATTCAAGACCACCACAAGTGGTAAGACTCCAAACCTATCCAATCTACTTACTAATTGTCTTCAACACCACTGACCTATAATTAATGTGAACATCCATCTCAGCCTTGGGAGTGGCATAAAATTTAGGAACAGCCAAAATACAGGGGCAGTTGAATGTCTTGTTTTCCATTGGCTTGAAAACTACTGATAATCCTTAAACAAGTTAAGGTCTGCCCAGTGCTCTGGGACAGTAGGAGGTTACTATTCTGTATGTCTGAGAATGTGCCAGTTTGAGCAGTTTTTGGAAGCTGGAGAAACTTGAAAGGCTTGGTCCCTCCACCCCTGCTGCTGGACCTGACAGACACGTGCTCCAGCACTGGGAAGCCACAGGAGTACTGGTGGGTCAGGTCGCTCCCCTCCTTCAGCCTGGAAAAGTACAAAGACACATCCTGCTTCAGACTGTTAAGTGAGAGCTTTGCTCCAGAGGAAGCATCTCTGAATTAAAACATACTTGTTCCCACCTGTAAGAAATTACCTTTTTTTTTCCTAATGGAGCTTGCTCTAACCCCCTTTGTCAATCCCCCTTTGTGCTGAGGGGAGAGCAGAGATGGCAGACAGTCTGCTGTAGGCAGAGCTGAAGGAAATTGCCTGTGTAGCTGAAGCGAACAGTGGTCTCAGCTCTAGAGACCCTGGTACAAAACCGTATGATGACAGTCACTATCACATATCTTTGCATGAGAAGGAGTTTGCCATCCTTGAGAGAGGCTACGGAGGAGCTGCTACAGCTGGTAGGAAGTGCCAGGGCCCTCCTTTCAGCCTGAGCAGCACAAGGGTGACACGCTGCCACTCAGCAGTGAGTGAGATCAGGTTAAAAGAGCTTTATATCTCTTTTTCAGAGTAGATTTTCCTACTGTTTTTTTTTGTGTTTGTGTTGAGACCCAGCAGTTTTGTGTGTTCCTGAAATGCCTCCTGCCAGCCACAGGGACTTGTGTGAGTGGAGCTGTACCCCAAGCTCATCCGTCTGCTCAAGCAACTGAGAGCAGTCATTTTGCTTCAGCACAGTGGAGTGAGGTTTTATAATGAAACCAGTTCTGACAGTGCAAAGCAACAGCTGGTACAGGTTTCTCAGTTTTCCACTCCTTCTGTCCACAGTTGAGTTGCGATCAAAATCAAAGCTGATTTAGCCATGTTTAAAAGACATTGTTCCAAAGCAAATTAAAATTAAGGGGAGTTGTCTATTGATTTTGGTAATTCATGTTGTTCGGGAAGAACACTTCCCAGCAGCTCAGATCATAGCAGAAGATAAGAGAATATAAATTTGCAGGGTTTTCTAAAATCCTGGAGAAGGAGAAGGTCAGTGTGTCAGTGCAGAGCATCTGAGCCTCTCGCAGCACAGTCCCTTCCTGAATCTTCAGGCTAACTGTGCCTGCAGTCAGTCTTGCATTAGGTTTTCAGGTGTACATGTGCTTGGAACTCAAAGCAACAGGGGAAGGGCCAAACCTTAACATGATTGATGTTTCCTTCACAAACAGGAAGTGGACTTCTTAGCCTGTATTAAAAACCCTTTGTCAGGCTGCATACTCTTGAAGCACAAACCCAGATAAGGTTTCTATCATTATGCATAATTACTAATTAGGAAGAGTAATCTCTAGACATACAGTTCAACTGTGGTTCTTAAGCCTGTAGTCTCTTGTATGAGTACATTTCCCAGAGTAATTACCAGATGTGTGAAGGAGTTGTTCTCTTCCTACATGCAAATTTAACTCTTGAAAATTTCATGGAGATGAGATAAAAGATGCAGAAAAGCAAAGAGTTTCTGTCCTCCTATGAACCCAAAGGGGGATAACACTGTAACAGTAAGAGCTGGAGAAATCTGTAGTAGTTTTTAAACTTTTACTTCAGGAGAGATGAAAGCTTCCAGACAGAATCTTTTTTTTTTTTTTTTTTTTTAATTTCAGAGCAAAATTTTTGAGTGAGAAAAGTATCTTAAGTAGTTGCTTACATATTTAAAGGGACCTGCATTATAGAATAATGAGTAATAGACTGAAGTTTGTTTAGCACATGCAATACTACTATAGGTATGAAATAAGTTGTTATGTATTAGTAAGGCAAATTCCCCTTTTTCAGCCGTTATAGCTGACATTCCTTTTTTTCAGCCTGTTTTCTCCTTTATGTCTGTTCCTATTGTGCTTTTTTTGGACTACAGGATTTCCAGTTCTCCTCAGGGTTCTGCAGATGTCACAAGTTGATATTAAGAAACAAATGAATGTCACATTGGCAACATTTATGTGACTTTTTAGAAGATGTACAGAAATTAGAACTACTAAGAAAATTGTTGGGTTTTTTCCTGTTTATACAACAGATACAACCTGAAGAAACAGAAGTGTTGTATTTCTGCAAATGAGGATTTTGTATTTCAGAATATTATAGCCTTCAAAATGAGGGAAGGCTTTCATCTTTCCAGTTTGAGTGAGTTATTCCTGTCAATTGACCTACGTAATCCATTAAAATCTCTTTGAATTTAATTGGAAATTGGATTTCACTTGTTGTGGCCAGCCACTTCTCATTACAAAAGAGATGGTCTTGAAGCAAACCCTTACCTTGGTATATAACTCTCCAGGATCCAGGCAGCATGGCTCATCTCTGTTCGGGAGGGATTCAGAACTGTTGTTTTCATTTTCCTCACAATACAGTAGTGAACTGGGGACCAGAGTCTGAGGTGAACCTGTAGTTCAGTCCTGGCTCCTGGCGCACACACCCCATGGTCTTGTTTTGTTGGTTTGTTCTCAAGAGTTAATTGAGAGATGGCAGCACAGCATATGCATTGCTCTGAAGAATGATCTAATGGTCAGGAGTTGGGTGTTTTATAGAATATTTCCTGGCCCTGAAAAAGCAAATTTTTCTTTCTTTCCTTTTTTGGGGGAATATTTTCCCCCCAGGTATCTGAATAAAAAGTGATGATCACAGTAAGAGAAATTGCAAGAGATTTTCCATATCTAGGGGCAGTGGTGACATCGGCATAAATCATGGGTAACCCTAACAAAGACAGTGTTAAAGAGGCTTAGTTGTCATACATAGGTAGGACTGTTCCCATCATATTTATCTTTCACTCTAAAGCTTATAGAAACCAAATTTCTGTCATCAACAATTATTAATCATCCATTTACCCTGCTGAGACATCTAATAAGGCATCAAGTACAGAGCTTGAACACAAGAGAGGAGAGAAAATGTAATCCAAATTTTCAAAAGTATAGCAAGAAAAATTTCACATCTGTGCAGCACATGTTCATAAATTACGCTGGCCTGTGAACATTTCTTCTCTCATCTATATGTCACACAGATTTAATAGTTCATAATCTCGTGAAAAACAACATTATTGTGCACCACACTGAAGAAGACGTGTGATCAGCTCTCCAGCAGCACTGCTGTAAGTGGCTCCCACTGAGGGCAAGCTGGTGCTGGTTTAGCATCTTGTGGTGTCTCAGTCTTTGCATGCAAAGCTCCTTCTTGATGGCCAGACTGAGGGAAGCACTATTCAGCTGCTCCTCAGGGGCCCTGGCCTGAATGGGATAACCTTTGGCTGCCCAAGGAAATTATCGTTTTATGCTCTGACCACCAAAAAATGTTGTTGGAGTGTGAGGGGTCGCTGAGAGTTGCCTTTTAGATTAGACATCAGGAGGAAGCTCTTCCCTGGGAGGGTGGTGAGGTGCTGGCACAGGTTACCCAGAGAAGCCTTGGCTGCCCCATCCCTGGCAGTGTTCAAGGCCAGGTAGGACGGGGCTTGGAGCAGCCTGCTCTAGTGGAAGGTGTCCCTGCACGTGGCAAGGGGTTGGAATTGGATGATCTTTAAGGTCGCTTCCAACCCAAACCATTCTGTGATTGTTTCCATCAGCAGTGCCTTAAAGCCTTTTTTTTTAGCTTGAATGAGAAAATGAATACATTCAGTGTTGCACAGTTAGGATGTTTCACAAAATTTTTACCCACCACTAAATTGTAGGTGCTAATCTAAATATGTGTGCTTCTGTCTACTGAACCAAGACAAGGCAATGGTGTACAAAGGAATACACAGATAACCACGTTTGCTCTTGCCTTTTATTCCTGGTGTAATTTATCCATCTCTGCATAAAATCTATGTGTGCCATTCAGCCGCAGGTCTTGGGCTGACTGCATGCCCATGAAGGAAATCCAAGTGTTGTGTCTTGTAAACACTTATTCCAACATGTGGAGGAAAGCAATGATTTAGATGCAGAGCTAGAAGCAGAAGAGTGAAGGAGAAAGACAAGTGTAATGAAAGGAATTTTATATTATCTCCCATTTTTAAAATAACTCTCTTTATCTCATCTTAAAGAAGAGATAGAGCTTATAAATATACAAGGGGTTTTGCCACATAGATATGGCTAATAATATAAAAAAATTAAAAAAGAAAAGAAATATAAGCCATGGATTCTAATATACAAGAAACAAAAGCAGTATCTTCAGAAAACACAGTTGCAACAAAAAGTTTGGAGATTACAGTCATTCCAGGAGCTGTGTGCTAAACAAACTCAACATTTATTCTCCTTACGGCCTAAAACTTAGCTTAAAAATTAAGTAAAACTTAAATTTTATTTTAATATACACCTTTAGCATCTTGTTTAAGAAAAATACATCCTGGAAACAATTTCCAGCATAAGAATTTTCCACCATCTCACTTTTTCTGCAGATGATAGTTCTGATTTAGGGAATCAGAATGCTATAGAAGGCGTAAGGGGCTGCAAACCCAATTTGAAGCATTTCAGATTATTATCCTAAAGAACAGGTCACGGTTGCTGTCTTCCTCTGCTGAAGTCTTCATTTAACAAAGTGCTTAAGCACAAGCTTATAGATTGATTTAAGTAGAAGTTCTGTCAAATTTGGTTGGGAACTTTGTTGCAGTTATCAAATCCTAGCAAGGGATTGATTTCTAAGTAATCAAATTGCTCACATTTCTCTTCTGGACTCTTGAGACAGGGACTGAATTTTACCAAAGGCCATTAACAGTGCAGAGCAGGCAGAGCCCACTTGGCAGAAGGGATTACTTACCCTGGCTGTCTTCTCCAAAGGAGGTCTGAACCTGCCAAGTAACTGCATGCAAACCCCATGGATCTGTGCAGGCATCACCAGCTGATGGGAATAAGCCCCCCCAACCAGGTAAAAATAAGAGTCAAACACTGAAACCAACTTGTTGGAAACTGCCTTTGCCACCAGTACAGTGGAATAATTCCAGTTACTCCAAGCACACGTGTAATTAACTTTTGTATAAGAATTAAGGAAACTTGTGAAGCCAGAATGCCTTAGCAGCTGAAATTTCAGGTTTAAATATCATCATTACTATCAGAACAAATAATAACATTTTTTTCATTTTTATATTTTTCATGGGAAGAGAATACTATAGAATCATAGAACAGTTGGAGTAGGAAGGGACCTTAAAGCTCATCCAGTTCCAACCCCCAGCCACGGGCAGGGACACCTTCCAGCAGAGCAGGTTGCTCCAAGCCCCGTCCAGCCTGGCCTTGAACACTGCCAGGGATGTGGCAGCCACAGGTTCTCTGAGCACCCTGTGCCAGCGCCTCACAACCCTCAAAAGACAGTGGCTGTGTTTCCATAATGAACAAAATGAGACTGCAGCATTTCTGTTCTCACAGCAGGAGCAGTTTTCCTTGCTCTCCCATCCCCTGTACTGTGAACAGGTGCTCTGGGATGCTGTTGTCTTGCAGACCTGCTGTCTCCTTACCCTCCAAAGGCTCGAGTCCAGTAAATGTCCCATGAGCCTGCAAAGATGAAACATTTCTTTTTATCCTGGCAAAAGGGTGAGCAGAAATCAGCTCCACAGTGAGCATGAACAACTTCTGACTCATACCTGATTAGATCTAGTCTACAGCTTATTGAGTTTAGGAGAATCTTACTGGGTTCCTTCTGGCTATATTTCAGGATGATGGTTTAGGAAGTGAAGTTGTGTTGCATCCATAAGCACTTCATTTCTTTTCAGTTTTCATTCATTTTTATTGAGTCTTTTGTTTGTCATCATGGGGTAATATGTTCCTAAAACAGTAACCTCTTACAGTCTTTGAAATTATTATTTTGGACAGAAAATTTTCTTTAAAATAGCACTGTTGCTAAGTAAAAAAAAATTCCCCAGGAAAATAATGTCTGCAAACATTGCAGGATTTTAATTAATATCGAATCATGGTATGAACAGGCAACTGGAAAATACAGTCTGCAAAATTCAGTTTAATTATTCTTGTTATTTAATTCCAGAGGATGCTTTGATTTGTCAAACAGAAGATGAGTGTACTTTTCCTCCTGAGGAGGCTGCTTGCCGGCAATGTTTGGTGAGCACAGACAGCAGCTGCAAAGGAGGTTTAAACAATGTAGAAGCTGCTGGTACAGATACATTCTTTTCTCAGGGATGGAAAGCAGAGTGTATAGGAGAAGACCCATGGGATAGGAACTCTGTGTTCAGGGAACACATGATCACACTAAAGATAAATATTGTCAGGAAATGCATGCATTCCTGGATGTATCTTTGCTCCCTCTTTAACTCCAGGCTCAAGAAGAAGCTTGCTTTTTGCTTGATTTTGACTGTTCACAGCCCAGACAATTCCTGCTGCTGCTGGACAACCCATCCCTCTTGTCAGCATTGTGAGAAGGATGTGACTAATGGCTGGAACTAGATGATCTTACGGTCCTTTCCAACCCTAACTATTCTATGATTCTATGGTTCTATAAGCATTTTGAAGTCTTTGTGGGCTGCAGCTACATGGCCCAGCCAGGAGAACATGCCATCCCCTGGCTTGTGCTCTGCTGGGGAGGCTCTGCAAGGCACTAAAAGGTTACAGATGTAGTTCACAAGTGGCCAGATCAAAAAACAGCATGAGGGAAGCATTTAGTCCACTCTGTAAAAGGATAAGATGTTTCTCTGCAGCAACAGAAATGAAACTGAGGATCAGATTAATACCTGGACACTAGCATCCTAAGCTAAAGTGCATAAAGAAATCAGTGTTTCATTGAACCTCTGTAAAATGAGACAGGGAGATAAGTGATCAGTGCTGAGGGCTCAGCTCCTCAGTGGGGCAGAAACCAACAATCCATTGAATGAAAGTTACAGCTTTAACTTTGCAGCAGGGGAAAACAGCATGTTGGCATATCGGTGGAATTTTGAGTTTGTTGTATCCCAAACACATAAAAGGAGTTTTCCAGAGGAAATATAATAAAAATTGTCCATGTTTCTATATCATTTTCAAACCGCAGAAATTACAGACTATAGGGTTTAGGAAAAAGTTGTTAATAAATTGAGATATTTCCCTCAGTTTTACCTTACAATACTGTTCATTTGAATATATTTTGTAATTTTATACCAGTTTTCAGGAATTCATATTTCCAGATAAATAATGAAAGAGAATCATATATTTGTATCTCCTAATTCTGGGATTAATAGTTAAGCTTATTGCCTTATTTCTGATCACTCCCTACAGAAGTTAGAAATTTTTCATAAAATATTTTTTATGAAAATGTTGCTTTTGATTATATTGAAATATTTCCTTTAAATTTTATTTTGCTGAAAAGTACATTGAAGGTATTGTAAAATTCGATGTAGATTTTAAAAATATTATTTGCATTCTATTATATTAGTTCTCATTTTTGTATAACTTTCACTTGGGCTTTATTCAGGTATGGTGGTAGTAATGTATATTATGCACATGTAGTATCTATGTGTCCAGCTGTCTCATTATCAAACACAAGGTCTTTTGGCTTAGGAAGGAAATAAAAATTGTTTCAGTGAAAATTATATGTGAGCTTAATGATCATATCTTTATGGATTCTGAAAAGGTAAAGTAACGCTTTTAACAAGACATAATAAAATAATGTAAAATAAAATACCAAATATAACATCAGCAAATACTATCTTGAAACCCTCTAAATGACAACTTTCCAGAATAACAGCAGTTCATTTTGAAATACTGGTTTTGTGGATTTTTTCCAGTTGAGATTCTCCCAGATATGTCAGTTTCAACTAAACAGCATTTAGCTGCACATGGGTTTAATAGACAAGTTTATTTCTGAAAGTCTATATAGAAATTGGACTTTTTAGGTAGTTTAGAAAAACAATTTATCTTTACCTCTTGTGAATTAACTGCTTGAACTTCCCATCAAAGCAACTGCAGCACTACCAAATTTGGCAGCGCTGCAGGTCGAGTGAGAATTTGGAGGTTAAGAGAGCTGCTATGGGGGCTGACGGGACTCAGCACACAGCGCTAGGATGAATGCGTTTTCCTAGGACACAACAGCTTTACTGGGAAAGGCAGAACACCTGAAGAAAACAAGACTCAGATTTTGAGGACTTCATCCAGGACTTCACCTGATTTTACTGTTCATCCTGCAGTTCTTTTTTGTTACTTTTTTTAGATTTTCCTTTGATCTTAATGAAGTGAAGTTTAAAGCACATAGACATATCTACCTATGGGTTGCAGTAGTGTCCCACTTAAGGTAACTGTGCATTTTTGACAGCTATGAGTGATTAGGGTGTGTGAAGAGGGCTCAAGGGGAATGACAGAGGTGCCTGCAGTCTTGAATCTTGCCATTTAATGAATGCATGTTAAATACAGTAATGGAGGGGAATCAAACTGGTTCACAGCTTGGTCATGTGCGTGTTAGTTTTAAATGTTTGTGTCCATTTGGACCAGGTTTGGGAGCAGGACTGTTGAAAATGCCAGGTTGGATGGAGTCTTGTGTGACATGGTTTAGTGTGAGGTGTCCCTGCCCATGGCAGGGGGTTGGAACTAGATGGTCTTAAGGTCCTTTCCAACCCAAACTATTCTATGATTCTAAGTGCACAGCAGCAGCAGCAGACACAAGTCAAAGCCTGAAGCTGTCATGTTTGAGCTGGTACTTTCTGCTGGTGATACCTCCCATGTGTGGCTGTCTGCTTGCCCTCTCAGGGGGACAGTCTGGTGTGCACCAAAGGAGATGAGTTTCCTCATCTGCCTTTTGTGTGCAGGCACATGCTGAAGGTGGGAGCCGGGTTTTGCTGAGACAACAGATGCACATGTGAAGATAATTTCTATTCTTGTATCTAACTCTTTGCTGCAAAATAACAGTGGTGAGCGGTGGTAACTCAAGAAAACAAAAAATAGAAACTAACATAGTGGAAACAGGATGATAGATTAATGTCATTTTGTATGACAATGGTTATTGTCAAGTTACTGTCACAGGGTAGTTTTGCTCTGCGAAAATGTTTTTCATCTCAGCTCTCTTATTGTCTGGTTGTTTCTCAGATCAAGAAGACACTGGAGCTTGCAGTGCACAGATCGTTACATGTATGGAATTGACAACAAGGATATAAAATGTAGGTAAAATGATAAAAAAGTTGAGAAGGGGTGTGAGCAAAGACCTGCCTGTGAGCCTTCACCTTGAAGGCATGGGCATGCACATCAGAGGAGTGAAAGGAAACCCATGGAGAAGGCTGGTATGGCATGAAGCTCCATTGAACCCCTGGATATCCAGTACACAAATCCCTGAAAAAACAGGATTTCTGCAGGTGAATAATTTCTTCCATTGTTTTTTACAGTTATAAAGGAGTTGTGAAAATGGAAGAAGACACATGGCTATGGAGCCACGTACAGAAATTATGGTGTAACTTTGTTACGACTTTTTCCTTCCCTTTTAGGTTTGTCCTGAGGATGATTTAGCTACTGAAGAGAAATAAAAGCAGAAAGAGGCCACACCTAAAATCATGGAGTGAGACTTTTTCTTCTCATTGATATTTAATATTTTTATATTTAAATATTTATTGATATTTATTTAGATCCTCGAATCTTTGTTCCAGACATTGACTCTGCAGCAAATAACCATATCAAGGGAAGAAAGATTTATGTGACTATTATGTGCAGGCAAAACTGTGTGTATCTGATGCATAAAAAGGTTTCTGAATTTTGAGATCTACTAAATCAGTTGGGGTTTATTGCAATATCTTTCTGTGGTTCATTTGTTCAGGAAGAGAGCCTATATTAAATATGAAGGTCATATATATAGGAAAATATTTTATTAGTTAATAAAGCAAGAAAAAGTATGTAATGCCCTAATATTCCTTTAATCTGCTTATGCAGTGCTAGTGTAATAGATCTTCCTTCTTTAACCAGTCTTCTAAATGAATGAAAGTCCCACTAAATGAATGAGGCCCTCTGCCCACTTTCTAAAGGTTCAGTTATCCAACAAAGACTGAAAATAATGATAATGACTCAGGTAGACAATGGAATTCTAAATTTCGAGTATTAAATGAATGCTGTCATTCATGTAAATTGTACCATAAACTGACTTAAGACAAAAAAAGAATGCAAAAAAAAATTTATAGCACTTGCTATGAGGAAAACTTGCAGTCAGAGAAAAGGCTGAGTTAATTGAATAAATAATATGCCCATACCCCTTAATATATAATACATTAATGCAATATATCTTCATATTGATCTGCTACCAGACAGTCATGACAACTTCATTACTTTTGTGTAAAGAGTAGGCTTTTAGAACACCAGCTGACATTCTTTTTCCTTATTTCAGGTTTGTGTTGGACTGTGCTCACTATGTGCCGACATTAAATTCTCACTCTGTGCAGACATCAGTTGAAATGCACTGAAAAGAGCTAAAAAGCTTTCCAGATTTCCTACCTTTCAAAAACTCCCATCTCTCATTAAGGATGTGCAAAAGCACACTTCTAATGAATATCCCTGGGTGACTTGTTGTCACATCAAGATTTCGTATAAAAATGAATTAGTAGAAACTTTGGCCAAACTTTTTGGTAATCTGTATTTTTACATTTAGCATTTCATGTGAATCAGATGTCAAACAGCAATTCTATCTCCTACTACCTGTATGCTTTTCAGTTACATCTTGCTTCCAATTGCTGTTGTATAGCTACCAAACACCAAACCACGGAGCTCCCAGGGGCTGCGTAACCTGTTTACAAGAGGTGCACTGATTCGTGTGGTTTCACAAGTTCCTTGGAAAGATGTCTGAAGAGGCTTTCCGTCACCGACACGAACAGAGGCAGGCTTCACAAGGTCTTTCCCATGGCTACAGAAATGATCCAGAGGTTTTCCCATGAAGGAATTCATGGTAGAGGCAGAGACTGGAGAATTTCATGGGAAGAAGTTGCTGGCGGGGCTCCTGAGCTTGGGTCCACTGCAAATGGCAGGTGAGGCGCAAACGCTTGCAGCACTGCTCTGTCCCTCAAGAGAATGCCTGGGCATGGAAGAGGGCTGTGGGAGGACACACCTGCCCATCCCTCTGAGCTGTGTTTGGTGCTAAGCCGCATGGAGCTGTCATTTGGTTAATGCTGTGCACTCACAAATACTGCTGCTCTCTGTGCTGGATTTAATTTTGGGAGGATTGAAAGGAAGTACCTTGGGAAGGATTGTACGAGAAGAAGACATATAAACCTTTTTTCATGACTCAACTTTGTTATTTTCACAAATGCAGAACACATTTGGTCTGGCATCCCATTTGATTTGTTTACTGCTTTTGTGTCCCACATTTGCACAGGCTTTCCAAACAGAGATACTTCTCTCATCTGGCCTGTCTCTGTCTTCTGCACAGAAACCTCAGTATAGGTGGGTGGAGTACATGTCCAGGGCATTTGAGTGGGCCATGGAGGGGAACAGAGTGAACTTTTGGAATAACCTGGGCTGTATTTCAAGCTTGCCCATGGTTCAAGTGTAGAAATTATGGGATTTGTTCGGGAAATGATGTTAGGCAATATCAGCTATCAGCCCCTACCTTGGTTGCACACAGCTTACTCTTTACGTGATCCACCCCTGGATGTGGAATATTACAGCACTGTTACGAATTATTCAGTCTGTGTGCTTTGGAAAGTATGCACCATGGCTCATTTTCAAACGTCACCTTTGTTATAAATATGAGTGGTTCCTACATTGACATGAAACTAGTCAGGTAGAATTTAAAAGAGCAAAGAATTTCACAGGTGGCTGATTTGTTGCTTGATTGTGGTGTGTGTAAATAGTTCTGTGCTTCAAAAGAATACCATAACCCCACCACAACTACCACCTCCCCCCATTGCATTCTAGATAAGGCTGCTGCTAGCTTTTCCTAACTGTAACTCCCGGGTTAGTTGGGATGTATCTGAGTTAAATCAAACTGAAAGAAGGAACAAACCCATCCTCTCAGCCCAGCCTTTTTCCAGCCAGAGCCTTCTTTTTAACCACCATGTCAGCTGGCCTTGCCCTTTTCAGATATGCTGAGAATGAAGCACTAGCTCCGCTGTCCCTGTCACCTGGCATATCTGCCAGAAGGTTGGGAGATCTAAAAAGGGTAAGTTTTTTCTGCATATGTGCTGAGGCTTGTTGTATAAACACTGTCATACTGCAGCCTTTCAGAAATGCTTTGGCTTCACTTAAACGCCTTTGTAATGGCCCATACGAAGAGAGTTTCCCCAGAAGCAGTTACCTAGCATGCATCATTCTTGGCAGTATCTGCAAATAAACTTCTTGTAATTGATTTAATAATTTTCAAATAAAAAAATTATGATAGCTGCAGACAGCTATAAATAACAGAAATGAAACACATTATTTGCACGGTGCCTTCACATGCACTTGTTTAGCTCTTCTTGCTGTTAAGTTAAAACATCTGTTTCTATGGAAGTGGAGCATTCCATGCAACAAACACAGCACTGGAAGTGACCCACATATTAAATGACAACATTTGACAAATTCTAGCAGTTGATTACTGGGGAGGAGTAGACTGTGGTTATAATCAGAGTAAACCAGAAAAATGTGTACCTTTATAAACCTAGAGTTTAAATGAAACATCTGTACTAAATCATGTTTGTAGAACAGCACTGTAGCCAACTACCAGACCATATGATAATGGGGTGTTTTTAACAATCCCTATTTCCATCGCCATCCTCCAAATCAGATCCAGATTCTGCCCAATGGCATGAATTCTGCTGGAAACCAACTGGAATAGCGTCAGGCTACAGTGGATGCTGTCAGTTTAAGATACAGATACCCATAAAAAGTTAGTGATTCCAATACCTTATAGAGATTATAAGCACAGGTAGGAGCTCCATGAATACTGGGGTGCTTTGCAGACAACAGTCTTTTCCAGGCATATTTTAACCGAGATTTACATACTGGAAAAAGGTGCCTATGGCAGGGGGATTGGAACTAAATGATCCTAAGGTCCTGTCATACCTAAACCATTCTATGATTCTATGATTTGCTGAAGTGACCATGGAATCTTATTCTTAAGGAACTGTGAGTGTGTAGCAAGAAAGTGCATATTAGAATTACAGCAGCAGGTCAGCTGGTGATAAACTGAAAGTGCTCAGGCTGGCAACAAACCCAGGTTTGGCAGCTCATTTAAATGCAATTCTTTTGGTCTGTGAAATTGGTATACAAAAGTCAAGTAAGTACAATGTTTTTTGAGTGCTTCCTGTTGCTGTCAAGTGGATACAAAGCAAAAGAAAACTAGTTTAGTCCACCTTTTTATGTAGATTCTTGAACTGACATTCATTAGTATAATCTGAACAGGCGAATTTTCTTGTTACTGTAGAATATTCTCAAAATTAATTTAAAAAACAAATAAATGCCCAAACCTTGTATTAGCTTTACACAGTCACTGCATTCTTTCAAAAACATAAAAAGGCAAACCCACCCTGCAAAAACATTGTTAGTTTTAGACGACCCATCATAAAAAAGTTGCCATCGTATTAGGAAAACCTGTGCAGAATTCCTTGGCCAACATGAGTGACACCCAATAAAAACTGTAATATTGAATGAATGAAATATTACTTGAGTGACAATCAAGAAATCAGTTATTTTGGACAGGGTAAGTTCTCACTCTGAAGAGGTAGATGAGTGCCATTTGGCAAGAATTAAGGCTACATTAACAGGGAACAGATAATATAATGAGTGGTAGTTTCAACAATTACAGTTACAGGTTAGCAGCACATACCTAAAATACTATAATAACGAAATTATCCCATTATTTAGAGCTAACTAGCAGGACTTTATGTCTATGAGAAGTTAATAGGATTCTTATTTAAGAACAAGGAACAAGTTTTTAAGATAGCATGAAAGTTGTACAATTAGGAGGTAGGGAAAAATCTATGCAGTATTCATCTTAACGTTGTGATGTATTTTGATGATCCAATATTTTGTTTTAAACATTCTGTTTAAGTTTACAAATAATATAAAAGAAGCTTAAATAGTTGCACCACCACCATAATAGAAATTGTGACTGGTAGGTTACTGAATTCAAGAATAACAACAGGAAAGTGGACTACCAGTGCAACCAGTGTGCTTAAATGTAGAAGAAAATTTTAAATAAAAAGCTGAAGTGCTTTGGGATAAACACAAAATGGGAGGCAGAGGATGTTAAAGCTCAAAAGACTTAGAAATACAAGATCATCTTTGGTCTTATGTTTTATTAAAACTTTTTTGTAAATTTATAGATGTTATTGTCACAAGGGACTATTAGATCATCTGGCCTGAGCTGATCTTGTATAAAAGCAATGTCTAGAGAGTCCTCTGAGAGGGCTCTTCCTCAGTTTATTTTATACCGTATAACTGATAACTTACAGTGCTATTAGACAAAATTAAACCCTTTGTCATCTAGATCTTCAATGAAATAATTCTCACAATATGTTCCTTGAAGACCCATTTTTATGGCGGCATTTATTCCAAAATCCAGTGCAAAACTTAATTCCTAGTATTTACCTGAGTTTTAAGTTGCTTGCTTCTGGTGTCATAGCATCCGACAAATAAAACCACTTGATCAGAAACATCTAAATTTTCCTTATTCTTTGGCTTCTTTCAGTGTCAGGCCATCGGTATATATTTCAGTATATTACTTCCTGAGTTATTGAAAATGGCACAGATGAACTGTTGCATAAAGTTGAAAAAATACCTCTGAACCTGCCAACATCAGTGTCTAGTTTCTTAAGACTAACCTTTTGGTTTGGAAGAGTTTTACAATGGTTGTATGTCTCACTAATGAAAGTTGTCAGCTTAATCTATCTCATCAAATACGCTACTCACTAGAATTCTACTTCTATTTAGGAGGAGTGTTAGTAATTGATGAAATAATACCAAATTCTGTAACAGCAGTTTCAGAGGGTTTTTTTACACCACAACATGAAGGCTGCAAGTTACACTATATACCTCATCACTCATGAACAGCATAGCCTTATATGCACAGTAAATAACAGCTAAATTAAATGGAACGAGTATTTTAGACAAGTTAAGAGCCGAGGTAAATTTTAGGCCATCTTTCTTAAAATACATTAGCCAGGTAAATTTACTCCCCTCTCAAGAAATGCAGTTACCTCTTAACCTCATGATTTTCAGAACTGTCTGGTGTTAAACTCACTCCAGCAGAGAAATGTTGGATTCTGTAACGTCAGGAAGCATGACCACCACCATTTTGTAATTCTATTGCATTTTTCTTTTCATATCATGTACCATTATTTAATTCCATTTTGCCATTCTTATGTCGTGTGGGATTCTGCCTGCATGGCATGACAGTTGAAAGTCTGGCGCACATTCTTGACAGCTGTTTTGAAGTGAAGGCTGCAATGCGTGCTACATCTGGAGGTGCTGAGGTTTGAGTGCAGACAGTGGAAAAGTCCAATTTCTCTTTAGGGATGACTGGGATAGATTTACAATATCTAAGCTCTCACTCAGGAAGGGGACTCCATAAGGATCTACTCAGGCAGATGCTGTTGCAAAATGAAAGCCAAAGATTCTATGGCACATTTTGTGATACTCCTAAATAAGTTAAATTAAAACAAGTTAAATATTGGGTTAGAGGACTCATGAACATTGCCTATGCTATCCTGAAATGGCAGGCAAAAGATATCCGTTTTCTGTCTGATTTCCTTCTAATTTTTAAGATATGGTTTTGTTTATAAATTGTATAGGAAAGCAAAGCTGGATCTAGGCTTCATAGCAGACTTTATGGATGACAGGAGAATTGCTAAAATGGTAATACTATCAATGTCAAGAAATCCAAACTGAATTAATTAAGATGCAATGTGTCTTAAGAAAAGTGGGTTGGAAGGGAAGGGGGTTGGCAAGTCATGTTTTTAAACTTGATCTGTTAACATTTTGTTCTGGGAAAAGGATGGACGATACTTTATCAATGATTTCATGTCCTGTCCATTCAAAAACTCTTAATTCACACAATTTTTTCACACAAAACTAGTACATTCTTCTAGTTATAAGACATCTTTTAGTGTCATATAAAAATACAATCAATATTGCTTAATTTCAGAGCAAAACAGAAATTCACTTTGTGCCCTTGCATATTTAAAGAATAAAGCTGGCCAAGCTCTTCTACACACTGTAGCACTCCAGGTGTGATGCATTTTTGGAACTGTGGGCTTTCCTCCTGAAAAACTTATTCTTGAGAGTAGTACTTTCCAAATATTTCTGGTTTCTATTTATCAATCCAGAATGTTCCTCCTAAAATAGAAGTATCCTGAGTATTTTATAATGCATAAGGAAGTGGCTGGGAAGTTGACTGGTTTGGTTATTGACATTTTCTTGGGGTTTTTTCTAAGCATTTTCATCCTCCTGGCTTTTGGAGACACAGCGCCAGCTGTGAATACTGGATATGTCTCTGAAGCAAAAGGGGTCAGTGGGAATATGAGGATCTCCTGTGTTCCCACTACATTGTATCAGTCTTCAAAGCTGTGTTGTGCCACATAACAACAGTTTGACCTCACTGTACCACATCATTTGAGGCCTGGATGGAGTGTTTCCCAACTCTTCCCAGTTCCACAAATCCCCTTTGCAGCAGAGGAGCTGTCAAGGTGTTGAGTTGCCCCTTTCTCCTCCAGCAGTGCTACATCAGTGCTCAGGACAGTGAAGCTCCACAAGGCATGGAAGAAAGAACAGCACATTGGATAAAGCCAGTCTGGGATGCACTTGGGATGTACCTAGATGCTTTGGTGGTTGTTATTACAGAAAATCCAGACCTGTCTTCGCCTTTGTGCTAAAACTGGAGATTCACACTGAGTGCTTTATTCTGTGGCTTCACCAGAGTATATTCTTGTTCAAGCATGGCACTGTGCTTATTCTTCACTTCCAGTTTCACAGGATCTTATAATCAACTAGGTTGGAAAAGACCTTTAAGATCATCAAATCTAACAATTACCCCAGAACTGCCAAGTCCACCACCAAACCATGTCACTGAGGTTTCAAGACTGTATTTGTATTTGAAGCCAATGGCATTGTTTCATGGAAATACAGAAGTCCTTACCAACTAAGAATAAGGCAGTCATCAAAAAAAAACTTCCACTCTGGTCATATTTCAAGAGATTCAGTAGAGCCTAGGACAGCCTGACAGCACTGCATCTCCTTGTTGAAGGCCCTGTAGCACATAGAAATACAAAATTTAAGTGTTCAGATTTTTGAGGTGAAATTCTATCCAAATCATTACAGTGCACAGAAATGTGCAACCTCAACAGAAAGAGTTTCTCCATCTGAAATAAAATATTAGTGCTGCTGTTGATGTAGCCAGTTTCCCCAAGCAAGCACCATCATCAGATGGTCCTAATTGAGTTCTGACACTCAGTCTAATCAATGTGTATTAAAGAAAGAGCAAAAGAACTAGTTTTGGGAAAATTACATATTTAAAAGATTTGGTGTCAGCCACAGTGATTTTACATTAAGTGAAAGCTGCTGTTAGGAAAAATAAATGAGAAAATCTCAAATCTACTCAGCTCCATTCGCTGCACATTTTAAGAAGAGAAACCTTGTTGATCATAAATACATTATTGTTTGTTAAATGAGAGACCTGTATATTCCCTGGATATGTTATTTTTAATAAACCTTGCTTCTTATACACATAAACCTCAGGGAACATTCAAATTACTATTTTACCTCTACAAAATGTTCATTTTCTGTTTTCCCCCATCAAGAATAACTTTGAAAAACTGTGTAGTACTTCAGACTTCTATAAGCAGGTGAGGTTTTACTTGTAGAACCAATGGCCAAATGATGGTTGGGTGGTCTAAAGTTTACTCAGCACCCACATATTATATGGTTTCCAGAACTTCTGTGGTTGAATTTGAATATTTAACTTTTTTTCATTCTGTGCATTAAATTGTTATTTCAAATTATTGAGGCAGTAATGGAAAACTGTTAGCTTCAGCATGATATAATAATATAATGAAAGCCTGAATTATTTCTCTGACATTTAAGATGTTGTTATGTATATTTTTAATTATTTATACATTATGCACTCATAAATACTTACACTTCTTTGTGGCAACCAGATCTCTTCAAAATCATTGGTTATTCATCATGGATGTCCACATGAACCTCCTGCATCCCAATGGAAAAATAAGTCTTTTGTCCTTTACTGTTTCCTATCAATAAGCCTTTTCAGTGTTTTTTGTTTTTAACTAAGTATTTTTTAGAGCTGTTATCTTAGCTTCATGGTGCCTAAATTTATCTTTCTGTATGAAAATTAAAATGATGAAAGGCAGATTGCAAAGAAAACATTGAATTCTTATATTATTTCTGAACTAATCAGTTATCTTTGGTTTCAAATATGCAGTTCCAGGAGGCCCTGGGGGCCCCAGTGGTGGAAACCATCTGCTGCAGAGGCTTCAGTGTCTTAGGGACTCAGAGTAAAAGTTTCAAAACCAATCAAGGATTTATTTCTGAACATGATCTCTTCATTTTTAATTTTCTGTTACTTCTCATTCTATATAGAAAAAACAATGCAGAGAAATAGCATTCCAGTCCTTTTTAGCTTTAATTATCTGTTAGCAAACATTAGCAAACTGTAGTGGAATCTTCTGTATTTAGTGAATCTGGCCAAGATACATTTCACTCACTATCGCACCTAGCTGTTTGTCTAAGCTTAGACATTGGTGTTGGCCAAAGTTAAAAAATCAGGTTGACTGTAGTGTTACCAATCCTAGCCATGCCATCTGTCTTACCTCAGTATAATACACAGAACCATTAGGAGCGTATCAAAGGACTCCTAGCAATCAGAAAACTAAACAGAAAAAAACAATGAGAAACTCCAGAGCCAAGATGTAGCTGAAGTTTTTCCCATCATCCCAGACTTGGTTGTCTTACTTGCTTCTCTGAGAAGGAGAGTCACAGTCCAAATGCACTAGGTAAGGCAACCCTTAGGTTCTGACTAACAGCTTGTTTGTCAAAGCACAGCAAAAATAAAGGCCATTTTTACATATAATAGTTTTTTTTTCCCATTTTTACATATAATATCCCATGAAAGTGGGATACCTAAGTTCAGGTCCAGCCCTATCTATTAGTGTCAAGTTTGCGTCTCACATCTCCAAGGATTCCCTGGGTAAGGTTAGAAAGGATTAAGCATTTCTTCTCTTCTCCTCATAAAGATGGACTATTGTGCAGCAAACTGCAATATAAAGGCTCTAACAATTTGGTAGGCAAAGGGTAAATTGAAGCAGAAAGAGGCAACAGTTTTCTAAAGATTATATACTTCTGGGTCAGGGGTGGGTTTGGAACACTGTTCCCAGTAGATGCTGTTACTAGCATCTATATTTTTTATATCATCTGTCTATTTCTTGGTTTTTCTTTAAGACTTCTTTTCTAGAAATCAGCTGTGGAGGACAGTCAGAAGTAACACTGCTTACCTGGCTGTTATGCTCCAAACTTTATAAAGCACATTATTTGTGGTTTCACTCTCTTTTACTCAGTAATGCCTACAACATCAGCCCAACACCAACAATCCCTTGTTTATTCATTTCAGCTTCCAGGAGGCCTGCTGCCACTGCTGCTACTGAGTCATAGGTATTAGACTTTATTAGGCTTGAGAACACATGGTGCCTTAATAGACATAATCACATCTGTGTCATGAAAATTAATGAAAAAATATTTTTAGATCATTTATTGATTCACCGATTTAACTCATTCAAGCATCTGTCTTCTTTCATGTTCTGTGTCATTTTCCCTAGCTACACAGAACAAACCAGCTTTGCAGAAATACTTGAATCAATCTTTGGCTCTGATTTTACAAGGATATCTGTATGGGTAGGTAATTGGAGAGTCCCATAAATAAATAAGGGACTTAGATACTATAAACCCTTCCCAACAGTCCCAAAAGAGAAATTGTTGTTTTCCACCATACTTTTCCACTCCAACCTCACCAGATGTAGTATACATCATATTCGTAGTTTCAAAACAGCTGTCAACAGTGTTTGCCAGAATCTCAGTTGCCTTGGCATTCAAATGGTATTTCACATGACACACAAGTGGCAATATCAAATTAAAAGAATAATGGCAGACAGCACTGCAGAAATATCAAATGGATTGATGGAAGAGTAAATCAGATTGCAGGCATCTTTAGTGACACACTTTTCCATTTACCCACTCAGCTGAAGTACTTATGTCTAGGGCTATTTTTCCCACAAGTGTCTTTATGATTTTGGCATTGTTATATACTCCTATTCTCTTGGTTCTGGTATCACATTATGTTTATTCCTTCAATTCCTGTTTCAGAAATGGTATCCAAGGTAGGATTCTTTCTTCAGTCATCCACTAAAATTAGCTTCTTCCTGCCTTCCCAAAAACTTGACACAGTCTCCCACAGCATCCTCACAGCTAAATTGAGGAAGTGTGGACTGGATGATCAGGTAGTGAGGTGGACTGTGAACTGGCTGAAGGAGAGAAGCCAGAGAGTTGTAGTCTATGGGGCTGAGTCTAGTTGGAGGCCTGTAACTAGTGGAGTGCCTCAAGGGTCAGTACTGGGACCAGTATTATTTAATATATTCATCAATGATTTAGATGAGGGAATTGAGTGTACTATCAGCAAGTTTGCTGATGACACTAAGCTGGGAGGAGTGGCTGACACGCCAGAAGGCTGTGCTGCCATCCAGCGAGACCTGGATAGGCTGGAGAGTTGGGCAGGGAGTAACTTGATGAAATATAACAAGGGAAAGTGTAGAGTCCTGCATCTGGGCAGGAACAACCACAAGTTCCAGTATAGGTTGGGGAACGACCTGTTAGAGAGCAGTGTAGGGGAGAGGGACCTGGGGGTCCTAGTGGATGACAGGATGACCATGAGCCAACACTGTGCCCTTGTGGCCAAGAAGGCCAATGGCATCCTGGGGTGTATTAGAAGGAGGGTGGTTAGTAAGTCGAGAGAGGTCCTCCTTCCCCTCTACTCTGCCCTGGTGAGACCCCATCTGGAATATTGTGTCCAGTTCTGGGCCCCTCAGTTCAAGAAGGACAGGGACCTGCTGGAGAGAGTCCAGCACAGGGCAACTAAGATGATTAAGGGAGTGGAGCATCTCCCTTATGAGGAAAGACTGAGGGAGCTGGGTCTCTATAGTTTGGAGAAGAGGAGACTGAGGGGTGACCTTATTAGTGTCTATAAATATATAAAGGGGGAGTGTCACGAGGATGGAGCCAGGCTCTACTCAGTGGCAAACAATGATAGGACAAGGGGTAATGGGTACAAACTGGAACACAAGAGGTTCCACTTAAACTTGAGAAGAAACTTCTTCTCGGTGAGGGTGACGGAACACTGGAACAGGCTGCCCAGGGAGGTTGTGGAGTCTCCTTCCCTGGAGACATTCAAAACCCGCCTGGACACATTCCTGTGTAACATTATCTAGGTGTTCCTGCTCCGGCAGGGGGATTGGACTAGATGATCTTTTGAGGTCCCTTCCAATCTCTAGCGTACTGTGATACTGTGATACTGTGAAACTTGTCACATTGGTCAAAATATTAACATTGAGATAACCTGTTTGTTATGCATCTGAAGTGTTTGGTCCTCCTGCTTCATGTTTCTTACGTGTTGTGGATAGTCTGCTTTCAGTCTGTTGTCCCTCTCCCCCTCACTGCTCTTTTGGTGTCAACCAGAAGCCAGCTGGCTGGTCCATCCTCCTTCAGTTCAAAGTTACTTTGGTGAGTACCAGAATAATACGGTACTTCCTCCAAAGGCCCAGTTGCTACCTTTCTCCAATCAGGCTTATAGGCCCTAACAAAGAATTCAAAGCGTCATCTTATTGGGGAATTTAAGTCAATTCTAAGAGCAGCTGAAAAGGGACATTCATAAAGAAGGAATGAAGATGTCTGTTATCATGAGTCCCAGCTTTTCTGCTAGACGTTCTTTTCTCCAGAACTGTTCTCATGATTGAAGCAGCAACAGGATCCAAATAACACACTGACCGGTTTCCAGTATGCTTAATACGATCTTTGGACTGGACAGGCTAGTTTATGGCCCAGTACAGCCTGGTGTGGCTGCAGGGAAGTGCCCAGGAAGGTCTAGTCCTTTCCCACCACATACTTGGTTCCAGGATCCAACAGATAATGTAACACTATTCTGTTACAGCTGCAAATGGAAGTTATTTTATGATTGCTGGTTGTACTTACTTTGAAAAAGGTATTTTAAGAGGACAAAGGTCTAAGATGTGCTGCAGCTGATGGACTTTTTGCTTTTGTTTGTGAGAAGAGAGGGCCATTCTCAGCCTAGAGCCATGGGCCAGAAAGCTCCTTATCCAATAAATTCAGGACAGGGATGAACATCAGCAGAAGCAGAGATGAGCACACACTCAGAAAAGCAATTAAATACACCTTCTGCAGTGAACTGTTTTCTCAGTTATGCCTACTGTGAAAAATTTAGACGTCTTTCTCATTTTTCCTCAGAGAAAAGCTTTACATAGGTTTTAAGCAGTGATAAATAGCACACTTGCCACAATGCCTTAGTCATGATTGATTGCTATGTGTATTGTATGTGGTATGTTATATGCTGGTTTTCTGGCACTGGTTTCCTGTCATTACTCAAATGTCATTTCATCTGGAGCAATGGCTGAATTTCCAAATGAAAAGTAAGGGCTCTGATAAAAAGGACAATCACATTTTCACATCATTGGTGAAAATCAGGAGGAAATTCATTTCAATATAGTTGTTTTGTGTTTATATCAGTGTCACTTAATGTAGAATGTAATGCTCTACACAAAGCTAGGTCCAAAGTGTGTTGTTTTAATGTGATAATTTTGCACACTAATTGCCAGAAGTGGAAGTCTTGTGTTAAATAGGGATGTTCATGAGCCAGTTCTAGTTTTGTACTAGCTAGTTTTTCAAAATCTTAGAAAATTAATTCTCTCTAATCTTCAACATCTCTACATTGGTAGAGAAAACAGCAAAGAATGATACCTGCAACCTCTCGCTGCTAAGAGGTCTGGAACAACATTTGGACAGGAGATCATGAAAGACAGTATCAGAAATGCTTAGAGGTATGGAAAAAAACATGTATAGAATATTTGTCTGAACACATTAATAAATCTAATGTCCTTAGCCCTTTAATATAGTAGTAAAAGACAAGGATCTACTTAGAAACATTTGTTTAAACACAATCCTTCTTGCCAGATATAATGAGTGTCATACACATAGAAATGGGAGTGCTTGCTAGGTGGACACTAGGGTGATGGCACTGAAAGACTCATTTTACTTTCCCACCTGGCAGAGGGCTCTAAAGGATTAAATGCATATCTCTGCTAAGCCCAGATATACCCTGTCTGTGACAGTAACAGCTTTGGTCTGATCAGACTGTCAGCGGTTGTGGTGTTACAGTCACATTCCAGTGTTGTCATCCTGCACTGAAGAGCAAACTGTTGACAGAAGTCATAGGAGAAAAGGAATATGAGAAGATTGAATCTGATTTAACTGCAGGGACTTTGTATTTGGTTGGGTTTTATTCCATTTTAAAACTTTCTGTGTGTGTTTTGCTGAAAAGCAAAAGGATAAATCAGGTTCTGTGCATGAACTATTTACTGGGGAGACTGAAATCCCTGCTGCTGGGATTACCTGTTACAACAGATACAGATACTGCAGTAAGCCTTCTCAAAGACTACCCAAGCACAGGCATCTCAGGGAGCATGGCAGCATATGTGCAGTAAGGGTTAATATAGTTTGGCACAGCTAGAACAGTAATTAAAGAAGAAGACATTACAGGCCATGGCTCCTGATGAGATACTCCTTTCCTGGGGTGTGCTGGAAGTCAAAAGACCAAAGGCCAAGTGACTTCATGCTTCTCAGAAGAGGCCATGACACATATCCTGGAACGGCACATGGAAATTTCAGAAACATCTCACATGGACAGAGGCCTCCAACAAACATCAGTGTGAGCCCTGGGACATTTTTAATTTATGATTGTTAACATAATAACCCAGCGCATCTCTCTGAACAGCTAGGGACAGATATTCAGCTACTGTGGATTACCCCAGTACAATCACACAGTTTCATGTCTGCCTCTCTACAGCCTTTTTAAATCATCAAAATAGGCTTTTTTACCCATTTATAGGATTTGGAGTGCAAGCCTGTAGAAGCTCAAGTCTGATTCTTGATAAATATGCACATCTCTTTAACATGAAGGAAGATCTTTTCTTAGAACTGATGTTTTAAGGATTAAGTTACAGAAAAACTGCAGTCCATATGGGCAGCACAAAGTAAGTAAAACCAAAGAGAGCCCAAAGTATAATAATATCAGAAGAGCAGTCATTTGAAATGAGGTGCCTTATTATAAATTGCAGCCTGTTTTGAACAGGAGTACAGTCCAACTGCTTTCTCCCAAGGCTTGGAAGATTCACAGGCTCGACTAGTTACGCTCTGTACAATGCTGTGAGATCTTCACGTGGTGCTCTGTAAAACAGAAAGTCTTCCATTTTCTACTTCAAAACAGTGTATTAATGCTTTTCTGAAGAATAGAAATTAGAAGCCAATGGCAAAAGTGAGATGGACATCTAGGAGCTGGGGTATTGGTTAAGGTCAACAAGCAATGAGTAAATAGTTATGTCTCCTGTAACATACCTCCAATTTCAGTGAAAACAAGGTAGTGTAGCAAATCATCAACATTACTGGAGTTATGCCACTTTGTACTAATAGAGGATGATAGCCATTCTGCTGCCTTATAAAAAGAGACACCTTTGTAAATTCAAAATCTGTTGATTTCTAGGAAAAAGAAATCTGTTTTTTCAAAGTCTTTCTGTCAGTAGTATGAAAATCACATCACACAAAGATCATTATCTAAACAGTAAGTTGTTAGAAGGTAATTCATATACATCTATACAAACATTAAAAAATGAAGAAAAATAGCAGTACAGTACAAGGCTCCATCAAGTCCATGAGGATCTTCATTATAATAACTGATGAGCCTTGGAAAGCACTGCAGTCCATGCAAATTAAAAGGTCTCTGTTGGCTAAATCACTGCCCTTTTTTTTTTTTTTTTTTTTACAAAACTTTATGAAAAAGATACAGCCTAATTTTTCTTCTGATTAGTAGTCAGCTAATGACTGGTTTGTATAAATCCATTTTCTGTTCTGCCAGTACCAAGTGTACTTGCTTGCTGGTAAGTGCCCTGAAGCTATAGCCCACAGTGTTCAAAGGAGGCTCTCTTTCTGGAGGACAGGCAGCTGTGATGTGGGAGATATCTTTGTGAAAGGCAAATCTCAGAGCCCCTCTGGGTCTTTGGTTTGGAAATCTCGCATTGGGGTGTGCCACAATGGGAACTCAAGCATCAGCCGTATGGGGCTGGGGACTCCTTTTCCTGGCTGAACAGTACAAGGAAACTAAACTCTCAGAGCAAAAGTATTCCTTAGCTCTGGAAAGCCTGGTGGTTTGGTTTTTTTGTTTGTTTATTTTATTTATCTGTATATTGTGTTACATTCTTCAGAAATGCAAGAAATGCAACGTCTATGGATAATGAGTGTGGTGTCTTCTTGTGTTATGCAGATTTTGATGCTGTGTAAGACTTGCAATAAGATGGAAAAATAGGGTGAGAAAATTACACTGCTCACATAGAAGAAAAGTTTTGGCAAGTCTGCCATAAAGCAGCGTTTCCAGAAATACTAAAAGCATTTGTTTTGCCTTGCTGCTGAAGCAGGAGCCCAGGCATGAAGAGCTAAGGGGAATCCTCAACCACTCCCAGCTGTAATTCTTTGGTGAATTCAATAACAATACAAGGCAGCTGAGGGTTAATCAGATGGGTCCTTGCTCCCTGCTCTGCTACTGACTTCCCGTATTGACAGTCTCAATTTACTAATCTGTGAAGAAATGGCTGCAGCAGCACTGACCAACTTGCAGTGCTTTTTTTTCATGATTAATCAGCAGTTCACACAATACTTGAACATCATATGGAATAAAGCACTAATAGTCCAGGGCAGTTTTTATGTGGTATGAAATCAGGATGTTAATGCTTCTGTTTCAGATCAGCCTTACAGTTAAAATGAAAAGAATGTGCACTACCATCCTTCCTCTTAGGACCATCAAATGTATTCACCTCCACTTAGAGAAAAAGGCCATGAAATAACCATAAATTGCTTCAGCAAATTACAGTCTAGACTTGCTGATTTGTTTTAACAACACAAGATATCAAACCCATATGCAAGTGTTATTGTAAACTGCTGTTTCTAAATGCCTGTGAAAGCATTGTCCTGTAGACTAAGTATCACTGCAGCCAAGTAATTACTTAGATTTAATGTGGAATTTAACAGGAAAGGAGTATTCGCTGTGTCACTTGTAGTAGTCTGGTTTTTCTCTTCCCCTGACATCTTTAGACAGAGTGGCTGGGTCATCACTATCATTTGACAGCAATGCAGCTTGCAGAAGATGAGAAGGCTATTTGTGGTTAGCTAACACTGACAGACAGTGAGCTGTGTACCTCCAAAAGGAAAATGAAACGGGAGTCAGGCTGCATTTAATTTTTAATGCTTTTTTGTGGCTGTCCAAGTTTATCTTTATAATTCAGAGTACCTACAAGATGTACTCATTTCCTTCACAACAGCAGCTGTGGAACGCATGGAGGATTACCCTTGTGGCTTTCCACAATGAAGCTTTGCCTCCTTCTAGGAGATTGTGGAAGCTGCCATTGACAACAGTGGTCTCTTTTCCTTTGACAGGCTGTGGTGTTCAGCCAAGCACATACACATCAAGTATGGGGCAATCACATATTCACAATCATTTCCAATGAAAATAAAATGTGTCTGAAATCTCTGCTTTTCATGGGCCAAAAACTATTCTTTATAAAAAAGATTGGTATAGCTATTCAAGGTTCTCAAACTGAGGAATTTAAAGCAGTTATGTGATTTAATTGTACCAGTGACAGCAGCTTCTTGGGCTGCGACCTACTGGTTGTGTCATGGGGTAGTTAATTTTAGGAACTGCACAGAGTGACTGAGATACTGAACTTCTGTAGTAAATTAGTGGCCTGTAAAGTTCAAAATGAAACAAGAAGTTTCACAAAAAATCCCATCGAACTGTTCCTTACAAGTGAAACGTTACAAAAGTGCACTGTGAACATGAGTGACTGCAACTGAAGGAGCTTTTGGATCAAGTCCAGAGGAGGGCCACAGGATGATCAGGGGACTGGAGCACCTCCCGTATGAAGACAGGCTGAGAAAGTTGGGGCTGCTCAGCCTGGAGAAGAGAAGGCTGCGTGGAGACCTCATAGCAGCCTTCCAATATCTGAAGGGGGCCTACAAGGATGCTGGAGAGGGACTCTTCATTAGGGACTGTAGCGACGAGACAAGGGATAACAGGTTAAAACTTAAACAGGGGAATTTTAGATTGGATATAAGGAGGAAGTTCTTTACTGTGAGGGTACTGAGGCACTGGAATGGGTTGCCCAAAGAAGCTGTGAATGCTTCATCCCTGGCAGTCTTCAAGGCCAGGTTGAATGGGGCCTTGAGCAACATTGTCTAGTGGAAGGTGTCCCTCCTCATAGCAGGGGGGTTGGACTAGAGGATCTTAAGGTCCTTTCTGACTCAAGCCAGTCAATGATTCTCTGATAACAAGGCATTACCAGTTCCCCACCTCCACTGCAGTTTGGATTTTGTGGTATGTGTTTGTTCCCCTGGGTTCTGCACACATTGCTTGCACAGATTACACAGGCAGAACAATGAGGCCAACGTGATATTGTAACCACACTGCTTCCTGCGCAAACTGACCTTTAAAATGTTCCCTGCGTAGTCCAGCTTCTGACTAACTGCATTTAGCTCCTGCAGGATTTTCCACCCTCTCCTTCAGGATAAGGCAACAATTTGGGGGAGAAATTTGTTCTGAACACAGCAACGAGGCATTTGCAGTCTTCTTTACACAATTGCTTTTTCAGTCTCAGCTTTATCAAATTCAGCAGATAAATAATATATGCCTTTCCATTTCCTATGTGAGATCATGAGTGAGGAGGTGCTTCTTGACAGATGTCCAGGGAGTATTTTCAGAAGTGATTTTTCAGTCAGATGTCACCATTAGAGATGTCTAGTCAATTTAGCAGTGGCATCTCAGTTTTCAAGTTTCAGCCAAGTTTTCTCATAGGTGTCACTGAAGAAGGTCAGTTAGAACTTCCTAACAGGACAAAAGAGCATTTTTTTCTCTGCTTAAAGTTACTTCAACACAATTATTTCTCTTTCAGAAAAACAAAAGGTAATGTCTCTCCACCAGGGAAGGAAAAAATCAAGACGCTTTGATAGTCTGAAGATGGAATGTAAAATGAAGTTAAGTATGGCACACTTCCTAAGGTCTTTGCTTGGAACTATGACAGACATTTAGGTACAACTCCCTGTGGCATCCATGGGACATCAGTATGCTTTTGGTTCTTCAAGGGATTCAGGGCAGATCTTCTACAGGAACAAGAGGCATTTGTGTTACTGAATAAAGATGGAATATATGAACAGTAAAAGGCACTGACAGAAATCAATGCATACTGAGTATGATCTGGGTAATAAAAGTTTCAGTTATATTTGCTAAGAACTCAGATAATTAGGGCCACGAGGATGATCAGGGGACTGGAGCACCTCTCGTATGAAGACAGGCTGAGAAAGTTGGGGCTGTTCAGCCTGGAGAAGAGAAGGCTGCGTGGAGACCTCAGAGCAGCTTTCCAGTATCTGAAGGGGGCCTACAAGGATGCTGGAGAGGGACTCTTCATTAGGGACTGTAGCTATGGGACAAGGGATAACAGGTTAAAACTTAAACAGGGGAAGTTTAGATTGGATATAAGGAAGAAGTTCTTTACTGTAAGGGTGGTGAGGCACTGGAATGGGTTGCCTGGAGAAGCTGTGAATGCTCCATCCCTGGTGGTGTTCAAGGCCAGGCTGGAGAGAGCCTTGGGTGACATGGTTTAGTGTGAGGTGTCCCTGCCCATGGCAGGAGGGGGGGAACTAGATGATCTTAAGGTCCTTTCCAACCCTAACTATTCTATGATTCTATGATTATCAAATATATGTAAAAATACAAGCAGTAAATCCACACAAATTACAAACTAAGAGTTGCAAACAGCTCTCATTCCATTTCTATCAATCACCAGAAGCTGTGATTTCTATGGAATTTAGACATTCTTTGTTTTTTACAGTTCTGAATATGTTGATTTTCTTGTTTACTAGTAAGAAGATTCAATGCAGTAAAACACATTCTATCTAAAAATTCCCCACTTTAATATGGGCTGGACAATTTTATGTGAACTCCCTGCAAATGCCAAATTATGCCATTCTATCATTTTATTAGCAGATAAACTGTGCTTGATGCATCAGGACCACAGCAGAACAAAATGTGACCTGTAGAAACCTAAGAAACTATTTGTGCTGGTAATATATCATGTTCTCACTTCGTATTGAAAATACGGAATGCAGAATGTCTGAGAGGTAAAAAAGAGCACCCTGTATAGCTCTAGATGACTTAATATTAACACTTTGGGCAGTGTTAACATTTGCCTCTTGCTTCTGATTTACTAGAAAAACATATTGGAGTATACTGCAAACTTTTGCCATTTATAGAAATAGAAATTAAATTTATTGAGTAGGATCAAGTCCAGTAAATTCGGGACCAAATAAATCCCACATGTTATGTGCGGGTGTCTTCAATACACTGGTGAACATCAACTGTTTCATGATATGATACTTACTAGTTTGTCATCAGATTGTAACACATTTTAACTAAACTCTCAGTAAATACAAGCCTAAATAAATACTGAGTAAAATGAAAGATGATACTGAAGTTAATGATAAATTCCATTAATCAGTAGAGACTTTTCATTTCATTCTGGTTTTCAGGAGTAAAATATTTTTCAAGCAACAGCCTGAACTACTCAGCCAAGAAGTGATCCACTGACAACACGCAATGTACGGTGAGGTTCACAGTAGCTGCTTTTTTGACAACATTTGCACATTTTTAGCTCAGACACAGTTTGCAGTTCATGTAGTGGAATAAGTTCTTGTTCTTTTCTACTTAATAACCCTGGAGTTTCTAGCAGTGATACCTTTGAGAGGAATGTTGTGGTTGAAACTTTCAATTGCCATACTAATGCATCTCTGGTACTCATTGTAGAGCTACTGTGCAACTGAAGGGAAGATAGTAACAACTATTATTTTTAGCAGACATCTATTTGCCAAGCAAAGTGCTGATGACTAAATAATATGTTACACATGTACAGGTCCAGATTCTGCTTGTCTTTTGCAATCAAAGCTCTCCTTGATGCGCCTAGGAGAACTGAGAGTGCAAGCATAGCTAATTCATTTCCCTGAACACTGAAGGACGTATTTTTCTACTTTTCTACCCATTGAGTATGAACATAACCTGGAAATAATATTTGTAAGACCAGTCACAGAGTAAAAAACATTTACTGAAAGTGAAAAGTTTTCCCTTATATTTATAAAATAATAGTTCAGGCAGAAAAAGATATTAAAACTATGAATACTCAAAACCTCCACAAAAAACAGTGACAATCCATATTATCACCTAAAAGTAAGGATGTCACAATTCCACTGCCACTCACTGGTCAGTGTCTGAGCTCAGTAACTGATTGCCATTTCTTCGATATCCACCATATCTGTCAATTTACACGTGCCAGTGGTCTTACTCATTCTTCTAAATGGAATCCAAGGACTACATCTAGGTGAAATCAAACAGTATTCCCAGAAGAAAGAAATCAACAGCCTCCACTATTTAAATTACCAGAATAGTTCCTGGGATAGCTGTGTCCAAGGCCAACTAGCAATCTCCCAAGTAATTCCAGGGTGCAATCCAGGAAGAGGCATAGTCCACAGACCACTGCAGTTTGGATTCAGTCACCATATTTGGAGGACAAGAGAGTTTAACAGTAGAGATGCAGACTGTTTGATGCCAGTTTGCTTCAGTACCAAAGCATGGTCCTGTGCACAGGGATTTACTTGTACAGAAGACCATGTCAGAGCACAGCCTCTGTGACCTCACCCATGGTAAATGAAGTTACTTCACCAAGAATTTCAGGATACAGAATATGACAGTCCAAATAGCATCACTCACAAGCATGAGGTTCTTTTTGTATTACCGGAGCAGTACAAGAAGTTTCAATAACCCTTCTAATTTTCACTACAAGGGGTCTTTCACCAGAAAACCCTCGCACCCTGGCATGTGGGTTTGAGTTAGGGTCCTGTGATTCATTCACTAGAGGCAACTCCATTGTAGGAATATCATGGAGATTTTTCTCTCCTTAACATCCAGATGGTTGTTGTTATAGTCAGGGGTGATCTAGCCGTCAGCTCTCACTTCTGCTTCTCTGATGCCAGTTCTTTGAGACACGTTATTAGTGTAAATGACAACATATTGTGGTTTCTTATGCTTGAGATTGGGCTGTTAAAATGTATGTATTCAAAATTTTTTCCTTTTGCTTGTGGAATTAAGCTAAAGGCATATACACAGTTTCTTTGGGTTTTCACAGTAAGCAATTTCAGCACATAAGCCATTTTCCTTCCTGGTCAAACTTTTCATCTGTGGCTTAGTTTCAGAAGCTGGAAGACAAGCAGTTGTTTTGCAAGGAAGGGCTGTTGACGTCAAAGCTGTGTTTGAGGCAGGTCTGGAGTGCAGCTTGAGATTATAACTTCCCTTATACTTTGGTCCTGTTGAGAAAAGTTGTAGTTAGATAAAAGACAGTTGATTATTTGATGTGGTTATAGATGTGTCTGTGTTCCCTGGTAAGTCTGATTCATAGCCACTCACAATCATCTGGAGATAGTAAGATTTAAGACCTGGAGATAAGTGAGGTGGAAATTTGAAAAATGACCACATGCAATTCATTTTGGTGTCCTTCAACAATGTTAAGTTTTACAGATCGTACACCCACATTTGACTTACCCATCTTGAAGGACACATCATGCACTTTTACATTCACTGCTGCCTTTTCCAAAAATTGCAGTTCCATGGAACAGCCAATGAGTAATAAAAAAGAAGTGTAGAGGAAATATTTAATTAAAAAGATCCAAAGCTGGGACTACTTAAGTGTGGTGTGAACCATAAAAAGGGTAGATGCACCTCTGATTTCTGGCTGTGCACACATGGTAAGCAATGCAGAGGCTAACCAAGCCATGGTCAGGAAGCATACATGATCTCCTCCGTGGTGCATGGGGGATTAATCATTAATTTTTGTGAATGAAAAACTGCAACTTCTAGATTTGCAGCTCTTAGATCTGCAACTTTTAGATTTGCCATTGTCAAATGTTTTATTTTCAAAGTCAAATATTTATTCTGAATCAAGGAAACTTAAAACTTAATTTGACAGTACCTGAGTCCTTTAACTAAGGACAACATCAGGCAGACAAAAGAAGGAAGGAAAGGTTGAGGGGGTTCTGGTTTTTGTGGTGGGTTCTTTACTGCTAAGACAGAGAAGACAGAAGCTGCTAGAGAAGTAGAAGAGATTTGGAAAACTGTGTAGATAATGAAGATTATCTGCACACAATAGTTGTGGGTTGAAAGATACCACTGGGCATTCAACAGGAGTTTGTGCCATATCAGGTCATCTGATAGGCCCTAAGGCAGAGAAGATACAGAAATGTGTCTGGAGTCCACAGTGAAGCTGAGAGGCACATCATGGAGAAGAGGAAAGGAAAGACAAGATTTGCAGATACATGTTGAGAAGACGTGAAAAACTGATCTGTGAGTGGTAACAGTAATCTGTCAGATGACCAGGAGGAAAACGCAGAAGAAAAATGAGAATTATTAGCACATTTCCTTCATTGTACAATAAAAGGAGAATCAAAAGATGGAAGAGAAAGGAGATTCTGTATGAAGGAGTAAATAAGAAATATGATGGAGCTAGTCAATGGTCACAGCTTAAGCAGAAATCATGATTATATTTAGGAGATCATCAGGAAGAACAAAAGGTTGAGTGATACTCAGAAAGGTGGGAGAACAGAAAATATGAAACTTAAAATCCATGCTAAGAAAAGGCAGGTCTGCCTTACGGAGGTGCCCTTGTTAAAGATTTATGGATGTATAATGGCAGAGAGCAGAATGGTAGAACTGAAAGGTGAATGCAGTGTCAGTTTTGAGCCTTGGAAGAGTAGACCACCAGGCAAAAAGATCCTTGTGGGACCAGGAAAAGTCTGCAACCCATTCTTCACTTTGGGAATGACCTGGCGAGGTTCCTGTTAAAACAGATGTGAATTGACTGTATCATTTTAAAGAAAATATTCACAGAAGTGCTGTAAATTAAAGGGCAAAAACTAGTCATGTGGCATAAGGTACCACCACTGATCCATCAGAAGAATTTTTTAGAATGTGGATCTGTGGGACAGGCAGATGGTCAGATAGAAGCTGAATGACTTCAGTGAATTTTCCAGGACGTTCAAATCCAGATGATCTGGATCACAGTGACAGAATACAAGAGATCTGGGAAATCTGCTGCTCCAAATGATCTCCTACCCATCACTCTACCATCAAAACACACAAATTACAGGGCTTATGGCAGGCAGAAGATCATGATCTGAAAACCGATCAAGATTAGCATTTGTTCTTGAAAAACCTTTGCATGTAGTAGCACAGATTTTTGATGCTATTTTAAAAGATGTCAGCCTCTGAGCAATAAATACCGGAGTCTGGCTTTCAGAGAGCAGGGCTTACAAACTGTGGTAAGGCCATAGATGGTACAAATATGCTTAGTGTTTGCCCTTTCACCAAAGAAGCTAGTAACTAACTGAACCGTAAGAGGTTCTTTAAGATCACGGAGGACCATGGCGCAAGCTTATGAGCACCAGCCTGGGAGGCATTGGCAAGATACACAACATCTGTATTTGGAGACAATAAGACACACAGACCCTTGGACAAGCTGAGATCTTTATTGTCTCCCACTAATAACATTCTCAATAGGGTGCAGGTGCCTCCTGTTATTCTGAAGAATTCCATCTAGCTTTTCCTGCCAGGACTTAAGAAGCTAAATATACACAAAGTGTATCCACCCAGTGCATGCTATTACAGCCTGTAATGGTTGCAGAATGGTGGTGGATTAGTCACTGGGAAGGCTGGAGGCAAGAAGGCATGGTTTCCAGAGTCACTTGAATGCCAGTATTATAAATACTATCCATATGATGATGACCTGCTTTACCTTTTTGCAACATATGGGAAACTGGAGGCAATTTTTTTAAATGTTGGAATAATATCTGGATACTGATGAACTCATTAGCTGATCTGAAAATCTGGAAAGGGCTCCCAAAGGCAATGCAGTCCTAGTTCAAGAGACCAGGGAAATTAGGAAAGTCACACTGGAACTTTAGTGTATAATAATGAAAAAATTTTCAGGATGACTTTATGGTCAATAGCATTTTTATAGCACCTTTTGTTATTGAAATTCTTCAAATTTTTTTCCTTCTGCCTTCACAGAAAAGCATGAGAAGGACAAAAAGCAACAACACCTGTTTTATTACATGAAATGTAACACATACACTTCTTTCTCCTCTGCATATATACACCAAGTAAATACAGCCCATATGGCATTCTGAGTATGTATGTGTTCACATTCATGCCACACATAGTTATCCTTTCAAGAAGTCACCTGCTAACTCACATGCTGTTCTGCAGACTGGAAATGCTTCTACTGTTGCAGTACTGCACTGAAGAAGACGCTGATCTGTAGGGCAGATGTTATTCCTGGTAAATTCTAAGTCTGGTAGTGTATAAAGCACTGATTTTTCTGCTGAGTTAAGTATTGATTTAATTGGAGCTTTTTCTGCCTGCAATTTTGAGATCATGGAACATTATTTCAGAGGACTGTACATATTGCTTGGTGGTTCATAATATTTCAGTAGTGTCTTGAGGCTTTCTGTTTCATTGCAATTGCATTTACAGCAATAAATTGTTCAACAAACACTGAATTTTATTAAGCTGGCAAAATATGTGATAAAGAAAGCTAAACAAGCTTACAGTCAGCTGTGCCACAAGCAAACAAGTGTTTTCTTTTAAATGCTAAAATAATGTGCAAATGAAGCTTGGCAAAACTAAAATGCAGAGTAATTCCAAAACTGAAGTGTATATAAAATTAAAGTTCAAGAAAAGAATAGTCACACCATCCAGCTGCAGTTGCACTACAGAAGGGATTCGTCATTCCATGGATAAGTAAATCCTCAGCCATTTTTTCCTATCTTGGGCCACAGTGTATGGCTCCTTCAATATGGTTAACTTCAGTGAGAAACTAGATCCCTGGCCCTGAGCTGGAGCAGATGAGCCTCTTTTTTTTAAAGCTCTTTTGGGGTTAATTTTCACCTGCCTATACTTATTGGCTGAGAACCAGAAAACTGTTGTACCAGCACCACTGAGGGCACACTGTGTTTTCAGGGAAAAGACAACAGGTCTGGACAAGACAGCCAACTCTGTACACCAGAGTTGCCTAATGTTACAGATGGCATAAGTATGGGCTACCTAGAAGAGTGAACAAATGTGAAAGAAGAGGAGACAGCCTTGGCTCCACAGTTGCTGAGCTTCTTCAGCACCCATGGTATGGCCATCAGGGTTCATCCTTTGGCCACCTGAAGCAGCAGTGCCATATTCATGTTGGTTGGCAGGCAGCTCACCCCACAAAACTCCATGTATTTTCAGTGTGAAATAAAAATAGTTAATTCAGTGTTCTGTTTTAAATTAAGTACGTGTAGTTTCTCCTCCTTTCTGCATGTATCCTGTCTTGAGTATTACATAGCTACAGTTTGCATTTTATGCTTTTATCATGCCTGCAAGCTGGGTAATTCAGAGGTGAGCATGGGAAGACAAAGCAATTGCAGTCATATCAGAAGGTAAGTTGTATTCTTCTTTTTCATACAAATAGTATAGGAAGGCATAGAAACATGAAATCCATCCCTAATGCAATTGCTCCTATTTTGTCTGGTTTTAATACCCTTCAGTGACAAACTGCCCAAGCAGTCTTTTACAGCACATAATTATCTTCATATTTTTTTCCTTGGTGTCCTATCATGATGGATAGCAATTTTCCTGTAAGCAGGACATGGATATTGATGATATAAAGATCTCTTTCATTGTCAGGGCTCCACTGCTATCTTTCAAGCCGATCATCTTGTTAGGAACATAAATATTTCACAGGTTGCTATCTGGCAAAGCATGGTGGCACTTCACACCAGTTAATTACTTTCTTCAAATACACTCTTTTACAAGTCTGGTGACTGCAAAACATATACATGAACAAAATGGGCATGATTATCTCCTTAACTCACTAACTAGGTGTATAAAAACTGGCAAATGTCACTTCATTACAGTAGGAAGAGAAAGAAAAAACATCACAGGGCAAAGAGGCAAAGAAATAAGACTCTCAGGAGCTCTTTGTGTTGAGAACCTTAATGACTCATTCCCTAGGAGAGGGAGACTTGCGAAAAGCAGTTTCCCATTTTCAGTGGCTGTAGCACGGCTCAAGCAACGACAGGATATACTCCTGTGGGGAGAGTTTATCTAACTAAACACAGACATTGTCAATGAAGGCATCTGCAGCTGAGCCAGTCCTCTTGATTCCCTTTACAGTTAATGGAGAGAAAGAGTTGGCTTTAGGATGTGACTTTAGTTTGTGACACCTGCTTTTGGATGGAATGCACCCCAGAAATGCATAATTTGCTCCACTTGCTACAAATTGAACCCAAGATAGATAGCTTGTATATAGACATTTAGACTGTATGCATTTACAGTGAAGTGAGATGAACCCTTCTGCTTCTGACTTTTAACATGAACATTTTCCATGGTAGGAGTCCTATTATTTGCAGGCAAAATCACAGCCTTGTTTTGATTAACTTCTTTCCCCCCCTGAAGCTGCAGTCCATTAACATTCACTCATGCAGATTGTAATGGTGTATTGTATACTCTTTTTAAATCTTATGTAAAAGCTCCAGTGTGTAACAATGTCATGGTAATTAGAATCACAGTTTAGACTATTCTGAGGCATTTTTTGCTTGGCTTGTGCTTTTAAAACGTTATTTCTTTTCATTTGGCAGACACACTGTCAAGGATACAGCTAGGTGAGGGAGATGTGTAAATCATCAACTAAAGTTTCTATCCCAGTGACACCCCAGGAAAGTCAGAATCCTCCTTAACTCTGTTTTCATTATCAACTCATGAGAAAACTTCAAGATCAAGCAAAGAGGGCAGAAACAGAGACTGCCTGGTAGCTCAGGGTGCAGCTGAGGCTACACTACCAAAAGCATCTCCAGAGAAACTTCACAGGCCACCTCATGGAGCAGGTTGAGAGCATGCAGCTCTGCTTGCTGAGGAATACCTGCTATTGCAGTGTCCAGGTTCTGCCGCTGCTCTTCTAGTCTGCTTCTGCTCCAAAAAGAAGCCCCAGGCTGAAGAACTGGATGAAGCAATCAGCAGAATAGTGTTAGGGAACCAGAAAGTACCTCATTCAGTTTTTTGTAGCAGGGTATTTCCTCAAGGCACTCTTGGCCCTGTAATGAATTTCTTTTGATTCCCAGTTGCGCTGTTTATATCTTTGTTGTGCTCATAGCTTTAGTAGAATAAAAAAACAGCTGAGGAGGCTGCTGCCAATACCAATGTGAGTTACTACTGCAACGGTGGTGTTCAGTGTAGCTCCTCCAGACATGCTTTGTCCTTCGGATATGGACTCTATTTTTCTAACCAGTCACTTGGAGTGTGAGAGCAGTTGGTTTGACTGCTAAAAATTCAGTTAGCTGGCAGTGTGGAAACTCATAAATGTTGGCCAAGCAACCTGGAACGTTTTGAAAAGAAAATGAGTGATTAAATGACAAATAGCAAGATATACATTGCCACTAAGCTTTTAAGAAACAGGAGAAGGACTGGAATACCTAGAAAAATTAATGTGGAAGTTGGACGCCTCACAAACCTATCCTAATTGCAACAGGACCTGGCAGTGTAAGTTGTGAGCAGTGCATAAAACAAATGTGTGTGAGTACTGAATAGCAATATGGTTAAATCCAGGAACAAGGACTTTCAAATTGGACAATTGGATTGTGCATGAATATGAGACTGCATCTGGAATATTGTGTCCAGTTCTGGGCCCCTCAGTTCAAGAAGGACAGGGACCTGCTGGAGAGAGTCCAGCGCAGGGCAACGAAGATGATTAAGGGAGTGGAGCATCTCCCTTATGAGGAAAGACTGAGGGAGCTGGGTCTGTATAGTTTGGAGAAGAGGAGACTGAGGGGTGACCTTATAAGTGTCTATAAATATATAAAGGGGGAGTGTCACGAGGATGGAGCCAGGCTCTACTCAGTGGCAAACAATGATAGGACAAGGGGTAATGGGTACAAACTGGAACACAAGAGGTTCCACTTAAACTTGAGAAGAAACTTCTCAGTGAGGGTGACGGAACACTGGAACAGGCTGCCCAGGGAGGTTGTGGAGTCTCCTTCCCTGGAGACATTCAAAACCCGCCTGGACACATTCCTGTGTAACATTATCTAGGTGTTCCTGCTCCGGCAGGGGGATTGGACTAGATGATCTTTTGAGGTCCCTTCCAATCTCTAGCATACTGTGATACTGTGATAGGTAAGTGCTTTGTTTTGCTTTAGCAGCTTAGCTAAGTTACATCAGCTCCACAGTATCACAGTATCACAGTATACAGCTCCCTGTATTTTGATTTTCTCATCTGTAACACTGAGATGAGAAACAGGTATACAGATTTCTTATTCTCCTCAGCATGAAGAGAAGCCTTGGTCAAAGAACCACACTGGAAGTAATTTCTGCCTCTGCTGAAGTGAGAATGGATTAGCTACCACCAACCACCTGTCACCATTATTTTGCCTTGGCAGGTATGATAACCAGCCCGTTTCCAATAGAGTTTACATTTCATTTTAAGGGTAGGAACACCTTAAAACCACTGTATTCATGAATAAAACATGCTGCCCTACAAAGAAACCATTTCCCCTCCAAGTCCAGAGATTGTCCTGACAAATTCATCTCGGAAACATCGCAAAAATAATGAGACATAGCTGGACACGAGGACAGAACTTGGAAAAAGAACGAAGTTAATAAATAAGGATTGAGGGAAAGCACAGGAGAATTCTTTGTGAGACAGACACATCGTTCAGAAATGATAAGATCTTTAAATGGTCAGGATGTCAGGAGGGCATTAAAAAAACATTCTCAGAGCAGACTTCAGCCCAGGGCAAGCACAGCAATTCCCTTAACTTCAGTACAATTTATTTCAAGTCAGTCAAAAAGACCCCAAATGTATATGACATACTACTGCAGCTATGAGGAGCTGGAGAGGTGAGTGCAGGCCTACAGGCATACAGCTGCCTGCAGTGTCCCCCACCACCCTTGAAGGAAGTCCCTGGGACCTGCTCAGCTGCAGAACTCGGGCCCCAAGCCCTCCCTCTGGCTCCTCCCCATCCCCTTCCCCTATAGCCGATGGCTCAGGAGCATTGGCATGCCTGCTTCCCTGGGAGAGGGGCTCTCTCCAGTCCCGCTGCTTCTCGTCCTTGTTTCTTGCGTAAGAGAGAAGCACTCATCCCAGCAGGTATGTGGGCAAGACATTTATTTCTCCTGGTCTGCCCTTAGAGGGGTATTGCTGCTTGCTTCAGGCAAGCACAAGACTGCCAAACCCTGCTTAAGGAGAGTGGTGAATTCATGCTGCCCAGGGAGTGGAACTGGAATTGGATGAAAACTGTGGCATTAGGTCAGACGGTAATTCACACACATCGCTCCCTCCCACGCCTGGCAGCGCTGCCGAGGAGGACTGGGGCGGCAGGGCCTGACTGTGCCCATCACCCTGCAGGACTGGCCCCATTCTCGGCATCCACCCATAGGAAAAGAGGCCAGTGGGCATGTGGCTTGGCCCAGCTGGATGCACCTCCTCAGCTCCCCACCTGCCCTGGCAAAGACTACCCCTCACTGCATATTTGTTCACTTTAGCTAGAGCAAATAACAGCTTCCAGCACCAAATTTAAGCCTCTGTGGCAGATTACTATTAGTGTATTCTTACGTTTAATTAATGCCCACAGGATCTACTTAAGAGTCTATGGAAATTCTTACTTAAGCAAGCAGAAAGCTGTTTTGGGGCAGCAGTATCGAGCTTGCATATATTCAGCTAGTAGATCCTAAAATTTAAGCACATACTACCTTATCATATGAACTCAGAAGCTTGGATCTGTGGCATTTGTTCACTGCCATTTTAAAATCAGTCTCAGGAGGCTCTGGTTCTCAGGATACAGTTCAGACTATTAAGCCATAGAGGAAGTGCCATAAGACTTGCTAAAGGATTGTTAGCACTGTCAATTCATCAAGTTGATTTATATTTCTTTTTTTCCCCAGCTTTCCAAAAGTGTCTCCTCTTTGCCGTTTTCCATGGAAGACTGTATGATGTCATTCTGGCATGTTCTCCATTTGCAAGTGTCAATAGCCAGGAAGATGTATAGCTTAAGGATAAAAAAATCCTCCTGCAAGTCAACTCTTGTTCTTTTGGAGTCAGAAACTAGGAATTAATTTTAAATTGACACAATACTAATGATGTATTAGAAATTCAAAGTGTTATGGCTTTGCTATGTATGTTCCTATACAAAATAGTTTGTGCTAGTCAAAATGATAAGGAAAAAAACCTCCAAACTTGTCAAGATAACTTAAAAGATTTTTACTTGGTGTTTCTTATTTGTGGTGATGCTGTGATAAAAGCATGTTAAAATGTTCTTCTCTATACATTACTTGTCACAGTAATTCCCTTAAAGCAAAATTATTAATTTATTTTCATAGCAATTTTTCTTTTGTGTTGGGAAACTTTAAACTTGATGTAAGAAAATACCTGAGGCAAGTTCCAATGTTAGTAAATGAATGCCAAGAAGGACCAGGCTCAAAGGCAAGCTACATTAAAACACAGATTCCTTAAGTTGCAGAATTAAAATTTCTTGAATTTCCTGTATTTTTCATTCACTAATTTATCTTCTGGGACTCGCCTTTATCATTGCTACACAAGCTAATGGTATCTGTAAATGCTCCATATATAAAATGAAGTTTGTCCATACTCTCACAAAGTGAGAAAGAGCATCTTTACACGTGAATGAATCATTTAGTTCACACAGAAGACAAATTACCCCTTTATTCATTCACAGAATGCACAGATCCTACAGGTGTACATTCTTTCTTGTGCCATGACTGACCTGGAGTTGTTTCCTCCTAACTCCTACTTACTCGATGGATGCCACCACTGTTACATACTAAACTAATCCCCCAACATTACTGAACTACACTGGGTTCTAGAACCTATTAGGTGATGAGCTCGAATGTCTTTATTTCCGCTGTAGCTCACATACAGAACTTCCATGCCGGGCTATATTGCTAAACTGTAAATCAAATTACTGTGTTCTTCTTTCCTGGTAGGTGTCATTTCTCTGAACAGTAATGCTGACTGAATTATTATTAAAATGACTGATGGGTTTCATAATAAAAGAGAACTTTTTTTTTTAATAGGAAACTGGGCAAAAAAGGGGATTTGTTTGTTTGGTTGTTTTTTCTTTTTCGTTTGGTAGTATGTAGAACTAGCTGTGCTACCTACGAAAAGCTCACGGTGAATTTTCTGCACTTTCAAATATCCCCCTCAAAACACCTTGCATTTACCATTATTATGTGAGATTTGGACCACTGCCTTTCTGGTTGGTTCCTGCAGAAGGGGCACAAGAGCAGAACATGACAGATCCAAAAAAAGATATTTCACAGAACTATTCCCTTTTTAGAGCATTTTAATCTTTATTAACAAAACACTTCAAACTTTGAATTAAGTGATTGGAGGTCCTTGGCATTAGAAAACAGCTTTGAAAACCACTGTTCTAGCTTCCAAGAAGAAAAACCTTAATACAAAAAACATTTCTGTTTCCAACTATAACAGTATCTGGCATAATGGGATGTTGTAGCAGTAATTGGTGAGTGTGGATGGTTTTCTCCTCCACAGTAACAGCAGAGGAATGCAGTGGAAGGGTCAATTTTGAGCTTGGCAGAACACGGTGTATGTGATTTTAGGCAAGTTGTTCAAGACAACGTCCAAATAAGGCAGCAGGCAACACACTGCATAACTTCAGGATCCAGTCTCCTCTTACAGTGCAGGTGGAGGGCTGCATGTCTTAGGAATCAATCCAGCATAACCAGGGAGCTGTCTGAACCTAGCTAGGAGAGATCAGAGTTATCACTGAGCGCAGTAACTGGAGCGGGCGTCTGTGAGGTACCGTCTCCTGCCTCCTGCCGAGAGAGCCAGCTGTGGGCAGGTGCAGAGGCACAGAGCTCAATGTCCAGGGAAGAGAAAGTCCAAACCTCTCCCAAACACTTCAAACACACATTTCTCAAGTTTCGGTTCCTTCAGCATTAGGTGACAGCTGACAGGGCTTTTAAACAGATCAAAATTGGGGATTTATATGCTTAAAAGTTCTGTCTGCGTCCCACATTAGGCATTACAGCTAGCTCAGCAATTCAGCAGCACAGAACCCTGAAAGCTAATTTCTCATTTTACCTCATCTATTTCACTGTAATGCACAGAGCAGGTGTGTGCAAAGTCCTTTATGGATCTGGCACATAACCATTCTGCATTCATCCCTTTACTTTCAAAAGAGGAGTAATACTTCCCTACTCACAGTAACATTGCAAGAGTAAATACATAAATGCTTTTGGAAGTGTTCAGGTAACACAGACACTGGCATTGTAAAACTAGTTTGAAGTACAACTGCGCTACACAAGGTCTAAATAATTCAGTGGCTTAGAAGATCAAAAAACACTTTCAAAGGAAGAAAAATTAGGCACACGGTCTTTCTAGACCACCACTTTAATTCCAGTTGAGGCCTTTCAGCTGACGAACTCTACATGCAATTACACTAGAGTGTATTAAGAACTAGTAGTTTATTCTAGTCAGAGGAAGCAACACAGAGAATACAGAAACAGTTTTCTTGATATTATGGCACGTTTGTTGATTGAGCTAAGGAATTAATTTTGAGTATGAAGTCTGAGGCATTTCCAGAAGAGATCTTGTGAGAGTTGAGTATCAGACAATTAAGTTTCTGTGGGGGTTAGAATGTATCAAAGCTGGCAATTAAGAGTGGCCATGGGAAGGAGGAACTTTAGTAGGCAATTAAGAGTGACCTGTCCCTGACTGGTACTTGGAAGATGTTGGAACTCGCAAGGAACAAGGACATCGGAACTGGAAAGAGGATGTCAATAAGAAAATCAGATAGACCTTTCACCTGATGTAACCGCAAGGCAAACACAGATGTGCCTGGCTAATTGCTTGGAAGCATATAAATATCGTGTAATCTGTTCAATAAACGATCCAGCTTGCACTCTACCTCTGGGTCTGTGCCTCCATCCTCAGAAATGGCACCCGAACAGGGACAAGACAGAGAGCTGTGACTTGGCTACTGGTGAGGAGCCCAGCCGAACTCCGAAAGGCTGCAGCAATTAACCGATACCTCTGACTGAGGTAAGCGGCTGGGAATGGGAACATGGGGAACTCGATATCCCCCGAGCACAAATCGGTGTACAGAGTACTAGTGAAATTCTTAGCAACGAAAGGGGTTACTGTAAATGAAGATAAACTGAAAGACTTATTAATATGGGCCTCAGCCCATGCCCCAGAGGCGACATCAACTAATATTTATCAGAAGGGAATATGGGACAAGATTGGGGTCTACCTTTGGGACGCAGCCACAAGGGATGACGCGGCGGCCCCCAGATTGCTGGCCGTATGGCACTCAGTCTATGAGAACACTCTCGACCCGGGGCCAGTAGACCCAGAAACTGAGACGGGTCTATTCCCGCCTGATCCTGGCATTGGCTGTCATGAGACACAAGCTTTGCCGGTGCTCACACACAGTCCCGCGCTTATCGATCTGCGGGAAGATATCCGCTAGCAGGCTGCAACAGCAAATGAGCCAAGCAAAGATGACCCTTTTGATCCCGGACCAATAGACCCTGACAGAGAACCCGACCTCTACCCCCCTGACCCGCATGATACGTGGAAAAACATTAAAAAAGAAGGGGAAAATCAAGGTGCTGTGAGCCTGCCCCACAAACTGAATGCTCCACATCCCGTCCGTCACGAGGCGAACCGCGGGCTGGACGGCGGGGAGGAAAACGGAGCTCCCGCGGGAGCCGGGTGGAGGCTGCGGCGGGGGCTCCCCTCCGACCGAGGGGCTGCACCTGGTGGCAGCGGTGGGATAAGGAGCTGCGGAGCACGGGCGCGCCGCCTCCACCTCCCCGTTGCCGCGACCTCACTCACTCGCCCGGCGGCGGCAGCAGCAGGCTCTGGCGGGCTCCTCCCATTGCCTGCCCGCGGGCAGAGGGCTGTGATGCTCGCCCACCCCTCGCCTTTGTGCTGCGCCCGCCAAGATGCGCGCTGCGGGGTCCACTCCTCCCGGTGAGAGGCGGGAAGAAACCCAGCCTCTGCCCCGCAGGTCTTTCACCCACAGCAATAGTCTGTTAACAGATAACGATTCAGTCAAACACGCTACCCTTCAAAATAGAGCTGCCATAGATTTTTTTGTTATTAGCTCAAGGACACGGTTGTAAAGACTTTGATAGAATGTGTTACATGAACCTGTCTAATCATTCTGAGTCTGTCCATGATGCAATTCAAAACCTAAAGGATGGAGTTCAGAAGCTGCGAGTTGAGAGTAGCTGGATTTGGCTAGAAAGTTTGCTGTCAGAATAGGGCATCAGTGCATGCTTGAAAAACATTATTAAAATCACATTAACCTGTGTAAAAATCTCTGTGTATTTTAATCAAACTTCCTTGTTTAATTGCTTGTATAAATCGTTCGTTTGCTAAGTCTGTTAACAATGTTTTGTTAGTTTACAAAGAAGGGGGAGATGAGGGGAATGCTGCACAAGAAGCTGCACCAGTAGACCTGGACGAGAGCCCAGACATCTGGACTCTTACCAGCCACAAACCTTAGGAGAACTGAACGGGACAAGTCGGGAAGAACTGGAGAAAGAACACTGGGTGGAACAGAAGAAAAAGCATCAAGATAATTTCTGAGGACTGTAAATTTGGAAACAGGAGGATACTTAAGATAAAGAATGTGTAGTCAAGGGGAAGTGAAAGTGAGATTGTAATGAGTAGTGATAGCAGAGAACTGTGTTTAGAAATAATTAAGCAAAGGTGTGTGGACAGTAATGTGATTGGCTGAAAGACTGCGTGATCAATAAAATTGTTTTGTGATGGAAAAGTACCAAAAGAACTAACTGCTACTAACCGCTAAGCAGAATACTATAAAAACCTGTAAGCTCACTCAATAAGGGATTTCGTTTGTAGCCAGAAACAGAGTCCATGCCTCAGTTGCCACAAGATTGGGCCTGGCAAAGGGTGCTATCCCATATAAAGGATGGCCCATGTGCAGTAGGGACCTTAGGCATGTTCATCCCCAATAACACCATGATAATGAATAAGCGAGGATTGCGCTCTTGGAGATCAACGCATGCTTTTCAGCCGAGCTGTGATGACAAAGTAAATTTTTGGAACCCAGGTGAAATAATAGCTGCCTCATTTTTAGCCCCTGGAGTAGCTAGCACTCAAGCTTTAGCAACATTGAATAAGTTAGGATGTTGGCTTGCTGAACAAACTAATGCTACAGCATCTGTTCTCTCTGCGTTGCTCACTGATGTTGACTCTATAAGACATGCAACTTTGCAAAACAGAGCAGCAATCGATTTTCTCCTCTTAGCGCATGGACATGGGTGCGAAATTTTGGAAGGAATGTGTTGCATGAATTTGTCAGACCATTCAGAATCCATACATGAAAGTATCCGTAAATTAAAAGACAGCGTAATGAAGTTAAGGGAGGATGATAAAGGTTGGTTATCATCACTCTTCTCTGACTGGGGCATAACTGGGTGGCTATTGACTTTGGTTACGGGAGGAATGATCTTTTTGCTTGCTCTCTTTGCCATTATATGTGTTGTACCTTGCTTACTACAATGGATGTAGCGAATGTTATCCCAAGCTTTTGAGAGACATGTGTATACTGCATTGCAAAAACAAGAAGGGGGAATTGTGGGGGTTGGAATGTATCAAAGCTGGCAATTAAGAGTGGCCATGGGAAGGAGGAACTTTAGTAGGCAATTAAGAGTGACCTGTCCCTGACTGGTACTTGGAAGATGTTGGAACTGGCAAGGAACAAGGATGTCGGAACTGGAAAGAGGATGTCAATAAGAAAATCAGATAGACCTTTCACCTGATGTAACCGCAAGGCAAACACAGATGTGCTTGGCTAATTGCTTGGAAGCATATAAATATCGTGTAATCTGTTCAATAAACGATCCAGCTTGCACTCTACCTCTGGGTCTGTGCCTCCATCCTCACAAGTTTCTGGTGATATTTTCTAAAAACCAGTTCCTTTAGCATACATGAAGTTAAAAACCACCATCATCTTCTTAATATCTTTAAGCAGAGATACCTTTATTTCTTAATGACTAGGCAGTATTGAAATCAGGAGCCTGCTTTACTAAGAAACCCTTCGTCTCCATGATTGGCTGTCAGCAGGAGCCATGGTGTTGAAAAATAAGTTACAGAGGAGACAGGGGTGGGCACAGCAGACAGCTGGCCCCTGACGCTGCTCTGGGCTCTAGGACCCTCAGCGCTTCTCTGACTCACATCTAATTTGTGGGATGTGGTGGCCACATACAGTGGCCAGAGCAAAAAGATGAGGAATAGTTGGCTCATCCTTGATGGCTCATGCCCATCTCCAGGATCCCGAGGGCCTGACATGCACTGGCAGCTAGCAAGCTGAACACAAACCAAACCAGGCACCTCCTCACAGGCATGTATTCACATTGTGCCACGCAAACTGGACGTGGAAAGTGTATGTGGGTTATAATACAAGAGAAATCAATTTGTAGGCCTCAGCGCCATCTCCGGTTTAGGCTCTATGCACTTCAATTCAGCCCAGCCAGGCCTGCCTGGCCACGGGCAGGACCAGTGCAGGGTGCCACGGAAAAGGCGATCACACGTCTCATGGTGTGTGATCTTCGCTCCCGACGCGAACACCGATTACATAAACCCCAAAGCCAAGCCGGGGAAAAGGCGAGCGTTTTGATTCTCCGTCCTGGCCAGCTCCGGTTCCTAGGGACTCGCGCCTGGGCGGGTGCATGCTCCCGGCCGGTGCGTAGGCGTGGGGAGCAGTAGTGCAGGCATGCCACTGGGACCCCGCGGCGGCCCCGGCAGCACTGCGCGGGGCGGGCCCGCTTCCCGCCCCGCCGCCAATGAGGGCCAGGGCCGTCACGGCGGCGCGTCACGGGGGCGGCCGCCAAGATGGCGAAGGTGTCGGAGATGTACGACGTGACTTGGGAAGGTAACGACGCGTCCGCCGAGGCCGGGCCCGGCCCGGCCCGACCCCCAGACCGCTGGGCGCAGGGTGAAGGTGGTCAGCCCCTTCGGCCCTGCTGCGCGGCGGGGACGAGCAGGCCGCCGCCTGTTCCCGGCAGCCGGAGCCGGGCGGTGGCGGGGCCCGGGCGGGGCCGGCGGCTCCGCGGGCTGTGGGTGGCCGGGCGGCGCAAGCGGAGCTGGCGGCCCGTGCTCAGCCCCGCGGTGACCGCGGCTCCGCCGGTGGTAACGTGCACAGAGCCCTGAGAGCGGAGCCGCCAGCGCCTGCCCCCATGGCTGGGGGTCCATTTTCCTGCGGGATGGGGATGTCTCCACACGCACCGGTGCGGCGGGGCCCAGCAGCTGCCTCTGCTCCGTGCTGACGGAGCCCCGTTTCTCCAGAGCCCGGCGGCGGGTTCTCTCGGCCCGGCTTCCGACCCCACAATACTGATGTAGCGCCTACAAGAACATAGGGCTTCTTATTTGGTTGAGCAGTTTGTGTCAGTTCACCTCCTGAAGCGCCAGAAAAATACCTGATGTTTTCCAGAAATTCCGTGGTGTGCGTTTGTGGAGGAGCTCGCAGGAGCTCTGAACTGACATAAAAACTCCTGAAAATCCTGCTCCCCTGCTCTTTGTAGCATTCACGTGTTTAATCCTAATAATTAATTATAGCAGTACATTTTTGAGGTTTACCTGACATTCCCAGTGGCTCTTTTCTCATAAGCAGTACATGTTCAAATACGAGTTTGTACAGCACTCAAGCCTACTACTGTCTCATATCAAGAACAGATTCATGCTTCTCCATAGTTTTGGCTGTAAAGGGGGAAACTTCAGCTAGGTGGTCCCACATGTTACAAACATACTGTAGAGAAGGTAATGCAGAGAGCAGCTGTATGTTCTTTGTTTTTAGATATATTGTCTATATCTATATATTTTCTGCCAGTCTGTGAAGAAATAAGTGAGAAAATAATTCCCAGATTATAGATGATTGGTTAGTTTAGGTTTGTAGTATGTGGATAGGAGGAGCAACATTGCAAGGGATGTATTTTAGCAGATGCCAGTAACTTGCCCATCAGAAACAGTGGCCATACTGGCTTTCCTGCATCTTTTTTTGCAGGACTCTGAAGCAAGACAAAATGGAATTTCAGATACTCAGTTTTCGGGTCAAATTGCATCAATCTCAGAAAATCTTTTGTGTTGAAGAAAATAAGTGTTGTAGCTAAATGATTTAGGATGAAGAATAGGTCTTTCTTGTCAGTATGTTTTGTGGTCAGTTTACAGGTAGTTTTGCTCTGTAATCTGGTTGCATCACCATGATGTCGCTTTTGAGAAAAGCTTGGTTGCTTGTTCTTGTATATCTCTTGTGAGGAGGTACAGCGGTGGTGAAGCTCAGCTGGGGTAGAGTGCAGGCCGGCCACTGCTTGGGCAGGGAAGTTGTATGGAGTTTTTCTGGTGTTATTGTTGGGCTTTTCCAGAAGTTTCTGTAAAACAGCTTGTGTAAAGAACTTTTGCGGTTTTTATTTTGCTTGAACATACGTTTTTATAAAACCCAGAGGTTTAGTTTTTTGCTTTGTTTTTAACCTGTTGTTCTCAGGTGTCAGAGATTAGATAAATGAGATTTTTTCATGGGATAGGTGCATACATTGTGGGTATGTTTCTGTGTGTTTAGGCCTAGATTGTTTTGGCTGAGAGTATTGCAGAGTTGGTATCTTTAACTTCTAGTGTAAAGGCTGGGTATAGAGTGCTTAAGTTTGCTGGTTTGGGACTTGGCTAATTCATACTGGAGTTGAACTTCCTACTCTTAGAAATAACCTAGATATTCCCTAGATATTCTATTTCCAAGAATCTTGATGGACATCTGTGGCATTGTGCTATGTGCATAGTTTGTGCATATTGAAAGAGAAATTTTTGGGGACCAGCCGGGGAGTTTTGTCATATCAACTTCTCAGTTGGTATATGCCATTTTATGTCCAAGTGTAGGAGTTGGGGTGTAGGGGAAGATCTGTGTTGGTACAAGGGACTGTGTCCGCTTTAGAAGGATGCATTTGAAAAATATTGTATTTTTTCCTCAATTTTAAGAGATGCAAAATAAAGTGAAAATGAGTGGAGTCCTGCAGTAGACCATGCAGAGACTCTTCTCAGGAGGAAGGCTTAAATTTCTTAAGTTATGTGGATCATTAAATTAGTATTGCATTTTTTTTTCTTCTACCTTTTAATCAAAATGAGGTATCTCTCAAACCAACGAGCCTCTCAATAAAGCTACATTAATGAGAACACTGTTCTCTGTCCTGCAGTTTTTTTTCCATCGTTGTAAATTCTGTACTTGGGTGATGAATGCTAGATGTGCATTCTGTTAATGCATGATTCAGACACTTTTCCGTTTGGAGTCACACTGGAATGGAGGCATTGATAATTTCCAAGTAAATGAGTGGGTAGAAATCAGACAGCTTGTTTATCTTTATGCATTTAGCTTGTCAGTTTTTGTGAATGTTTGTGTTCTCTCACAGTCTTGCTGTCTAACTTTGGATTTCCAGGGACCATTATGTGTCTAGAACCATTTTACGTTACCCATGCATATGAAATGTAACCCTCTGGTGGTTTTGGTTGAATTTCAAAATACAAAATGTAGCACAATAACAGTCTTATGAGCAATCTGAGATCACTTCAGGTAGATGGAAGAAAGTTCGGTGCTTAATTTTTAGCTGTCAGTTATGTTAACTATGTGTTTTGAAGTGCAAGAAAAACTGACAGTGTTTAGATCTATGGTTGTGTTTGGTTTTCCAGCTGTTTTTTTTTAAAGTTTGTTAAAAAATATTCGTAATAGTTATTGTGGTACCTTCATGTTAATAAAGCCACTATCTAGTAATGAAACCTATTTTCCTTAAGTTTCTTCAAAATTTATTCTTACATATGGAACATCTATCTGTATATAAATGTATATGTGTATATAAAATCACATTCTTAGCAATTTCCTCATCCAGAGGATAAATAAAACCTGGGCTAGGTACTGCTCACTAGCTGACTTCATGAGTATGAGCTGGCTCTCTTGGGTATCTGATCATAGTAAAATGTAAACTTGAAACACAAATCCTAATGCTAAAATAAACTTTTTTTTTTATCTGACCTAGATAAACAGTGGTAACTTTTATACCTTTGGGCAGTTCCCTGGTGTAGATGGCCTTTGCTTCCATGTCTGCCTTTCTTGGGGCTCCTTTCCATAGGAGTGTGTAGATTGTGAGTGAAAGCTCACAGCATTTTGCTTACACTGATAAACATGAGCAGTGATTGAATTATCATGGTTTTAATAATACTTCAACTGTAAATTTCTTAAGTAAAATTTATCCACCTGGAGCAGAAAAGCAGTTTTAGTATTGTTTGTAAATGTGTGAAACTACTTGGGAGAGATCTCTTGTAGCCTATTTTTCCTAAGCAGGGGGAATGTCCATTAACTTTTATTGTTTATTGGATAACTAGGTATAAAGGGTTTTTACTGCATATATTAATAACCTGAGAGACCACAAACTTGGAAGTTGAATTGATATTAGAGCATGAGCACAGTTTGTGGGACACGGTTTCAGAAGTCTGGTGTAGCTATCTGTTCTCTAGTAGTTTTCTAATATCAGTAGAAGTCACTTTCTTAAATCTAGTGCTCTCTCTACCTATTCTCCATATGCATATTTTCTGGAAATAAAATTAAAATTCCATTAGTGTCTGGAACTCTAAATATTTTATTTTTATTTATTTCTCCCTTTTGCCCCAGATATGCGTGATAAAATGAGGAAATGGAGGGAAGAAAACTACCGGAACAGTGAACAGATAGTGGATGTTGGAGAAGAGTTAATTAATGAATATGCATCTAAACTTGGAGATGACAGTAAGTAAACAGTCATTATTTTCAAAACTTCCATCATCAGATTTTGTTTTCTCTTTTTAGTCTCTATTTTGTACTTATGTGTTGCCTTTCTGTATCTGCTTATGTTGATGGAATATTTATTGCTTTCCAAGTCTAATAGGCTGCCAGAATTCCTAGATTTTATTTCTTTCCCACATATGGGCGGCAGTGAAAATAGGTGGAAAAACTCTTTACTATAGGCATAAAGTAAGTGTAATAAAGTGCTGTCAAGATTGAATAGGTTTGCATATTAATCTTACATGTGTTTTTATTTTAATGCTCATGCTTCTTCCTTTTTTTCCCCTTTTTTATATTTCAGGCCATTTAATATAGATATTCTTTAATACATTTCTCTTGTTGTGCTTTACTTTTATTAACTGCTGTTACATAGTCACCAGGGGATTTTAGCAGCCACAGCAGTGCATTCTATTTACTAATAACAGTTACTGTACTCCATATGATTATTCAGTTAGTTAACTTGGTCAGTTAGTTTAGTAAACTAACTTTAATTTCAAAACCCTAACTTCATGTTCATGGAATTAAGGTCCACATGGTTATTTCAGGAAGACTGCCTCCCTCAGGTGAGGAATCTTTCAGTATTGATTTTGGGGTTCTAAAGGTAGAATTTGTTTTGTATCATGCTTTGCTTTGGTTCTGTCTTGTACCCTCTCAGCTGTAATTCTGTTCTGGACTTCCTTCCATTCTGAGGGGCTTGGCCACTGCAAATGTTGTACTTTTTTTGGATGTAAATACATGGATTGTCTACCCGTAGTATCATGTGTTGAAGACACCTCTGTGCGTAGCAGTGAGTCGCGAAGTGCGCTTGGAGGTCCAGTGCTCGAAGCAGATACTGCACTTGTGTGGGGGTCTTGCATTGTAGTTGTGAGGAGCATGCTTGGTTTTAGACTGGGTATGCTTAATACACCCACCTACAAGAGAGTTGAAGGTTCCTACTGCTGTAGAAGAACTTTGAGAGCTAACCTTGATTTTACTTTCTTCTTACCACGTTGCTTAGTAATTTATTGAGAGTTATATTTTAGTAAGGAACTGTTGAGGAGTTTGATATTCCTCTCAGATCTTGCTGATGCCTTTTTGAAACATTGTTCTCAGTAATAAGGGCTGAGTTATTTCTTTCTTGTCAGGGTTCAGTTTGTCCTTCTTTTCAAGTGTCATGGATATATGTTATCTGTATTTTGTCTGTTTGGGAAAAAATGGATACATTACATAATAAAGATAGAATACGTATTTTACAGATAGTTCCAATGAAGAGGATTGACAGGCAAATTAATGCCTGTTTTTTTTCTTTTATATACCTAGCAAGAAATAGTATTTTCTTAAAAAAAGTAGTGAAAATTCTCATCATAGAAGCTAACGTTTTAAAAGGAGAGGGCTCTTGTTATTGCTATTTCTATATTGTACTGTATTTTTATTTTAGATTTTTGTTTTGGAGGACATTTATTTCTGTTTCATTTCTGTAACATGTTGAGTGCACCTCATTAGATTTACATGAGTTCAAAGCACTTGGTACTTCTAATACTTACATTGCGTGTTTCCCTCTACCCATAACCTTTCTTTTCGGCAGCTTGTAAAGCCATGCTGTTAAGTTCTTTACATTCAAGAGCTTGGTAGGCCTAGAACAGAAATAATGTAATATGTCATTGATTTAGAGATGTTGTTCAACTCCAGGAAGAAGACAACATTTGTGGGACTTCAGTAGTGAAACAGTTAAGGGAAATTTGTTTTCTTTGTAGCCCATATGGCTGTTCTCCAGGTCTGATCAGAGAGCAAGTCCTAGTGGGGATCTATTTAGAAGACTGCAGCTATTATGTTAGGAAAAGTAGAGAATTAGAGCCTTTTTGCCTTTCAAGATGTCAAAAGGTACTTTGTTACTAAAAGCAATAAAATTGCTTTAATGCCTTTTTAATTAATTCCAGCAGTTTCTTAGAATGTCTCTGTTTCAGTAGTGATCCACAGGAGTAGAAGGGGGAAAATACACAGACAGAATTCATTAATCTTATTTACATTGTAGGTGTTTCCCATTACCTTAAAAAAATCACTTATCTGCATGTAATGTCTCTTTTGTGTCCAGTTTGGATAATATATGAACAGGTGATGATTGCTGCCCTGGACTGCAGTCGAGATGATTTGGCATTGGTAAGTTTTCAAGTTGACTTTCTCTTCAAACTTTAAAGTTTTCCTCTGGGTGTCTCTTGCAGCTAGTTCCTTGGACAGTTACAGGATATTCTGAACTCCATAGCTTGGACTTCTAGCATATCTGTTGAGAAGTACATTGCTGGGAAGAAAGTACCACCACCTACCTCTTCTCATGTGTAAATTTTGTTTCGATGATCATGTCTCTTCCAATAGCCATGAAAATATTTACAGCTACTCCAGTATGGGCTAGATGTCATGAATAATATTGAAGTTTCCATGTTGTACAGAGAATGTTTGTTTATTGGAAACCTCTCAAATTATATTGGGGTTTTTGAATGTTTTGAAGTAAAAGGTCCTGTTATGCATGTCATATTATGTGTGGTATTGGCTATCATCAAAGAAAGTCCTTTGCATACCAGAGCAGGTCTTCAAGATGAGTGGGGGGCTGGACTACATAATGTATAAGGAAAGGCTTGAGGGATCTGGGTTTGTTAGGTCTTGAGAAAGCTAAGAAGGGATTTGATTGCTATCTTCGGATATGTACTAATGAGAAGGTATAAAGAAGGTGGACACAGATTTTAGTAGATTTGCAGCAAAAGATAAGTGTGAGAGACATAAGCTGCAACAATGGAAATTACAATTAGATACTAGGAAGAAGTTTTTAACAGTGTGGTTACCTAGCGAACACTTTATGACGAATGCCCTGGCATTTCCTTTAGAGATGCTGAGAAATGGACTGGGAGGTGGCCCCGCGCTCACTTGGAAGCTGGCTCTGTTTTGAGGGGGGATTTGGAGCAGATAACCTCCAAAGGTCTGTTACAGTCCAAATTGTTCAGCGATTCTTGATAAAAAATATTGTTAATGGATATTAGGACTTAGTTAATTTGTATGGATATTTATTTGAATCATGCAAATAACAATTTAAATTAAATGAGTTTATTTATAACTCGTAACACCTGTTGAGTAGATTAAAAATAAAAAAAAACCACCAGAACAAACAAAAACCCCAGCTAGGTTAGGTGATCCTTTAAAGGCAGCAACTTAAAAAGGCAAAAGTGTGTTTTTCAGGAAAAATTTAATAATCTTTTCATCCCTCCTTCACTGAATGCTGGGAAAAAAAAAACAAACAACCATGACCTTGTCTTGTGCCTTGAAAACCAGCAAGCTTGAGCTTATTCTGAGTGAAAAGAAAGGTGTTTTCAGGAGTCCAGGTCTTTCATTCTTCCAGTGAGTTGCTCTGTCAGATGGCAAAAATACCCCATAAAGTCTTTGAGCTTCATGTGGTGTCATTTGGGTGAAACTTAATGATCTGTGATATACAAAGGGTCAGCCTAGAGGATATAGTTGGGAGAAAGGCAGTTTGAAAGTAGGCAGAACTAGACAAGTTTATCTCGCATCCCACATATATATGGTAAAATGGGTGTGCGCTGGAAACTACAGCACAATGCTCTGAACTTGTCATGAACCCACTGAACTTTCTTTCCTTTGTTCCTCAGAAGAAAATACTGTTGTATAGCTGCCTGTTTAAACAAAACAAATAGAATTACTGTTTAAATAAATACTTTTCTGTGTTCTGATTTATATCTAAACCAGTTTTGGTCTTTATTTTCAGGGTCTTTTTAGGAAGACTTTCACAAAATTGTTGAGGGAGCCAGTGTTGAAAGATCAGTTGTGAGACACTTTTTTTTTTACTAACCCTGGCAGGGATTTTACATTTCAGTTTCTGTGCCCTGTAAGGATTATTGCTTAGATGAGGGAATGCAACAGTTTATATGCAGCTCAGAAAGGAGGTTAAAAGCTTAGAGGGAAATTTAGTTTTTTGTTTTATGTTAATTTAATTTGATTGATTTATAACAAAGAAGTAGTTAATTCAGACAAGTCAACATCATATGTGGCTTTTTGCTACAGCTGTAGCCTCAAAGTAGACAAACAGCTTTGGAACTTCTGTTTTTTAGCAGTGAGTTTTTGACAGCTGTGATGCATTTTGCTTAGGGGGATGGGTCTCATCTGCTCTGAATGAGGAATCTGAGATGGTTTTCAGAGTCATTTATCTGAATTTTTTCTTTTCTTTTATTTCTTACTCATGTCCTCTCTGTCCTGTACAGAATGACTGTGCATAATACATGCCCCTACTGCAGCCAGCCCATTCCACATGCTGTTCTATAGTGCAGTCACCTACTGTTGGCAGGCACTTGCACTGCCAGTGTTTCACATACTGAAGTCCAGGTTTATATTTCTTTGCCTTTTCAGACCTTTAAAATTTAAACCTGATGTGATTAAAAAAAAAAATCAGAAAGCAAATTGACTGCAAATTAAAGTTTCACGTACAAATGAGGTTTGCCAGGGTAACTGCTGAGTTTCTGAGAGAATCTCCCAAGTAGATTATTGACATAGTGCAGAATAAATCCTTAATAACATAAATGATATACAAGTTAAATTTGAAAAGCGGGTATTCAGTGCTGCTGAGTCCAAAATATTTTGAAGATCTACCTCGTGTGGTTTATTCATGCACTTTTGTTTTCAGAGGTGTTACAGTGAGTTGGTTTTGACTGTCTGACAGCTTTTTATGTCACTTTTTGTGACTGATGTCTTAATCTACAGGAGTTTATTTTGGCTTTGTGGCTGCAGAGTTTGGTTGAATAATGATTGCATAATTGGATCTAATGTGAACAGTTCTGGTTTTATAGTATTCCTGCGCTTGATTGCTACTTCATCAGCTTTTTTATATTGTCAGTGGCGATTTTCTAGATGTGAAAGTCCATCTGCAGATTCTGGAGCTTAGTAGTATTGCAAATGTTACAATTTCTGACATTTCAAAGTTTTACTGTGGAAAAGCAGTAAAAGTTCATGTTTTTATACTGAAAATCACTGTCATTCATGATTCCCAGATCACTGGGCTACAGGGTGGATTTATTGTCTGCGAAAGTTCTTTTTTAAATCTAAAAGGTGGTTTGGATTGTAAAAGCTTGAGTGAAACTACTTTTCTGGAGTTTGAGATAAGATTTCCCATCTCTTAAGAATGTTCACAGATCAGTTCAGCTATCTGTAATGTGCTGCTAAGTACATATAGTTTTTATGACAGGTTGTTGTCCAGTGCAGCAGCAGTTCACCTAGATGTCACTCAAAGTGCCAGTAAACTGTTCCTGTACTAAACCTGAGCCTTGCTATGTGCTGCGGCATTGTTATAATCTTGTTTCATTGCAAGTTAAAGTGATCATGATGAAAATAGTCTGTGCTTACTTGAAGCTATGCATTATTTCCTTGATTGATGTTTCCCTTCTCTCTTCTGTATTTTTCTGGATCTGGGAGAGATGTGACTGTTTCTCTTTGCTGTGCTCTGGCAGTCTGTTTCTGTATAGAAACAGGGAACCTACTAAATTTTACTGATTTTTTTCTTTTTTTTTTTCTGTATTATTCTTTTGATCAGTGGATTTGATAAGATGGAACAGATTATGTAGATGGCCTCTGCTGAAATTTTGCGTCTGAAGAACAACTTTAGAAACTGAGTTGTATAACTAAGTGTTGGAACAGGAGGTTTCTGTGTGAAGCTTTTAATGTGATTCAAACTACTGGTCTTTTAGGGAGCCTGTGGACTGTCCTGGTTCCCATTATAATGAGTCAGCTACAGGCTCTGCAATGTTATCTAACCACATTCACGATATGGTTAGAGTTAATTTGCTCTGGGGAAGTTGTGACTCAGTCCCTTTTTCACTAGTCCAGAGAAATCTCCCTGTGATGAATTCTTTTTATCCAGCCCAGGTGTCTCACTGATTTCAGGAGTTAAAAGCTGTGCTGCTTCTGCCAGCAGGCTCAGCCCAAGCCAGTGACAAACATTTTCTTTGGATTTCAAAGTTTTATTTTAAAAATAAATACATAGCATAGTATTAGCATAGTTTGTTCCATTGAGAGATACCCATTTATTAAAGAAGTATCACATAAGCTCTTACTGTCTTTGTTTTGTTTTTCTACTGTCTTCTGTTATTATAGTAGACTAAGTAGACTTCAAGTTTTAATAGTATCAGAACTGGTTTAGTACATGAGTTTAATTTTCTAAACAGATAACTATGTCCAGGAAAGCCTGATGATCTAACAACCTGTATGGAAGATATTTCTTAGATTTAGTCTTCTAACAGAGTTTCAGTTTCCAAGCTTCTTTTTATCAATACATTTTAGTGATTACTTCAAAAATAGCTGTTTGATTTTACTCAGAAATGCCATTTCAGGTTGTTAAATTATCAGCCAAGGACTTTTCTTTTTTTCATCCAGCTTCTGTGTAGATAATTGTATTCACAATAGTATCTTGGCTTTTATTTGTACAGTTTTGTCTTCAGGAGCTAAGGCGGCAGTTTCCTGGGAGCCACAGAGTTAAGCGATTAACTGGAATGCGATTTGAAGCTATGGAAAGGTAAAACCTGAATTGAAAACACTGTGCTTTCTGTCTGGAAAGATGCTTGCTATTTCTTAAAATGGCATTCAGGCACTATGGAAACATGGCAAATCCAGGCTGGGCAGTTTCCTTATAGAAAACAGTGGTGTGCATGATCATATTATAATGTTTAGACATTTTTGTTGCATTTTTGCATATATTGTGCGGTGTTATTTTTTTGCCATCTTCCAATCAGACTTCATAAAGTGAAAAGGTCTCTTACTCACAGTATAAGTCATTATACAATACAACACTAGGCACTTTTTTGGCGGAGTCCAGGAGGCATACATTTCATCTCACAGAGCTAGAGCAGCATATGAAAATCAGTGCCAGTGTTTTTTTGCCTTTGTTGTTCTCCTGTGTTCCTAATCACTGCAGGATATAGCTCTTTTCCCTTGTTTTCTGAGTGTGGATAAATCCAATAGAACTTAATGAGGATTAAATCTATGGAATTCATTATAGAAACAACTCAAAACCTATACCAAATAGGATGGCAGAACCTAAAAATTAAACTGACCATTTAGAAATATCCTGTTATAACATAGCGAGTTTAGCAGGAATTATTAAAATAATGAACAGCTTAAAACTTTATAGCTTTCCAAGATTAATGACCTCAGGGTTTGAGGTTGACCTTTATTGTCTGCCTTTCTCCTTGGATAATCTTTGGTATTTACATTCTGTTCTAAGGCAGTGTCAAGGCAACTAGGTGTTCCACATTTCTCACTCACTTCCTATCAAATACGTATTCATGAAGAATTTCCATTAACTTAGCTCTTTTTCTGTCTTCATTTGATATAGGGTAGGAAGACAGTGAGAGAATGGCAGCAGATTTTCTCCATTCCCAAAACCTATTCAGAAGTGCAAAAGATCAGAATTCTGTCCTAGGCTTATGTGCCTACATTGAATATAATAAGTGGGAACAGATCTCTGTGGGAGATGACTGCTGCATGAACATTATGTGTTATTTCAGCAATGAAGTGATACTGAGCCACGGTTTTCCAAAAGCACTCATAAAAATTCTTGACTAAATGACTCTGGCATGTTAGATCCTTGAGATTGGAATATCAGGGGAGCAGACGCATTAACGAAAGCTGAGGTTTCATCTTGATAGATTTTCTCCAGAAGTTAGAGAAGATGGAGGCTTTGGTTCTGCGTTGCTTTGAACAGGAACTCATCTGCAGATGCTCTCAGCCATGGCCTGGAGAAGCCTGGTTCTCTTCCCTTGAGTATAAATGATGCCTAGGGAGACTTAGGCTGGAGGGTATCACATTTTCAATTGAAGAATTAAGCTTCTTATTAAATTCTAAGTGACTTCTAGGATCTAGAAGGATCATGCTTTCCCCAGCAGAAATAGGAAATCGTGAAGGACATTCCTGTAGACTGAGATATCTCTGTAGATACTTGCTGATCAAAAGAATGCTTTTCTGGAAATTCACCTGTAAAGCTGGGATTATGGCCATCCTGTTCAGTCTTGTAAAAAATATTTGATAAAGTAGCAACTTACAGAGAACATGAATGCAGCATTTTACAGCGTGTCTGCCAAGTCTGTAGCAGTCACCTTCTACTCATTTCTGCTTTTGTGCTTGCTTTCTCATTTGTTCTTGTATCTTATGGTAACTGGACTGGACAGCTGAGCTATGCTAATGTCAGCAGTGTTTAGGGAGCAGTGAGAGTACGTAAGTGGTGTTGAAGGTGAGAATGGGATGTGTAGTATCAAAATCAGTCAGCAGTACTTCTGAAAAACTAGTTGTCAAACTGTACATGAAGACATAATATATGCCCTAGTTATGTGGTAATAGCGCAACAGCTGTGTAGTCAGATGTGTTTTAAATTGAATTATTTGGATCATGTACACAGCTGGCTGAACACACAGATCTGTTTCCCAGGTCTAAAACATTTACAGCAGGTGGAGTAACCTGTTTTGTGCATACTGCAAATAGCAGAGTTAATTAATAAAACCTATGTAGTGATGGTGGAGAAGATTTTTTTACAAGATTTCTGGTATAATCAAGGATTGGACTCTTGTGTGAATCCTGCTAGTTTACTGTGTGCGGCTGCTTATACTTTATAAAATCATAATAGAAGAAACTTACATGAAGTTTTAAATTACAACTGTGAAGTAAAAAGTCGTTATTTTGGATGCCCTTTCAAATTTTGGGGCTTCTGTTTCTTGGGAAGAGTGAAAAAGAGAATTGGGATGTGATAATTGGACCTATTGGGTAAAAGAAAAAGAGGGAAGAGGCAGGAGAGTAAGATACTGGGTATAAGATACTTAAATTGCTGCTGAAACAATATTCCATAAAGCAATTACTATGTACTTTTTATTTAGCTCAATAACATAAAATACTGCTGTTCATATTTAGCACTCAGGAGAATTTTGTATGAGTATAGTTTGCTTAAATATGTTCATTATTAAAAGTTGTAGAAGGGTTATTAAGTATTGCAAGGACAGTCAAAAAGTCAGGAGTTCTGCCTTAGCAGAAATAAATGTGAATGATTTCTTTGAACAGGTATGATGATGCTATCCAGTTATATGATAGAATTTTACAAGAAGATTCAACTAACACAGTAAGTTCAAAATAGTTTTCTGAACTGCAGTGGTGTTTTGTTTGAAATTGTGCTTACATTTTGTGGGTTTCTCTGTGGGAAAACATAGGCCTGTATTACTGTATTTGTTTCCTAGTATAATCTGTATTACCTTCATTAGAACAAATGAGATGTGTTTCATGATGAGAAGGCACTTAAAGTGCTTAAAAACTGAGTTTAGAAGGTAGGATTATAGCTAGCAAACTTCCATGCAGTCTTAGTAGGGTTTAGATTGGGCCTTTCAGCTTTCACATTTTCACTAAATACTAAGTATTTAAAGGACTAACACAGTCTGCTCTGTGTCTTCTCTCTTCATAATGCTCAATGTAGCTCAAAGATTAAGTATGAATACACTCAGGTAGTGCTTGAATAGCAGTTATTTTGATTTACTGTCTGGGATGCTTTACTAGCTTTTGACTCAAAATGTTATAAAGCATGCCAGTCATATACAACAAAATCTGAGACAGGCTGTTCTTTTCTTCTAAGCGGTTTTTGAACACTGGTTGTATAAACCACCTTAAGCTGTTAGATGCCAAAAATTAAAGTCTGGGGAAACTTGTAGCAATAAGTTTTCATGCATTTTTTGTCACAAGGATAAAACTAGAAATAAGAAGCTATGGAGTTTCAAAATCTTGTACCACATGTTGCAGTCAGTTATTATTAATCATTGTCTGTTGGCAGGTATATGCTTGACTCTGTTACTTGGTTTCAAGGAACTGGTTCTCTTTCCTGGGTAGAACTCCATGTAAATGTAATACTTGGGATATTGCAGATGTTTTGTCAGTCTCATGTAAACCTTCCTTTCTGTGTTTTGAACCTCTGCCTTTCTTCACTCAGCTTATTAGTGTGGTCTGCTATTCAGGAGGGGAAGACCCACAGAAACACATGTAGCAGGTTAAGTAGAATGAGCCAGAGCTGGATATAGATGAAGTACTATCACTTAAACGAAAGTGAACCACTGGGAAACAAATTTAAAACAAACCAAAACAAACCCCACCACCAACAAAAAACTACCCAAACCCAACAAACCAGAAAATTTTCAGGGTAACACATCTGAAAATGTTAATACCAAGTTAAGGACTTGGATGACAGTGGTAGATAAAACTGTCTTTTAGCAGTGATAGAACTCATATTTTTTAGGCAAGGGTAAAAAGAAAAATTTAACTTCTTCACTCTTGTTTTTCGCTTTCCCTAGAGCACAACTACATAAACTGTGTTCTGTGTGACAAATGTAAGCGATCTGCTTCTCCTTTGAGAGCCTGTAGTTTTTGAGTAGACGTTTGAGCGCAAGGTGCACAGTTGTCTGCAATAAATGTTGGTGGATTTTATCAGTGTAGGCCACAAAGAGTTTCAGAGACACTAAGTCTTCAGAGTCATGTTTGAAAAGTAGGTGGAACCCATTTACAGTGAAGCCACAAGAATAGGTCACCTGGGTGCATGTTTTGTGACTTATTGCTGAAGCCAGTGGAAAATGGAGCACCATATTACAGTGACTTCTGTGGCCCACACATCTTTGAAATATGCATTTTTGGCAGCTTTACTCTTCAGCTGTCTCAACATGGCTTTCGTCATCTGAGTGGTTTGTCAGATGGTTTTATAAAACAAAACTATATATTTAGGTAATATGTATGCCTATTACTTAATTTGGATTTCCTCCTTAACAAAATCATAAAGATCCATACAATGGTAATATTTAGAAGCATAAGATGTAAATATTAGAACAGCTGCATGATCTCTTGGATTTCTTAAGATCTGAGAATAGAAGTGGAGAGTGTTAAATGCAAAGCAAAGGTTTCTTGTTATGTAACTACAGAGTAGGTTGGCTAAGCCTTGCATGTGAAGAATACAAGTTAAATAGAAAGTTTTGATAAATTGTCACGTGCAGATGTCTTTGCGTCTTTTACCTGTTAATTATTTCCATGCGCACATGTGGCTGCTGAAGGAAAATAAGTATTTCAAGATTTTAAAAAAGAAACTGTTGCTGAGTTTGTCTTGGCACTCACCTTACCTTACAGCAATTTCTTCTGGTCTGCTGACGCATGGATTTGCTTATGTACATTAAACATTTTGGCAAGTGCTGTAAGTGAAACACAGACGTTTCTTCACACGAATCATGTAGAAATCATACTTTGCATCGACTGACAGATTCATATAGAATAATGAAGAAAGCTTTTCCAAAACATTATTAATTTCAGACACCTTGTAGACTTTTCCGTTATGAAAAGTAATGGACATTTACACTTTTGGATGAGGTTTTATTGCATGCAAAATGCTGAAATTAAGATAGCAGTAATTATTTTATTTAATTTTTTTAGAATAGAATTCAAAGTAATCTTTGTGTTTAAAAGATGACCATGTCTCCACAGTTTATCTCACTCTGAACCTACCTGCTGAAAGAGATGATTCATTTGACAGTGGTGCAATGTTAAATGTTGTCAATTCAGTAGATGTTGAGTAAGAGTCTATCCCTTCGCTGAAGAGTTTAACATTAATGAATGAAGTGTGACTGCTGTGAAAAGCACAACTGGTGTGAATTTCAGTAGGATAATAATGGGTATCATTTCCATTCTTGTCCATTTTGGTTGAAATGAAGGCTTATTAGAGCGGTAGTTGGCAGATTACTCTTGTTATTAAAGCTGCATAACATCTTACATTGTAGGGCTTTTTTAATTAATTAAAATGTAATGTGTCAATTGAAAATCTTCATACTGATGCTGAACAGTGGCTGAGTTGTTTGTACATCTTCAGATAAAATGCTTAGTCTGTTTCTCAGAACAAAATATGGGAGGCATTGGGTTTTTAGCAGGATTGGTAGTAAGGACTTTTGGGTTGTTTTTGGTTTTGTTTTTTTTTTTTTTTTGCTGTTAATGTATTTAATTAAGGAATCCTCATCCTGCTTTGCTTTGGAGGAAAGCCTTTTAATTCGATACCTTAGACTTTTGTCAGTCAGGCCCTTCTTGAAGTGTCCTGTCGAGGAGTGCAAACAAGATTGATGATGAAAAAGGAAATTGAGTTCATGTGTTCAAGACTTAGGTTTGTGTCTGATCCACTACTGTCATCCTAATGCATATGCAATTTTTCCTGATTCTTCAGCTTACCATGAAGAAGATTGCAAAGCACATGGTCAGCACCAGGGGAAAGTGAGATACGGCACAAAGTTCTGCCTTAATTCTAACCCACTGAAAATCTGATGTCTTTACTGGGATAATTCTGCTGTTTTTCTTGCCGCTTTTTCAGCTAAGCTTTTAATACAAGAAGACGTATATGCTTGCTTAGCTTAGGGCATGTGGATAATCTCATTAACTTCATGGGTCTAGTAATATAATTGTGTGAACGAAGAATTAAGAGTTAGACTTTACAGAACAAGATAGTGCTCTGGGTGAAGTTGTTCTTTCAGGCTGCATAAAATACTTCACTAACAACTCAGTTGTTTATGGGAGTGAGCAGGAGCAACTGCATGCATATGGTCACATGAAGTTACAGTTTCCATACTATTTCGAGATTCTTTTTCTAGTGAATCTGGACATTTTTCAGAAGAGGCGCAGGAGGTGGTTGAAGACAGGTTGGAACAGTGATAATTCTGTAAAATTCCTGCAGTAGCTGTGCATTCATTTTGAATGTTCTTGCAGCTTTGTAAATTAATCTACAGGATGCTTTAAGCTGCAATAAAGAAAATTTCTTACCAAATGAAGTATCTACTGATGGGAATTTTTTTGGGGTGTTGTGTGTAAGTTTCATTAAATATATTGCTAGCTCTGCCAGGAAAGACACAACAAGTCATATGCTTACATATGTATAGTGGTAGTTTTAAAGGGAGTCAAGTAAGAGTGTTTGGCGCTGTGTCTGATGCAGGATGGAGTTGGTGGGAAGTGTGAAGAGCTTCAGCTGCTGCTTCAGTTAGTCTCTAAGAAGGACCAGTGGTTCAGCTGAGGATGTGCTACATGGATCCTAAGGAAATGTTTTCTTCTTTTGAAATTAGAACTTCGTCTTTTATGTTTTTGTCTTTTTTTACTGCTTTTTGAACTTGTGTAAGTTTGGGGTGCATGTGTCTGCATTATGCAGAAATAAGGTTTCAGAATTTATTCATGGAGTAGACAAATTTCCTTATTTTTTTGTAAAAAGTTATGTTCAGCCTTGCTATTTATGCTTTGACGTTATCCCTAAAGGAGCAGCTTCAGCTCAGCAGCTCTGTGCCTGCATAGATCCATTTGCTAGTTTTGGCCTGATCTGTCTTCCATGACTGATGTTGAAAGAACTCTTAAGTCTAATTTTTTACTGTGGTTGTAGTCAGATTATGTGGTATTTTTTGATGTTAGTAATTCCTTCCCTTTATCTTTGTTGTAGTTGTTTACAGTTTTGTTTTGATTATTTATACTGCAATTTGAAGGGAATTATTTTGATGTATCAAACCCTTAGATCAAAACCGCATTTTCTAAAATGTGAAGTCCTTGATATTTATAAATTTATAAAATCGAATAATTTCTTTTTAAGATGCAAAATATAATTTCTTGTAACACTGTAGCAGTTACACAGGTATGAAATTTTGCCTTTCTTAGAGGTTTCAGTCCCTGAAAATTCTCCTGCTAATACCTTGCAAGCATGAAATTTAGAGCAGTTTTAAGACTCTGTTTTGGTGTGTTTGACTAATCAAATGCAGAATTTGATAAATGTTCAACTTCTCACTTCACTCTGAGTCTACTTAATGCTAATTAAAAAGAATCATGACAAATGGAGGATTAGTTCTTGTGCCAGATTAGGGATTACTAGTCTTTAAAAGAAATACCTTAGAAAGGTTCTGTGTTTAAAAAATATGTGACATACTGAAGTACCTTAGTCCATACGATACTGATTATGGTATAAGTGGCATAAAGTGGCATATATCTTTCAGTTAAGAATGCAGGATTTACAGAATCTAGTGTTTTGTTTTAAACTCTGGAAAACTGATAGGGGGAATTCCACGTGATAGGTTCTGCATGGTCAAATACTGCAGATCTTGTTGCAGCACTGAAAGTTTTGTCTTTTCCTCTTGATTTAAAGTGGAAGGAGAAAGGAGCTTGAGTTCATTTTTGTATTAGGCTTATTCTTACAAATCTCACTGTGATGTAGAGAACCAAAATGTAACTCTTGAATGTTATTTTTTATCTTTATTAACAGAATTGTCACAGCTATCTTAGAATGCTTCATAGATTTCAAATAATCTCAAATCTTGTAGTTAAAATGAAGTTTCTTATTAATATTTTCAGTGGACTTTAAATTAATGATTGAACAGATTGGTACTCTGCAGTTTGCAGTTTTGTAGTATCTTGCAATAGGTCCCCTGAAAGTGACCTTATATTTTGAAATCTGAGATTTATATTAAAAATGGCCTGAAACATAATAAGATGTGAAATTGTCTGGTTTTCTAGTATCAGCTGATACTAAGGCTGGTAATAAATTGGGTATATGAGATAAATGCTACCTAAAGTTTCTGTAGAATTGATGGGAGTCTGGCTTTCCTTTTCAAGTAACTGTTTTTTGTCTGCTGAAGTGGTTGTTAGTCTGCACGGTAAAACATTTTGTTTAATTTGATGGAAATAAAGCTTGATGCTATGTGTGTAAATGGTGGTTAGCTAAGCTGCTGTCCTCAGGATACTCAGCATACGGAGTGCAAGTCCCAGCTCACTGAGGAGGAAGCTGATAAACACAGGGAGCTAGAGAGTGGCTCAGGAAAGGTATAAATCAGAACAAGAATTAAGATGTTTACAGTGCTCCAAATGGCCTGTGTCCTGATTTTAGTACAGACTTTTTCATATATGGTTTTGTTAAATTATTGACTACTGAAGTCACTGGATTTCAGTTTTCACTTAAAAAAATACTGATAGTTTGTATGATCCAAAGATAAACTAGAAAGTCAGATGGAGGTGTACTCTGTGAATACAGATAAAAGCAATAGTGGTTTGTTTTTCATGTCTTTATTTTTAGCCTGTCTTACTACTCCTGGGTATCACAGATCTGAACACTTCAGATCAACTGAGCACCTATGTGTATGTCTTTCAGCAATGTGTTCAGAATATTTGTGTTACAGTTTTATTTACGTGATGGAAAAATGTTAGCAATTGCTTTAAAAAAACCACTACATCCTCACTGACTTCTTCCCAGTGGTTTTAACGACACTTTCGAAAACTGTGCTACCATACAGCATTGACTGTCAGCACTGCTCTCAGTGGCTGAGCCTCTTTTTAGTGAGCTGCGGGTTCTCTGTAAATAAACTTACCCATCACTTTTGCAGGTTTATTTGAGGGTGATGGGAGTGCAGATTTCAAGCCTTTTTTTTCTGGTGATAAGTAGGGTGGATAAAAAGGTTTTAAATCCTATTTTTCCTCAAATAAGAAAAATGTAATTTTGCAGCAATTTTGTGGGATTTAGTGTAGTTTAGATGCAGATAAATTCTGTCAAATGTACACGTAATTCATTTAACGTGAACATGTTAATTATGTCTAATCCTTTTATCCTCATTATTTGATTGCATGAGGCGACATGCTTATTATAGACAAACATTAGTTAATGTTTGTGACTAGAACTAGTTGTAGCTTTTTATAAATAAATTTGTCTTGAGGTTCCAGTGATTTATGTTACTTGGGAGTGCTGTGACTAAGAAATAAAGCAGCCATAGAAAAAATATCTTTCAAGGCTCTTTTGGAGGCCTGACTTGCATGCAGTTAAAAGAGTTGCATTAGAAACAAAAAAGAAGGGTGGCTTACGTACTCTGTGCCTGCTTGCTGTTGCGAATTAAGGCATTGATTGATTTTATAAATGAAACAGATGATTTCCGTTCTCTAGCAGTTCAGTTTTGATCAGACTCTAGATTGCTTTTTTCTTTATGTTTTAAAAATAACAGCTGTTTTTTTAATCTAAAACTTAAATTTTATAGTAGATAGTCTGTTACCTGCGAAGAAGCTTCTGTCATCGTAAGCCATAATTGCGTGAGACGCTCCTTTGACTGTGCATGCTGTTATCCCCACTTTCCCTTCTTTCATGTTTCGGGCTCAGTGGGCAGTTCACTGGGCTGTGTATAATACCGGCTTTGGGTAGTGAGTTTAACACTACCCTGGTGTCCCCACCATAAGCATGTGGAGCTACTTTACAAAATGCTTTGGGACCTCTTCTTAAAATGTGATGGAGAGCAATGGTTTTGGTTAGGTTTTTTTTTGTTTTGTATTTTTGTTTAGTAATAGTAGCAGCATGATATGCATGTGGAATTAGTCTTTAAAAAGTTTAATTATGCTGTTAATCTTTATTTTAAAACCTCAAAAGTAAACAGTGTGTGTTATTGTTATAGTGATAAATGTGGTCAGCAGTTAAAATTTCCAGAGGCAGTTATGGCTTTTAGCCAAATGTCTCCCAGTAAAAGTAGAATGATGAATGAAACTTCACAGGTTGCAGTTTGACAAAGAAGCAGTGGAAAACGAAATGACTGTGGGTGAACCCCCCAGCTGCCTGTGTCCTAATTTGTCTCTTGATTGTTCTGATGAATTTTCTCTGCCTGTGCCTTGCATTTAAACAGAAGAATGAAATGCTTTTTCCGCTCTTGAGTAATTTTCACTGAATTTTAATGAAATATACGGTTCTGAGGGAAGTGAAGGGGATGATCTCAAATGGAAGAATAAACTTACAGTTAGTGTTAATAGTGTTTCTAGCTGTGTTGTTTTGGTAGCTTGAACTAGTTTATTTAAATGCTGTGCTCTTCTTCTGGAAGCAATTAATTTGTTCAAGTGATGATCAGAGGATAGGAAATTAATGAAGAGAATAGTTATGTTCAAAATACTGTAAAAATACAGGAACTCTTTTGGGGTGTATGTGACTGTGATCTTAGGAAGGTACATCATGAAGAAACAAATTTCAGAGCTATGTTAAAGCCAAAGATTAAAATAGTTTAAGGTTTTGTTGAGGAGTTGTCAAGGCTTCCATAAGGTGATACCCAACTGTAAAGCCTCTTTATAAGGTATGAAATGGCATGAGAGCAAGCAGGGGAACGAGCAGCGGGACTTCACTACTGGAAAAGTGTATTTTTTTTCCCCCCATTAATATTATCTCATGCAGAAATGACATCTATGTGTGCGTGTGTGTACACTCAGACACATCACAGACACCAGGCCATCTGTCTTCTCATGTCTGACTACAGTGGTTGTGATCACACAGGAGGGTGTAACAGGGGTTATGAGCTGATGGTGTTGACTCTTTGAGGCCAACTTTGTTATGCTGGAATTTGGTTTCACTTTTATTCTGCCAGATTCCCAAACTGCAATCATGTGTTGAAGCACAGAATCATCAACGTTAAAATTCTGCATATCTTTTCTGCTGGTGGTCTGAAACAACTTTCATAGAGTTCAAAATGTAAAAACATTTTACATCTTATAACTTGTTCTTATATGGTTTATGTTGAAATACATTTTCCATGTACATACCAAAGTACTGCTCAGTTTTGGCATTGAAATAGCTATTTTCTATTGCTTTTACACTGAAGAGCCTACTTTGTGCTCTGGGAGTGATGAGAGACTTGTTTATGAAATTGGTGTGTATTTAACATTAATTAAAGATGGCATTCAGCACACCAACAAGAATCTTGAAAAATGGCTGAAAGCCATATTCATACAGTGGTAATCAAGATGCATCTGTGGGATTCTCTAAGACTCCATCCCCATCTCTCCTCTGTAGTCATGGATCTTGTGATTGACAAGGTGGGGGTCTTTGGAATGGCTGAAGATTAACATCCCCTGCTGTTTTGTAATTATCAGAATCTGGACAGTCGTTTATTTGAATGAAATAATGCATACAGTTTGTGCTTCCAAAGAAAAGCATACATAATGTGATTGTATGAAGAGGTTTTCAGTCTCTCAGTGGGATGTCATAGGGTATGTTTATAAACTTCAACCTAGCAGTTTCTCTGCAGCAGAATTCCACTGGTATTGAGATAATAATTTGCACACTCAAATTGCTTTCTTTACAAAAACCCAGGGAATTATGAGACCCTAATCCTTTATTAATGTCAATCCATAGGCAGCAAGAAAGCGTAAGATTGCCATTCGAAAAGCCCAGGGGAAAAATCTTGAGGCCATCCGGGAGCTGAATGAGTATCTGGAACAGTGAGTGTCTTACAAGAATACGGATTGTGTTTTGCTATTCTAATAAATCTTTTTAATTAAAATGGAATTTGCATTTGATTTACGCTTTTGCTTCCACTTACAGAATCCCTTGCATATTCTTTTCTTTTTTTTCCTTTTCTCCTCTCATGTCTTCTCTATACAGATTTGTTGGAGACCAAGAAGCTTGGCATGAACTTGCAGAACTTTACATCAATGAACATGAGTAAGTTGTTTGCTAAATCCACATAAAAAACTGTTAAATTGAAACCTCTGTGTAAGTCAGAGACCTCAATGATTTTTTTTCCTGAAGGACAAGTGTTAGAAAGTATGCTGTCTCATTTCCAGTATAACAAGCATCAACAGGAAATAACTGCCGACCTTATTTGAGTACCAAATGCTTTACGAAGGCATTTGATTATAAAAAAGAAACAGTTTATTTAATTACCTGTATGTTTCAGTCATGTTTTTTTTTTGTTTGTTTTTTTTTAATCTGTTGTTTTAAAAGAAGTGGTTTGCATGTAGGAGGGAGCAGCACCTTTTTTTCCCCATATTTTTTCGTCCAGGTGATTTTTTGACTGGATCTTATATAGTCTTATAGATCTTAAATTCTTTCCTTCTAAAATCAGTTGATCAATAACAACTGATATTTTTCTGAGTTTCTGTTAGCTTACCTCTGTAAGAACTTTTAGTAACCTTAAAAAAAACACCAGCAAAACAAAACATGGGTCCAGAGTTAGAGGCATCAGGTCGCCTGGGTACAAAACCCAATGAAATCAAGAATGCTGCATGTTGTAGTAACTTGCTTATTGGATATTTAATGTTTTTGTTAGCTTTTCCTTATTGCTATAGTGACAGGAGGAAATCCCAGTGTGAGAGGATTAGCTCAAAGCCTTAGTGCAAGTTTTCTAATATCACAGCATTAATTCTAACTTCCACCCAAAGGCGTATCTTCCCCCCCCCCCCCTTCTTTAGTTCTTCAGCCCAGCCTGAATTATGTCACATTGTTTGCTTCCTTCCATTCCAGAGAGTAGTAAAAGAATCAGATTTTCAAGGAAGAAATAATAATTCTCACTGTGACAGAAAGGTTTCTCCCCCATCACTTCTTCCACCCCATTCTCAAAGAAAATAATCATTAAACTCTTTCAAATGCTGATTTACAGAATAATCTAGAATTTAGATATCCAGATAGTTTAGTATTGTCTCATAATTGCAAAATTACTTTTTGTCCGATATTAAATATCCACACTCTCTATAAACACTGCCTCTCTGAAATTTGGAAGCCTGTCATGTAAACTCTTGTTCAACAGTGCTATCATGTATCTGTAGAAGATGCAAATTCTGCAGGAAACTCTGTTAGTTGAAAGATTACGAAGCTAAGATTTCTGTAATTAAATAAACTTGCATTTTGAGCTTGACTTTTTAATTCTCTCTGAAACCTTTCATTTGAAGAACAAGTATTAGCCTTTTCTAATGGTAAGTTGCTGTCTGTTCGGACTAGTATAATGCTATCTTTACATATAGATTTGAACAATTTGATTTTCAGACTGTTCTTAGTATGTTTTTTTTTATCTCAGTTCTGTGGTCTGTATTTGTCAGTCCTTAAGCAGCTGAATTTTCTTGTAGAAAAAAGTAATTCTTTTGTGTTCTGAGTTCAGTGTCTTTTAGTATGAAATGCCTGTTTCTACTCATCATTCTTGATAAGAAATAGTACTTATTTATAGGAAATGAGTATATTAAATGTTTTCCACGAGCTCTACCACGTATACATAGATTATAATTTTTTGTATACTTTTCATCATAATTTAGAAATGATAACTTGAGTTTTCAAACATTCTTTAAAAAGAAAACATCTTCTTTAATTGTGAATAGTGAAGTAATGGGGAAAAAAGTATGGCTTTGTTTATCATGTTGTAAAGACACTGAAAAAACAACCTGTATATTCTGCTTCATGTTTTCACTTTTGTTTTTATATTCCTCAGCTATGCAAAGGCAGCGTTCTGCTTAGAGGAGCTTATGATGACTAATCCACACAACCACTTATATTGTCAGCAATATGCTGAAGTAGGTATTTTCAGAAGAATCAGTTATGTTTGGATGCATATTCTGGTTTTATGTTAATGAAGTGGTGAAAATGGAATAAAAATGGTTTATTTAACTTTTTCCCAAGAGATTTAATAGAGTACACAGACAATGTTAACATCTCATAGAACTTAACATGTTAATAAAACTGGTTTCTTACTTGCTAAATAGAAGAGTAAGAGCAGGAATTATTGAAGGTAAAAATTCATGTAAATGAGCTATTCTTGTTGAAGTGTTTATGCACTTTTCAGATTAAGTGCATGAGAAGTTAAATTTTACCACTGCAATGCTGCCTAGGAGGTTATGATATATTGCCTGTTATTGTGGAGCCAGATCTTGGAATACACATAGGAAATTTTGTGTGAAGGAGCACTGGGGGGAGAGAGGGCCCTTAGCAGTTTTAGTTCAGGGTTTTTAGCCATTTGCACTCTTTTTTTCAGATATTTATTATTTTTCCTAAATTATAATTTATCTGCTTAGAATGGATTTTATTTGTTTTGTTAATGTGGATAAAATCGGATTAACTTTAAAACTTGAAAGTCTAAATACCTTTCCAGTAGAAAGACTGTAATGCATGTCTTCTAGGATTTATCCCTCCTTTTGTTGATCTAATAACAAGAAAAATTAATAGAAAGACAATGCAGTAATCTCCTAAACTTTGTGCACTGTTTTGCAGTGAGTAGATAATGAAAGGCATTGTGGTGCCTTTTGTGTACTGGCGTAGCGCATGCAAGTTAATATGGATTTATAGTAGTAAGAATTTAGCTTTAGATTTAAAGTTCATGTTACTTTACTGAAGAGGCTATAATGTTGTAAGTATGCAAAGGTGCAAAATAATAACTTTTCATGCTTGTGGCAGCAAATTAATGCTGCCTTTTTTCCTCCTATAATTAAATATTTAAAAACTTGTATATTGAAAAGAGCTCAGATTTCTCCAGAGCTAGTATTTGGCCTTTGGTAGCACTCATCTGATTTGAAATATCATGTGAAACAAACCTGAAGTGAAGTTTCATAATATCTTTGCTTCGAGAGTGAATGTCTCAGGTACAGATGATGTGCAAGTTTCAGGAGCTTATAATTTTTGCAGGTTAAATACACTCAAGGGGGGCTTGAAAACCTTGAGCTGTCAAGAAAGTATTTCGCGCAGGCACTGAAGCTTAACAACCGAAATATGAGAGCTTTGTTTGGACTTTACATGGTAAGCACAATTACATATTTTCCAGGTTGTCATTTTTATGTTGCATGTTTTTATGCATGTATATTATCCTTTATCATTTTGGCTTGTTTGGGTGGTTTTTTTTTCTGTTGGTTTAACAGATTATTAACACTGTTTTTAAATACTGACAGGACAGTCTTACGCCTGTAAGTACTCCTTACTTGAAGTGCTCTTAACCTTTAAGTCTTGCCTGTGTTCTTAAAGAATTGTAATTATTGGCACCTGAAGGTAACTTCATGAATAAGGATTTAAAGCCATGCTCCTCTCTACAGGATGGTGAGCTGCTGAGGAGTACCAGTACAGTGTGATGGCTGCTTTTTTTTATTATTATTTTTAATTTTTAAGCAGCCTTTTTAATTTACCTTTTGGCTCCTTATTTCTTTGTAATGCTGTTTCCAGGCTTTAGGATCTGGTTTTGCTGTGGCTGCTGCTTTTTTACTTGACAGACTTGCCCAATGTTCATAGTCCCCCAAAGAATGTCGATAACTCTGGTAAATGCTCCACAAAGGCTTTCAGCTGTATATGCCAAAGAAACTGGTCAATACTTCATCAAATTCAGGAAACCAGACAGAATTATGCCCCATCTTAGGTCCCTGACCTTGTACTATATCACAAATTTAATGCATCTGGGCATGGCTTCGGAGAATGCATTTCCAAGTTTGTGGAGGCTGCTTCTCTGACAGTCTTGCTCCTTTCCTGTTTCTGCAGGTAGTTTCAGGGAAATAGCTGTAAGGGAACATTCTTTGAGTTTGAACTGTATTATTCATTTGGAATAAATTCATGGAAGCCATTGGCTTCCATGCTCCTTTTTAAAATCTTCCCTGGAGGTTCTTCATTGGTGGTTCTTGTGGTTCTTTGCATTCAAGTACTTTTGCACTCAGGTGTTGTGGGAAGGATTAGCAATGATTCCTTGAAGAGTGATTTTATTTATATAAATTGAAGTCTCTGAGATTAAGGAATCTTTTCTTATTTTCTCTTTTTTTTTTGGGGGGTGTAGTTTATGTGTAGTCTTACCTGCTTTTCTGATCCGAAAAAATGTCGTTTTAATGGCAGTTTGAACACACAGGTGATGTATTTTAAAACATTTCTGGTAACAAATTGAGTGGAGGAAACTAATTCGTAACCCTCACTTCAGGAAAACAACTGGGATTAGCTGATCATGTCCAGGTTTGGTTCCTGACTTGGTACACAACTGAACTGAAGTCTGGTTTAGCTTTATTTATAACAAACAATTGTTTAAAAAGTTTAAGCTAATTCTCATTTGGATGCTGTTTACCAGTAACTGGGTATTTTTAACCTTTTTTTTTTACTGTTGCTCTGTGTGGGGCTCTGAATGCAAAGGTGCTGATTGCTCTCAGTTAATTTCATGCGCATCTATTTTATAGTTACACTGGATTTATTTTTGTATTCCTAGTCTGCCAGCCATATTGCCTCCAATCCAAAAGCAAGTGCAAAAATGAAAAAAGATAACATGAAATATGCCAGCTGGGCAGCCAACCAAATAAATAGAGCATACCAGGTTAGTACATCAGTGTTTTTAGTCTTATCATGCCGTGTAATTCTTTTCTGCACTTTTATCAGCTGCTGCTCAAGAGGCTAGATATGACATATGTAAATTGGCATAATCTGCTTGGATTTTTTATGTTCTACTTGTGTTTTGATGTCCTGGAAGCTTTAATGAATATAAAGTTGGTATTCTACAGGGATTAATTTGTATTATTTACTTAATAGCTTTAACCAGATTTCTTTTCTACTAACATTAACTGAATGGACACTAGTGCAGTGCTGATCTCCAAGACTCAGTCCTACAGCTCAGTATTTTAATAAAACTTGGTGTGTCTTAATTCTTAGAGTGACTCAATCTGTTACTAACAAACAAATTAAAATTCTAGAATTTTATTTTCCTTCGGTTTATTTTGACCTTTCAAATCTCATATTTAATGGGGTTCCTGATAATTATCTTAATAATTGTGACTGAAGTTGGGTTTGCATAGTTTTATAGAAAAATGCCCCCTGATTTGTGAAAATGTTGACTTTGTAGGACACAAAGCTTACTGAACTCATGAGGAGGCTTTTCAGCTATTTGCAGAGTTATGCATAAATAGCTATTTTGCTTTTGCATTATAAGTCTGTATATTTTTTTTATAACTATGAATGAAAACAGGTTTTAGCTCATAGATTCTGTTGTCCATGCATCCCAGACATAGTATGTCTGACTCCCTTACAGCTGTTCCTTATGACCTGCCAAAGTTCATGTGTAGGTAATCCTGAACATCAGCATCATGCTGTCATGTTTTCCCCATAAATTTTTCTGAGCAAAAATGTTGGTATTAAATGCAGAGACTTTATATACGCGTAACACTCCTTTCTTTCTGTAATATTTCAGTATCAGAACCCAGTATTTAATCTTTCTCTGGCTGCTACTGTCTCACAGTTAATACTACCAAGTGGCCTTTTGACCAGCTCCATCTATTATGGAATTAAATTAGATTTTCTTTTATGGCCCATGCAGTTAATTCTTAATACAGTATTTCAGTTTATTGCCAGGAGTGCAGCTTCTTCTGGGTGACATGGTTTTGATGTATTACAACTTTGAAGTATTTTCCATTTCCTCTGATTGGCCCTGTAACTTCTGACTGTACTTTACAGTGAAGAATATTGTATCCCTGAGGACATAATTAAGCATTTTATACTTGCGTGCCTGAAGTTGATTTCTCTGGTTTTCTCTTTAAAATGACTCCCTGCTTTACATTAATTTACCTGCTCACAACAGTAAGGTATCTATGAGTTACCAACTTTGTCTGATGTCCCATAAATAAGTGGGACTTCTTTTGGCTTCAGTATGTCTGACATTTCCTGTAATGGAAAATTCAAATTTGACTCAAATCAAAACACAACAAAACAAACAAGCAAAAACCAAACCCTTGAAGAACAGGATAGACAATGGTTTCACTGTTGATAGAACAAAACAGATTTTAAAAGATGTGTGAATTTTGAAGATAGTGAAAACTGTTATTCGTGCTTTACATCTCAATAAAATGAACTGTTAGAGTGGTTCTGAACATGTATTGCAAGTGAATATTGTGACTGAAGTTTCCAGTTCCAGTTCTACCACCAGTAGACGTTTGCTAGCACTTCTGGGAAACAGCCCAAAGGATGCTTCAGGATTGAACCATAGAACCAGTGTTGACTGTGGAATGTGGCATATCAAGATTAAGACCTAGAAACAGGCATCTCCTGATTCTAAGTGTAGTGAAAGTTTAACTATGGCAGTTTGTAGTTACATGACTTACAGCCAGATAAGCTTGCCTCTTTTTTTCTTTCTTTTTTGCTCCACATGGCTTCCTGTTAACATCACAACATTTCTAACAAAACAGGACTTGTATTGGGGAGGGTGGAGGAGGTTTCTGTCTGTGGGGGGTTTTGAGGAGGTTGGTCTTGTTGGATTTTTTTTACTGCAAAGTGCAGTTCCCCTGTTTCTGTGAAGCTCTTTTGAATCCTGCATTAAGGATTTTTGGTTGATGCAGAACAGCTCATGTTAACACAACTAACATATATTTGAAACATATGTCGTAGCTTCTTTGTGACTTCATACTTTCGTGATGTTGCATACTTCAGCTGCTCTTTTTAGCTGCTTCAGACATAAAGTGATGAACACCGTGTCTGACTAATCACAGGGGGAATTTTGGTACAGAGATGTAAGTGCTCAAGCTAGGATTTGGTGTGCAAATGGTGTGAACACCCCTGTCTTCTTAGAAGTACCACAAGAAGCTCTAGTGAGTACAGCCGGACGGGGCTGCCCTAGCCCCAGCCCTACTGAGCTTGTTACATGACAGCAGAAGGGTTTGGCCACTCCAGTGTGTATCACATACCACATACAGCTGCTACAGCAAATGGTGTTTGGTGATGTAGTAGGAGGCAGTTTCCCCTGTGAGTCTGTATTGGTTTGTTGCTCCCTTAGCATGTTGAGTTGAAAATTGTCATCTCTTGGACCTAAGGATGAAACCTTGGTTGCTTATGCCAGTCGAAACACTTACAGCATTCCTTCATTAATGAGGGGTTGTCTAACCAGGTTTTAAGCAAGATATTTAATATTATCTCTGTAAATCCTCCCCACTTTCCTTCATTATCTAAAGCACTTTCTAAAGTGTAATGAGAGCCTTAAGAGCTTGTTGAGTTTGGCATTGACTTGTTTTATTAGCTAGACCGTCTTACTGTTAAAATGCAGTTTTTCCAGTATTCATGTTCTAGAGAATAAGATGCATTTAGAATCCTGACTTGAGTGCCTAGACAAATGATACGGATTTGTGACCTTAAAATATGAAGTTATTAATTCAAAAAGTTACAGGCAAGCAGTTGGCTTGCAGTGAGATTTTTCCCCATTTTCTTTTTCACTCTGGATTTAAACTTGAATTACCAGCAGTTTGCTCAGTAATTTTTGAAAACTGCCTTTACTTTTTCAAATTCAGCACTGGCTATAGTTGCATTTTAATTTTATATGCAATTTGCTTAAAATATTTTCACTGGTCCTCTTCTTTCAGTTTTATGTTTTCATTCAGGCAGTTTGCTTTGGCACTTAATTTTTGCTTTTGCTGTGCATTTCTGTATGAAATCAGAGGAACTTTTTACATTTATTGTAGATTAAAGAAAACAGTCTTTGGGTATGAAAGGGAAGGCCTTACTGTTGCTAGTGTTGCTTAGACTATGCAGCAGTTTGTTTACCAGGACACATGGGGCTAAAGGACAATTGAATGAAATAATTTTCTTAAAAAGTACTGATATTTGATGCTCCATCTGGTTAATATAGTTACTTGAATGTTAAATGTGCTAATTAGTACTTCTCATCTGTGCCTAATCTGGGAGAAATGTAAGCTTTTGCAGGAAGACAGAAAAGTTTTGTAGCAAGGGCTTCTTATGGAGCTGGAATTCCTGGCTGCTGGCACATGCGCTAAAAGAAAGGTCATTATTCTCTGGGCCACTTAAGTTTAATTGACTGGGTAGGAAAAAAAATATTAATCTTTCATTTCAGATGTTAGAGAAATACTCGTTATTCAAAGAATTATTCTCATTATAAGCTCAGTTTTGCCTTATCACTGGGAAGCCAGATTCTTCTCTCTGTGTGGACCCTGTGAAGAAATGTGTTTCTGTTCTGACTGACGACATGAGTCACAGTTTTTTTAACATCGAAACAAAATATGGCTACCTAGTGCTCTTCAATTAGGTAATTGGTTTAGCATGTCCTCTGGTAGAAGCGTTTCAGCAGAGGCAAGCGAGTTTGATTAATGCTCACGAAAATCTTTTATGTGATCCTACTCGTAGTAATTTTCCAGATACATGCTTCTTGGGTACATTGCTAAATTCTTATGTGTTAGCAATCCACATGTTATTTATGGTCAGAGAGAGGTGATTTTGTTACAAACCATTTGGGAAACAGAAAATTAAATCATGATTTTAAGAAATGGATTCCGGCTCAATCAGTCAAATTGCTGTGTAATGGCAGAATAGACAAAATAATTGTTCGTCAGGGCAAATTTGAAGTGATTACATTTCCAAGTATACTCCTGTTTGTTATGACGCAGAGTTTGGTTTTATTTGTTCAGCTTCAAGTACATGTCAGTATCATGAAGGCAACTACTCTTGAAATTAGCAAGTAACATTTTTTAAACTAATGTCTTCTGTCAGTTTTGTTTTCAGTGTCCCTGAAGAGAGGTAAAATGAAATTCTTCTGATTTTGAAGCTTTCCTCTGCGTGCTTTCTCTGTCTTGCCAGGAGTGATTTTTGACCACAGTATATTCTGGCTTCTGTGCTTTGTATTGAAATCTCTGAATGCTTTGAATTGGAAACAGTTTTTCAGTGGAGGATTTTGAGCTCTGTTTTATCATTTTCTTGTTTTTCTGAAGACTCCCCAGGTATCTGCTTGGACAGTTCTTGTTGAGAACAAACAAAAAGAGTATTGAGTTAGATCTAAGCAATAGTTACTTTCCCCTAAATGGGAGAGTGTTTAAGAATTTGATTTTCCTCTGACACTGATGGCTGCAGGTCACTCTGGAGACTGCACAACCTGAAGAATGGGTTTATGCGTACTGCTAAAGTCAAAACACAGCACATCAGTTCATCATCCAGAAATGTGAAAATACAGTGGGTTTAGTATGTCTCTTAACTATAAAGTGCTGTCACAAAACCAACATTTCATTCTCCTAGTGACTTAATTTGGAATAGCTTTTCATTTACTGTGCCAAAACTACTTTTGTAAGAACTCAGTACTGATTGAGAGTCCCAGTGTTAGATTGTAGCCTGGGGGTCAAAAGCAGGTTAACAGGTCCTGCAGCTTGTTGATGGTGTGATATTACCTGGGTTTGATGACTTAATCTTTCTTAACAGGTCATGAAGAGTTTGCTAAATTAAGTTAATTGCAAGAGAGAAGGGACACATTATAAATCAAGGACTAACTATGTGAGACACCAGTGGTATTTGAAATAAAAAACATTAAATTGAAAATTTATTGAGTGTTTAGATGTTAACATTTAGGTAGAGAATAGGGTGTTTTACTAGCAGCAACTTACAGTTACTGCTTCTGTAATTTCTTTGCCACCCCTCCCAACTCAAAATGCAAAACTTTTTAATGCAGGTGTATTAAAAATCGTTGAGAGTTTCATTTGAGCAAAGACCAACCTAGTCAATAAATCTGCTGTGTTAGATATGGATGGTAAGTGGTGGGAATCATCAGCACTGTTAGAAAAACCCTTTTGAGGTCAGTATGGGGTGAGCAACATCTCCTACCCTTCTGCCTCTTTCTTTCGCAAACATGGCTGCATGTGTCTTAGGGAATCTAAAGCCATTAATAGTAGTTATTAAGCTGTACTCTGTTATCCAGACAGACTTTATTTCAAATGCTCCCTGAAACTGCTGCTGTAATAGGAGGTTACATTCAAATACAAGGTCATTACTCACAGTTACTTTGAATAATAAAATATAATTATGTGGTGACTGGATTATTTTACAGGAGATTTTGGTAAGTAGCACTGTCTCACTGTAACAAAAATAGAAAATAGATTAGCTTCAATAACAGGTCCAAGTCTTACTGCTATTAAATTGTGAACGTTTAATATATAATATGTTATTTGGATCACATTAAAAAATCAAAGCTGAAGTAAAAATTATGTTAAAGTTTACCAGGCAAGCAAATCAGCAGGAAGATCTCACTTCAGATAAATGTTCAGTTTCAAAGTGGAATATTTATTAGTGCTGAATATTCAAATTCAGAGCAAGTGGTGAAATTAAGGAGTTCTGTTGTATTTTCCAGTACATATTAGAGGAAAGGTGAGGTAGCTTGTAAAAATACTGAGGCTGAGTGAAACAGTCAGTATGCTTTTAAGTTTGTAGTCAATAGAGTTAATTTTTGGTACTTAATGCTTAGAACTGGTATTTGCGCAGGATCTATGCACAGAATTTCTGATATGTGACAATCTTTTGTTGTTGTTTAGTTTGCAGGTCACAGTAAGAAAGAAACTAAATACTCTTTGAAGGCAGTGGAAGACATGTTGGAGACCCTGCAAATTACTCAGTCTTAGGTGGGCACAGAGATCTAATATTAAATTTTCCAATACCATGATCACCCTGCGATGACCTAATGCTGTTAAATGCTAATTTTGTATTGATTAACCTGCTATCTAAAATAATGTTTTATGGAAAGTAAAATATCTATTTATTGCTGCTGTGAGAAATGTGATGAATGCCCACTGAAATGAGTAAATTATCCACTTGGACAACAAAAAGAAATGACACGTGCTGCACATCAATCTTTTCAGATTTTTGTATCTATAGTACCTGCTTCTAAGTCACAATTTGTAGAAATAAACTTGTTAAATGATTTATAAAAATGACAGTGACCATTTATTGGACTTGCAAATGGAAATGACGAATTTATGTATGTAGATGAACGACAAATGATAGCAATATGTGTCTTATTTGCATATTTAAGAGTGAAAGCATGCTACAGATGTACATTTTCTGGCAAATGTTTACTATACAGCAAGGAGTGATTATAAATACATTTTATTGGAGAAAAAAGTTGACATTAATGTTTTTATTAATGATTTGATATCCAGTATTGAAGAAATGGAGAGACTTATTTGTGTACTTTGCTTCTGAGGTGTGCTTGTACTGGCTTCAGGCCAAAGACATTCTCCTCTGTGGCTTTTTGGGCAAATGCTTCCATGTCCACGTAGTTCTCCAGTCAGTACATGCATGTGCATTTTTTTTATTCCTCTGTGTGTCCTTTGTTGTACATATGTTCCACATCATGAATTTCAAAACCATCTGAAGGCAGGGCTGCATGCTGGTCTGTACTAGTTTTTGTACCTACAGTATGGGTGCCCATTCACTGTGGTATGTTAGCTTCTCCACAGTAGCCAAGTGTTACCACACTGGGAGGATGAGAGACAGCTTGTTCCCCTGCCTTGTACTTGCTGGAGGATACAGTGTTTTTACACCATTAGCATGAAACATCTAGAACAGTGTAAATCTACATTGTATTCGTCTTTAGGCATGAGGTTATTTACTCAGATAATTAGTCAAACACTAATTTATGCATTTTGCAGTCACTCCTGAAGTTGTTCAGGTGTACGCTGTGGCAGTTCTGTTGCACAGCTATTGTTTCATTCATTACGGCTTCAGGAAGATTGCATAACAGCAGCAACATACCCTTGGCAAACTGTAATAAAAGTATTGCAATGTCATTTTTATGACTGTCACCACCATCGCAGCTGATTCTTATACTGCCTACACTATGTAGATGGGTAAATTAAAGGCTGTGTATTAAAATGGCCTTTTTATGATGTGGATTTGATGTAGTAAACCAAAGCTGAGCTCCGTCTTAAAAACAAAGCAGCAACAAAAACTTCCTTTGTAAGTTCAAAGCTTAAAAACGTGTGTAACTGAACTGATTGTTGGATGAGACTGTGCCTTTAAGAAACATGTAAGGTCTTATTCCTATTATCCGTGAAGTAGGTTGGAGTTTGATAGTGTGGTGGGAAGGGTGCTATGCCATGAGAATTGGCTGTATATGGAGTCATAAATTAACTTAATTCAGTACTGTTGAAATATAAAACTGCAACTTCTGCAGAGTATTTTTAAATCACCCAATTCTAACTTGGGGAAATAGTGCAGATCCTTCTAAATACTAATTCACAACCCAGCTCAGAGCAGTATTTGCTGATAGATGTTGTATGTATCAGGTGGAAAATCCAAAAAAATATCCTGGGTGACAGTATGTATTTCTGTTCAGATTTATAGTCTTTTACTGTATGAGTGTGCCACCTAGAGTTGTAAATGCTCATTAGTCTTTTTATTTTATCTACATCTCATAGAATTTGGTTGCATTATGAAATTAAGAATGGTGGGAAGCTGTACTGTAGACCAAAATTACCTAGTGGGGCATAACATTTTACCTCCAAGGTACTAAAACCAGCAGTGCAGTATCCCTGTGCAGCTGTGGCATCTATGCTGCTGGAAAGTGTGGGATATAATGTTTTATTGAGAGGCAACTTTTAACATAACAGTGTCCAACTTGGGCACATAATATATCAGTTTCTCTGTATGGAAGTTTGTTCTGTTTCTTGTTTTGAGTGATCTGATGACAAATTCTCCTCATTTGGCTGCTTAGAACCTTCTTTTCACTACTGCTTAGCATCTTTTTGAAATTACTATTCAACATTCTGATTTTTTGCTTGTATTTTGGCATAATCTCCACGTAGTATAGCTTAAAAACTGACAAATTTGTATTTACTTCAAAGGTAAAATAAATTACTCCTATGAAAATACGTGGGCAGTCTTTGATAGAACTACTGAATCCCAGCAGTGGAAATTCAGGGTATTTTTCATACTCAAATGAAAACCAAAATCCTATGTCTGCAGGAGAAGTAACTATATGAAATGTCCTGCACTCTCAGCAAGCAAAGGGTACAGAGGATAAGCTTTGATATAATGGGATCTTTATAGAAGTAATTTTCAGTTCTAGTAATTGGTTTTGTAATATATCACTGACGCTGTCTTGCATTAAAAAGAGGTTTTCAAAGAGTGGGTTATGTAGCTGACAAATGAACTTGATTATGCTCTGTATTGTGCTCTGACAGTGACAAATGCTACACAAAAATAATAGTATCAAGCAAGCAGTGTCCTCTTTTCAAAATAAAAGACTTTGTTTTCATATTTCAGTCAACAGCAAAAAGTTGAGACCTCTGTAATGCCAAACTCTATAGCAATGACTTGTGTCTTCATTTTTTGAAGTCATAAGTTGATAATAGGCTTGACAGGGAAACCTTATTGTTACCTGTTGAAGTAAAGGTCATTGAAGAGCCACCAAACCTGATTCTGCCTATGTTCTCAAGTTACCGGTGACTTCTTAAAACCCTTTTGTCCAAATGTTATACAGTTCATATTCTGTAGCTGCAAAAAGCACATCTTGTATAGAATATATCCCTAAATCTCTTCAGTTCAGTGCCCAGAATATCTTGCATTTGCTATTGGAAACTGTTATTAGTCAACGGAGGACTTCCTCTTGGCAGCGCTGTGTTTTTGATGGCATCTATGTTTGCTAGTCACTGCATTTACAGTGGAACTTGCATTTCAGCCAGTTTTAGAAGGGAGGGGAAAAGAAAAGCAAATTAAACTTGATGTACTGGCGCGAATTTGTTAGCTTCTTGTTACTTGCACCCTCATCTTCCAAGAACACCAACTGTAGCTGTAGTCAGGTTTGCAATAATAATTCTTCTTGTAATTCAAGAGCTTCCATATATTCAGCTCTAAAACCAACACTCCATTAAAATCCAAACCATACAGGTTCCAGCATAGCAGTGCTATGCAGTGTGTATGTACCCCTGTATGCAGGGAGAATACAGTTCTCCCACCCTTCCTCAAGTTGGTGTCAGAGTAGAAGAGTGATAGGGCAGTTCTGGAATATGATTTTGTCTAGAAAAGGAATGCTGCTTAATATGGATTGATGTAGTACTTACTTCTTGCATTGCTTGGGGCATGAATAGAGTTTTAGAACTAACTATAGGTACTTGAGTCTACTTGGAGAAAAAAGTGCTTGAAATTAGTTATTAGTCTTATTTGGGACAACTGTGCAGCCTTATAGATCCGTATTCTCTTGATAGACACTGTCTCGAAGTTGGATTCAACCTAGAGACTAGTTTTTAGAAATAAGTGGTCATTAATCTACTGCCTCTTAAAAAAAAAATCCAAATAAAAAAAAAAAAACAAGAGCAACCCCCCAAACAAACAAAAGCCCAACAAAACACCCCCAAAACCAACCCCAGAAAACCCCAAGCAGTACCCTACAAACCAATCAAACAAAAAAGCAACCCTCCAGAACCCACCTCTTGTAAAGGAAGTTCTTTTTCAGCTGCTGGATGTGAAATGGAAAACATTTATCAGTGTACTTCATAGGTGAGTTTGTTTTGTGATGAGGAAATCCCCTGTATAAAGCAGTGCAATCCTTAATGCTTGTCTGAATGGAGGAAAGGCTGCAGAGTGGCACAAAGGCCTGTTCAACCCATATGCTGTAGTAGGACTTTGTGTGCCAAGCTGCAAAGAAAACACTCTTCATCTGTGCTAAGGTCTCAGAGGTGAGCATCCGTGGTGGGCGGGCACAGTTGTGGCTGAAAAGGGCTGCATAAGAGCAGAGCAGCATGGCCTGGAGCGTGCAGAGCAGGGACTTGGGTACATGCACCTAGAGACCCAATACAGATGTGAGTTCCCACCAGCTGTTGGTAGGGCTGAATGTTGGTGTGGATCTGCCTGCAGGATTTTGCCCCTGCAAGGGACTGTGCTCTGTATTTTGCTTTTCTCCCCTTGGCCTCTGCACAGCGGGAATCTTGCAGGAGATCCGTGCCCATGTATTACCCTATCAGTTCTGTTGGAGCTCAGTGTAGAGGTGAGGATACAGATGGATCAGTTTGTGGGATTGATCCTGACCCGTAAAGGTTTTGCACATTCTTAGCTTCAGTGCACTGAGTGCACACCTGAAGGTCAGCATAAGGACCTTTACTTTTGGACTGAACAGCAGGCCTGTTCTGGGAAACATCTGCAGTCTGGGTAGCTCCTTTGTGGGGGCTTGACAAAGAATGCAAGAGGGTGGATGTTACCCACACGGAACAAAGTGCAAGTATATAAATAAATCACTTGTGGTATCATGGTGGCTGCAGCTTGGTTCTCACAGTCACTGGGCCTTTTTGTATGTGTGTGGAAAAGCATGGAGTGAATAGCTTCGGAAAAACACTTCCAGATGGAAGGCCCTTGAACCAAGGTCAAAGGGATGGCTGGAGAGAGGGAGAGCCACCTTTCGGCTCGGGTGAGTCAGCATAGGTCCAGTAGTTCTCTTCCCTGCACAAGATGACAAAATATGCTCTTCTTTTACATTGCATCAATAATGAGGCGTAAGACTGTTTAAAACAAAATAACGTGCAATTGTAGTTCAAAAAATGTTTTTCTCCTCATCCCTGTGTGTTTTAACTGCTTTCAATAACACCATGTTGATGTTAAGGTGCTTTGTGCCATTTGATGATCATATAGGCATCTGCCCCAGGGCCACCAGGGGATGAAGACATGTTTAGAGTGACCGTTCACTTAGGAAATGTGCCTGACGGGCTTCCACTAGGGCAGATCACAACCTACCTGCACCGGCAATGGGAACACCACTTATCCCACAAACGGGCCACCAGCTACCAAGAAGGAGAAAAACTGACTGCTACTGCTAAACCCAGGACACTTAAATAAGATTCCTGTTAGGATCAATGCTAATTTCCTCCAAATAATGGAGGATCTTTTCCTAAATTTACAGTTTTTCTGTAGCAAGCTTTTAGGTTTTGGACATGATGTTTGGAAGTGAAACTTTAAACTGGGCAGATGTAATCCTCCTGGGAAGAGACAGCAAAAATCCACACTGAGGCAGTTTCAACAAGAGCAGCAAGTAAAATTAACCATTATCTCTGTTTATTTAGATAATTGAGCTTGACACAGTGGTGTGTCTGACAAGTTGGTTTGTGTTTTTTATTCTGTTAAATACAGCTACAGCACCCAAGGCTGTCACTGCTCGTCTGAGGGTATTTGTTTCAGTTTAGAGTCTGGAAATGGTGTAAATGTGGATAGATCATAATGTGGGCAGAAGCATAAGAAAAGTACCCAGTAGAACAGGATCTCTTTCTCTGGACAGCTGCTGCAGTTCATTTTGTTGTAAGTTAGAATCAAGGATGAAAACCATGAAAAATTATTAATAGGTCTATTAAAAGTAAGTAGCTGAGTAGCTGCTGCATCCTTGTAATTCTGTAATCAGCAGTGTTATTCCTTTACTCTTTTTTTGAACTGAAGGATTATTGTGGGGGCTGTTTGGGTGTTATTATCAGGCTTTGTTGTAAGCTGGAAATATGGAAGATTCAAAATAAGGGTGAAAATTCTGCAAAGCCTATAAATCCCTTGGTCTCGCTGACTGCAATTGAGATAAATTGTATAGAAAATGAGCACAGAATTTCTTTTAAATATATCAAAAACATTTAGTGACTTGTAACAATATTGTAATTGTAGCCATGCCAAGCTTTTTCAGCAAAACTTCCCAGAAATGTGATGCCTGTATGAAGCCAAAAGCTCTAATAAGCTTTAAATAAACTTTGATTTAGTTAAGTGTAGGCACCACCCAGACTGAGAAAGGAGCCTTTGCTCACATAGATAATTTACTCCTCTTGGGAAGCTCCCATATTCAGGTAATGTAGAGCCTGATTACCTACTTGAAAGAAAAGGCTACGCCTGTTATCCAGGCAGTTTCAGGGAACATCAAGGCTTTTCCACTTACAAGCCATCTTCTTGGTAAAGCAGAGACGTAGATTGGGTTGTTTGGGAGCAGCTTTGAGAGCAGATGGATACGTGACACCATCACTTCAGGAGGGAACTGGATAAAGAAGCCTTGCAAGAGGTTTATGTCTGGTTTTCTGTCGGCCCTTCTTTTTAATGTGAAGTTTGCTGAAGAAAAAGCCCTCTGTGAAGAAGGTTCATGAGCCTGGCTGGTGCCTGTGTGTCAGCTGCCTAGCTGCGTAACAGAAAGTGGATTTTCAGGGGTATGAGCCTGTTACGCTGGTAGGTGGCTGGAGTTCATGCAAGGTGCCATGTCTTATGCAGGTTCCAGGTTGAGAGCACATGGGCCTCTTACCCAGTTCTAGCAGCTGTCCTCAGGACAAGAGCAACCTTTCTGTGTCCTTTCACTGCCCAGCTCTCATATACAATCGTCTGAATGCCTGTGTAATATGCATAATGCTTTTATAAAATTCCAGCAATTTGCCATTCAGAGGGGATCAATGATCCTGTTTCTTCCCTCCAGCTCTAGCTAGCATACATACAAATACTTTGTTTAAAGTGAGCTCCTGGGTCCTGTTCCTGGGTTGCTATTTAGGCAACAAAATAAGGGATGGAATTCTCCAAGCCATCAGCTCCCATTTGACCTTGCTGGCACTTTTTTGATGCCAGATTTTTTTGAGCATCAGGCCACATTAAGTGCTTAAGTGCTTAGACATGGATTCGATTATTAAATTTAAGTACCAACTTCTTTTGTGTCCTTCATTTGCCAGACTCCTAAGTGGAAGCAGAATAGTTGTCTAAATCACCCTGGCTGTGTGTTTGTAAGCAGTTGAAAAGTGTCTTTTCATATTGTGGCCATCTATGTGTTAAAATCATAGGAAGAAAGTGACTGTGGACTAATGCAGTAAGAGCAGTGTTTTAAACAAAAAATGCAAGAAAGGCTGCAGAGGCTGCAAGTGTTAGAAGTTAGTGAGGTGAAGGTCTGCTTGAAATGAAGATGTAACAAAGCCTGGGCTCTGCTGGGCTGTGGAGCCACATAGTGTTTTCCTCATGCTCCATCCATTCCTGTGGTCTCTAGTCTGTCACCTCTCATGAGCTACATCTTCCGCAGTGGTTCTTTGGGGCAGGGTTTCTGTCCCTATGCTGTGGCCAATGTGACACACGTGAGAACTGAGGGATGACATCTGGTCACGTCAGGGTGGTAGTGGTTCTGTCCTGTTCTGGTTTGGGTGGTGGGTGAGAACGGCAGGTGTGTTCTTTGGCAGTGAACCCAAAATGCCAGAATTGGCGTAGATATTGGCCGTGTTGACTCGTTTCTGGTCACTTCAGGCAGGTGAAATAGAAATCAAGGTGTCAGGTCTGCCGTGGTCTGAAGTAAGCTGTGGATTGGTATGTGTCTTTATTGTGGCACTTAGATGCCACCATGGCAGTGGAAGGCAGGGAAGCAGTAATACCATGGGTGACGACTGTTTAAATGGGAAGTGATATTCCTGAGGACTGGCCAGAATGCAAGAATTCTATTTTACAATAAAATTGAGGTTTGATTTCTGGTTTTGTTCCATATTAGAAAAAAACTGAAACCTTTTCCCCGCTGAAAAAGCCATAGCCACAAGGCTGACTCCCCACTGGATTACCGGTAACCTAATGACTGAGTCATTTCCCTGGGTTGTAGGAGACGGATGTTTATGTTGTCTACCTGATTGAGAGAGAGACTTTGAAATTATTTGTATTCCCAGCAAGTGACCTAACCATCATGTTGCTGAGTCAGTCTCTGGCCCATGGATGCTTGGGAAAATGGGAGAATTCAACAGGAGATTGGCCAATTAGCTTTGATAGGTTGGGTTTCTCATTAAAACTCACTAAAACTCAACCCTGAGAAGTCTCCAGTGAAACAAATGCTTTTCTGTGGAAAGCCTCTTGCGTTTATGGGTCCTAATGACTACACGATTAATTGTAATCTTTTGCAACCAGGACATTGGTTTACCTTTTATTTAATATACAGTAACTTGCATCTTTTACAGCTAACAAACTTGGAACTTTACAGGGAAAAGAAAACATGAATCTGCTTTTGGCACTTGCTCCCTCTTTGCTTACTAATGGACTTTGTTGTGTGGATGTGGATGGTTTTGCTGAGCTTCAGAGCAGGCCACTGCTCAGAATAGACAGTTCTGTGGAGCTCTGCCTGTGTCTGAAAATGCAAAGGTGAGCTGGTTTATCCAAGGAGCCTGTCTGCTTTCTCTTGTGCACAGCTCGCTTTTCCAGCAGACTCCAGTGAGGAAAGGGCAGGGCTCACGTGGGGACTTGGGCAGCTTTGATCCCTATAGACTTTCCCAGTCTCCTTTCAAGCTCACTGTAAGAGCAGCACCAGGCTGGTCATCCTGGCCATCTTCTTTTTCTCTCTGGAGAAATAGACTTCCGGGCTGTGGCTGGGAGGAGGCATGAGGGGAAGCATCACTTCTCTGTAAAGACTGGAGGCAGGAGGGAGCAGTGATTGGTGAGAAGAAGCTCATGCACAGCTGGTTCTGTTCTGAAGAGCAAGTGAAGGAGGGAGCCCGGGTGACAATCTGAGATGTCAGTACAGACTCTGCTGCCCATAGGGACCAAATTCAGCCCAGTCTCCTCAAGTGCAGATAAACCAGGTGGAAGAAACGTCTGGAATCCTTGGTGTCTCTGCAGAGCCAGGTTCCCAGCTTTATCCACTGATGGGTGCCTAAGAAGGTCATTACACATGCAGACATTTGCAGGGGCACTCTGCAGCTCATGGGATGGCCATGGAAAAAGGGAGAAGCCAGGAAGTAGGTTGTCCTGGCAGAGGTTTCTGTTTAAGGAGGAACATAGACAAAAAAAAAATTATTTTGGTGCTTCTGATAATGTTAGTTCTCTATTCTGTAAACAATATATAGAAAATTACTTCTAAGAAGCTTAAAAGAAGATAAAGGTGAGAATGAGAAGTCCTTGCTTCTGTATGAGTCAGCCAGAGCTGGAGATGGACCAGCGTAATTAAGTCTTCCTTCTCTTGGCAGTTTGAAAGGAGAAGAAACCTTGCTTAGACACTTTGCCTTTCTTTCATGAAGAACTTCATGTATCAGCGAACTACTGAAGTGATAACTGAGTGAATAAGGTGAATTATCTTTCAGGCATACAGATGCATCTTCACTTCTTTATAGTGAATTAACTTAGCACATTGCTTGGTTCAGGGTACAAATGGTGTAACTTGTGCTGTTAAGGAATCATAGAATCATAGAATGGTTTGAGTTGGAAGGGACCTTAAAGATCATCTAGTTCTACCCCCCTGCCATTTCAGCAAAGACAGGTCTCACATCAGTTTATTTTTCTTACCTGATCAAGGTGGTTTTAGGTTTTGTGTATGATTTTAGCAATGTTGAGTGGGTTGCTTGCCTTGATATGCTGATCTTTTAAAAGACACATGTAAATGCTGATCTTTGTGTTACCGATAACATGTCTTATCTCCTGAGTCATCCAGTGTGGGGGGTTATTCCGTTTTTTATTCCTGTGAAGTAGTTTGAAGTGTCTCTGATGAAATCTGTATGCATCAAATAGGTAAGTTTATTGGAAATCATCTTTGATTAATAATTTCCCCCTCCCATGGAGTGGGAGTTACTCAGTCTGTTACAATGAGAGAAATCTTGCTAAAACATGAGCAATGGTATAGCTTTGTCACCAGCATGACACAGCCTGCCACTTCCTGAGTTCTGTTACTGACTTGGCTCTGCAATGTGATGCAATTTGTTAATTTAGAATTTTTCTGCTTCAGATTTCTTGAATATAAAATAGGATCAAGGGAATCTGTTGTGCCCAATAAATCACTGCTCATTGGTGTCACCATGAATTAATACAGTGCTTATCAGTTTTACCCTGGTTAACTTCATAAATACTGTATTGCTAGTTGGTTGATCAACCAGTTACATCTGTCTGGGGAAAGAAGCAATTTCTGTGTCATTTCTCTCAGGTAGGAAGAAATTTATATCATGTGGGTCACCCCAGTCAGTGCTTCGGGTGACAGGAAAGTGTAGGGTAAATTTGGCAGAATTCATGTATGCTTTATACAGGCTCCAGATGTTTTAAACATTCCACACATTCATTTTGAAAATGGTGTTTTAATATTCGAGGTAGTTATTAATTTTTTTTCTCCAGCTGAACTTTAATACGAATAGTTGATGGATAAGCTAGTGTGCCTTGCTAACCTTAAACTGTCATTAATTATTCATGGTTTTTTTTATACATGTCAAGAGCTTTTGATTCTTCATTGAGTTTGTAAGGATAATCTGCCATCTAGGTTAACAGAAGAAATGTAATCAAAGCATGTTGTATGTGGAATTTTTATACAATCAACTGCAAAACAATAGATCAGACAATAAAGGAATTTGGAATAAAGTATAAAAAAAAGTGCCTGAAGGAAAAAAGGAGAGGTAGTTCTCAGTGTTAGAGGGGTCACAATTAAGCCTGAGGTGAATTATTCTGTATAGCGAGAGTTGGATTCAGCTCTGATTTAACTCAGCAGGAGGTTTTATTTTGATCTAAAATTGAACTTGGTGGTTTGAGTTTTAGGTCAATGATTGTATTTCACTAAAATACTAATTTGTATTTTATAAATAAATTTTAGACCATTTTCCTTTATAGCCATAGTTTTCTATATACTCAAAGTGCCATATTGCAAGTAACTTGCACTGAACCCAACACATAACAATTCAAGTGTTCAAAGTGCATGATAAAATAAGAAACTGATCTAAAATTTTCTCTTATTTTTAAACTCTTTTTCCATCACAAGTCTGGAAAGTAAGAGACTGAATTTTTTTAATTATCATTAGGCAGCTCTGGTATAATTTATGTTAAGAGGTTTTGGCCTGTTTATGTGTGCTGGAATTTGCCAAAATTAGTAATGCAGTATTCCATCTTTAGCAAGCCTATAGAGCAATAAATAATGACACATGACTGTATGTGAGTGTTGTTAGTTTAATTTTTCTTGTGGTGTTCATGAAATGCAACGATCTTCCAACCCAAATTCTGCAGTATTAGGCAGCAAGTTGTACTCTGAACTAAACCAGATGCTGATCAGTTCTGTTCCTATTATCGACTTGGGGCAGAGACGGTAACCAGACCTTATTTGCAATGTTAACATTTGGAACAGATTAACAGCAGTTAGGCTGAAATGAGAAACCTCCACGTTACTGAAAAGGTTCAAAACATGTAATGCTGTAAAAATCAGGAGTCTGTAGTATGTTAGGTGGGAATAAATAAGTTATCTGTAGGCCACGCTTTCTCCTTTGCAGGGTGTGTTGTTTCCAGTTTACGAGGGGCTCTTTGAAAGGACATGTTTATGAGGTATAGTCAGGTTTAAGTCCTGATAAACCGTCTACCTGATGCGGTATAGTATATCCAAACTTGATGGGCTTGCTCATTCTGAGAGAGCCCTCCCCACAGCCAGGCTGTAATGAAGATTTCTGTCTGGGGGACAAATCCCACATGCGCTCATGAAGCTCAGAGACCCAGGATGCTTTGGAAAATCAGCTTTATGCTACATTCAAAAGCAAATCCGATGAGGAACATGCCACGGAGGTGCCCAGGAGAGGATGTGGAGCATGTGGTGGCCTATACACTGCATGCTGGGCTGGAGATGTTTCTCTATGCCTGCTCATGGTGTAACAGAGGATTCAGTGGAAACTGGAAGGGTTCAACAGGACTGCAGTGAAAGCCTGAATGACTTTTAGGCTAAAGTTGGGCTAAACCTCGTCACTGATTTGTGAAGGTTGTACATGTATTGCTGCCAACCATAAACGTCTATAGTGAGTTATTTGTGGTGCTGTATTACCTTCCTCCTCCTATCCTGTATTTTTTTATTGGGAATATTGCTTTAGCAGGAATTGAATAGTAGGCTTCAGGTCAAGGGTCAGTCAGAGATGTTGCTGGGTTCTCATTGTGCTGCATGTTTTTTCTGTGCGACTGGTTTGAAAGTACAGTGTTCATGTTTGGAGAAAATAAAAGCTTTCTGAAAACTCATATGCCAGGCTGCTACTGAAATGTAGTTATTAACCACTGTAGGTATGGATGTTGAGAGAGATTAAGCTAGGACATTACTTACCCTGGCAATCTGATCAAATTGTTCATATGGCAGCCAGGTCAGCTGAGGAAATTGCCCATCGCAGCTGCACACACAGCTACAATGGGAAAATGCTCAGCAGCAAGGTACCATTCATGGGTAGAGGCTGTAGTGGTGGTGCTGAGCGCTTCCCATGGTAAGCTACAATGGGAAATTAAACCTAATCTGCTGTAATTACACTGGGTAAACCATTGCATGGATTTCAATTCAGTTTATGTTGACTTGAAACAGGTCTTTGTTAGGCGCATGGTATGGCTGGGGGTATGGACAGGAGCAGTAGCTGTGGTTTGGCCGTGACTTGAGTTGTTACATGTGATTTTCTACAAGTGGAAGTTATAATCCTTCTTGTAGGGAATGGAAAAAGCCACTCCTGTCTTTTGGGAAGGAGCAAATGTGTAATGACAGGGACCTCCCCTGTACTGGTCTGGCCAGGGGCCAAGCCAGGAGGGACAGGTTTGGCCTTCTCCTTTGTAGGACAGTGAGAGGAGCCAAGATGTGGCCAGGTGGAGGAAGAACAGTGCCGGGATGAGCAGCATGGTCAGAAAGATAGCTAGGAAAACACCAAGATGTGGAAAATTTACTCCATGCAAATCTAAACCATCTCTAACCACAGATAGCAAATGAAAGGATCCTGGAAGCACAGAACAACACAGGGCAAGCTGGTTTGTAATGCTGTGTCCACATGCCACAGGGACACGCTAGTGAGCCCAGAGTTTTGCTCCTGATGTTCAGTCACAACAAAAAACATTGCCTCCTATCTTGGGCTTGCTTGTTTCCACCCAGTGTGGTTGTGAGACACACTCAGGGCTGTGAGCAGGTTCAGGGATGCCTTGGATGTATGCTATAGAGGTATGCTGGTTTTCCCTCCAGTAGTCCACAGCTGCAGCTTGTACCTCCTGATTGAATCCACTTATAGGTCACCCAGAGATGTTGGTTTTTGTCATTTTTATGCCTTCTGAAATTTATTGTAGAAAGTATATTTGCCTTTTTCCTCACCTTCTGGATATTTGGGCCTTATGAAAACTGATCAAGCTTTTCTTGAATTACAGGTCAGTGTGAAGCGACCCCTGGCTGTGGTGTTACATAGAAGCTGGTATGAATTTCAGGTTGTAGCTGGATGTCGTCCATGCTCCCTGTATTTCAAATTAGGAAGAATATTTTCAGATAGAGACAAAAAGCTGCAAGTACTTTGCAAGTAATAGTATTTTCTATGTGAAAGTGGAAAAATAGTGAAATAATAAGCTATTAGTATTTTAAAATGTGACTCTTTTAGATAGTGTATATGGGAGCTCAAAGGAGGGATGAATTCCCCCTCACCATTGCAGAGGAAGGTTGAAGGGAAGCAGCTTCCTTACAGCACTGGTACTTGCAGAAGCAAGCAGGTAGGCAGCTCTGCGGCTTAGTGGGAGTAGCTGTCTCTGCTAAAGGAAGATTTTGATGTTAAAGTGTCCAGCATAAGTGCACAGTGTAAGATGGTGAAGCAAGAGCACAATGTTGGCAAGTCTGTGGCTCAGCATGCTACTACACACTGCTATGTGGCTGTTCTGTTAGTATCTTCCACGCTGAAATGGCTGCAGCCATTTCATGAAGCAGGAGCTTTACTTCAACCAAGAGAGGCAGAGTGTAGAAGAGAAAACTTCCAGTGACACTGTGGCACAGAAAGTTTTTGTGCCCTTTCCTTCACCTGTAATACCCTTCAGCTCCCTGCATTTCTTCATCCCTTAGCCAGTGGATATAAGGAGGCACTGCTCATCTGAGACTGTTACCAAGTCTCATTTCTTGATAGTAAAACTTTTCCTCATTCTTTACCCTGGGCACTGGAAATGTTTTCCTAGGCAGTACTATTTCTAGCTCTGGCATTTTGATTTCTCCCTGCTTTACCTTTGCAATGATCATTCCTATGGTAAAGAGTCCTGCAACCCTTTTTAAACACTTTTTAATATAAACCACTGCTGTTAAAGGTCCATTTTGCCTATTGTAAGGAATCTGTCATATTGGAATTAGTGACTGAGTTTTAAGTACTGAGTTGATATGATATAAAATCTCAGTCACAGTTTGCAATAGATTCAGTTTTAAAACGAGCAAAAATGTAATTGTGGGATAAAAATTGGCGATGTTCACAGCCTAGGAATTATGTTTCAGACTTTGGAAGGAAAATGGTTTGGCTTATTTTTTTCCACTTTCAGGAACACTGTTATTTGCTGATTTAATGGTTTCAGATGCTGTTAAATGAAAAAAGTATTGCTGGAGTAAGTGTATTTTGCAGGTGCTTTGTCCTGGGGTGTCTCTTGGAGTTTTACAGTGTGACTCTTTGTGAAGGCAATGGGTCACAGACCTTCATAAAGTGGCTTCCGTCCAGCCAGGAGTGAGCAGATGTGATTGCTGGTGTGCATGTGTACCACTGCTCTCACAGGGTGCCACCAGCCCAACCTTTTGCCTGCATGGCTGCAGCAGGTGACAGCCTGTGGTGATTCCTTGGGAAAAAGATGTGTTGTGTTGCTTGCAGAGAAGAAGAAAAAGGATTCACTTCTGGTAGACTCAAGGACTAGTTGGCTGGTGCATATGTGCAGCCCACTCTTAACTGAAGTATTGACTGGACTTAATTACCACAACTGGAACTTAGCTGGGCACCCAGACCAGTGGTTAGCTGGGAGAGGTCTGCTTTCAGCAGACCCATGGGCCTGTCAGGTGATGAGTAAGAGAGAATGAGACATTTTTTTGGTTTCTATATGTACATATATGTTATATTTACATATCTGAATTCAGACCAGAACAGCATAGCCAGGGGTGGCTTCACACTGACCTGTAATTCAAGAAAAGCTTCCAGTACCTAAAGGGGACCTACAAGAAATTTGAAGAGCAGCTTTTTACAAGAGCATGTTGTGGCAAGGGGAGATGGCTTTAAGCTGACAGAGGGGAAATTTAGATTAGATATGAGGAAAAAATCTTCCCTGTGAGGGTGCTGAGGCGCTCGCACAGGATGCCCAGAGAAGCTCTGGCTGCCCTATCTCTGACAGTGCTCAAGGCCAGGTTGGACACAGGGGCTTGGAGCAACCTGGTCTAGTGGAAGGTGTCCCTGCCCCTGACTGGGAAGTGGAACTGGGTGAGCTTTAAGATCCCTTCCAACCCAAACCATTCTGTGATTCTATGATATAACGATATATTATTCTTATTGTCTAAGTTGCTGTTTGGACATACATGTGATATGTGACTTTTCCCAGGAGCATTTCTATTTAAGACATCATGCAACAGGGAAATGCAACGAACATTTGGAGAGAGGAATGGAGATCAGGTTGACTGTAATAAACACACAAGTGGGCACTGGCCATTGTTCCCAAGAGTGATTATAATCACTTGGGAACTCTTTAGCTATTGTTTTTAGAAAACATGCAAATATACATTTTGGGAATGGAGTTGGCCAGAAACAGATGGTAATAAACTTTAGCCTCTGCTGCCACCCTTCCACCATTGACACCCTTCCTCACCATGCAGTATGTGCTCAGGGTAGGGGTCAGGAAAGCATCTGTTTTCCTCTGGCTTTTGCTCTTATCTATGGAAAGGTGATTTTATGGCTTCACAGAAGAAAACACTGTCATGTCATTACACCAGTATGGAGAAAAATACAGAGACAGTGATGGCAGACATTGCTTGTACATTATCATTTACAGAAAAGTCTTTTTTTTTTGAAAACTTTGAGTAAAAAATATAACTGTTTAAATTCAGCAATGACTAGATTGATATATATCAGCACTTCATGCCATGTAAACAGTTTCTGAAGTCATCTGTAGGTTGTCTGTGTTGGTGACATCCTGGGGCTGGACCAAGGTCTTAGAACTGTTTTGGTTTGGGGTTTTTTTCAACTTGTTAAACATGAAAAGGAGGCAGGAGAAATGCTAGTCAAAGATAAAGATTTTACAAGTATTTCTAATTCACTTGATGTAAAATAAATTCTTTACAAGTGTACCTGGAATGTCTTTGCACATACTCCAGGTTGTACCTGGTTGCACCCAGCTTTGAGATGAGAACAGTGCCTTTCCTAATAACATACAGTTAACTTGCTGCCAACTTTAGGTATAGCCTTTAGTCAGAGACGTATGTCATTTCCATTTTACAGCTGTCCAGACACACTTTTAAAATCCTAAGCCCTATACACCAGATGTTACTTAGTCCAGTGTGGTCTACCTTGGGCCCCCTCCAAACCTGCCTGCATATAATTTTCAAGTCCCAACAGCCCTGCAGTGCTAGAAGATAGAAAACTGACCATAACTATACCCTTTCATATTACTCAGAGCCTAATTTTAATTATCTGAAACACTACCAGATAAATAGTTCAATCAGAAGAATTCCACCTTAACGTTAACTACTACCACATCCATTTTTTCTAATTTGAGGCAGGTTTTGGGTTACCGGCTCTGAAGTCTCCAAAGTTCCAATCAATGATTAATATAACTATCTAGAGAGGGTTTTTTTCTTGAACTGTGAATAATGGAGTGTGTTTATGTGGCCTTGCTGGGCAAGGCACTCCATGGATTTGTATGATTTGGTTTTATGTACAGATGGGTGGGTTATGTGTGTGTGACTTGGACATGATATTTTAAAATTTCATGCCTTTCATTTTAAATAGGATCACCTCCAGGGAATAACGTGATTTACAGAGCTGCTAAGCAACCAGTAGTGCTGATGGTACCCTATGAAGAAAGCACGCGTTTTCAGTCAGCAACAATAAGCATTCACTTATGGTCATGTGAATGCTTAGGTGCTTACCTGAAATCCAAAGATGCTTTTAAATCAGTGCATTTCATGACTGTAAAGTCTTTTTCAGAGACCCAGTTCTGACTGTACACTGGCTCTGAAGAAGTATCTAGGTTTCTAGCCTTCCTTGAATAGCTCTGTGGGCCTGAGCTCTTACCCTGAAAGCACAAGGATTAGAAATACTCCAGAGTTACACAAAGAGTCCCACTTTCTCTAGACAGTATTAAAAATGTGCCAATTATTATCTCATATTAAAACTGTATTGTAATATTAAAAATATTAGAAAAGAAGTTTAATAGTTTGGTTATTTTGTAGTCATTGCTGGTTTTCTTATTATTTCTCTTTATTGGTGTGAGTTTTCTGCACATATTGTCTGTAAGCAATTTGTCTCATTTGTCTCTGAAAACTTTTTTTTCTGATTTGCATTACAAAACTGTTGCTTTAGTTCTGGAGCAGAAAAAGCATCCAGAGAAACAGCAAACTGAGGAAAATATCATTGAGCATTTGTAAGAAGTGATGACTGATGTTCAAAATGTGTAATCTTAAATTTTCATTAAAAAAATGATGGAAGCAGAAGCCACTTGGCTATGGATTCATTTTATCAGCACACAGAAGCCAGTTTAAGACCCATGTGACAAATTAGAACAAACAAGCGAGTTTGATTTTTAGGTATTAAGTATTAACCACATTCCTTTTATGAGTGAGCTATGGGTTGGCTGTTATTCCCATGGATGGTGCATTACATTTCAAATATTGGTACTGCAGGGTAAATCTGAATCAGATAAAATTGTTTAATGGAGGAAATAGGTTATTTCTTGCTCATTCTGTGAACAGCTATTTTTCTTTAAGTTTTTTTTTTGTTTTTTTTTAAGTAGAAATACATCATAATAGGAAATGTTTCCAGCTAATGTGTTCTCTTTTACAGATTTCTTTTAACTTAGGTTACTTAGATCCCTTGCTTCACGCATTTCTCCTTTGTGATTTAGATCATCTTGCTTCAGCTTGTTTTCAATTTTGTGATTTCTTTCATGAGGCAGAACTACAGAGCATTGCAGATTTTTGCTCCCTTTTGCCTTGCATGCTAAGAATACTTTCTTTCGCCAAACTGCCTCCACATTTGTGGCTACGTCTCCCTTCTCTGCTTTCTGACAGCTCCATTTGAGCTCCTGCTAGAACTGAAAGCTCTGGGGGAAATAAATCTAAGATGTCAGTGACTTAAAGCCCAGCGCTGTAAGTTTAAGATGTTTGCCTAATATCGCATCACCGAAATGGAACAGATAAAGATGAAGTGTAAAGTATATGTAACGTGGCTTGCAGTTAAGTGCAGTAATTGGAGAACGCAGGCAGCAGATCTGGGAAGGTGATAAGGTAAGCAAAAGCTTCTTGGGAAAGGTAAACTGTCTGAAGAGCTGACAGTGATATGCACTAACTGGAAGGAACCCAAAATTGTTTTAGCCTTTAAGCATCCAACAGACATTGGAGTAATTGAGTAATCATACACTCTGGGTCCAGTATTCCTGTCACTGATACACCATGCATCTCAGTTATTGGTGTAATTTAAATTTGATAGCCACATAATGGACCAAATTCTCTTCTCTACTTTTCATAAGTCGTCCTATTGGATTCAATATGAAGGATGTTTGCTTAAGTGTGGTGAGCAGGATTTTTGTCGTAAGGTTTATTTTCTTTCTCTAAAGTGGTATCCTCTGCTGCATGTACTGTACAGTGCCATAGAAGACAGAATACTTATTCTACAGGAAAATACCCCAAAGTACCATAGATTAGTTTAAATTCTCAAGAAGGTGTAAACTTTTCAGTTTCTTCCAGTGTTTAGACAGTTTTCCTTAATGTTCATGCCAAAAATTGTCCCCAAGTCTCTCTTACTTCTGATGCCAGTGTTTTGAAAGCGTGTCGGATTCTGTGTCATAAAAGATGACGCCTGCCCCTACACATTTCTCAGAATGACAACTTCTACCTTTCAAGGGTCATTTGGGTCAGAAAATTTCATTAAAAAATATTTGAGTACAAGCCACATACCTTGTCTGTTTGTTCAATCTTAACATTCAACAAAACATTTCAAGATTGCTAAGCAGCCAGATCAGAATAAGCTCACTGGGGCATGGGAACATCTTTTTGTTCTGGTTTTGTATGTAGCACCTCATACACTGAGGCTAAGGGTGCATAGGCTGTACTGCAGTGCAGATAATAAATACTAATAATAGGAGACTTTAAAGGTGTGACTTTTGCAATGAGCTTATAGCTTTGTGAAACAACCTGGCCCTAATTTTCCTGGTAAGACAAGGGTGGTGAGCTTGCTCATGTCTCCCCAGTACTAGGGTGATTGGTAAGTATGTAGGAAGTGCTATGTAACAGGTAGAACCAATTTGATCCCCCCCACAGCCTGCAGTGAGTGGACAGGCAGGCCCACAGATTAGTAGTAAATATGCAGTGGGGGAGGCTTTTGCTAATGTTGTTTCTTGAGATTATGTGAGTTAGGTAAACTTGGGATTTGTTCAAGAAGTTTCTTTTGTAAACTCAACCCACTATACATTTCCTTCCATTCATTCCACTTCCCCCAAGTGGACACTCTCAGTTTGGCACTGGTAAAGTAGCACTAGTTTGGTAAACTAAATTAGCCTTTACAACTTCTAGTAAACTAAACAAGGCAACGGCTCTGATGTTCAGTCAGTCAATGGCATAAATGGTAGCACAATTTCTAGCATGGTTTGGGCTGTGGCAACCCATGTTTCTTCATGGAAAGATGTCCATGGAAAGGGCATCCCCAACAGTCTGGGGAAAAAAACAGCCAAGGAACTGTTCCAAGAGCTAGTATGGATGAGAGCACCTTGGAGGACAGAGGGGGGCCCACGAGGATGCTGGAGAGGGACCCTTCATTAGGGACAGTAGTGACAGGACAAGGGGTAACTGGTTAAAACTTAAACAGGTGAAGTTTGGATTGGATATAAGGAGGAAGTTCTTTACTGTAAGGGTGGTGAGGCACTGGAATAGGTTGCCCAGGGAAGTTGCGAATGCTCCATCCCTGGCGGTGTTCAAGGCCAGGCTGGAGAGAGCCTTGGGTGACATGGTTTGGTGTGAGGCATCCCTGTCCATGGCAGGGGAGTTGGAACTTGATGATCTTAAGGTCCTTTCTAACCCTGACTATTCTATGTTTCTATACCAGCCTCCCAACTCCATCATCATTCCTGCAGACAGCAGCAGTATGTGTCTGTCATTCCCCCTAACTGACAAATCCTTTTCCCACATCTTTCAACATTTTCACACCTGGAAAGAGGAGTGAGGTGAGAAAAAACAGTTGAAGTCTGCCCAGCATCTCTAAGAAATGTCCTTTGCTATCTAACTGCACAGCTAACCTCACCCCATAGCTTTCATCAGCTCGCATTGTGATTTCTCTACGCACTTTTTCCACTTTTGATAAATGAAGTTTTGCCTTTCCCTTCCACTGAGTGTATTCCTGCATGGGTCATCTTTCTGCCTTGCTCCCATGACTGTGATACTTCCCTTTGCAATCATTCCCTGGCTCCCTCTTCATCATTTTGAAAATAAGCCCCTTTGTCTCAGTTCTTAAAAATTTTCAAAACATTATCTGCATCCTGCCCATCATTCAGTATCAAAAATGGGCCCCAGCTTCCGTTGCTTACACAGCGGATTTTCAGACAGACGCTGTCAAGCTCTATCCCGCACTGTCCTGCAGCCCAGGCAGGACCTCTGTCCACATTCCCATTCTTTACAGCTACACGTGGATCTTCATTTTACCTGCTGCCGATGGAAAACTAGACAAATAAGTCTCACTGACTATTGATAGCTCATATTCATTTACCAGTCTTGCTGATCTATATCTAGCCATTGCCTTTTGTTTCAAATTTGATTGAAAAGCTGAGGTTTGCAAACATGTTTAAGCTTGTCAGACCTATGAATTTTAATAGGACATATGGAGCTCAGTGTTTTTTTGTGAAGTGGGTTTAAGTTCTGAAGGGATCATACATTTTTTTAAATGTGACAGGTCTAGGAATAAAACTCTTAGGTGTTACTGCAGTGCAGAGTATTTTTTAAGAACAATAATACTTGGAAAAATGCCTATTCCTATTTCTTCCTTCAGGAAATACACCCTGTCTCCTGCTGCCTCACAGTGTTTGTCTGTTTTCATATGTACTGCTACACTTTTATTGGTCTGAAACAGTAGCTCCTGACTACCATTTCTGATTTCAAAGCAGGTGTTGATTCCAGCAATTTCCCGAGATGTTTTTTTTTTAAAGTTAAAAATCGTACCAGAATTGGGTTCTTGGATATGACTGAGAGGAAATGGCACAAATTTGCTGCTGTTTAATTCTGAACACTTCTAGGAAAAAAAAAAAAAACAAACAAACCAAACCCCAAAACCAACCAAATCCAAAAAAACAGTCCCTCCTTAAAACTTTCTTTCAGAAAAATTTACCTAAACCCTCCCCCCAGGTGATTTTTGTTGCAAACAGCGTTCTTGATGCCTGTTTCTTTCTCTTACAAAAGCACAATTAACTTCTTCAATGCAAATAATGAACCTCAAATCATACAATATGTATGATTTTATTCTAAAAATGGATCCAGCTGCCTTAGAGATTTGTAAATGCTGGAATAATATATGAAATCATCTTTTCCAGTGCCCCATAAAGGTTAGACTTTTCCATTGAGAGATGTCAGCTAAGGTGATTATGCTGTAAGCAGACTAAGCCTTGGGATTTCAAAGCAGATCTCAAATGTATTTAGTAAGCTTAATTAGCTCACTTTAAACAGGAATTTGCCATTTTCTTAAAAGAAGAGCACATTTATATTCTTTATAATATTTCTATAGGACCAGTTCAAGGTAATTAAATGGAAAAACAATGTAATAAATTCTTGGAAAGAATCCCCTGTAAATATTGGTTTATCATTTGGCATTCTCCTCTCATTTCCACCGGATACCAGTGGGATTTGTATATCCGCTTCCTTTATGTTTCTAATTAAGAAACCACGTCAGATTTGCAGAAAACCTACACAATCTGTCACTTTGACTGCTGAGGAACGGGCATGCTTCCCTGACCCCTATCCCCATCAATCTGAATAGATCCAATTTCATTGATTTATATCGAACAGAATTTCATTGGTGGCTACTGCATAAATCTGCAGTGACTTTCATATTTTGTTTCACCTAAACGATGATTGGGTGGAATGTGTCTGTTTAAAAGTGACCTTGTTCCAATTTTTGAACTTTGGTTTATAACAGGGGTAAAAAAAGGATTTAGTCATTTTCATTCCCAGAGAGTCATAAAAGTCATCACTGAGTTTTGCAATGTATTTGGTCCATTTAAACTTCCCCCCCCCCCCCCCCCCCGGTCTGACATTTCACCATGCTTAAAATGCAATTTATTCAGAAAGTGGCTTTAATAAATGTTAGATGATGATTTAGGATAGGATAATTTCTGTTTTTCAAAACAGTGTGTCTTTGTAAAAAATGCCTTGTGCCAGCACCACACAACTGACAAAGCCAAGTTGAAGTGCCTTAGAATTTTGAAGATATTTTGTTTGCTTCCTTGTAAATGTTGAGATGAACTCTTCCTCTGCATTCACACTCACAAGAAGCTCAGGGGCCAGGGGGGTTGCAGGGCTATAGCGCTCCCTGTCTTGCTAACAGTGCCTGGCATGTTGCATTCCCATCCCCATGAAGCATTCACTTCCCTGGTTGGCACCTAGAAACGTAACTAAACAGTGTGGGCAGCTGCATGACAGTGTTTGAGCCTGGTTCCTAGCCTGGGCTGATTTTTCCTTATAGCTGTAGTGGGTGTTGCTGCATGGGGTCCCACCAGAGACAGGGCATAGAACTGAGGAGGAAGCAGCAGGGGTGATGTACCTCACCTCTTCAGCTCCTTGGCTAATCCTGTGTTCTCTGACACACGTGTTTTGAAATGACACTTCACACCCCTTACTCACATTACACTCACTGGCTTAGGTGGAGCAGGCAGCCACCGACTACTTCCCTCAGCCCAGGGAGTACGTTTATCATCCACAGTGTGAATTAGGATTCCTCTCCCAGCTTCAGGACCAAAACCCCTGCTGGTTTATTCCAGCTCACCTTCCAGCTGCAGAAGGAATTGTGGTGTCAGCCTGCTGGGTTGCTGCACAGATGACCTGCTGAACCCCAAGACCAGTCAAATCAAACTGAAGCTCAGTTTACCTTAGTAACAATTGAATCTCCTCTGCATGAATTTGAATCCCAATGTCAAAGCCAGCTTTCCATGAGGCATTTTTAACGAAGTCTTTCAAAACACCTCTTTTTGCTTCTAGAAGAGAATATTTAGGTCAATCTTTGGTACTTCTAAAGATAACTTTTTTTCTTGGTGGTTTATTCAAATGAAGTTTTTTAAGTTTTTTGCATTCTCAAATGCTTTCCTTCTGGTCACAGTAGTGCCAATGCCCCTTCCAAAGCACAAGTGCAATTTTTGTTAGTGCAGAGTGTGCTGCAGGAAGCACTTGTGTAGTGTGAGATTTCATTGCAAGAATCTGGAAAAGTTAAAACTTTTCTAGTATTGTTTTAAAAGCATGTAGGAGATGGATCACCACTGGGTTCCCCAGGTTCCAGGAGCCGGGTTCCCTGCCAGAGGTTAGGTAGCTAGTATTTAGCATGCTATCACTCTCCTTAATTACAGGTACTGCAAAATTCCTCATCTAGATTAACATGTTATATGTAATTACTTTCTGTCCCGGAGTTCTGCAACATAAACTACTCACTTTAATATGTCTAAAAGGATAAACAAAAATTTTTACTCCAAAGTTGCAAATGCCACTAAACTATCATGTAATTTTAACCTTTACCTTTCTTTAACACTGATTGTTTTCTTAGTGTCTATCTACATTGGTCATATGTCTTCTCAACATCTAGTGTTGCTTTGCAAACATAAACATTACTGAATTTTGACCAGCAACAGATCCCAGGGTTGGCCAGATGGTTGCATGAATATGCCTTGATGTTATAAACATAACTCGTATATGTGAATATCTATTTTAATCTTTGCATTCTTTCCCCTTTGGATTCAGACCAAAAGGGGAGAGAAGCAGCAATAACAAGGTGTAGATGTTTCTTTGGGTATACTTTGACTCCAAGCACCTGCAGAAAGCCCCTGAGCATTAGGGTCTCTCTTTCATTAGCCCACCTAGGGCGATACAGCAACAGCCGGGAATACAGCGTAGAAGCTCTTGCACATGCTTGGAAGTGGCGTTTGAAGTTGCTCAGGAATGTGCCATATGCTCAATCTGCCTGACAGACGCTTGGCCGCTGCCTGTGCCTGGCGCTAACAAGAACAAGGGTAAGGCAGAGAGAGGAGCAGATGCACAAACATGAGACAGACCCCACACACCATGGTTCACATGCCCTTGCCTGGCACCTCCTGCCATGGCTTGGTGTCATCTGGGAGCCATGGATGAGCCAGCAACTTTCCCACAGTTTAGGAGCCCTGCCAGCCCTCCTGTATGAGTGGTGTGTGGCAGGCCTGGGAGCAGACATGGGGAGGGAAGATGTACTCTTCCAGGGGCCATGGAGAGGAAACATGTACTCTTCCGGGGGCCATGGGGTGCAGGTGTGCTCTAAGCAGTTACCTGCTCCTTGGTCCCAGCCATGGGGACAAACTTTCAGGTGGAAGTTTGAAAGCAGCTGAAGCCCTGTGAATACTTTGATCCTAAGGTAATATATCTTTAAAAAAGTACCCAAAGTTAATACCCTGGGGATGGATGCTGAGGGCTGTGAAGATTTCCTCTTTGTTTGCTGACAGAGCTCTGAAATATTTGGAAAAGAATGATTATTTTTATCAAGCTGAAAAGTCCAGGGCTATGCAGTATGTTCGTACTCTTGAGACTGAGGAATTATCTCTGACACTTCAGAAGAGATCTTGTATGCAGGACAGTACAAATGTTATGCTGGAGACACATTTAAATGTGTGCAGCAGTGATAAAATAGGGACGTCTGCATAAGGAATACAAAATTTATATGTTTGTAGTGTCTACTTAAAAGAGGGAAAAAGGCCTGCAGCTTACCTTGGCTCTGCTCAGCCATGGCCAATGGGTTACAACAAGGGCAAGAAAACGTTGCGAGGCTGCAGGTGGAAAATATCCTGCCACTGCTTTGCACACTGCAAAGAATAGCAACAGTTAACCTCAGCTGAGAAAGTTGGGGCTGTTCCGCCTGGAGAAGAGAAGGCTGCGTGGAGACCTCATAGCAGCCTTCCAGTATCTGAAGGGGGCCTATAGGGATGCTGGGGAGGGACTCTTCATTAGGGACTGTATTGACAGGACAAGGGGTAACGGGTTAAAACTTAAACAGGGGAAGTTTAGATTGGATATAAGGAAGTTCTTACTGTAAGGGTGGTGAGGCACTGGAATGGGTTGCCCAGAGAAGTTGTGAATGCTGCATCCCTGGCAGTGTTCAAGGCCAGGTTGGACAAAGCCTAGGGTGATATGGTTTAGTGTGAGGTGTCCCTGCCCATGGCAGGGGGGTTGGAACTTCATGATCTTAAGGTCCTTTCTGACCCTAACTATTCTATGATTCTACGTTCATTAAAAATAAGCCAGCAGGCCACAGTCAGAAAATGTTGATTCTTGCCATCCAAAGGAGCGTGACCAGCAGGTTGAGGGAGGTGATTTTCCCCTCTACTCTACTCCTGTGGGACCCCACCTGAAGTACTGTGTGCAGCTCTGGAGGCCTCATCATAGGAAAGATATGGACCTGTTGGAGGGGCTCCAGAGAAGGCCCACAACAATAATCAGAGGGATGGAGCACCTCTGTTGTGATGAAAGGCTGAGAGGGTTGGGGTTGTCCAGCTTGGAGAAGACTCCAGGGAAACCTTATTGTGACCTTTCAGTTCTTAAAAGGGGCCAAAAAGAAAGATGGAGAGATACTTTTTAGCAGGGCCTGCTGTCGTAAGGTGAGGGAAACCAGTTTTAAACTAAAAGAAGGAGATTCAGGCTGGATATGAGGAAAAAACTCTTCAAACTGAAGGTGGTAAAACAGTGGCAGAGGTTGCCCAGCGAGGTGGTAGATGCGCCATCACTGGAGACACTCAAGGCCAGGCTTGGGGTCCTGGGCAGCTTGATCTAGTTGAAGATGTCCCTGCTCATTGCAGGGGGTTGGACAGGATGACTTTAGAAGGTCCCTTCAAAAACTGCTCTATGATTCTATGGTTCTATAAAAGCTTTACCACCATCCCAGCAAACTGATACCTGTGATGTCTCTGGTTGCCGCATGGTAATCCACAACACAACAGCAAATACTGCCAGCAGCGGTTCTTACCCTCACTGGGCTGTGTTCCCCTGCAGACCAGGGCTGGCAGTGTGGGCAGCTGGCTCTGGGTGGCCTTGCCTGAGCTGGGGGCTTGGGCCAGGGGACCTCCAGAGACCCCTTTCCACCTCAGCCTCTCTGCCTAGGGTGGCTGTGCATGTGTGGGGTGCAAGGTGTGGGGTACGCGCTGTGGGGCACAAGTGCTGTGCCTACTCTGAGGTGGGCATCCTGGATGGGTGGGGGAGCAAGCACAAGCAGGCCTTTGGGAGCCACTTTTAGCATTAATAACAACTTGTTGCTTAGTTCTGCAATTCCCTGTGCCTGTAAATTAGAGATAGCAATGACACATGAAGAATGAGCATTGCATGTGCTACTTTATCTTAAAATTAATAGACTCCGGGCAGATATCTGTGCAGCAGTGCACAGAAGCTAGTTCACCATATGGGATAGATTAGGTCCTGCGCCTTCTCCCTGAAACCAAGGGGTGAGGCGAGCTGTGGATTAAGGCAGGATCTGCAGCTGCTGCTGCTACAATGGGATTTTCTCCTCCTCTGAAGTTTATCTGCTGCTCCTGTCCTTCTCCAGAGGAAATCTTCTTTTGACTGAAGGCTCATCAGAAGCCTTCAATGCGCTTCTGGTTGATGGTACTTTGGGGTAAATGTTTCACAGATCTTTTTGAGGGGAGCAATAAACTTTTTTGCTTTAAAGTGTTTTGACTGCAGGTTTTTCAATAAAGACTAATTGAGACATTTTAAGCTTTAATAGATTGAATTATGGATGTTGGGCTTCTGCCAAATAATTTGTTCTCAATTATCTCTAGAACCAGGGGATTCATGTGGAAACATTGAAGTAATGTCAGCATGTGAGAGAAGGGATCAGAAAGAGACTTTGCACTGGATGCAACTGAGAGAACGAGAATGGGGCCACTACAGCATGAAAAATATGTTAACATTTTAAGCTATACCTGTCCTCCTGGCAGAGTGCATGTGATGGGCCTGATGATCTGCATGGGTACATGCGGGTCCTGATTCATCCCTGGCTTATCCTGTGTTTGCACAGGGTTCCCTGAGGTCAGATCCCGTGTACATTAGTAACACTTACATAATGCAAACTCTCCTATAGGCATTGTACTTATCAATACATTTTTGGAAGGGCTGATATTGACACCCATTTAAAAGTCAGTGAAACTGCCTTATTTCCAAAGCTATCTTTAAAAAAACACAACGGTGTGAAAAGAATGGTTTTCCCTTGCCTGTGATTGATTATTTCATGTTATGTTATGTGTGTGACCTCATTGATGTAAAGTCAATTGCAAAGTGGTATATGTTCTTGGTCCCACTAGGAAATGCGCCAAAAACATTTTTGAAAACCCTCTGAATTATCAAATCATGTAAATAAGAATAAAGGCTTTTAAAAATCAGTACTCAATACATGAAGCAAGAGAGACAAACCCAGTAACTTCAGCTTGAAAGTCATCTCAAGATAATTATTCTCTTGGGTAACTCAACCATGCTACCCAAAATGTGAGAAATCTTGCTAAATGGATTTTAGCAAATTTGTGCAAATAACCTTCAACAATCACTGGGGCTGTTTTAGGATTGTAGTATATTAGCCCCAAGGGTTGACAAATGTTTCACCCTTGTGTCTCATTTTGCTTATATGTAGTCACTTATTCTCCTTTTGTGTATTTATTGCTCAATTTCTTGTTTACTCCTGTGGAGAGCTCTTGAATATTTATATTTTGTGTCACTGTCAAATTTGGAGGCTTCATTTCCAATACTTGGTTAAGCATCAGTTAAAATTTTGCTTTCCAGTTGTATTCCTCCATTCTAGTTAGACATGTGCTTTCTGCTAATCTGGCCACTTAGGCTGGTCAAAATTAATTGCTTTGACATTTTCTATGAACAGCCTTTTGCAAACACTATTAGAACATTTTTTACATTATTTCTCTAACAAAATCAGTAATGGATGAAAAGTAGAATGTGAAATCAGGCGATTAACACAAGTTAAATGGACTAGTTTGCCAAACAGTACAAAACTTTTCCTGCAGCCTTCTGCAGAACTGAAGAATGCATCCTCCTAGTATTACTTTATTATTTTTCTTAATTTGCTTTAAATATCCATCCTCACTAACCATGAAGGGTGTTCCCCATTGTGTAATATCTGCTTTGAGCAAGAGTTTGTGTGAAGTGACTGTCACAGGTCCTTCCAGTGTTATGACTGAGCAGTAGTCAGTAGCTGTGAAATAAACAAGATTCATTATTTCTTTCTTTTAGTTAAATTGCTTTTATTTAATATTTATTATTGTCATTTAATGTGTATACGTATCTACTAAGAAGTGCATCCACCGCTGCTTCATGTTTTTCTTGACTGGTCCTAGCTATACAAACCAAGAAGGGACATACTTTTAACTGCTGTGCCCTGTTTATCATCTTTTCCCATGTTTCTCAGTTCAGTTTCTGAACTCCTGTTGGAGAAGGACCAATATCTTCCCATCCTTGTTGCCACTCGTATGAATAAAGGCCATTTATGCATTTGCTACAGCACTCTATGGCACTTGGGATAGGAAGGCTGAAAGTGACTTGTCTGTCAGGAAAGGCGCTGTTCGTGATTCACTTAGGAATTGTGGAGTCTGTGGCCTTCAGACAGCTTGGGAAAATGAGGTTCAAGAGGTCCTTATCACCAACACAACTGAACATTAGTCCTGCAGTTGATTTTTCCTTTGGCTCTATGAGCAGCTGCAGAGGTTTCAGGGAGTCACAGAGGTGTCTCAGCCTCACCTGGTCAATACCAGCCCAGGTTTGAAGGAGGGAGATTAGTCACAGGATCTGCATATTTCCGCAGGTCAACATATGTCCTGCAGCCCACTCCAGCCTGCAATGGAGAGACTGGGTGTCTGAGGAGCTATAGACCATGCTCACATGGGAAGTAACATGGGATACCTGCATGTCAAGGTTCCGGCAGGCATTCTGGCAGCACGTCAGCCCCTTATCAGGGTAATACCAAAGCATGTACCTGTGCCTCCACTGCCCTGAATCTGCTGGGACAAAAGATGGCTGTGGTCTGGGAAGGAGATATGGTGTGGCTGGACCATCCTTGCACTGAGACTCCAAAGTGGGCTGTGCACTGTTCAGCTTTCTGTGAAAAGCATGTGGTTGAACTGTCCTGGAGCTCAGAAGCCTCAGCTCTGCAAGGCCTGCCAAATTGAGAGTATGGAGGTGGTCTTAATCTGGTCCTGCAAGGTCAGGAAGACTGTTCGCTTCTGCAAGGGTGCAACAGAGTAATCCAGAACTGATGAAAGGCTTTAGCAGGCATTTCATCTCATCAACCTGACAAGAGGAGGAGCAATAATGAGAAAGATAGTTTGTAGTCTTACTTAGACTGGATATCTGGGTGTCAGTGCTTAGGGCACAGTGCCCCAGCCAGATGGAGCAGCAAGGCAGATGACACCTCACAGCATGGATGCTTTGCAAGAAGCCAAAAGGATAATAAAAGTCTCTGAGTCTTTGGACATGATGTTGGCATTATCTGGTGATCATTACAGAGATTAGAATGATGCTGAAAAAAAAAAAACCTAACAACCACGTTGTGTTAATGAAGTTCACAAAGTGAGAAATTACCTCTACCTTTTCTTCGGTAGCTTTGGCTCTGTGTCTTTCTGTGCAAAATATTGCAGCAGAGTCTGTCGTTACAGCATCCTTCAGCACAAATGCTGCCATGCCCTTCTGTTTGTCTTTTGGCAGCTGAAAGTGTTAGTAATGAAAATTAAAACCACACGCTGCTCAATAATTAAAAATAACAGTAGTTGGACTCAAGTATCTATACAAAATAGGAACCTAATGCTTGCTTGAAAATCCTGTATGTTCTTCTAATGTTATTTACCTACTAAAGGTAGTCAGTTTATGCTGTCAGCCCATGTGGTTGACTACTGTTCACTCTTGACTTCTAGCACACACTTGTAACTTTTCAAAAGAAATTTTTCTTAATGGGTTTCTTAAAAAAAGATCTCTTCAGAAATACTGTACAGCAGTCCAAGCCCTCAGCTTATGCAAATTGCTCCAGGTCCATTGACTTCATCAGAGCTACAATGATTTACACCAGATGGCCCACCATGTTTGATATTATTACATTAAGGTATTAGCATAAGCATAATTTGCTTTGTACTTTTCTTTATCAGTAGTATTTGCTTTCTATCAGCTTCAGTGGACTTTTGCAGCCTTCACTCAGGGGGAATAAAATCCATGCCATGTGAGTAATCATGTTCTGTAAAGGATAAATATCAAACTATTACCTACTAATATAAAACTTATTTGGGAAAGGTCTTTTAGTATTAAGCTATGTTTTGAGCAGATTTGTTGTAGTAAAGAGTTATCACTGTGACTGGAGTGGTTTGTTTTTTTTTTTTTTTTTTTGTGTAAGAATATTGTATTTTTCTGTTTTACAAAAAAATGTGTCTAATTTGAAATGCACACCTCTATAGTAAATGCAGTCTATGTAAAATCATACATTTCATCTGCATTTCCTCTTGGCATGAGCATCTTCTTTAGTTTATAGATATAAAATCATAACTAGGTTGTCTTAGACTATAGATAAGGAATTCTGTCTGGTGTAGTAAAGGGATATACAGTTAAAGTTCTTTCAGAAATAGACTGTAGCTTTCCAAAGATGGGTTTTTGGTTTGGCATATTGACTTTGCATTTGTAAGACAAATGTAAGAGAACATCTGGTTTGTTTTATCGTTAATTCTGGGAATGTCCATTAATAATGCATTTTTGGGAATTGTTTTTGTTATTCCTGGAGAGCACTGTAATGAACAGTCCTATGCTTGTTTGGCCGGGAGACACACTTCAGTTTAGAGGTTGTTTTGCAGACTTAATTGTATTAGTTGCTATCTCCTTTTTATTGCCAGAAAGTGTGCACTATTAGAATAAATTGCTGAGAAATCTGCCAATAGCCATTATGGAAAACTAAACTTCCATCTAGTTTAGAGAAGAGGCGTTTTACCTTTTTTTTTTTGTTGTTGTTAAATTAAATTGAAAAATTTTATTTTTCCCCCTGTAATTCTGGCCTGTATTCATACAACCTCAGGAAAAACTTGGTATTAGTAACACACACTTTTTTTTATTCCCAGTTATCAGTCTAGCTATGAAACAGTTATGAGTGGATAAATTGTTCTCGCTGTTGGCAGGAAAATGAGACATTGAACACCTCAATGTCCTTCTAGAATGCCTAGTTCTACTGTAGCCACAATCATAGAATCATACAGTAGTTAGAGTTGGAAAGGACTTTAAAATCATCTAGTTGCAACCCCCTGCCATGGGCAGGGACACCTCACATTAAACCATATCACCCAAGGCTCTGTCCAACCTGGCCTTGAACACTGCCAGGGATGCAGCATTCACAGCTTCCCTGGGCAACCCATTCCAGTGCCTCACCACCCTAACAGTGAAGAACTTCTTCATTATTTTCAATCTAAACTTCACCTGTTTAAGTTTTAACCCGTCACCCCTTGTCCTGTCACTGTAGTCCCTAATGAAGAGTCCCTCTCCAGCATCCCTATAGGCCCCCTTCAGATACTGAAAGGCTGCTATGAGGTCTCCACGCAGCCTTCTCTTCTCCAGGCTGAACAGCCCCAACTTTCTCAGCTTAACTTCATACAGGAGGTGCTCCAGTCCCCTGATCATCCTCATGGCCCTCCTCTGGACTTGTTCCAACAGTTCCATGTCCTTTTTATGTTGAGGACACCAGAACTGTGCACAATACTCCGAGTGAGGTCTCACGAGAGCAGAGTAGAGAAATGCCAGATTGCATAACTCCATAAATTGAAGTAAGTTTTTTCCAGGTTGGTTGGGCAAGCAGTGGTACATGTTGGGTTGTGATTGAACGCCCCCTGTACGGCAGCCTGTCATGGCTAAGCAAAATCTGGAGCTCCCATCACATCACTAGGTAAAGGAGCTATGGGACTGAGGGCTGGAAAAACTCTATTATCTGGTAGTTAGGAGCAGATTCAGAAAACGTAGAGTCTATTCCCAGTTTTGGTCTGATGTGTGATCCATGCTAAGTGTCTCTACTTTATTTATGGAATTGCAATAATGAATCTAGTCTGAAACTAATTAAAATAACATGAGATACTTTCCCATAACTTCCTGGGCCTCAGATCAGACCCACACACATACCTTGTGGATTTCTACCTCATGTCTGTTGAGGGGTAAACACTAAACCTTCATCCTCATTCCCTTCTGTTTTGATTCTGTTTATTTACCTAAGGAAGAACCTCCCATAGACATCAGCTGAGCAGTGAGGGGCAGCCAGCAGTGGCACGGTGGTGATATTAGCCACCACAGCAAACCACACCACAACACGCAACTGAACTACCACTGGTCACACCTGGGCTCTCATGCCAGTGGGAAGGATCAGATCTAGATAGTTCAACCACCATTTGTTAAAGAAACAGGGATTTTTTTTGTTTTTACACTTTTATTTTTAAACTTGGATTGGCAGCCTTCTTTTCGCTGCATTTTTCCTTGAAAAGGGGGAAAGTTTCTTCATTGGCTTATGCATTCTACCAGCCCAGCAATGTATATGGCATCACTTACTGCACTGATTTTATATTTTTCCAAGTATAGCAGCCTCTGAAGAGATCAGCAGCTGGGGAACATTTTGGATATCCAGATTCCTAATGACCCCAGAGTAGTATTCCCAAACCTCTTGGCAGTTCCAAATTTCATGCCAAAAGTTGCAGGCATCTGTCTTACATTTTGAACATTTGTCATCAATATTCTTATTTAATTTAAACATCCGCTTAGGGGGGTCATGTATTCTCAGTGAATAAAATTAGCTGCATGTAACCAATCTGTGAATTTGAGTTTAATCATAGAGCTCCGGTCTGGTTACAGATGTCTTTGTCCAAGGACTGTAGTTTACTACCGAATGCCTTCCCCATTAGCTTTGGGGTTATCAAGCAAGGATTTATACCATGTAGTAACCTTTTTCCTTTCTAAATACATAACTGAATGCTCTCACTGGGGGGATTAAATTCAGGCTCTCTGAAAGACCTACAGCTGGTTATCTCCTTTAGCAGTCACTTTGCAATCCACACTAAGGTGAGGGGCAGGGCATGGTCTCACTGCCTCAGGAACACAGCAAAGATCAAATTGCCAATGAAAGTCACAATTCAGTTCCTGCTCCCCATTCCTCCTGGGGGGAGGAACAAGGTTGCCACCATCTATTTTCTGGGTCACTTTATTACCTGCTCCCATCCTCTCAGCTGCATTGGCTGAAGCTTCGGGTACACTGAGTCAAAGCTGCACTAGCTCCTTTGTGTCTGCCTCTGCTGCTCCATTGCTTGTGCTGCCTGCCCACTGCCCTGTGCAGGTGCAAGAAGGAGGTGTGCGGATGAGTCTGTGGAAAATGCCTGCGTTGCCTCTCTCTTAAATATTATTGTTAGGATGTGGTAATTGGTCCCAAACTCCTCAAATCATTCTTTGTATCATAAACATCCTCCACAGATGTGATTCCCAGTTCTTCACATAGCAGAAGTTAATTAATGCATCACTGCAGTTCATTTAAGCAGAATGATAGCTTTGATGTGACAGTAATGGCAGTGTGCTAACAGTGCATAAACTACAAACATTTTAATTAATGTTCTTATTTGTAACGTATCAACATTCCAAAGGAAAAGGCAGAAACAAGATCTGATATTCAGCCTCTGCTCTCCATCCCGGTGTAAATAATGTCAGTTTGTACAATGTTTAGCGCATAGCATATGAGCCATCATGAATGATGACCTGTTCTGCAGATGAAACTGTAGTCCATAAGCTAGACTCTCTCACTGTCATCATTACATCCAGAACCAATCCTTCTTAAGGAAGAAATCTGTCATACAGCTCTCAGCGCTGAAGTGTTTGATTGTGGTTCCCACATCTCCAGGAATGTCCAGGAATAAGTCCATTGAATTATGCATAAAACCAGCTGATTTTGATATAAAGTCAGTAAGAGGTAAGGATGAAGTGAATCCATCTCTGCTGTGATGATACATACAGGTTTTCTTTCCCTGAAAGTCGTTGAATTTCTGAGTGAATACTGAGTTTCCCTGTGGAGTGGCATGGTCTCATTCCTCCTCAAGTATTAGGAAAGATGGTGGCCCCAGAGAGCTTTGAGCTGCACTGTGAAGGCCCAATGTACCAAACTGAGTCCAAATGACATGGTGACTACTTGCTGTTTATTTTTCCTGAACCTTTGTATTTAAAAGCAATACAAAACTTTCAGACACATTTGAAATACTGGAAAGATGCAAATATGTGAATCCTTGTCTTTAGGAATTGCTCTAGATGTAATTAATTAATTTGCCTAGAATTAATTAATCTGTTGTGATAATAAATTCGTGCAGAAAGTAGAAATCAAGGATCATGAAAATTACTTTGCTAAGGGATACATGAGGAGCTAAATGACTCATGCGTGTGAGCTGGGGAGCAAATTAATCCTCCTTCAGGTAATCCTGACATGTCTTCCAAGATACATACTCTTCAGACATTCATTAACATCACCAGACCAGAAGTGTTATTACTCATTACAGTGGATTTAATTCAGTTCTGGCTTTTGCACTGTCTGCATTAGAAAGCTCTCAGGAGCTGAACAGAGGCTGCTCAGTGTGGTAGGTAAGCAGGTGGAAGCCAGAGAAACATTGTATTTATCTTCTTCATTCATCAGGGCCTGACAGAAGAGCGTAGACCTGTAATTTGGGGAATAAGCCTCCATCAGCGCTTAGCTGGCTGACAGCAGGTGGGTTTCTCTTGTGCATTATTCCACAGAAACCTTTCTAAGATAAACTGGAGCTACATCAGGAGATGGTTTCCCTCTGCACCTTCACAGCCACAGTACAGCCCTCAGTGTGCCCCAGAAAAAGGCCAAAATTCTTCAAAATCCCATCTGGGAGCTGTCTGAACTCACACTATCAGCAGTACCTGGGAGGTGTCTGATGTTTTGTACCAGATATGTGCTGTGCTAGGCTGCATGACACCTCTTGCATCCCAAACTGGGCTTTTCCTTTCCCCTCCTGGTTTCCCTGTTGCCCATTCAGGCACTGCCTGAGAGCACCTACTTGTCTCCCACCCACAAGGCCCTTTCCTCTTGTCCCATCCACTGCAGCAGATGGACAACCCATCTCCTGGGATGTAGGGCTCTGGCTTACAAATCTGTAACTGCTCAACTGGAGATAGCCTGGTTTCCCATCTCACTTGGTTCCCTGGGGTACTCTTTTTCTCACCTTTTTTGCTCACCTGGTACTCCCTCTGTTTCCACTGCTCCAGGCTGTTCCACTTTCTATCAATTTACTATATAGTCATTAGAATGAAGCTTGGACCCTGGTGACTTTTATATTCCACTAGCAGTCTCCCTGCTGAGATTAAAGCCAGTCCTGCATTTTCCTTCTTTGCTTCTTTCACTTTCATCTGTCTGTGACTAATGCAAATAAAGTCAGAAGACAGATTTCATGTTCTCTCTTGATTTCGGAGTGAACACCAGCAGCTCTACTGTTATATATAAAAGACATCGAGCTCCTCTTCTTCTGTACTGTGGGAAGAAAGGAAAGATTCACTCTTATTCATTCTATGGCTCCCAGGAAGAGATGGATGTCACATACTACATTTTCTGAGGGCTGAGGGTTATTCTGTACCCTTCTCTGATGCTTTTTTCTGTTATCTTGAGCATGCATTGGATCTGTGATTTGAAGCTTGATGCTGAGACACCTGAATTCTTACAGGTATGTAATCTGCTTGGACAAGAAGCAGAGAGATCTAAACTCTCCTCCACATCACCCCACTTCAGCCCAGCATCCCTGAATCAGCCAGAAGCAAAGTGAGAGGTCTCCTAACGTGGGAGCAGATGTGAGCACTGTTTTGCCGTGACAGCCATCCCATCAGGGCCAGTGGCCAAGGCACAGGGTAGGGGTCCCTGCTGGTATCTGCCTCATGGCAGCTGCTGGATGGGTGCTCAGGAGTCCTTCAGCTGGGATCTAGGGGCTCAGTGAGGAACAATGAGGCTGTCTGCAGCAAAGCAAGGTCTCAGAGGCTCCTGAAAGGAAGGAGCTGTGAGTAACAGTGAGGATGACATAAGCTATCATGGCACAGGAAACCTATCCCATCCCATCCTGCAAAAACACCAAGGAGCTCTGCTTTAAAGACTTTTATTTACTCCGTATCATCCAGACATTCCAAGATTTCTCCTATTTACTGAATTTAATGTTTGGTTCGTTATTTTGTTCTGTAATAAAAAAATGCTTTAGGGATTGGAGGTCTTTTGGTACGCTGCCCTCACAAAAAGTCTGGAGCAGCCTCACTTCAAACTTCTTCCCAGTTCAAGTCCCATCACAGCATTCAACAGGGAATTGAAGAGCTGGATATATTTCTCCTGTCTCCACGCTTAGCTCACTGTCTAGATTTATGTCAGCTCAGAGAAGCTAGGATAATTTAAAAGCTGGAAATTTAAAAAGCTGGAAAATAATGTCATCTGTTTCAAAACAGCCCAGTGGACCTGGGGTTCAGTACATGTGGGGTTTGTGGTCTGGACAGGGTATGTATCTGCTCTCTTTAATGTCATTCTCATGGTTGCTAGGACAATGCTGAACTTCCAGAGACTTTTCAGGCAATCTCAGTAGTCTTCTCAGTCCTGCCAAAAACTGGTCTCAGAATTAATACATTTTGTCTCTCAGCTGTTGACTTTTCTTTTAAAGCTGCTAGACTAAAAATATATCCATTTTTATTAGCTGTGATAGTGACTTGGACAGGCAAGCTCTAAGTACAGTTTGGATGCCCCTGGCTAAGGAAGGTATTTGGTGCTGCATGGATTCTGTAATGCTTTTGAATGAAGTTACTTGTGCTCTAATCTCCTCTGGAAACCCCACAGCCATAGGATTATAACAACATCTCCAAATCATAATAACATGCCTGAATCAAATTCTTAGGTTCTCTGCTGAAGCATGGAACAAAGACAGGTATCTGAAGCTGACATCGCCACCTTGGGCAGACTCTCTCCCTGCAAATGGAATATGCTCAAGGCAAAGGATGTGTTCCAGATCACATACTTTGCCTTGCAGTGTGAAAACCAGCCTCTCTCCTGCATGGGGCCTTCAACTCTCCTCTGAAAGGCAGTGTGAGCAAGACATTTGGAAATCAGTCTGTGGCCACTTCCTTCTGTCAAAATACAGCAACTCCTTTTGGTTCTGCTTCGTGGTTCCAGGCCAGGTTTGAAGGGAGGAGTTGGGCTTTGCTCTCCTACATCCTGGCAGAGGGAGCAATTTCTCTTGTAGGTGGAACAACTCAAGGAAATAATCAGGGGGCAGCTGGCAGGAAGGATACAGGCATGGGCTGTCCTGGTCTGCAGGTCCTGGTGCACCCTGGTATGAGCAAGGGGGTCACTGCAGCTCAACAGGACTGTGCAGACACCCGTTAGCAAACATTTAGCACTGTGAAAACTGAAACAAGAAATGTCAGTGCCTCCTGGGACATGTAATAGCTGAATTTCAGCTTTGGTCTTAGGTGTTTAGCCTGGGACTGAAGAATAATTTTCCTCTTCTCTGTGTGGTGCTACTCTCTTTAAGATTATTTCAAACTTGTCAAGTTGGATTTCTTGTTATTTTTTTTTCTTTTCTGAAACTGGTAACCATAACTAATTCTTGAGCTTTCTGATCTGTAGGAACTTCATTGCCATGAATCATTGAGCCATGGAATGGTTTGGGTTGGAAGAGACCTTAAACCTCATCCAGCTCCTAGCCCTCTGCCATGGACAGGGACACGTTCCACTAGACCAGGTTTCTCCAAGCCTCGTCCAACCTGGCATTGAACACTGCCAGGGATGGGGCAGCCACAGCCTCTCTGGGCAACCTGTGCCAGCACCTCATCACTCTCACAGGGAAGATTTTTTTCCTCATATCTAATCTAAATCTCCCTTCTGCCAGTTTAAAGCCATTCCCCCCTTGTCTTGTCACAACACGCTCTTGTAAAAAGTCCCTCTCTAGATTTCTTTTAGGCCCCCTCGAGGTTCTGGAAGGATGCTACCAGGTCTCCCCTGAGCCATCTGCTCTCCAGGATGAAATGCAAGTGTGACATTATGCCTGCAGTAATAGAGATGATTTACATGAATGCTGGCCTTTTTGGTTAACAATTGCAAAGGGTGAGGTGCAAAGGCCTGTATGTATTACAGAATGATGTAATTTTCACACTAGGATCTCTTACAACACATGACATGATTTTCCATGGCACAAATTAAATTATTAGTAGATAAAATAATGCATTAACTAAATGGAAACAGTAAATTGTGTGAGAAGACCAGGGAAAAGGTTGCAGCCAAGTGCTGTGTGATTTGTCTTGTCACTCCTCATATATCTAGTTAGCTACGAGCACTTCTGTTGCCTGCTTGAAGCTACTTGAGAGCAAACTTTGAGAAGGTCCACAGATATACGAGCAAGGGGAGAGCTCTTACAGTCACACAGACCATGTGCTATGCAGTGCTCCTTTACTTGGGAGCAGGCAGCAGGGAAATAAACTGCTTTGGAAGTTTTCTCTCTGTGTAGTGATGGAGAGAAGTTATTCCAAAAGGAAGTGCAGAATTGGCCAGTATTAGGAGAAAAGGATCATGATCAGCTGTGTGAGAGTTTCAGATAAGTGGAAGATGATGAGGCAAGAAGGTAAGGTCAGAGACCTCATGGAGGCAGGTCATTACAGACAGCTCTGAGCATGGTGTTGGATGCACCAAGAGCAGATGCTGCACTTACAGCAGTTTCCAACGAAACTGGAGAAAAGCTCCAGATGCTAGCTGCATAAAGGACAGCCAGGGCTCCTTAGGAGGACAGGGTGATGAGGTGATAATGGCAGAATCAAATGAAATCAAAGAACTGTTCTTTAAGAACACAGAGATTAGCTCTCACTTTATTTTGAGGGGAGAGCAACAAGTGAAAATGACAAAGTGTCCATATTTTGTCTGTTTTAAAGGAAGGCCACAGTACTGAAGCAAAATCTCTCCTGAGCTGCTGTTTCTTCCTCATGGTCCAGCTTCCTGCCTTGGGCTGCTTTAAGCTTGCCAAAGCCGCACACCTCCCACTTACCCTGGGCCTTTGCAGGGTGACTCACTGGAAACTGCTGCAGTGACTTCTGGTGCACGTTTTCTTACAGTGTCAGAGCTCCTTGCAAATTAAAAGGCTTCCTGTTCCTGATGCAACTCAGCCTCCTCTGAATGAAGGCGATTTTTTTTAATATTATCAGTATCACATCAGTTACATTTCTTTTCTGAAGCAGATTTGTGGCTGAGATAGGGAGATGGTCAGACCATCCACATATTTCCTTTTAGAGCAGATCCTTGTTTACAAAGCAACAGGTGATGTTTCTTATCATCCATAGAAGTACTCAGATGCTTTTATCTAGTCACATCAATGATTATTTTAAGTTCTCAAGACTTTTCTCCAAAAAAAGTTTTAAAAAACACACTATTATTCAGTTTTCATTCGGAGGGTAAGCCTGTAAAAAGCGGAATTTTTAATGGATAATTGGTGGAGGTTTAAGAAAGCATTCTAAGTGGATTTTATGATCAGGTGCTTCTTTATAGCCTTTATACTCACTGAGGGTAACAGATTCAATTTGAAGGGGGATATGAAGGTCACCGTAATATTGAAACACTATGGAATGAAGGCTTGACATAAAGGTTCAGCTGTAAAATGATGCCTACAACCTACTGAAATTCCTTTAGGCAGCACGGTTTACTAAGAACTGTGAATAAAACAATGTACAACCACTGCTTGACAAGACTAGAGGCTGCATCCCAGGGATGTGTTGCGAGAGGTAATTATGATTTTCTTTGGATATTTTCTACCTCCTTTGAGGTAATCATAAATATGTGACCTAATGGAAGCTGAGTAGCTCTCAGCTTTTGGGATCTGAAGTTTGGTTTACGTTCCAGATAGAAGTTCATTAAAGATTGTCTGACAGCTATCTTGGGACTCTCTCCTCAGCTGGTGGAAATTGGTGTAGCTCTGCATGATTCAAAGGATCTGTCTTTCCTCCCTCCTCTTGTGTGTAAACAGCCTCTTAAACTAATGAGCAGAGACCTCAGGTTCATGACACAGAAAGGGGAAGGAGATAAGATGAACTCGTGTAACATTCACATCTTGAGCCTTGGTTGTTTTGATATTTAGTGTTTCAGAAACAGAACTGCAGCACTTAGTGTGGGCTAAGGGTAGGTCTGAGTGGGGTAGGCAATTGTTTTCAGCACAAAAGGAAGAACGTCATATTTAGCAATTTGTATTATGCGCTCCTGGACCTAAATTTGTGCGTCTTGAGAGAAGGTTTACTGCATTAGCAGGGGCTGGATAGTGAAATAGGAGGTGCCTTACTAAATTTAGGATGTGCTTGATAATTTCTGAGGTATGGGGTGAGACAGAGCACAAAGGATATCTGCAGTGGGATTCACACCCTACACACAGAACTTCCTTTTCTGCACACCCCTCAAGCTTGTGCCATTTGTGCTTTGTTGAGTTCTCAGCACTACATCCATCACTGCTACCTGAGCAACCAGGATGAGACACCTGGCAAGGTGTCTTCTGCATGGGGACAGCATCTTCCCTGACTACCACCCTGCAGAGATGGTGGCAGTATCTGGAGTGGTGTAGAAAAACCATAGGGACTTCAAACGGCAGCAGCACAATTGTTTGTGGTTTACTCAGACTATGAAGTAGAGCTGGCAAAGATAACTTATAAATGGTTTTGTTTTTATTATATCTGATACCCATGAAGTTTAACTGGTTAGAAATGTACTTACATGCCAACTTACTGATTATTTAAAGCCAGAAACAAATAATCCTGCATGCTACATATGGCAATTAATAGCCTTTTAGTAGTCTTCAGGGCTGGTTTTCAGGAAATGATGTACTATTAACATTCCTGTAAAACCATTAGTCCTAAATGCATGTAATTGATGGTAGTACTAATCTCTGTAAAATGAACTGAGGCTGATTTATAAGTCTGATAATAAAATAGTTCAGTACGGGGCTTTGATCTAATAGCTGTGAAAACAGTACACACACCTTAAAGATTATCCTCACAGATATCCATCCACCTTTCAACTTTTACTAGCTTCAGAAAGGACAATTTGGAAGGGAAGTATCCCAGCTAAATACATCTTGATGGGGACAACCATTGGTCAGTTACACTTTATATTCCATCCAGTAGAACACTGATTCTGTTTTCAGAGATACTTTATTTCTTGCTATTGACTGAGATTAAAGAAAATAAACACCTTGTCTCTTTTCTGAACTAATATATCTGGTCAAAGATTTCACCTTCCTTGCATGTTCTGAAGTGTAGCAAACTGGCTTCTGTAGCATGATCTTTCTCCTGCAAAAGTATGCATACCTGCAATACTATCCATGGTAAATCCCTGGTTGTTTTGTTCTGTTGGATCCACACCCTGTGCCAAGTTTTTCTTTCCTTTTCTTCCTTCCTAATAGAAATAATTTTAAAACAAAAATTGGAAGACCCAATATTCACTTAGTTTTTCCATAGAATTGAAACAGTTTATTTTCCTATCTAAGTAAATACTTCCAAGTAATTTTAAGCACACTTAGTAAACTCACAAGATTGCATTCATAAAGCTAGAGAGAGATAGCAGTGTTCCCATATATGGCTCAAAATTTACAGTGTTTGTCAAAGAATCTTTCCTCTGTTTTCTAGGACTAGGACGTGATAGTGCACCACAAGGTTTTATGAACTGATTGTCTCAATCCTTTGAGATGAACATATTGTCCTTTGCATAAAAATGAATCATTTTCATAGTTGTTCAGTATGCTGACTGGCCCGTCTCCCTCCTCAGTCCCTATCTACCACAGCTTTTTCTTCCTCATTCAGGTAATGTGTAAGCAGTTTAGAGTGGAAAAGGTTGAGAAGAGGAGCTCCTCCTCTGCATACCTCCAAGTCTAGCAAGTAGGACACCCACATGGAGAGTGGGAGACCTCATGTCAACCCCCTGTGCTGAATGAGGCAGCAGGAGGACAGGAACTTGGATCTCTCACAATCTGTGTGCATGTTATTAACTGCTGGGTTGGACAGGACAAGCAGGGGAAGGGGAAAGCTGGCAGCACTGCTTTCTTCTTCTTCTGTGCATTCAGCATCTGAAATCAGCATAGCTGATTTGGAAATGTTGACGTCAACAGCTCCCCTTCCCTTCCCTTCCCTTCCCTTCCCTTCCCTTCCCTTCCCTTCCCTTCCCTTCCCTTCCCTTCCCTTCCCTCCCTATATATGTGTAATTTAAATTTTAAAGCTACTCAATGCCAACAAAGCAGTGGCTTTTGCAGAAAATGACTAAATATGAACAAAAAAATATACTAAATATCGTTATATATAAACAATCTTATTTAGATTGGTAACTTTGCTGACAAGCTAAAAGTTAGGCCTACATTTATCCACCTGATTGAATTAGTTCTTGAGTAACTGGAATGGAATTATTTTGTTTCAATAATGCAACTTTAAAGGTATGCAGTGTGGTATCAATCCTCAGAATTCATGTGGGTAACATGCATATGTCACATTGCAAGTTGTATTTACTTCTGATTGTTTTCTTCTGCTCTGAATGAAAGTATTTCTAACAAGGATCCAGATCTCTTTCTCTGCACAGTGAAACTGACGCTCACGCTACAGAAATACACTAAAACTGCCTCCAAAAAACCCTTTTGGATTTGTCATCACTCTTTGAGTGATGGTACTGGGAAGAATACTTCATGGTCAAGGTGACTTCAGACAGGAGGAGGGCTGAGTGAGCTTTGTGGCCACTTGCTAGCTGGATGTGCGCTTCACACACGGCTCTGCACTCATTAGTGACGTGTCTCTGCATGGCTGGCTCACCCACCCATGTGGAGCAGACCTGTGTGTCTATCCCATCAGTCAGAGCAGGGCTGTGGTGTTTGCAGGGCTGTGCGCGGTACCTGGCTTCCTGCAAGTCAAGCAGTGCCTGAGCTGGTATTGGTTCCCACAGCCCCAGCACACGGGATCGAATCTGGCCTGAGCTCTGCTGACACCAATTCACCCTCCCAGACCCTCTCACCAACTCTGTTGTATCTGACCACACAGAGTAAGTTGAACGCTTGGACTCCTGCACCCTCAATGGTTTTAGAGTTCAGTTTAGGGGTGAGGGGCTGCCCTGTGGGGCACAAGGAAGCGTCAAGGGCAGGGGAGGATGCATCATGAGATTGTGCCTACAGTGAAGCATGCAAATCCCCTCTATTTTTTTCTACTCCCTTTCCTGCTGTAGGAAAAACTATTAATCTATTAATAAAGTGGTATAAAGATAAATTAATTAAATTGGGAACAACTTGGAGTCTTAAGTTGGCTAGAATTCAATAGTGCAAAAATATTCAAACCCATAAATATATGGTTAAACGCTTGAAGATAAATAAAGAGCAAGAAGCTACCTCTCTAAAGAAAAGTTAAGTAAATTTTAACCTCCTAACAGTGACCTTGCCATATCCTACGTATTCTTAGTGACAGGGGAAAGGACATGATGTGGTGCCTCCCATGAAGGATTTTAATTTTCTCTTCATCAGTTACTTCAGTGAGGAAGGGCCACTGCTCCAAGATTTACTTTTGCTTAAATCTGAGCAGTAAAATTAAACGTTTTCTGCTGGAACCATTCTATATACAACCTGTCCATTAGTCACCTAATACATTTTTTATCACTTCATAGTTCATTTTCTTCCTTTGACCTTTGAGGATTCCCAAGGAATTCTGAAACCCATTAGTATCTATGAACACTCACAGTAAATCCATAAATGATTGCTTAATGGTCATTGCTAATCAGAATTAAGCAATCTTGGCATAGCTAAAGCTTTTGTATGGGTTTTGTTTTTTTTTTTTTCCCCTGTTGTACACACATTTTTTATTTATTTGCAATAGTTATTTTAAGTATCAGATGATAAAATATATGTGTATTTCTGAGAAAAAGCCAATAAAATACTGTAGGTATCAAGTACTGAAGTCATAAATGCATTTAACGAGAGAGATTGCATTTTTATAAATCATAGAGGGAGTGTTTATGAGCATCACAGGGAGCTTATGTAACTTTGATAGGGATGGATGCAGGATCTCAAAGCCACGGATAATAGTAGTTAGAGAAAGGGATGGATGAACTTCAAAAGGTTTAATTTCTCATAGATAAGCATCAGTGTTTGGATGTTTAGCTGCAGCTTATCTAATCTGGATGGTTTAGAGCTTTTGGAAGCTTTATAAGAGTTCACAAAGTACCTCTGCTTCCAGGTAGGCTAGAAATGAACTGAGACTGCACACTTGCAGTATTTTGGCACTTCTGCTTTTATTGCCTGGTGCAGCCTTGACACAGAGAGGTGAGAGCAAATTAAGAGTAGTGGACTAAACAAGCACCATCAGAGCTCCTCTGTGCTGGACACTATACAAACATAAAGGAACAGACAGCTTTGTCTGCTTAGTGTATCTACCACCTACAAAGGAAACGAGGGAGGGCTGCATCACACACAGTGGAAAGGTGCTGATTTACAAATGTCCTGTAAACTCTGCTGTTCTATTTTTGTAATAAAAAAAGTGCAAAATTTATTTATTTGGCTTTTTTATTAACTTTAATTATTAAATTCAAGCAGAAGGTGCAAATGATGTAATGCCCTGAGACACAGTAAAAGATTTTGATGATTTCAACAGACTCTTCATTATCCCATCTCTGGATGACAGCAAGGTTATGTGTGTGAAATGCATATGCTCAAATGTTTTAGATGCTGAACTGTTTCAGTACAACCTGTTTCTAATACAAGAAGCTACTCTTGATACCTGTTTAACATGCTCATGTGGAGCAGCAGAGGCACAAACCAATCCTGGAAATTTATTGCTGGACCCAGAATTGTTGGTTGTTCCTTTAAAAATCCATCCCCTGGCATCAAGCAAACAAGGGAGACTCTCAGCTGTGTTTTAAACATGTAAATTTCCAGTTCTAATGACTACAGGGGTAAAAATGCCAAAATATAGAGAAATTAATAAAAAAATCCCAGCTTGTATTATTTTTAAAAATCTGAGCCCTTCAAGCCAAATGCTTGTTTTCAAGGCTTGATTCATGATCTTGAATGCCTGACACTGGAAGCATTGGCCTAGTTATTCATGATTCACAGGGAAATTACAAAGCTGTAAATAGATTTTGCTTAGTTTTGATTTTTAAATAATTACATATCCATTGTGCACCAAAGAATCTCTTCTTATATTTAAGATTAACAGTATAGAAATGGGAACCGATAAACTGAGGTTATCTGCTTTCGGGTGTCTTGGAGGAAAGGCAACTGAACTAAACATAAGAACTGTTTGAGCCAGAAGCAGATATCACACTCTAAACATCTGAGGCTCATGATTTTTTGGCTGCCTCTTTCTGTGCCTTTGTCACGCACTGTGTTCCAGTCTCACTTTGGGGAGAGTTTTGGGGAACACCACGGCTTCCTGATGTGTGTTTTGTCATGTTCCACCATCACTTATGGCCAGGTTCCTCATCCAAAACCCTGTGAGGTCCAGTGAGAGCCTTCCACTGACCTCCGTAGTGTCAGAGAAGGCCCTATGTGCCCAGAATGTCCCATTTGCCAGAGGGTGGGTTCTGCTCTGCTTAGCCCTTACATGGAAAATTATTACTTTTCTCTCCTATAAAGAATAACTTTAAAAACAAAAATTTCCATGTATTTTAATGTAACTTTAACATTTCAAAAGACACATGTTGTTAGATGAGCACCTACATTTTCCTAAGCTAATCCATTATTGAGCTATATATTGGTGAATTGCTTTCACCACTTCCCATATCTGTTCTGTTTTTCCTCTTTGTTGATGTGATGAAAAATGTCTCTTGCTTTCTGTTTTATGTCATAGGTTTCCTTTCCTGGTTATCTTGCACTGCTATGCTGTTGGGTATGATCTGGGGACATGAGCTGGCTGTGAGCTGAAGACAGTGCTGTCCCTTGCAAAGCAGTAATGCAGCACCAGAAAAAATCCCTCATTTAAGGTCACAGTCTTCAAGGTGCAAACCAGCTCAGGAAATACAGCACCTCGAAGGCTTACGCCCTTTGCAAGGAGCAGCAGTGGTAAATGTTTTATTAGGACTTTAGCTGACTGATTTTTTTTTCAAGAGACCATAGCAGAAACAAACAGAATAATTGAGGAAATTACAATAATAAAACCTTTTCTGAAATGGTATTTAACTACTGACAGCTGATGAAATGAGTCCAGAAACATGCATAAAGCAAGAAAGGAAGAAAAAGAAAAACATGTTCTTGTTCATGAACATTGAGCAACTTGGCCCAGACTAGTCTCCTTTTGGCTTTATTTCAGCAGGAAATTTTTTGGTAAATCGTAAATTCTTTCCCAAAATATACAATGCACTAGTTTAAAAGCAATCAATCATCCATAAGAAATTGAGGACGAGTTTGTAGAGACAGCTGTCTCATTTTTAACTAGCTTGTCAGAGATACAAGTGGGATTCCTGCCTGCAGAGCTGACATGGTGCCTACAGGCTGGGCTCCATGTTTGGGCTGGGCACTGTTGGAAGAGGAGGAGGTGGAGTGTGACATGCCGGCATGGCGCATCCTGTTGCTGGTCAGTGCTGCCAGGTCAGTGCCAGGGAGCCCCTCACCCTGCTTCAGGGCACGTGGTCTGGATGCAGAAACTCTGTTCCGCAGATCCTGTGGATCACAGAATCATTAGCGTTGGAAGGGACCTCTGTAGATCATCTAGTCCAACGTCTCTGCCAAGGAAGTGCCATATAGAGCAGGTTACACAGGAATACATGCAGGTGGGACAGAGAGGGAGACTCCACAACCTCCCTGGGCAGCCTGTTGCAGTGCTCTGCCACCCTCAATGTAAAGTTGTGCTTCCTCATGCTGAGGTGAAACTTCTTGTGTTTTAGTTTATGGCCGTTGCTGCTTGTCCTATTGTTGGGCCCCTCTGAAAAGAGTCTGGCACCATGCTCCTGGCACCCACCTTTGAGACATTTATATGCATTGAGATCCCCTCTCAGTCATCTCTTTTCTAGAGCAAACAGACCCAACTCCCACAGTCTCTCCTCATAAGAAAGATGCTCCAAAACCAGGATCATCCTTGTTGCCCTCCAGTGGGTGTACCTGCATTTCATATGTCAAAGAGCTTCCCAGCAAATGGGGGTCCAACCTTGCATGTACACCTTGCAATACAAACACACACATGGAAAATTTCAGTGAGGTCAATGAAGTCACTTCAAGGCACAAATCTGACAAGCTCAGGGCTTTTAGGGTAGGGCTGGAAGAGGGAGCTGGTGTGACTGAGGGATGGTAGAGGAGGGCCTGACAAATTGATGGTGACATCTTCAGAGGTTCTGGAAGAACACGTGCTTTGTGTAACCGGCATTCCCTAGTGCAGAGGCAGCTGCCAGCCCGTGTCCTCCCTCAAACTGCAGATTTGGTCTCCATCTTTCCCACCCACCCTGTTTTTTAAGAAATTGTCTTATATTCTGGGCTTTTCCCACATTGTTTCTCACATCTGATAATTGTGCTAAACTAAGGGTGAATGCTTTGATCTTCACAGACAGCAAACTTTGTTATAAATCTATTGACAAGGGTGGAACCAGAAAATAAAAAACTCCACATAACTTGGAATTGTGAGACAGCAGAAGTGAAGAATAAACACGGTACTTTAAAAAAAATAGAAAAAAAAATAAAAAGCTTTCTGTTTAAAAGAAGGGAACAATGTTTGAAGCATTTGAAGCCCACAGAGATCAAATGGAATTCTTATGTCAATATTATTGAAAAAGTAGACCTGTTTTCTTTTTTTTTTTTTCCCCGATATTAAGGTTTCTGAACCCCAGTCTAGAAGGTTTTGGAATTAGTTTCCATTTTCACCAGGCTAACAAGATCAGAATCTTGTCTTTTTAAAGAAATGATTTTTAACCATATTCCCCAATGGCTCAGCCTCCACCAGATACTGCTGTTGAAAGGCTGGTCCCTTTGTTTGTTTGCCAGAAATATGACTATGTATATGTGCTTTGTTTTTGAAGTCTTACTATTAGTGGACATGAGTCTGCTTGCCCTGTCAGGTCCTCAGCCAATACTGAACTTGGAAGTTTGTTCTGCTTTGGATCTGATGGAACCTCTCTGTTTCGTCCAGACAGGGTATTTTCTCTACCTACAAACATAACCTTGCCCCAGCCCCATCAAGTGTTTTTTATAATTTCTCGAATAGTCATTGAAGGAGATTTCTGGGTTTTTTCTCTGCTTGTTATAAATACAATTTTATTGTCTTTTGGATCTTTTGTTTCAACTTGTGGTCTCATGGGTCCAGAGCTGCCTGTTCAAGGTGCTTCCCCATCCCAGGTGGGAAGCTGTGCTGTGGCATCTGCAGCTTGTGATGCTTGCATTTGCAGACACAACAGTTAGGTATGGGACTGTACACAATATTTTCCCAGATAACTAGAGCTGAGCATGTTTGTTCTAGTGCCCAGGGACTCAAGCATAGACCTTTTAATTGCACCTAATAGCTCTACCAGCACATAATTTGAACTACTGGCCTTTTCCAGAACAACTGCATTAATCCTTTTGTGACAGTTTCTCACTTTTCTGCCTTAAGAATGTAGCTCTCGTAAGGAATTTTGTAATCATAGAATCATAGAATTGTTTGGGCTGGAAAGGACCTCAAGATCATCTAATTCCAACCCCCCACAATGGTTTGGTGAAAAATGAGGCTCACGTTGCACCAACATGTAATTGCAGAACAACAGTTGTAATACATTCATGTGAAAGAATTATCAATAATAGTATCAATATCTTACTGACTGATTTTTGAGTAGTTGTTCTCTGAAGCTGCAATTATACCTAATTATAATATCTTCTGCAGTGATGCAAAGTCCTTGAGAATTTTCCCCTACAGGCAAATAAAGTTATATGCATGAGAAGTCCCAAGACAAAGGCTTAGAGATGTGAGTTTTCTGGGTAAGCTGGGTGAATGATGGCAGGACAAATGATCACAGTAATCCCATTTTGTTCAAGATTGACCCTGCTATCATGGTGGTCTTATTTAGGTATCCTATTTTTCATATTTTTTTCCCAATGTGAATGCTTTACACAATGCTGGCTGGCATTGGCTCTATTGGATGCAAGGGAAGCTTCTGTCAGCTCTTCACAGAAGCCATCCTGGTACCACCTCTATGACCAAAACATTGCCATGCAAACCCAATACGTGAACTGTATCTTAGCTGGATTTCTAGTGTACACAGTAGAGTTTTCACTCCTTTTCTCTCACACTGATGCAGAAACGTTAATTTTACCTTGAAGGCAGCTGTCACTCACTGATCTCTGCTTCCTGAAGGTCTGCACCTTTGTGTTGGTGTCCTTGGTCTCACCTCTTCACTGAAGCTGAAATATACATTTGTAATCTGGGAAGACAGTGGAAGGGGGAAAAAGCTGCTGTGGAACAGCAGCCAGAGAGAGGAGTGAGAGGAACAGCTCTTCAGACACCAAGGTCAGTGAAGGAGGAGGGCAAGAAGTGCTCCAGGCACCAGAGCAGAGACTCCCCTGCAGCCCGTGGTGCAGCCCACGGTGAGGCAGCTCTGCCCTGCAGCCCATGGAGGTACACCATGGAGCAGATCTCCACCTGCAACCCATGGAGGACTCCACACTGGAGCAGGGAAAGAGTGTGAGGAGTCCTTCCCTGAGGAGGAAGAAGCAACAGAAATGACATGTGGTGACCTGACCACAGCCTCCATTCCTCATCCCCCTGTGCTGCTGGAGCGAGAAGGTAGAGCAAACTAGGGGTAAAATTGAGCCCAGGAAGGAAAGGGGGGTGGTGGAACATGTTTAATTCTCACCACTCTGGTCTGATTTTGATTGGCAATAAATTCAGTTGATTTCCCTGAGTTCAGCCTGTTTTGCTCGTAATGGTAATTAGTGAGTGATGTCCCTGTCCTTGTCTTGACCCATGAGCCTTTTTGTTATATTTTCTACCCCTGTCCAGCTGAGGAGGGCAGTGACAGAGCAGCTTTGGTGGGCACCTTGTGTCCAGCCAGGCTCAGCCCAGCACTCCAATACAGATCCAGCATGCACTGTTTCAGCATCCACACATTGGAAAGGGCATTGAAAAATTGGAAACAGTTTGAAGAACTGCAAAGAGGACACTGTGTTAAAACACAATAAATGAAAACTGGATCCTAAAAGAGCTGCATTTGTTTAACTTACTAAGAAAGAAAGGTTAGGGGCAGTCAAATACATTTGATTTTTTTTTGGTAAATAATCCTGCTGGTAGAAACCATTGATAGCTGATGCAGAACTTCAATGGACCCAGCAGCAGGAAGCTGAGGTGAGCTGACTGCAAGCAGGCAGTAAGTTCAAACTAACAGTGAGGATTTTAATCCTATCAAGAGTGTATACAAATTTATAATAAATTGTTTCCAGCCTGAAGTATTTAAATGAGCCTCTTTTCCTTTTGTGACAGGACTGGTACTGCAAACACAAACAAAATCCAGGTGTCCTCCATCATGCAATGAGTATTTCCAGCCACGTGGAGAACGTGTGTGCCGTGAAGCTGAATGCTGCTCATGACTTATCTTGCAGAGGACTTGCATGTGTTGTATCTCTAAAGGAATCAATATTTGCCCACTGTTTAGCAGGACAGGGGACTCTGTTCATGTATCTAACTCCACTGAATATTTTTTGAATGTACTTTCGACAGAAGAAGAGCCCCCACATCTGTTAAAATAAGGCAGCAGATGGTGAAGTATGAGCTGCTCTGGGCTTTTAACTGCATTCAAGGGACCACATGGAGGCTGGAAACAGGGATCAGATCATTGGGTAGAAAAATCTGGCAAACTACACTGGGTCCATGTTGACCACCCCTTCTCAAGGACATTTGACTACACACAAGAATTGGTGTACATTTTTGTATGGTGGAAGGATTAGGTCACTATAATGGCCTAGCTGATTCAAACTGTCATATAATTTACAAAATGCAAAGTATAGATGAAAAAGATTAAAAGAAATGGAAAGGAATATGACTGAAAGACATTTTTTTTTGTGACAGAGAAAGGTTAAATTATCGAGTTATTTCTTTAAATGGATTTAGACAGAAAAATAACAATTTCTATACTAGATGACACCTTTGCATTTTAGTCCATTTAATTTAACATTTAGTTTTAAGAACAGACTGCTCATTAGCAGATATGCTGGAAAGCAGACCATCTATGGAATAATATGCAAGGAATTTCCTAGCTCATATCAATAAGACCCTTGTACTGTGATGGCTGAGGTTTTGTTTTTAATTTAATTTAATGTAACTGCGAGACTGCTGTTTATCCGATATGGCTGCTGAGAAGATGCTGAGTCCCCTAGTCTGGGGTGTTTTCTAGTTTTATTTATTGGCCAGTGCACATTATCTTGAAGTGATTATTTTGTGCTGCTGTCTGGTAAACTAAATTTGGATAGTTTTATTATAATAGTATGTTATTTGATTGGTTGCTGGTTTTGTCTTAACTTCAGCATTGCCAAAGTAATTTTGTTTGGGATTATTTTTAGAACATATAAACTCAGTAAAGGAAAGATGTTGTTAATATTTCATTTATGTTTCCTCTTTGGCCTGATGGTGCCAGTTTTCAGTGAATTCCACTGGGGAAGATGACATATCTCTTCACAGCTTGAATCTTGCTCTTTGCTTTTGTTGAAAGTCCAGTGTGGAATGTGAAAGGACCTGGAATATTTGTGTCCCTTTGTGTTTATTACTTTGACTCTCTTCTTTCTCCTAACTTTTTCATAGCTCCTGTGACTCATTTCTATGGGTTTGAATATATTTATCTTTCTTGATACAACTGTGGGTTTTATCCTTGCCAATAAAGGTAGTGTCTAGTCCAAAATAGTCATCTAGGATCTCTCAGTAGGAAAACACATACAGGGAGAATCTCACTGCATTGTAAGATAAGTGCTTGAAATAGCTCAGACAAGCCCCATCCTCAAGTCCTCAAGTCCCATCCTCTGTGTTTTTACTACAGAGGGAAGTTTTGTCTCCATTAAAAGACTGCACACTGACATTTGAACAGCTAAAGTTAGGTGAGATAGATCCTACACACATGACCAAACCTGAATCACTGTCATGGATCTGTGTATCACCCAATCTTGTCAGTATCACTTTCCATACCATTCTCTAAAAAAAAATCATATAATTCACTTTTTTTTTTTTTTTTTTTTTACAGTGATTGCATAGAGTCATAGAATGATTGAGATTAGATGGGATGCCTGGAGATCATCTAACACAACTTCCTACTCGAAGAGCCAGCTTAGGTGAGGTTGCTGAGAGCCTGGCTCAGTTGAATTTTAATTATCTCCGCGGATGGGTACTCCTCAGCCTCTCTAGACAGCCCTTCCGATGTTTGACCACTCTCATTATGAAGATTTTTTCCTTATAAATGTTTTGTATTTCCTTTGTTGTTATTTATGTCCCTTGCGTCTCATTATTCTGCTGTGCACCACTGAGAAGTCTGGCTCTACTTCTCTATATCCTTCCATTGGGTAGCTGTAAGCAGCAATAAGGTCTTTTCTTAGCCTTCTTAGACTGAAAAATCCCAGTTCCCTCAGCAACTTCTTGGATGTCCCTTCTTGCTTTAGCCCCTTAACCACCTTCACAGCCCTCTGCTGAATTTCCTCCAGTTTGTTGGCGTTGCCTGTACAGAGGAGTCCAGAGCAGGACACAGCACTTGAGATGAGCTTCCCCTCTGGAACCAAAGGGAATAAACACTTCCCTCAACCTGCTGGCTATGGTTTTGCTAGTACAGCTCCATAGGAGTTTTGCTTTCCTGACTGCAAGAAGTTTGCCATAAGAAAAGCATTCCTAGAGCTGTGTGATATGAGCCTGGGTCCTTTTCAGGGTGGGTGCAGTTATTGCAGAGCTCCTTTGATACAATTCCAGTTATGTCTTCCAGTGTGAATCACTTGACGTGAATCACCATGAAATGCTAAGTGTCATTGCTCAGTCACTGGAAGTCAGATCATTTCAGCCATCAAAAACTTAGGTGTCATATATGAGCTAAACATCTGCGGTTGCTCTGTGGGTAATAGAGAGAGGGAGAAATCTGCAGAGAGTGATTCTTCTCACCTATTTTAGACATTATTTTATGAGGGAATGATATCTTATTGGAGGGGTCTGCCTCTTCTCCTTGGCCACGGAATATGCCTGGACAGTTGGCTTAAATTAAACTCCTAAGCATTTGGTAGATTTGCTCAGATCAAACGAATCTTACCCTTACTGCAGAGTTTTTGAATCTTCTCCTACACAGACCAGGCAAATTGTGTTTACAAGTAATTTAATGCCCATATGTGCAGTTTTCATGCTGTTACTAATCTGCTTTCTGCAAGTTTGACTCCAGAGTAATCAGATGTGGTGAGATAGATGAGCCTACTTAAAATTTTACTTTACCAAGCAAAACAGATAAAACTCATCTAATTGCTCTAATAGCCTCATTCATCACATGACCTTGGTGATCTGATGTTTTCCACTCTATTTCACTCTTGTAGTTCTTATAGGAGAGGAACACAGAACCAATGCCAAGTCTGAGCAAGAAGAGATCCCCCCTCCAGCCAGAACTGGAGAGAGGTTAGTTTTTGCTTCCAGTTTATTGAAATATCAGTAGCCAGTTGGTCAACCAGTGCAGATGTCTGCCATTAAGACTGATACCGGCTCAGAGCTGCCTGTTATCAGACAAAGAAATGGTAGTTATGGTAGTGTGACTTTGGCTTTACATTAAAATGTTTAATTTTAATGACCTTTTAGAAAGGGTTGTTCTGCTTTCATGTTGTATCTTTAACAATGGTATTTATAATGCTTTAATATTTGAAAGAAGAGTTGTATAAGGAAATATTCATTCTAAATTGACATGAACAGCTTTCAAATTCAGAGCACTGGTTGAAAAAGGCAAGTTATTCTACATGAGGTAGGCCTGTGCTACCCCTGGATGTCCTGTACCCTTTGGGAGCTTCACACCATGAGCTGAAAATGCAAACTTATCTCACAAAACTGAACTTCAAAATGTAACCTGAATACAGAAATTCCCTTTTCAGAGGGAATAGAGAAAAGCTGATACTTGAGCATCTCCTCACCTTTCTGCCTGTCATCAGTCATTTCTAAACCAATACCTGCATTTGTCTGTGTGGCACAGAAGGAGAATAATTTCATTCTTTCCTCAAGCAGAAGACCAGATGATACTATTGTAAAATTCATCATCAGCTTCAAAGGTTCACTTCTGTGCACCAACACTTTGTTCCCTCAGTTCCTTCTCATGCTCAGGCTGGTGAGAAACACAGTGAGGCAATTAGGCTGTGTTGTCTTTAACCTACAGATCATATCCCGGTTTGAACCTCTACTGGGCTTCAACCTGGGCATCATTCAAAATCCACACCTGTTGTCAGATGTTTTCGTTTGGTTAGTGGCACATCTTTTTCAAAGGGCGTTATACTCACACTCTTTGATCCATAGAATTTGTGCTTGTTCTTGTTCTGAGAGATGAGTATGGTTTAGCTGATGCAAAAGGCCTTTCAGAGTGTAAGTGTGCAACAATACATAAAAATGCATCCTTTGCTATAATTTAATCCTACCTTGATATAGTTTGAATAATTTATTCAAAAGCCAAATAGATTAACATAGTCCATGGTAGAGTCCTTACTAGTCAAACCCTGTTGAAAAAAAAGTGTTCTTGCTAGCTAAAATCTTGGGGATGTAGAACACAATTTACATTGTGAAGCACAAAATAAGACTAGTCAGGTGTGTCAACTGTTTGCTATTTTACCACCTTTTTACCTCCAATTCATCATTTCAGCTGTTGATTTAAAATGCTTTCTTTTAAGAAGGCCCTTGATCAGTAACGCTATTGTGAGGTTCTGAAGTAAGAAAACAAAGATGTTTGAGCTTGGTGAGAAGCACACATTCTGTATTTAGAGTGGCAAGCTTTTTGTTACCTTGGGTTAAAATGAGAATCAATAAAGGGTAATTTAGGTTAGACACTTGATTTGGAGACAACAAGAAAGTCAGAATGCAAACTCAAGCTGTTAATAGGAACTGAAACCTTATTCTCAATTTTATTTTAATGCCAGATCATAAAAATAATTAAAATTATTTAAAATGCATTAACTTTCAGTGTAGATGTATGTAAGAATAGCAAGGATCCAACTAAAAGCAAGTGCCCCATGACCTGAGCGGTGTTAAAACCAAATGAAACATCATGAAATGAAGAAGAAGAAAAATCATCATTTTTTCTACAATGTGTAGAGTGTATGCTTCATCTGTGGACAAATTCATGCAGTTCAGATGCCCCATCTCAAGAGGATATGATAGTAAAAAAAGATTCAGAGAAGAGCAGCAAAGATGATCAAATGTGCAGAAGAGCTTTAACGTCAGGAACAAAGAGTCCAGGACTCTTCAGCTTGGAAAAGAGATAAATGAGGGTAAATAGGACATATGTTTATAAACAAATGAACAATGAAAGTAGGAAATGTCTGTTGACTGTCTCATTAAACTAAACGTCTGAGTGATAGTTTTGACTAAAGAGAAGATGATTTGTTTTCATCCCTTGCTAGTGAAGCTGTGGAACAAACAGTTGTATGGTCAGTGGTGGATGCCAAAAGCTTTATGTAGCTCCTAACAGGGGTTTCCAAATTTGTGGGAAAAGGAAAGAAATCCCTTAAGGGCTATTGAATACATAGCTCCCTCTTCTGGAAAGGAGGTTGCTGAGCTGCAGACCGCTATAGGCTGGAAGGGGAGGCTGGGGAATCAGTACTGTACGCTTGACCTGCCCTTGGGCTCTTCTTTTGGCCTCTGTTACTGGCTGTTGACAGTGTTTGGCCACCAGATCCTGTTGTTTGACTCCTTGACTCCCAACAGCTGTTCTTCCACCACCGCACAGAGACTGGCAGCATTGCTAGCCCTGTCACTGTGGCCACTACAAACATCTTCAGTTGAAACACCTTAATTATGAGTGTTAATTTATAGAGCTCTCAAAGTGAGCACAGTACTTGTGCGCAGCAGATCATTGCACTGTGATATCCATGAATCTATATTGAAATAGATTTACGGGCGTCTTGACTATTATCAGTTCTTTGCCGAGGACTTTGAGGATCTAAAGATATTTGTTAATACTGGATGTAATAGGCTTCTAGCCTTTAAAACTCCAATTTGTAGCTGAGTTAATGTAGAGTGTCATTTGTGACACCTGATTCAACAGGGTGTTTAAGTGATTACTAAGTCATGAAGCCAAGTTATTTTATTTGGCAGTCCTTAGTTAATTGCAGATAGAATGATACCATTTGTCAGTCAAGAAGCAGAGTACCTATTCTTCCCCTACATCCTGCACCTCCAGTAATTCTCTTAGCAATGTTCACCAGCAATAAAAAGTTTGGCAGTAGCAGCTGCTTTTCTAAAGGAATGAACTGCCAAAGGTGTGAATGACAAAGTGGCTCTGAGTTTCCTCTTACATTATTCCTACCATCCATAAACCAAAGATGTGAGAAAAAAAGCTCCCAGTGTTCCAGTAATCCCAAACGGCATACATTTTTCTACTTCATTTGCCAGCAACTTTAAGTCTCAATATTTGCCGTGCTGACAATAGCAGACTTCAAATTGTGGGTGAAGGAGATCTGGGAGGACTGAAAATCCAATCAACTTTAGAATTTCATCTTGGCAAACTGAGTGGAAATCAATCATCGGGATCCAGCAAAGGCCAGTATGCAGCAGTCTGAAGGAGAAGAAGTCATGAAATAGATAAGAAGAGGTGAAGAGAGGGAAATTGGTTCAGTAGTAGTTTAACACAGAGATTGCGAATGAGGGGATTATTGCTGAAGATAAATTGAACGGGGTCAATGAAGAGCGAGAAACTGTCATAATAAATTGTTCTTACTGGACGAGTAATTGGAATGGCTCTGTTACCTTCAGAGGGAATTGGATCAGGCTCTGTAAACTGCTGCCGGAAAATTTAAGTTAGCTTTTGGAATTCACTTTTTATGACAATAAAAGTGCTTTCAAAGGAAGATCCTAGAACTTCCACCATTGTGTATAACAATGCTCTACTGGAATTTGTTTCAGGCTAACTGAATTAACACTGCGGAAATGTAGGAATATATGTGGGTGACTTTCCTCGAAAAAAGTTTCAGTCCTACCTACAGTTGCTCTATCAAATCTCTGAACTTCTCTATTTTTCCCCAAATATTAAAGACCAAACCCAGCAGTGAATTTTAATACACAAAAAAGATCCTTCACTTACAAATGGTGAAGCAAAAATGCTAAAATTGTCCTAACGAATATTCAGTAGGTTCTGATCCTGGACCTGGAACCCTGGGAAAAAAATTGCCAATATGAGTACCTCCATTCAGGTGAGCAGTCACTTGTCATGAGCCACATATCTGCTGGCAACGTCATGCCCAATAGTTTTGATCTATGTCTGTAAATTTTGAAATGTCGATAAGTGTCTTCTCTGAGTAGTTACTCTAGTGGAAGATGGCATAGAAAGGAAATTACTTGAACAGACCTGATGGGTACACCAGCAGGCATGTTAAGGTAGATAAATAATTAAAGCAGGAGAATAATTTGTAGACACTGAACATCAACGTTTGTTTTTGTGCTTGGTTGCTGTTGGGTTTTGTGTTTATTTCCACTCTCAGATTTTAATATGATTGTAAAGCCAGGATGAGAGGAAGACAGACAGCAGGGCAATGTTTTATCAGACTACCATGTTTGAAATGGGTTCCAGTTGACAAGTGAGTTTTGATTTTATCACTCTGGATGCCTAGTTCAACTACTGGAGCATCTGTTATTTCAACAGAATCACATCCACCCAGCCATGCGTTCCAAATAAGCCTTGTTAACTTGGTGTACACAGTCTGACTTGAAAACAGATGAACTCCCATTTGAAAGTAAAAGTAATTCCAGCAGACATTGAAACTGCTGTGATGGCTAAAGACTGAGACGACTTCCCTTACAATCAATGGCAAAACTCCTGTCCCTTTCAGTGGAAGCAGAAATAAATTCTGTGCCTGGAACTTTCCATATCAAATCTTTCTTTTTGTTTTGATGAAACTGTGTCTGCAAATGTCTGTATCATGAAAAAGAATTATACATTGTAACAAGAGAATTTTAGTGGTGTGATTGCTAACAGGAACATAACTAATAAAAAGGAAAGGCTACTTCATATTTTCTGAAAAAATAAGCCCCACAAAATTCCTCTGGTGATTCTCCACTACCTTTCTTCACTTTTAGACAAGGAGCCTGCGTATTTACACAGTCTTACTCAAAAGAAGTGAGCAATGTAGGTTATATGCCAGATAATAGTATCTGAAGGGGGCCTATAGGGATGCTGGAGAGGGACTCTTCATTAGAGACTGTAGTGACAGGACAAGGGGTAACAGGTTAAAACTTAAACAGGGGAAGTTTAGATTGGATATAAGAAGGAAATTCTTTCCTGTTAGGGTGGTGAGGCACTGGAATGGGTTGCCCAGGGAGGTTGTGAATGCTCCATCCCTGGCAGTGTTCAAGGCCAGGTTGGACGAGGCCTTGGGTGATATGATTTAGCATAAGGTGTCCCTACCCATGGCAGGGGGGTTGGAACCAGATGATCTTAAGGTCCTTTCCAACCCTAACGATTCTATGATTCTATGATTCTATTCTATAATTAGGCAAAATAAATGCCAGTGTGGCAAAACCCAGCGACTGATCCTGTCTTCTCAGACGTATTGAGCTGCATCAGCTTAGATACACCTAATGTGAGGATAAAGATAGAAAACACATATAGAAAGCATTTGGGTTAGATTTTTTTATAGGTGGTCTCTGAGCAAAAATGTGGTGGACTGCATATCTGAATGCTCTCTTCCAGCTGCCTCCTCTGCATGGTTCCAAACAGAAAAGGAACTGGACATTATTGCACAACTGACTGAAAGAAATAGAGAAAAGGAAAAACAGCTCTCAGCCACAGTCACTAACAATTGGCAATTTGGTGTAGAAATAAGAACTCAAGAAATCAGATCCTTTGTAAGACAACGGGGCTTTCAAAAGAGTACCTACACTCCTGAGGCAGCGGATAACCCAGCATCTTTTGGCGTCCCAGATGATTCCGGGAGGTGGAAGTAGAGAGGTGTATGAATGTGAAAAGTACGCTGATTTTTTTTTACCTCAAAACATTTCCTTAGTTCTGAATTATGGTTCAGGTCAGTTTGTAAGGCATACGAGCCAGTTTGCTGATCCTTGTATATGAGACTCAAGGGAGATAAAGCCAGACTCCAAAACAATCATTCAAAACTCCAGTCAGAAGAAGGATGAATATGATACTTTTGGGGGTGGCAGCCTGTGGAGGGAAGAAAAAGAATTCTAAATGGGAAATTACTCAGAATATCATAAAAAATGAGCAGTGCAAAAAGAGGAAAGGAAGGAAAGGACAACTCCTTGCATTGTGGGAAAATACTTTCATCTTCAAAACTTTGTGATCTGTCTCTCCAGTCCATACTTTCCCCTGAATTTGAGGTGGGTCTGTTGGAGCGTGGGACTTGTCAAAGTCTGTGCTTCCTGCTGGTCACAAAGATCCTTGCTGCACTCATCAGTAACAGTACCATCAAAGATGTCTGTTAAAGGTTTCTTCAGTAGATTCAAGAACATCATGGCTTTACTGAAAAAAAGAAGCATATTTTGATAGTAAAACAGGTAGGGTCACTGAAGCTATCTGCAAGGCTGCATCAAATAAACCTACAGATTTTCTTTGTGACCTTAAAGCCTGAAGTTCAGGAGTTTAGGGATTACAAATATACGTTATTTTTAATGTTTATTTTGGCCAAACAGTGGCTGGATGTGGATTAAAGTAACCATTCATGCATTTGGCTGGTCCTCTGCATGTGTAGTTAGTGAAATTAAGAATTATTTTCAGCAATATGCCTGCATTGTGCATGCATATTTCTGCACTGAAAACATCTGAAAATTGGACCTATGACCTCTTTGCCAATGTTTCCATCAGGAAGTGTGGGGAAATTCTTCATTCAATAAGCACCCAGGGATATTGTGATGCTAAATGAGTTCTTTTGGAAAGCACACTAAAGTCCTTGGAAGGAGAGCACAATGTAAGTGCAAAGTATTTTTGTATGCAGGCTGAGTCACATTTCCCTATCCTATGTGTACAGCTGAAATAGCTTAATTAGGAAAAGCCTTCAAAGCCTTCTGTGTGCTGCATGGTATGGTCATCACTGATGTAACAGCACTGGTGCTTGGGGTCCTGTGGGCTGAGCACTTTCTTATGAAAAAGCTCTCCAAACTGAGCCAATGATCGGAGCAGAGGTGAACCCTGTATTTACCAATGTGCACATCTGCTGCAGATGCCTCCAGCCTCCCAGTTATGTACATTATTTTTTTCATAGGGAAGAGGGATGTGAAATTTTAATGATTACGTAAGCATCTGATGTGGGACAGAGGACTAAAATGAGCAGCTGAATGACTGCTCCCTATCGCTCCTGATGCACGTTATAACTGCAACAGCCACAGTATTACACAAGCTTCAGTTCCTTGGGCTTTATCCTTTGACTGGCATAGGAAATCAGCTATGCTTTAGTGGGCTCCAGTGTGTCATTAATTGTCCTTTTGAACTGAAGCTAAAAGTGAGGATGGGATTTTGAGCTATGAAGGGGAGAGGTGAGCTGGTGAGTTGACTTCTGTTATACTCTGGCAGAGATTTTCAGAACTAGATGTGTGTATTTGGGTAATTAGATACATCCCTATAAGCCTAATTTTTAAAAATGCTCTGTCTATCACCACTTCTATGGAAGTTCATATTTACTTAACCTACATTTTGTTACCACGAACAGAGTCATAAAGACCCTACAGGCTTCTTATCTACCTTAAAGCACCATAAACACATTTGACATGGCGTGCTTTAAAAAAAAACCCAAAACCAAACAACAACAAAATAAAAAAACCACCTCTATCTAGAAGCCAACCTTCTGCCCAGGACTCCATTTGGCTGGAGTACAGCAAGAGCAGCTCCTGAGCTGCCAGCCCGGTTCCATATTTCAAGCAGTCTAGTGAGTTGTGACAGACTGGCGTCAGTCTTCTGTTCCTATCTTATGAAACATTTTCAATGGAATATTTTAATTAAGATCAGCTTTGCGCACTGGCATCAGAAAACTCATAACCTTCCCGCAATCAAGTATCAGCTGGAGAAAGCAGTAAGCAGTTGACTACCCAGCTGTTTAACTTCGACAGTAAGTAGTTGACTACCCAGCTGTTGTTTCACTTCGAACCAAGGTGGGAAACTGCTCCAGTTTGTCAGGCACTGCCTAGCTGCTGCTCTGCCCCCCGGGTTCAGCTTTGACTCCTCTGTAAGAAAATAGCCATGCACAAAAGCCTCCCATGTATCTGTTCCACAAATACACCACTGCCTGGATTTGTATGGATTTTCTGACATTTAACAAGTAAATCCCTGATGGAGCAGGGAATTGAAATTAATTAAAACCAGGGCTGTTTAAGAATTCAGTGTCTGCATTGATTTGTTATTGTTTTCCCGTTGATTTCAGTCACAGAGCGCTATTTCCAGCTTACCATGTCGGCAGCATTCAGGGGGTCCATGCACAGGCTGTCTGAGGATGCAAACTGTGGCCACTTAATTTTTTAAGCTTATGGATTTCAGGGTAGTTAAAGTTCCTTTTAAATGGAGCAGTTGTCCTGGTATATGTAGTGGCCAATCACCACTTCTCCTGTTAATTTGCATATAATGAGTCTATTGTTTGTAATGGATTAGCATCCAGAGACTCCTGGCTCCTCAGGCTGCTCTGTGACAGATTACTTGGACCTGTCATGACTCTTTAAGGATCCCTGCTAAGAGGCGGAGTAAATTACACTCTGCTGAGCTCTGTGCTGCTGTGGCTAGGCTGTGGTTCATTTAAATTGAGTTCAGCTATTACCACCCCACTCTGCAGCATATGCTGCAGACAAAGAAATGTGGGGTTTCGTGCAGCTTGGGCAGTGAGGCTTGAAGGGTCCCTTGAGAGTGGTTGTCTTGACTCCGCTTTGCACAGGGGGTGGATCCTATGGGGCTGGTCATGGACATAGCCCTGGTGGTTCTGGTAGCCCTGAGTGTAGTCAGTGTCCTTGGCTGTCCTTAGTGGCTGGTCACTGCAGGGAGTGACTCCCACGAAGGAATGACTAAATGTCTTCGGCACAGCAAGGAGACCACTGAGGAGTAGGTGGGTATATTTTGCCTCCTTTCCTGGAGCAGTAATCGGAGGTATCAGATGAATTGCTTGTGATGGGTTCAGACAGACTAAGGCAGGCAGCTTGTTGCTCAGGGTGTAAAAGAATTATGGAAGAGTTCCAGAGAGAAGAGGAGTTGCAACAGAACACTAAGAACATGGTTCCTGAGAGTTCAAGAGGAAGCTGGATCCATTATTGAAGAAAAAAAATGCTGCATATATGAAAACAGTGACTCTTGCTCAGAAAGTTCTGAAGCTATAAGATGCGAGTGGCTATGAGAGTGCCTGGGCATGTAACACTAGATCCTTGTACTGCTGCTATGCTCTTCCCCAGAAATTCAAGAAATCTCCATCTGCGACTGATGAAGGCAAGGAACTGGGGCTGGACTCTCCATCTACCCAGAATGATTATTCTCTATTTGTCACGAATGTGTTCCTTGCTCCTACCCACTTTCAGGCTACATGCTAGCTTTATTGTTCGCAAGCCTCTTAGTTAATTCAGGTATGTGTATCTAGTTTCCACACTGCAAATTAAGAGAAAGATTTACCAAGGTACATTGGACACTGCATAACATCAGAGCTGCTGCCATTTGAGTTGTGTTGGCTGATGCTTGTGGATTCTCTTCTGTACTGACAGATCTACTCCTTGTAGCTGAAACTTTAAAAGGAATTTAATAGCAGACCTACCCGTTTTCAAAACTAGGGAAAACACTGGCTTTGGGCTTCTCAAAGAGAGAACATATATACAGTTTTAATTATTTAAAAACATGTAAGAGATGCCAGGAAACAAAGCTACATTAATCTGCAGTTAAGACTAAAAGAACATAGTAATTTGAGGAGTAAAAAAATATTGCAGGAATGTTGCTGTTATCTCAGAACCAAACCTTATGAATCCAGGACATGCAAAGTTAAGTTTACACAAAGTAAGTTTATACTTAAAAAATAAATCTGAGTAAATGAAGATGTGGGAATACATATTTAACACAACTCAATGATTATAACAGTCGTACTAAAGCAAACCTTTAACTCCAACATAAAGAGAAAGAATCCTATGAAAGTAAAGTGTGACCATAAAAGTCAGTTTGATCTGATTTATGACTACGCACATTTGACTGCAAAAAAAAAAAAAAAAGTGCTAGAAAGTTATATAACCTTTTAGCTAGAGGTAGGATGGAACTTGCTTTTGACGTCTTAAGTTGGGGATTGGACATCTGAGCTGTCAGTGGCACAGGCTGTTAAGCCCCCACTGAGAGTCCCAGGATCCTGTAGAGGATCACACAAGCACACGCTGGTTTAGCTTCACTGCTCTTGTGATCTAGCCCGGGGATTTAAAGCCAATTTTGGTATGTCCGTTTGTATTACAGCAGTCACCTAAATCTGCATGGACTGATCCACTCACTCTGCAACTCCACCTCTGGGACACAGGAACGTTTGAGGGAGCAGCAACAGGAGGCTGCTGCGCAGAACCAGGGCAGGTTGACTGGCACAAGGATAGGTTTGAGCATTGCGATGGTACCATGAGTGCTGTCAACGAGGTACAGAGGGGTTATAAACTTGGTTTTAATACAAATTCACTTATGTAGTGAAGAGGGCATTTTGTAATACAGTTTCCAAGTCCTAAAATATTCCCTGCACTTGTTCACAACCTGACTGTGGACACTGTGGAACAGGCTGATTTCAAAGTTGTGACATTCGTGACTGTGGATTTGAAATTGTCAAGGTTTCATGGTAAGAAACATTGCTAGAAGGGTATTTTTAAAATTGAAAGCTTTCAAAACAGACAGTAGCCTAGATGGCTGAAGAGCCCTATTAGCCTCCTAAGGGGAAAATACGCTGTATTATTAGGATTGTGATAGTACATATTATTAGTGAGAGCTTAATCCAGATTTCCAGTACCTGAAGTAATAATTGTGAACCAGGGAGAACACTGTGAACATTTTGATGAAAATGTTTCCCTATATGGAAATGTTTTGATCCTGCTCATCTGTCGGCACTGCCTCTGAGCATCCTGCCTCTCTAGTCCTAGATATCAAGTCATGCTCACAGAGGCATTACACCGATGAAGAGACAAGAGAGGCCTAATGCCAATTGTTTAACCTGCCCTTCTCCCACACTCCTCCCACTGCTGGTTGTCCGCCCATCTGCAAACATTTTATCTTATGCAGGGGATTTCTGAATCTGTTTTTCAGCTTCGGGTGCCCGATCCTTTCAGGCTGGAGCCTCTTCTCCTTCACAAATGAATAAATGCTGCTCCCTGCTGGAAATCTTCGGTATTTTACAGTCTGGCGATATTTTCCTTATGAAAAGAAGGTGATGCGAAGTGTAAACAGCTATTAAAAAATCAGACAAGTGCAGTCCCCCAGGGAGAAAACTCCCCATGGATCAGCATCACTGCAATGCTGCCAGATCTCATACTGCCCTTCCTGTTGTGCAGGGCTGACATGACCGCAAGCGCTGGAGCAGCCTCTCTACCAAGGACTTGGCAGCGCAAAAGAAGAGTAACAGCACAGAGAACACCCGGTAGGTGCTCTTGTACCTCAGGTGAAATCCAATACATCTTCAGGCCTACAGCGTGGAGCTGTTCCTATTGGCTCACTGTGTAAAGAGACACTTTATCTAGCAAACAAATGAGCTATTCACTGACTATCTCATATCAAGCATGTAAGTGCAGACAAGCAGGCAAAGAGGAAGTGTTTCTTTTATGACCGATGAACATCATCAACAATTACAAACTTGGACCATAAAGTTATGATATTTGAAGAATATCCATTAATGTCTGAAGGTCATAGTATGGATTTCACGGTGAGAAGACGAGGCTATAAGAAGCTCAAGATGAGCTGGCAGTGTGTGCTCACAGAACAGAAAGCCAACCATACGCCTTGTTACATCAAAAGGAGCATGGCCAGCAGGTCAAGGGAGATGATTCTGCCCTTGTACTCCACTCTTGTGAGAACCCATCCTCAGTACTGCAATCAGCTTTGGGGCCCTCAACATGAGAAGGATGTGGACCTGCTTGAGTGAATCCAGAGGAGGCCATGAAGATGATCAGAGGGCTGGAGCACCTCTCCTATGAAGACAGGCTGAGAGAGCTGGGGTTGTTCAGCCTGGAGAAGAGAAGGCTCTGGGGAGATCTTAGAGGAGCCTTCCAGTACCTAAAAGGGGCTACAAGAAGTCTGAAGAGGGGCTTCTTACAAAGGCATGTAGTTATAGAACAAAGGAGAATGGCTTTAAAGTGAAAGAGGGGAGATTTAGATTAGCTATAAAGAAGAAATCCTTCCCTGTGAGGGTGATGAGACTCCAGAGCAGGTTACCAAGAGAAGCTGTGGCTGCCCCCTCCCTGGCAGTGTTCCAGGCCAGGTTGGACAGGGCTTTGAGTGGCCTGGTCTAGTGGAAGGTGTCCCTGCCTGTGGCAGGGGTTTTAGAACCAGATGATCTTTAAGGTCCATTCTTCTCAAACCAGTCTATGATTCTGTGATCACAGAACTGATTTGCAAGAGATGAGCTAGGCTAACAAGCTGTCATGCAAACACATTTTATTGTTAATTTAAACAGAAAACATATTCAAATGCTGTCCTGGGCAGATTATGTGCATTAAAGTGTTAATTTAACAATGTGCATATTGCAGCTGCAGTCGGGAAAAGAAATAACAAATATCAGCTAAGGGTAAAGAAATTTGAAGAGGTAACTGTTTCAAGGAATAAAAAGCACACCAGAGTACAACAACATAGAATCATAGAATGCTTGCCTTCTTCTATCAGTAGATAATACTGGACCAGCTTCAGTCTAGCTTTCAAGTCATTCAACTTTCATACCTCAGTTTGGTCTGATGTCCATTTTTTTAGAGCTTTCACCCCTAGTAATGATTCCCTCAGTCTTTGCCCTTACTCCTTCTTCGGTTGTAGTTTCTGAGCTGTTGAGACATCTTTTCTTGCACCCACTGCGTACAATGATTTCTTTATAAATACTATATTTACTGAGGCCTTACGCCAGTACTTGGTGACGTTGGTGGGATTAATTCCACTGACTTCAGACGACTTTGGAACACGCTTTCTCTGTGAATTACAATACCAGTTTCATTTCTTGACCCTTAAGTGATGGAATGTCATCGTGGAAGCCAATATGTTCCCAACTGCCTTGTCTTGTCAGTTCCCGCAACAAAACCTGGAGAAGACATACCACGTTGAAGGGAATGCAGCCAAAGCAATATGGAAGAGGACTGAAGTTCTGTTTTTCCAGTTTTGAGGGAAGCAGATGGTAATTGTGGTAATTGTTGATATTTTCAGGCCAGTGTTATAGTTCCCGAGCTGGGTCTCAGTCCCTGGTTCCTCTGAGGTCAGATTGGAAAGGATGAATCAGAGGTGAGATCCAATGATGAATTAAGAGCTTTTCCAGCAAAAACAGAATTAGAGAAACAAGCAAAACCAAATCCCCTTAGTTAATGTTCTTTCCTGAAGCCCAAGAAAAAAACAAGGAATTGACATGAAAACATCAGGTTCCCAACTGGTCTGCAACTTCAAAGAGAAAATAGAACAAACAAGTGCATCATTGTGATATTGTACACTTAAACTATAAAATACTGGGCCTGGGCATGTTGTACTTCTTTCTCTCTTTCACCTTCTGTTTCTTTGCTCTCTCTGAAACTTAGCTTTACCCCTGTGCAACCACTCCTGTGGACATTCATATCTTCTGTGTCCCCTTCATGAGACTCCCATTATGTGTTGATCCTGTTCATGCAGCTTGTGTGTCCAATCAGTCCTGGTCTGTCTAAGCTCTTTCCCCTGGCATGGCATTCATCTTCTCATTTCCTGTGTAACTTCTGGTAACTTCTTTTTCAAGTGTGACCAGAGATCCTCCAGAAAGTGGTATGAACCATACAAACGAATGTTCATAGATTATATTTCTCAAGCTCTACCTGCATCTTTAATACTAACTTCCCATTAGAGGGAGCAATGTCTATGGAATACATGATATTTATGCATCCAGAAAGCAATTCTGTTACGTGTTTGATGTCTCTGTCTGCTTGTATTTTGGATCCTGTCTTTAGTGTAACACCTCTCAGTGAGATATCTGAGCACTTTCATCTTCTTCATTCTTAATGTGCAGCAGATTCTGTTTTAGGTAAATACTTGCTATTGGTGGACATGTAGGAAACGATTACTGGCTGACTGAAATAGAAATGAGGACAGAATATAAAGAAGGGGTGGCTATTTTCTGCCTTTTTTCTTTTTTAATTTAATTAAAATTTGTACAGAAGAATAATTACAGCTTTAATCAATTTTACAAATACAATGTCAAGTAAAACATTAAACCCCCATTGTTAAATCTTGGTGGAGAAATAGACATGTTTGATAGACATTAATACGAAAGAAAATGTCAAAAAAGTACAACAGCATCAGTGGTGTCACCTGGAAATTGTGAGGGTCCTGAACTAATGTGCACAGTAGGAAGGAGTGAGAGCTCCTAAGCTCACAAGCTTTAGACAGTATTAAATATTCAAAAATTGAAAGGTTAGAGGTGGTGGTTTAGGATAGGGCCTTCTGGAGTACTACAGTAAGGTGTTCTTATTGAGGTAAGGTTGCTGCTTCTGTGTTTTGGAGGGTTTGAAACAGTGGGATGACATGGCTGTGCAGAAAGCCAAATTAATGTTTTTGGTATGATTTGGGTTCCACCACTGAACAGCTAGACTCCAACATTCAACATCCAAAGCTATTTAGAAGTTATCTATTATTAAGACTGCATTTTTCTGTTCCAAAGTAGAAGTTAAGCCTCTTTGTTGAGAGGGGAGATGATGCCCCTTAGAGAGTGCAAGCTGATGCTGATCACTTTTCAGATACTCCTTTCCCTGTGAGATGCAGCAGGTCCTGCAAGCTCAGAAGAGGAGTTGTGAGCCATACATCTTGCAGCTGCTTTCTGTAAATGCTTTAGCTCCTAGACCTAGGGAGCTAGTCCACAGAAAAGGGGATCTAATGGTTGTTTGCAGCTACATAGGAGGGTGGTTAGATAGGAGGCAGACAAAGGCACAGAGGTAGCTATTGCAAGTTGCAAAATGGGAAATTCTCTTATATATGAAAGGAAAAGTACTCTTCATATGTGGTTCAGTGGTCAAACACTGGAAACAGCTGGCCAGAGAGGATAGCATATGTCCACCTTTAAAACTCAGCTGGACGTGATCCTGAGCACCTCAATCTAACTTTGAAATCAGCCCTTCTTTCAGGACGATATTCTTGGCCAAAATAACTTCAAGAGGTTACCTGATCTATTGATTACAGGAAAAGGTGAGGAGGAAAGAGGTCGCAGTAAACTGGATGATGAAGGAAGCAACACAGACAAGGCTTGGGCTCTGAAATGTTCTTCATTGGCTTCTCAAGGTGGAAGAAATTGGGAATTGACTTCAGCATAAGGCATTCTACAGCATTGCAGATACTTACTGACCACAGTAATCATGAATTATGATGAAGGCTGGCTTTGAACATTGAGCTGTTTTCTATTGGGATAGCATTGATGGCGGGACAGAAGAAAGACTTCGGGTTCCTGAAATGAAACATGGCTCAGAGGATAATACACCTACAATAAAACCTCAAGCTAACAATCATGAATTCTTGTGTGATTACTGTGCATACACAAGATACTGCCTGCATGTGCTGATGAAAGTAGTTGATGAAAATAATTATTCTGAATTATTTTTTGAGACAAGACTAACAACAGTAAGATGAAGATAAGGCTTAGATGACAGGAAAAACCAGGAAGCCCTCTCCAACAGGAGATTTGTGAGGCAACTGAGAACATCACTGAAAATGAACTGGACATGACACCAGCAATAGTATTGAAGACATTCATCATACACTTCTGAGTGGGTGTAGCGGACTATCTAAGATGTTTGCCTTATTATTAGAGCAAAAAGTGAATTGTAGAAACTGAAGAACAGCCTTCAGAAGTGTGTGAACACATATGTGCATGGCATAAATTATAAACTGCATTCTGTGAATTAATGTAAGCCGTAAGAAAAACTGAAAAGTTGGGAAAATTATACTGTTTGCATGGGGTATTCTCTTTTATAAGTTACTTTAGACTTTTTTCTTCTTTTCTTATTTTTTTTTTCCTCCAGGATCGGTGCTTTCTGAATACATAATTCAGTGATTTCCTTTTGTCACACTTCAAAACCAGTATTTTACTTCATTCTCAATGTTCAAACTGCAAGACTGCAGTTCATTATGTTCTTGTCTTGTTCCTTACCTTACATAAAGGCAAAAGTAATGAATCTAGCTATGAGATTTAATTTTGCATGTCTATTAACACTTTATTGGCATGTTTCTTTAGTCAATTCTGTTAGAGTGATTGTGCTGGGACTGGATTATAATTAATGTGGGATATTAAAAAAAAAAAACAGCAACCCTGTGTGAGTTAGGCATAGAGTAAACAATTTAATAAGAGATTCTTTAACACCTAACTCCCTACTTACATCCTTCCATTATACAGGTATTTTCTTTAGTAAGACTCTGTGCTTGCTGTTTTTTCTTTTGGTAGTGTTTATCTCAGAGCTCTCTGTGGCTCTTTGTCTACTTGCATCTTACAAAGAGTATAACAGGGTTTATAAGGGCTTTGTCATGTAATTGGCCAGTTTGGTATCCTAAATAAACAAAAGCAATTCCCTGGACATATAGATGTTGTATAGCATTAGATCCACTTGAGTGGAAAAGATGAATTTGATTATGTTTCTCCCTCCTGTCTGTGAAAAATAGTTCCCTTAAGTCTCTTATCTAATATGTGGCTTAAGTGCTGAGGCTCCTGGTAATTGCCTTGCAGGACTGTTCCTCATTTAAGATACATCTGCATCTTGCGACTCTCTAGCAGTCTACTGAGGATTCTTTTGCACTGATTTCCATCCCCAACTCCTAATTTGTCTCTCAGGCAGCTCTAAGTAGTACCTTTCAGCTTTTAATTTCTCCAAGAAAATTTATAAGACGTACTCATGCATGAGGGTAGGAACCAGCCTACTGCTAAGAGAAAGGCATCTCAAAGGCCACTTTTAACATATGTTCGTGACCCTGTGCAGATAAATTAGTGTTATCTGGAAGCAGGTAAGGTGGGCTGTGCAGTGGGTGTTATGTTAGGTCTGGGTCTAGTGTAGATACACTTGCAGCATGTGAGAAAGGGGTTATAGAAGGACAACTATCATAGATAATGCTCTGAGAGGCTCAGCAGAAGCCTCTGCCTCTCTGTGCTTGCTTGGAAGAATCTAGCATAGGTTTAAACTCTGTGTTTGAAACTTGATCATCTGTATATCAAGTAAGAGATGAATCCAAGGAGCTTCTGTTCATCCTTACTGCATTTCACACTAGGCAAAGGGAGAAAACACACAGTTTGTGTTTGGTATTTGCAAGCGAATGCTTGTGCAAAAGAACGAAGGAGGTTGGAAGAGGTTCTCTGCTGCTTTTGGCTCTCATTTCTATTGCACTGCTTCAAGAGGTGCAGAAAATGCTAATCACTGATGTGAACTAAGAAGCAATAAGTAAGTCATGTTATATAAATAGCTGTGCTTAATAAAATGAGAGACATCTGTCAGTTCAAGCTATGCACTTCCAAAGAAGTTAAGAAATAATTAATATGAAACTGAAGCACAGGCAGTACAAAAGTCTCCTTTCTGTAGAAAAAAGATGTCTATTATTTTCCTGCGCTGACATTAGGCTAATTCCCTCCTGTCTATTCCTAATAGATTGAATGCCTGAAGTGAAATGCCACTTGACCTTGTAAAAATCTGATGACCCATTGGAGGAAAAACAAAGTTTAACAGAACAGAGTCTTTCTGATGTAAGTAAATACGGTTCATTCACCTGTTCCTGCTAACCTGATGTACTATGTTGCCACATTCCAGAAATAACTAAAGAAGCCTTTTCTGTAAGAGGCATTTGTCCTGAGAGAGTGCATGAAAGTCAGAGCGCCCGATAGCAGACTCTCCTTCTGCCTGTTCTCAGAGGTTTGAACAGCAGCAATTTGTTTTGTGGGACATGGCACCCTCCTGCTCTGCTCACACAGAGAATTGGCCTTTTGTGAGGTCGCTGGGTGCATGCTCAGTACCACCAGGTTGCCTTTCCTGACACTCACACATGCAAGCACTGCATATGGACTCTGCTTTGCCTGACAGATATTTTATTCATGTAGGGCTAATTTGCCTCATTAGCCACAGGCCCAGGTAAGTGTGATACATCGGAGTCCTGGCTCCAAGTTCACCTGGGGACACTGGTATCCAGAGGCAGGTCCTTGGAATATCCTCTCCTCTTTTCCCCTAGTAAACAAGGGAATGCACATTGTGCTTCTCCCTGCAGAGGGAAGCCCTTACTCTACTCCTGGTGCCCACCATCTTCTTTGGCTGGCACATAGGAACAGAAAAGAGATGCTCAGGCTGCTCCTTCCAGAGCTGTGCACTGTGAGGCAGGGGCATACAAGGTGAGGGAAACAGTATGTGCAGAGAACTGAAGCAAAGTGTTTATGGTACGTGACCCGCATGAGATGACCCAGTAGCCCTAATCCAGGCCAGTAAAGAATGCTACGGCTTCAAAGAGTAGTTACAATCAAGTACTGCATCTAAGGTCACAAGAGACTGTAATTACCTCTTTGATCTCCTGTATTACACAGAACACAGAGCATTGATTGTAATTATAGTAATTATTATAGTTACTATTACTATTATTTTAGGAAAAACCCCATCTTGATTTTAAAACTTCCAGGGATGCAAAATCCCTCGTCAAGTATTCATGTGGTACATTATTCCAACTTCTTTGAACTACCAGTGCCAGTCAGGCTATAAATCCGTCTGCTAAAACTAGGAGCCTTCTTCTATTGATTTCTGGTCTCTAGTAAGTATTGATAGACTGTGGTGAGAACAACCTGTACTTTTGTGTGTTACTGTGGTTAAACAACACAGAGCAAACATCTTCACTCTCATGACAAAGGGCTTGAACTGATATGATGCTGTCCATAAGGTTTTGCTTTACTGGTGCTGCTTGAAAATGCCAGATCATAACCCTCCTTTTGTGTTTTGGTTGTCAAAGATCAATGTATCATTTTCTGTTGAATTGCAGACAACAGCGCGTCCTGCTTTCCTACATCAGTACACAGAGATCATCTCTGTGTCTGTACATGGGTATATACCATTAAAGCATAGAAGAACTTACAGGCGAAAGGCAGTAATTAATGTGCCTATAAATTTCCCAGGAGGGTATAGTGTGAGAAACTTGATCTTCCAAGTACTTTTGTTTTAGACCTTGTTTAATCTGTATTTTCTTCCTGCCTGCACTGATATAATTTTAATGGGTAATTACTATAGGAAAATATAGCTTCACCTCTATACAAGATTTATTAACACATCAAATATCCTATCAGAATGGGAAATGCTGAAAGCATCCACATAAAAAAACCATCAAGTTCTTATATATTACAATCACATTCAGCAACCAAGAACTGTTACTGAAATGTTTTTAAACCCCGGAATTGTTAAAATTGGGAACATAACCAAATCACGAAACCATAAAACCAATCCCAGGCTGGTTTATCGCAGTGATAAGTGTCTTTTCATCAGGCCACTTCCACTCAGCAAAATGAGGCTCCTGCACTTACCCTGCGTATATATGTTCACATGTACATGTCTGTTGGCAACCATTCTGTAAATTTTGATCTCATTAACCAATCCCAATGTAATTTGATGGGGGGAAAAATGCCATATATGTTGTTACATTCAAGGAACATTAGCAATTGAATAGGAGACAGGGACCTTTTAAGTGCTTCAGCTGAAAGAAAACTGTAGCGACAGCTCACACCTTATTAGACACCAGACAATACAAAGAAGCAGAAACAGCAGCCACATCTTTTGAAAAGCTTCAATTAACGATGAGACATAAATCTGCTGGAAGCAGCACTTGCTTCATCCTGGTGTTCAGGGGACTACTCAGTGCAGTGCAGCCCTCAGGGCTTTGCTGGAAGGGCAGGAAACAAAAGGCACTCACAGAATCACACTGCAGTGGAGATGATGTTGTACTAAGCAAGCATAAGTTGGGTCTCCATATCAGTAAGATCAATTGCAATTGTAACCTCAGATTTCATTAGTGCTAGATCTGATTTCACAGCTATGGAAGAAATCCTTCTTCCTTTAGCAGAATTCTGCAGGATATGGGCTGCAGCCATTGGCAAAGCTCCCATTGATTCAGGGCCAGAGAAGAAACCTCTTCACACGCTGTAGTTAATTACAAGCTGTCTGCATTTTTAACAATCCAGCTGGAGGATATAGTTTTTTTGTTATTTACTGATTTTTTTTTGTTTGTTTGTTTGTTTGTTTTTTTATCTTAAATCATGAGAAGTGGTATTAATCCAAAAGAGTATGAGCATCTCCTCTGGGACAAAAAGAAATAGAAGAGAGAAAGAAAAATGAAAGCCATGACACTTAAAACTTCAGAGGAGAGAGAGATTTTGTCATGCAGTCACCTTCTGCACTGTAAAAAGTAAATAAGAAAGTACATGACATCATTTATGAGCTAAGCAAGTGGCAAAATAATGAAATGCCTTTGCTGATGGGAAGCATGGACTGGTATATGCCTCAGATATTTGACTCTGTTAGTATAGAAGGTGCTTTCTTGAGCTGAAGAAAAGATGTTAAAATGCTCAGTGTCTGCATTTTATTTCTGGTGTTCATGAATCAAACCCACACAAAAAATGACGAGATCAAAATGAGGCGGGGATGATTAATAGTATTGTGATGAGAAGTAAAATTGTCAAAGACTGCAGTTCATTACTAGTTTTAGATGAACTAGAGATGAGGGGGAATTCAGAGGATGATAACATTTCATTTTAACATGCTTGTCCAAAAGGCTTCAGCATTTCATGTATTTTAATTTCAAATCAACATAAGCTAAGCAAAATATTTTGGGTTTGCTGGAGGGAGGTAAAAACCTGACACACCTCCTGGAACACTTGGTAGTGCTTGCTTATGTTGAGGAAAAATACCTTTTTTCTTTAGAAAACATCTGTCTTGAATCAGTGTTTCCCTTTTCATCTGTCTAGGGGCAGAGATCTCTAGACTCGGACAGCAGCTGCAAGCTATAATTGCTGGAAGGTCTGTGCTCCTGGATGCATGATGGCTTTAAAGTGTGATGCTCTGGTATTATCACAATCACCTGCTAGCCTGAAGGAGAGAAAGCTCAGGCAGTTCTTGCCTGTGTGTATAAATACCTGATGGGGGTCAAACAGAAGATGAAGACAGAGTCTTCTCAGTGGTGCTCACTGACAGGGCACAAACTGAAACACAGGAAATTCTGTTAATGATCAGAAACACCTTTTTCACTGTGCAGGTGGTCAAACACTAGAACATGCTGCCGAGAGAGGCTGTGGAGTCTCCATCTATGAATACTCAGAACTAAACTAGGCAAGCCATGGACAATCTGCTCTCTGATCCAGCTTGAGCAGGGGCAGGACCAGACGAGCTCCGGAGGTGTTCACCAGCCTCCACCATGCTTCTGTGAAATGCTGCCTTCTCTACCAGTAATTTTATTAAACCCTGAAAGCACACTGACACACTGAGTGTCATCCTGTGATCAACTCAAAGGAAATGAATAGTCATCAGGACATGCTTTTGAGCAAGAAAATTATTTCTTAACTTCTAAGCAATCACTGTTTTGGCAAATTATTTATCTGTCAGCTTGAGAGATGAGAACAGGCAATGCCAGTACCCGTATGTTTCTTTTGCTGCAGATCAGTCAGCCAAAGGTTCCTGAGTATGTGAATCTGTCTTTGAAATAATTATTTTGAAACACTTTGGACAAAAACATATGAAACCCAAACTTTTTCTTCAGGGCATATAGACTGTTCCCTTCTGCCAGTACCAAAGAGATAAATTAGCTTTATTGCAGAACAACAGAAGACATTCTGAAGGTTTTCTAGAGATTAGTTTATTAGCTAATAAACCAAACAGAATACACGTATTTCATCAAGATAGCAGAAATGCATTATCTCAAATAATAAGCCCAGCATTTGCATGCAGCTCATGACAGCCAAGTGACTGTGAGTAATACAAGAGATAGATACACAATTAACAGGAAGGAGATGTTGAAGGAGAGGGATGAGGATACACGCAGAGCTGGCACAGCAGAGAGGACAATCCCCATGGTGGTTAAGGATATCAGGCTACAGAGGCAGCCGCATTCAGCTCAAGCTGCCTCTGCCCAAACCATGATGAAACCTGCATAAGGCACTTCCACACCACAACCGACGTCACTGTGCTAATATGCTGAGAGGCACAGTGTGTGCTCGGGCACTGTGCCACGCTACGGCAGCTCTGCGCTTCTTATAGCCAGAGTGTGTCCAGATGGCTCAAAAGCTCACATAGCTCAGGCAAGGGTCTGTCTGTCCCCAGCCACAGGTATGACCCAAGGAGCAAATTCTGAAGAGCATCTTAGTTTCTTCTCAAGGTGCTCATGAGCTTGTAACTAGTTCTGAAACATGCTGAGAGGAGGGAAAAAGATTGTAAAGTAAAGGAAGTGGGACGCAGGAAAATGGAAATGAGAGATAAAAAATATCCTAATAATCAGTAAATACTCTGCTAGTCTTGGCACTGGCTTATAAAGGGCTGGTACACAAGGCAGTGGGGGACTACAAGTCTGGAAGAAGTGGGAGGAAAGTGAAGAAGGGTGGAAAAAAATAGAGCAGAAATAAGATCCCCCTTTGGTACATCTGAAAAATGCTGGGTTTGTTCAGCAGTTCATGAAGCCACTGCTTAAGGCCCTGGGGTGATTTGTGCCTTTAGGGAAACTTGGAGAATGTAGAGCGTCCTCAAATTAACTGCAAAATCAACTTATATTCTGAAAGATGACAAAATGATGTGAGAGAGAATTTAAGGTCTGTCCAAAGAAATTAAATTCAAGGAAGTCTTTGCCATTACTGTTGCTAGAAACATAACTGGTCTTATACAATGTAGCCTGGGGACTGTCTGTCCCCTCCACTAAAACAGAAAGAGATTGGGACTTTCGAACACATTAAACATAACTAGAAGACATATTTTGCTTTCAAACTCAGGACTTTTTATTATTAAGGATAAATTGGTTTACTAGCATAAAGAATGAATGATCTGAGGTTTTAGTAGATACATTGTGTCTCCACACCAGTTGACCACTACCAGAACATCCATAAGTCATTGCTTTTGTCTTGCACTGTAAGGGCCTGCCTTCGGTTTTCTTTTTTTTCTGGATTTACATTCTTGACTGTATTATATCAGCATCAATCAATCTGACAAAAGTAAATTCAGTATGAAATGTGAAATCTATTTTCCCAATAATTACTGACTGTAGCTATTTACATTGTTAAATCAATATTCCCACCTCCTTGTTGACAATACCTTCACCCCATTCCCATTTTCTTTTTAGTTTCATATACTTTCTCTGACAAAAGAAGAATGAAAAATATTTTTCTTGTTTTTAACACTTCTGTTCACCAATATAAAATAGCAAGATGCACAGGCAACTGTGAGTGCTTAAAATACCTTCATTAAAACAGGAACTAATCCAAACATTGTCCCATACAAACAACAGTAAACATCTTGGATGAACATAGCGATTAGGCTGGGGATCCCAGGAGAGAGGCTTCAGCTCAAGGTAAAGACAGATGCTCTCTCCCCCGGAGCTGTGACAGATTCACATCCTGTGATGTTTGGATACAGACCTCTTTACTTGCAACACATTGGTTCATTCTGCATGTAAATAAATGACTACACTTATTTATATAAGCTTGTTGTTATGCATCCCAGCCCTTCGAATTGGGATGTGGAGCATTTCCAGTGAAAGATTCTTAAACACTGTACAAACTTTCTATGTCAGTCCTCAATGGCCTGGATTCCAGCCTTCACCCATGCAAAAACAAAAGTCACCAAAACCTTTTCTGTTTACTGTAAAGACTCTGATTCTGAGCCACAGCCTTGAGCTATTACTGCTGTGCTGCAGAGCGTCTCCAGGAGCGGTTTGTCTCTCTGAGTCACAACTCCTTTTCTTTCATCTTGCTCTGTGCAGGAGCACTAACTTAATATGGGCCTCAAATTTTCTCTCAGGCTACCTCAGCCACCCAGCTGAAAGGTAGTCTTAAATCCCATCTGAATTGGAGGTGATGTGCAAAATAATTGCATTTTTATTCCTAAGCACTGGATCCAGAATTAATAGGTAGGACAGCCAAAATGAGGGAACTAGTTCTTGTCCACAGAGTGCACACCACAGCCATGTCCACTGATAGACAAGGACAGAAGACGTATAAATGAGATGTCGTGGATATTTAAAAGGATATTTAAGACTCTTTATGAGAACAGAAATATATTCCATCATGCAGGCTCACATGTGCACTCCTGGAGCTGCAGTGGTGCCCTGTGTCATCCAGACACTGCCTGCTGCCACCAAGGCAGTGGTGTTCAAGACGTTCTGTATGTGTGCGTGCGTGCATACGTGATGCTTATGAAAGACTGTGGAGCTGGCATCAAAGTGTAAAGCAAGAACAACACAAGCAGAAATAATGTATGACCCTAAACCACCCCAGACGTGAACATAAATGGAAGTTGTCTGGATAAAGACTGACAGCTCTTTGAACACAAGCACTAAGAGATGCATTTGTGGTGCTCCTAGAAGGACTCTGGCTCAAAAAATCAATGCAAGGATTTGTTCAGCCCAATATGTGGCATTTTTTCTCCCCTTCTCAGACAGGCTAATTTTACCTAGAAACTTGCCGTCTGCATTACATCTCCTCTTCATTTTCTGCAGATCATAAGGCATTGTCCAAAACTGACTTAATAACACCAGTAAGATGGATTGTCACTTTAGGTTACTCAGGCAGTGGTTAAAATTAATAAAGGTTCAGGCTGCTTCTTTGTGCTGCAAATGTTGTGTGACAGACCAGCCTGCTGAGGAGCCCAGTCATAGGTGCTGGGCCCCAGATCACTCCTCAGACACCAGCATGGTGGCTGCAGCATTCATTTTCTCAGGAAGACATCTGACATTTCCTTCTCTTCATACTTGCATATCCCTGCTGAAGAGCTGAAAGTGTAACCTCAAGCCCAGCCAATGTTCTTCTCGCACACACCAGGCAAGAAATACCATTAGTGTATGAACGATGTACGAGGTTAATGGTTTCTGCACCCCTCCCTTTTGACCACAAGCTGTTGCCTCTCTCCTTCTCTTCCACAGTACATCAGGAATCAAAAGCTTTGACCCTCACTCTCTGCAATGCACTTCTCTTATGCACAACTGCTTCCCAACAGGGGCTGCAGAATTAGGCATAAAGCAGCAGCATATGACAAATGATGCTCTTTTTGTAGACTGCGCAGAGCTGGAGGTCAAACACACTATTAATAATTCTCTGACTTTTTAAAAGCTGCAGTCCCTCCATTTGTTGGTAACATGATTTTAAAGGTCTGTACACCACTTAAAACAGCAGCTGAACACAGGCACTTCAGCACTGTCCAATATTGATTTTTTTTGCCTCTAACTCGCCTCTTTGCTAAGGCTGGTTTCAATATCCTGTGAAGTTTAAGTAGAGGTATTTCCTATCTCAATAGCTGTGCATTGTCATTTGATAGCATAGATAACCCTGTAGTATTTCCCTTAGTAACATGATTTGGCTCAAAGAGCAGGATTGCCACAAAATCTCTGTCTTGGACCACTGCTGCCTGCATCACAGGAAGTCTGAGGGAGGAATGAATAGAGGTGGGCTGGAGTGGGGAATCCAGTCACCAGGCTGGTCACCAAGCTCAAGCTGTACCAAGAAAAAAATCAATACAGTAAGGAGATGGTACAGCAGATTATTTCTGCCTCTAGAGAAGGGATCCCAAGGAAAGAGTAAATTCAAAGCACTAGCTGGTGTGCTCCTACAAATCAGACATTTAAAGGAAAAAGATATTCAGGAAATTTAGCATATACTTACCCAAAATTAAGGAAACAAAACAAGCATATGTGCAATGTGAAAACGTGAAAGAAAAATAAGCATTGTGAACATGGGTCTGGCTAGTCATGAGATTGGCCTAAAATTTAGGAGATTTCCCCACTGGGGAAGTTAGGACATATATATAACAATATTTGGCTTTGGGGTTTTGGGTTGTTTTTTTTTGGTGGGGAAAACAGGCAAGGACAGCAAATGAGATCCTGCTAGAAAAGAAAAAAGGTCCTGAGGAACTACTCTATATTCATACTAGAAAGAAAAAAAGACAAAGAATGTGTTTTCTGCTTTGTGGGAGGGACAGAGAAGCACAACTGAAAATGACACTGAGAAGGCTGAAGTGCTTCAGACTACTATTTTTTCTTTAACTCACTAAAAAAAAAAAATATAAACCGATTGAGACAATCCACAGACTTTAAAACTTATTAAGAACTTAGACTGCGTAAAGAGCAGAAAAAGAGGCTACACAGATACATTACATATCTTCAAATCAGGTAGGCCTCATAAAATTCACCCCAGAGTGCTCAGGGAACCAAGTGAAGTAATTTCACAGCCATGAGCAATTATACTTGAGGTATGATGGAGAGTGAATGAAGCTCCAGAAGACTGGAAAAGGACCTCTCAAGAGCTCTTCCAGCCATGGTTACCATTCCTGAAAGGAGACAAAAAACAAAGGTAAGATGGTTACTTATTGATCCATAGCTCCTTCTTCAGGAAGCCACTGCAGCAAAACAACTACTTGTTATCCACACTACAGGGAAAGCATAAAGTTTTGAGACCATGGGGTCAGGCTTGATCAAATCAAAGGCCCATCATCACAAAACTGTCTCAGATAGTTGCCTGCAGCAGATACTGCTGTTATCTAAAACAAAGTGTAGGGTGAGCATGCCCCAGTATACTCTCTCAGCTCTTAGCAAACAGAAGCTTAGAGACTTACAGAGCTAGAGACTTTGCATCTTTCTGTTAAGAGCCTTCTGTGACCTGTAATAGCCCTTAACAATTACTAATCAAAGAGATCATAAAAGTGCTGTCTTTATTGCATGAAATCAGAAGATAATACATAGAAACTGAAAATAGGCACATACTTTATACTACTCTGCCTTGCAGTGACTGTATCTTTGTTCCCAGCTTCAATATATTGTTATCAAGTATACATTCATTTTGCGAACAGCTAATCCTTGAGAAAAGCAACACCAAAATGTCAGCCTAGCTACTTGGTATTATTTACATTCAAGCACAGTTACTCTGGCTAGTTTGTCAAAAGCTGCTTCATGTTAGAGTTGAACCAAATTTATTTTAAGCTATAAAGGAACAAAAGACAATCTTACATATGGATACTCTGCAGCTGGAGAACAGTGATTAAAGGACTTTATTTACATTTCTAGCTGATCAACATCTTTTAGATACTTCTAATGGGAAGAATTGATTTTTTTTGCCCCTACAAAACAGACTGAATCAATTTTGCTACTGGAAATGTTTTATTCAACCATAGCTAAATTTCCCTGCATACACATCTGTCAAAGCAGAAACTATTATTGGAAAAGATAAGCCTTTTTTGCTGATATAAAGATATCTTCTATTATTTCAACAGAAGCCTATTAAAATTTTCATTTGAAATTAAAATTTAGTTGCATTAATCAGAAAAAAATATTTGCCATCCCTTTTGGATTAATTTATTCTAGGGGTTCTGCAACAATTAAGCTTTTTCTGCAGTGCTGGACTATGACTTAAGAGGCCTTGGTTTCTGTCCTCAGCTCTTCAGCTGGCTCTCTGGGCAAAGGAGGTGACTCACTTCATCTGTAAATGGGGAAACTATATGCTCTGTGCACAGCTTTGATATCTTTGTCCTTCCTGAAAACATTACGTACCATGCCACATGGTATCTCACTTCTCAACGCAGACAGAAGCACTTTCAGTGCTGATCTGCAGGTTACACACTGGGTGCAGGTGAATAAAAAAATGCATGTGTCTGTCAGACTGCAATGCCCTTACAACAACGATCAAATGACTGTGAAGTGTAACTCACTTAATGGTAATGCAAAGGTGGACAAATCTGCACTTAAATAAGCAGAAAACTCTTTACAAATCTTTAATATAGCAACTCTGCAGAAGCATTTTAAGTGTGGATTTGCACTGAAAATTCAATACAAACATGCATTATTTGACTGAGTTTCTACAGTGGGCACTGAATTTACATTTACACAAACAAATATTAACTAGGTTCATTTAAAAAAAGAAGTTCTTGCCTGGTTTTATGCAAATTTGTAACAGCCATAATTTATTTTAAACTGGTAAGAAAATCAGAGAGATCTCACCTCCCTGCAATCTGCAGGACACTTGACCTTGCCAGGACTTATTAGCGTGGGGAAAACAGTGAACATAGCACATGATGATGAATCCTTCAAAATTTAAAAAGGTACGATTAAGAAGAATCCTGTAAAATAGAGCAACAATTAATTTAATGTTTGCTTTCAGTTAGAAAGCCTCCCAGATCTGTAATCTGATGGATTGTCATATCTATAAATATACTTACTCTCTTAACCTCTTACTATTGGTTGCATACCACAGGCCACATCTGGTACCACTGCAATGTTACTGCAGCTGATTTGGCCACTTCAGGGTAGCAGCAACAGTCTGAAACCTAAATTGCAAATAGGGGCCCTGCTATACTTGGTACCACGGAAACAGGCAATAGGAGCAATCAGCCCCTGCTCCAGCCTGGATCCCCACACTCTGTGGCATTCACATCATGCTTTGATTCTTGTGAGAGTGACAGCGACAGCAAGGTGATGCTACAAGGCATAACCTCATGGCATACCTTACTGTTGCATTTGGGAGGCAGTAGAGTCTGTCAAAGGTGACTGGCATCCCTTATAGAAGCAGAGGTGAAGCCATCACTGAGGCAGCCATGCCCAGCCTGCAGCCGTCTGGGAGCACTGCTCCTGCCTCTGCCCACATCACCCACCACCACCAGCGCGTTCTGGGGACCTCACACCCACCATTGTAACCACGGCCGGTGCTGGGCCTGATACCATCTGCTGTCCCACCTTGGCCATGGCCAAGCCATGGGGTGAGGATGTGGCAAGTGGTGATGCACAGGGTTATGGTGGGCAGGGGCTCGACACCCACCTCCCACCACAGCACCTCCCCAGCTTCCTGCTCACACAGCCCTGGCTGGGCCCACCTTCCTTCTTTCCTCTTTGCCTTTTTGTTACCCGGAATTAGGTGGGACACTGGTGCAGCAGTCTGGAAGCCTGCGTTGTCTGGTGCTTTCCAACTGGATGGACCAGCTGTCAGGGACACAGCCACTGGGTGAGCTGAGGACAAGCACGGTGTGCTGGAGCAGCCAGATCGGGCCCTGCCATGCCACAGTTCCCAGAAGCTGAGGACAAGGCACCCATGGCATGGGGATGAAGAGCCAACCACTGCAACTGGATGTTCAGCAAGGAGCAAAGAGGAGCATGGCAGCAGCACTCAGCTTTACAGACTTTTATTTGTCTATCTGTACAGAACGCTGTTGCTATCATAATAAGGCATGAAACACACTATTGAAAAGCTCACGATGGACTGTGACGTTTTGCCCTGTTGTGGGTCAAAAAGGAGTTTTACAACATTAAACCAGTCGCTTTCCCAGTCGGTAAACTTTATATTCATTACAGACAGATTTTTAAAAGAATTACAAAGATTAAAAAACTGTAAACATATAAAACCCAGCAACAACCCAGCGTGGCTTCCTAGGAGAGAGTCTCAGGCATTCTTGCTGTGGGGCTGGTATGGGTCTGGCAGCAAGAAGGCAAGACTGGCAGGCCAGGGAGCCTGGTGGAGCTGGGACTCTGTGGAGTCACTCTTTTTGGGTGCGAGTCCCCAGCTGGTGCCAGGCAGTTCCCAAATGGCAGCCTTGGCCTCAGACAGCTAAAGGGACAGAAACTGAGCAAATGGGTCACTGGGAGCTGTTTGAGGAGAGGGGAGCCAGCCGCAGGCTACCAGCACCTCGCCACAGGGGAGCATCATCACAGCACATGGCATCTCCAGCCCTAATGCAGACCCCTGGGTCCCCTTCGGCAGGCAGGCCCTGGCACACAGATATGTCATGAGGTAGAACACAGGAAACTGTCACGCTTCACTGACAGAAATAAACTGACTGAGGGCACAAATCCTGGTATGCTCTGGGGTACTCCAGGGCTCACCTAAAACCCACCTGCTATGCCCCAAGAGTTAGATCCCCACAGAAGAAAGCTCTCCAGTGATCCACGTGACAACTTTAACCCAAGCAAGGAAAAACACCCAACCTGATTTTAATCATGCTTGTACTCTTAAAGCATTTAAATTTTGAGCAGGGGAAATCAAACTGCAATGGCGTATGAGAGGGCAATTAATCTCCCTTGGCCTCAGCCTTTGGTACCATCTCGTGTGAGGTGAACGATGCAAAGGCTCGTCCACTGGGCAAATACATTCATTTTCTACCATCAGCCACCAGATAGCAAGTGTTGTGGTCTCTGTTGCATCACACAGCACGAGAACCTGAGAGTCCAGAGGTTTTATATCGTACCACCAAGCCACACAGTCCTGTAATGTGTACAGGTATCTTGCTGGGTGATCAGAGAAATGTCCTGAGAGTTTTATCTGCTAAACTCCTGCACTTTGCCTTCCTTCATCTCTTCCACAGCACACACAAACACCAAAATAAACTGTTAGTCCTGTTACTGAAATTTGCTTACTCCTCACACTCCTGCAGTGTCTATTTAGATTATTAGGTTGACTTACATTACCTCAGAATGCTTGGGGAAAACTTGAGGGTTCATTTAACTATTGCAGGCTCATGATCTGTGACAGGCATTTTACAAAGTGTCAGAAAACTTCTCACTTGATAATAATATACTGACAGTCAGGGGAGCGTTCCCTTTTCTAGTGCTAATAATCAGCATTAAGGCATGCCATGGTTCCTACAAGAAACCTGTGATCCTTACAGTGTTAGCTGTCATCTTTCTGCAATAATAGAATGCACTCCAATTTTATGAATGTGTACCATTACAAAATAAAAATAATGGCTCTTAAAACCACCAGCCTCAATTTAGAGCTACTGTCAGGAAGGTGAGAACAGCAATTCCCATTAGGGACCCAGGCTGGTGAAAGGGTTTTCATCCCCCACAGCACTGTCCCCTGTCCCACATCATCTTGCTGCCACCAGCTCAGCACCATTTGCCCTCTTACTTGGCAAGGCTTTCCTTGGGCCTCTGGAGGCCACATTCAGCTGCTTGCCATCCTTGGGCCAGGACAAGAGGCAGTGCTGTCCTCCCTACCCCATCTTGAGCAGTGTGTCAGGCCCCACAGGCAATGTCCACGTACCCACCAGCTGGCAAACGCCAGCTAATAAGGAGCCTTCCTCCTCCTGCTTCTCAGGTTACTTCCTTCCCCACTCTCACCTATCACAACAGGCTGAAGGCTTCTCCTTACATTTGGAAGCTATTCCATTTATTTACCCTAGAAATTCAATCCTGAATTCCTGATGACACATCCACAGGGACATAAGCTCTCCGAAGATGACAATGGAGGTGCTGGCCACTGTTGAGTTCTTGCCTGCAAACACACTCCACATGGCAAAATCATCTATGAGACAGCAGCACCACCTAATAAGACTGCTCATTTAACTACCAAATAACACTGAACTAAAGCAGCAGTTAGACCAGCTAACATCTGAAGCAGCATCTCTTTTGCAGGGCCAACACTAAAGCCTGGGTACCACACTATGCTATTTACAGTGACCAAAGGCACAAGCCTGGAGCAGGACTGCTCCTTGGACCCTTGGTCGAAGGCACCCGTGCCATCACCCATGGCTGGCAAGCAGGAGGGACTGAACTGAGTGAGTGCCAGACTCCGGTGCTGCACATGCCTCCTGACACAAACACCCAGGGAAGAGGGAATGAGGAGGCAAAACAGCCTTCAGTCTCTCTGCATGAGGACCCCACATTTCCAACTGACACTTGTTATGCTGACAACTCATGCTGCCACATATTCCTGGGAAAAGGGGGACACAAAGGAGATCTCCTTCCCCAAGAGAACTCTTCTCAGGTATGTCACAGTGTGGAAAAAAACAACCCCAGTATCATGTTAAAAATACTCAATATTCCTGATATTTGAGACTTAGCCCACAACTGACGAGGCTGTGACAGTGAATCACAGGTTTCTACTAAGACTCTGCAGTCAGGGATTGTACAGACAGAGCTCTTCACTCATGTTTGGATTTGGCAGGGACACATACATATATATTAACAGGACATACAGGTATACTAACCACTGTTCAGTAGGAACTGACAGTGATATATACATCAATCTTCGTTGGTTTTCTCAGCACTGCAAGAACACACCCTTAATGTTCCACAGAAACTGATTGATAACAAAGTGAATAGCATCAGTAGTACAGGTTTTTGGCTACTGTGCCACAGAACTGTGATTAAATAACAACACATACTCTCGATCACCCCTATGTTAAGTGAGTCCCACATCAGCCAGTAAACTGCCTGATGTTTGACCTTTGTATTTCCCAACAACTGATTTTTTTTTTTTACAAATGAAGTGGTTTTTATTGACAGAGCCCCAGAAAGCTCCTTCCTGACCTTTCCTTGCTGGTTATGAGAAGGCTGACAGCCTGGTGATACAAAACTGAAGTTTCAAAAGGACTAGTAAGATGTAGACAGTCCCCATATAAGCACAGCCCTGCAGCTGAGCTTGAATTTCTTCTGGCATCCATGCTGAAGGAGACGTGTTCAGTCTCAGCATCCCCGTGTTTTTTCACTTTGGGCCTTTTGAGACTCCAAACAAGAGGTCAGTTAATTCAAGTTATGGCAGTTTTCATACAAAGACATCTGTCCACTAGGAACTAAACTTCTTTTATATGGGTCACTATAGTTATCAGAAGTTAATGACTATCAATCATTCCTAATCTGAACTGAAATGGAGCCACTGACCTCAGCTGAAAGAGCCTTTTGTCTCTTACCACTACCATGATCCATATGGTTCCCTGCCCTTTGCCTCTTATTTTATATTCTAAATAATCATCCCTAATTGTACCATTGTTTGAAAATATGGGAGGTTTGTAGTAAGTCATGACCAAGTGGTGCTCTTTCTTCCCTTAGGTCTCACGCAACAGAAGGGATCAGCTTAAAATTAAAGGATAAAAAAGCATTCCTCAATTAAATATTAGCCCTGCTGTTTGAATATGGGTCTTGCTTCTTAACAGTCTACCACGTAGACTATTCACAGTCCTGCAGGCTGAAATAATTAACAGCCTCCAAAGTGTCAAGGTCATTCTTGTTCTATACTGGAGTAATAAGAAAATGATATAGACAACACACCAATGGAATGTTTCATATTAGGATTAACGAGTATCTGAGGAACCTACTTATCACAAATCTCTTTTTATTCAGTGGTTTTCATTATTTTATATCAGTTGCAATTTCTCTGGCACGTTTTCCCTTTACAAGGGCTCATATGCTTCAAACATTCATTATAGAGCTTAAAAAAAAGATTTTTGTCAGACAAATAAACTGCATCACCAGCTATCTTTAGCCACATCTGTTTTCTTTAATGAAACATATTTTCCTGTAGAAATGCTGCCTTAAAAATCATGACCATGCTAATTATCTATGGCAAGCACATCTTCCTCAACTAACGACAGCTCGAGCATGTTATCATTTGCACCAGACTTCATTCTGAAATTGAAAGACCCATAGAGCTTTGCAGACTCCTTGGAGGATGCAAACCTGCTCCTCCGGTACATCTCCCCTTTCCACATGGACACCATCAGCAGGCTGGACAGCACCACACCCCCCAGAGTTAAAAGACACAGCCCAGCGATAACACAGCGGTCCAAGTGAGCCCCAATCCTAGCACTCTCATTCTCCAGCCTCTCCATCTCCCGGGCAGCCACTGTGTTGGGATCCACAGTCACGTCTCTGGGTACCACATAGGAAATGATCACCAGCAAAATGCCACTAACCAGGAACAAAATGGCACTGATGAACCCATAGTCCACAGACTTCCCGGCTGCCACCTCTGAGGCAGCGTCTTCCTCCTCAGAGACCAGGGAAGGAGAATCATGCACCCACTCGGGTGGCAGCTCCCTGCAGGAATGCTGCTGCAGAGGGGCATCCTGGCAGTGGCTGCCTGGAGGACTGAGGGCACTTGCATGCTCCAGGTTTATGTTTTCATCCACATAGGTGAATGATGTTTCGAGTTCCTGGGCACAGCAGCAGGCTTTCTTCTTCCCTCCATCCTCATTCCTGGTCAGGTGCTCAGGCGGGTGGCAGGGCTGGGACGTGCCGGAGGGTGCTGGGTGCTCCCAGGGTGAGGTCCCTGGGGGAGACGGCTGGGGTGCCAAGGGGGGCTCAGCCACAGGGCCCCTCTGAAGGGGCTTGCAATGCCTTTCACAGTGCAGGGCTGCCACTGCAGCGGCTGTTCTGGGGTCCACTTCACCCCCCTCATGCTGCTGCTGCTGCTCGCAGGGAGGGGAAGGCAGCCTCCAGTCCGTAGCGGTGCCCAGGGATGCCTGCCTGCTCTCCTCTGCCAAGTAAAGAAGCTCCATGCAAGCCATCAACCTTGTCTCTGCAAGCCCTGACTCCTGGGCTACCGCATCCTTCAGCAGATGTCCCTGACCCGCGGAAGCGGCTTCACGGTACTGGAGCTGCTGTATCCCAGAAATCTTCTACTCTTTCATCACTGTTTTGTTAGGGACATGGCTTGTGTCAGCTGTTAAATGACTAAATAAATCCTCTCTGACATTCATTTCTTTTCAGTCTGCAGATGAAATAGCAGAGAGGAAAAAAAACACAAAACAACAAAAACAAACCTGACAACCTCATAATGATACATTAATAAACCAAAGATAAGATAATGCAAATGTGAAACATCAGTCTTCCTCTCAACTGTTCGAGGGGAGACGGCAAACACGATTGTTTTAACTACGCATTTAAAACTGCAATCCTCTTGCAGATCCAAAATCTATTAGGGAGTCTAATCAACCTTTGACACCAAGATCCAATTAAGGCAGTAAGTCATCTACATAGTGCAGGATAACCGGAATAACTGTGTGAAATGTCAGAGAAACGAGATGTCTGCTCTCTCAAAGCCAGTACCTCTCCCACCCCCTTCCAAATAAAGATTTAAAACTCAGATTCACAGACTAACTAGAAAAAAAACACACAAATCCCATGTAGCTCAGTAATCCAGGATCTCTATTCTCTGATGGAAATCTGATAATCCTATGGGAAAAGCAGCGCTTTCCTATAGCAGATCTCCCGTTCGATTAAGAGCTTTCGGAATGAAATTATGCCTCAAAGACTGGTGACTCAAAGACGGATATTACTTCTCATCTGCAATTAATTCGTTATTACCCCCTTCTTCCGCGCCCCATCCCCCCTCGAGGCCGATGCCCGGTGTCACTAGATGCCTGCAGCCCAATAAAAGTGTTGCATGCGTAGAAAACACATGTGCGCCTATCGCGTATCCGCGATCGGTTACAACCGCTGCTCACTCACGCTCTTCCCAGGACCTCAGCGGGAACCGGCCGCGCAAGCAAATGCGGTCCCCGCCGGCGCCAGGAGCAGCTGGATCCGCACGGAACTGTGTGACCCGAGTGATGGGGGTTACAGGCGCGCAGGCACGCAACCCCGGCAAGCAGGAGCACGCCGCCTCCTCCTCCCGCAGGGCTCTCACCTGCCCGGCCCGCCTGCCGCGCTGCCGCCCGCACACCTACCTAACACCCGCACCGCGGACAGCGTCCCGGGGCTCAGCCGGGCGGCGCCGGGAAGGGCAGGGCTGGGCCAAGCCGAGCCTAGGCGGACAGTGAGGAGCCGAGCCGAGGCGGGCAGTGCCGAGCCGAGGCGAGGGGAGGCGAGGAGGGCGGCGGGCGGGCTGTGCCGCGGGCGGGCGGGCGGGCGGGCGGGCGGTGGCTGCGGCACGCCGGGAGTTGTAGGCGCAGGCGGCGGGCGGCCGCGCCGCTGCGGCAGCCCCGGGAGCCGCGCCGGGAGGCTCGCCAGCGCTCGCCGCCGCCCCGCGGGCGCCTCCCGGCGGGGGCCTGCAGTGATCCAGCCGGTGCCTCCTGCGTCTGAGGGCTGGGTTCAAACCTCACCGGGCAGGCATCGCAGAATCACAGAATCAACTAGGATGGAAAAGACCTTTAAGATCATCAAGTCCAAGCATTACACCAGCACTGCCCAAGTCCACCACTAAACCATGTCACTAAGGGGCTCGTCTATGTAGTTGTTGAACACTTTCAGTGATGGTGATTCCACCACTTCCCTGGGAAGCCTTTTCCAATGTCAGCTCCCTCTGAGCCCTACGCTCCTGGCACGGGTTTGGAGAGGAGCTTCTCTGAGCAAGACTTACAGGAAAGTTTGAGGAATTCATTCTGTGTTAGCAGACTCTCCACATACTTTCTGTGGCAGGCATAAATGACTTAAAGGCTGTTGCCAAAAATACATAATAAAATGAATGACCAGTTTGTACAAACCATCAATGACTTTTCTTGCTAGTGCTTTCTCTGAAGAGATGAACTAGAATGTGAAAATAAATTGTGGAGGAACTGAAGATTTATTATAGGTGGCTATTGTGGTGTTGAGGAAAGACCTGGCTTTGGGGAGACAAAGAGCAGGGAGGGACCCTTGGAGTAGAGCTGAAATGAGGATGCTCATGAGAAGTAGAAGTGAGCAGCACCTGCCCATAGGTACGGGGCAGGAAAACAGGGGCACGAGGGAAAGCGAACTGGGGAGGAGCCAAATGAGGCAGAAGGACAGATTGTCTGAAGGAGGTCACTTGACACCGGAGTACAAGGTGATCCTCTGTAAGGACTCTGCCAGTTCTGAAGCACTGTATTATGCAAACAAGCTGAAGTTTTGAAGGCAAATCTTGCTGACACCCAAAAGACCCAGTACAGAAGATTCAAATCTTTGTGCCAGTAACTCCCACGAATGCTAAAATTACTTGCCAGGGCACAGCAATACCAAGGGACTCCTGGTGCCCATCGCACAGATTGCTCAGCACTGTGGGCTGGTTTGGACCACCGTTTCAAAGCAGCTCCGGGCAGTGTTTCCATTAACAGAGTGCAGTTTCAATGCATTGAATAGTGTATTATTCACTCTTTGAAGAAAAATTGTAAGGAGAAAATTATGGAGTGAAAACAGCACAGGACGTCCTTGGAGCTTTTTGTAACAATGCCCTCTTTGAAATAAATATAAAGGCGAAAACCCAAATGCCTAATGAAAGTGAAAAAAAAAAAAGAATAAAAGAAAAAAAGAAAAAAGCCTGTTGGTAAGTTGCTCAAACACTTTAAAGAAAAAGTGAAGGCAGAAACACTCTCTTAAAGGCTAGTGTACATTTCCATCTGGGAGCACACAGATAGGAGCTGGTAACACAAGATGCACCTACCTTATTCAATAGACAAGTCTTACTTAGGTGACTACCAGGACAAAATGTGGTGCTCAGCCGCAGCAACACAGCCTGGAAGATAGTCAGCACCTCTCCTGGTCCCAGCACAGTCTGCCATGGCCTTGGGTAGACAGTTTCATACCAATAGCTGATACAAAGGCAGGAAATTGTTGTCATTGATCTTCAAAACTCAGGAGCTACAGCACATTTTCTTGAGCACTTACTAGAACCTTAGTTACGTGTTACTTAAGCACACACAAAAGCCTTGCTGATCTGCCACCCACTTTCCCTGTTGTGTGCCAGCTTGTGTCAGGCAAGTGTACAAATTTGTTGCTAATAATTACAAGCCCATGAAGTAAGAAGAAAACAGGGAACATGACTCTGTCAAGCAAAGAATTTTCTGTTGTCATATGTCTTCCCAGGTGAAGGTGTCCCTCCTTTGCCTCCTACAGTGCAGACTCTTATAGTGAACTCATTGGCTAGTCACAATCCCTTATACTGGCATTTCTTTTTTCTTTGGAGGCAAAGAGTTAACAGCATTTTTGTTTAAAGAATGTAAGTGATTGCTGCCAATGCTCTAAGGTGTGGAGGTGGTGAAATGAATGCATAGCAACACATACTCTGCAAACACAAATGCAGCTGGTGAAAAGATTAATCAAGCAAGAGCAAGAAGTAAGAACATTTTTCATAGAAAAAAGATGGCTGCGCAGAGCTAAAAACCAGACTGATGGACACACAATGGGACAGGAATAAAAGACCGGAGCAGAGTGTCAAGGTTGATGAGCCTTGTTGTCTCTACTGCAGCCTACCACATCACACAGTTCTTTCAGAGTCTGAGCAGAGCTGTGGTAGCAACACAGTGATAATATGGGATGTGACAGTAGGCTGAAAAAGGTGTATCAGCTGGGATATACAGAATTAGATTTAAACTATGCTCTAGACCTGCTTGGAAGTTCTCTTCCAGCTGACACAGCTATAAATGAATATCTGAACTAGATGTATATGGATGTCTTTTCTGTTCTCAGTAAGTTATGTACAGCCTAAGACTGGAAGGAGGCTGGTGAGGATCTAAGAGTGGTTTCACCCCACCTAATTATGCTTGCATTTATAGACTTCTTGTGGGCATGACCAGCCTTGAAGGCATCAGAGAAACCAGGCAAAACTGGAATGAGTTTTCTGAATGGTGCATCCTATCAATAGGGTGATGAAACATTCTGCTTGTTTTTACCAGTCCAGGAATTTTTCTAGTGCTGGATGGGATCCTCAATGGAGCATTCCCCCAAATATTTTTATTCTTTTTTATTCCTTTAGGGATCTTGTGTTCACAGAATCTTCAATTCTTTATCCCACACAGTCATAGGACCTTAAGCTTCCAGCAGTCCTTGTGCAAGTGCTGTAGGACTGCATAGCTTCTAAGATAAAGGTGGACTCTGGACGGTGTGGCTCAGAGCATAATGTATTCAGAGAAGTCTAAGGAGACTATTGCATAAACTTCCCATTTCCATTCAAATAGATCACATTGCTGAGCAAAGTAAATTGGTTAGGGAGCCAATAACAAGGGGCTGCAGGAAAATTTAAAAACTATTAAAGAAATATATGGACCTGTGTACAAGTCGGTGCAAAATAATAAAGGCAATAGAGGTGAATAAAGAGACCAAGCTAAGCTTTTATATAAATACAAAAGAAAAAAGGGATGTACTTTTTTTTTTTTTGCTTAGAGAATATATTCTGAGGATAGTGAGCAAATATTTGGACAACTCACCATGAAAAGAAGTATCCAGCATTTCTGTGTGTTTAAAACACATTACTGTCACAGATCTATTGATTTATAAAGCAGAAGTAGATAGGAAGGCAATTTAATACTACTTTGGTTGCTTTACTAATGCACATCCATTGTGCATTAATAAAAGACACAGTAAGTACATAAATTTAAAGGGAAACAAAGAAACCGTATATGGGTGATCTGATGTACCAGAATTGTCAAGTGGAGATTAAATCTTTGTTAAAGTCTTCCCATGTCTGAGCATGTGAAATCGTGGTTTGGATATCTAGAGACCCTGAGCAAGAAAAGGAGATATTCCTCAGGCTTAGATCAAGGAGTCACCTGGAGGAGCAGGAGTGGGAGAGTGGGCTGTTGACCACTGGAAAAAACGATGTTGTTACAGCCCAGCTTTTTGGGTCACCTTGCTTGGACATTTTTGGTTATGTCCAAAGAGACTCTGCAAATAGGAGAAATGCAACTTAGAAGTGTGAATCAATTACTTACAGGCTAACAGATGTGAAGGACATGCAGGATTTAAGGAGCTGTTAGGATGAGGTTTGCTCCCTCCTGCTTCACCCATGGAGACTTGCTGGTGTCAGGGCACTGGGAGGGCAAAAGCCAGGTCTGGGTGTCGCAGAGCTGCTGCCTCCCACTTGCTCTGGCCACACGAGTGACTGGAGCAGGACCTGAATGACCCCACTACCCCGTGCTTTGCCGTTCATCCCGACCAGCCTTTCTGCTTTCCTCCTTCAGGAGCTCATACTTGGCCATTTTCCCTCCTGAATCCTTGGGCAAATGACCACCCCTGCCTCAACACCCTGATCCTTGACTGTACCTTTATTTTTTTAGTATCCACTGACTTTCTCACAGCTCTTTCTCAGCAGCCTGTGCTCCAGTTGTACAGTGGGACATACCTGAGCTGTCCCTGCCCTGTCCGAAGCAGACTGGCTGCCTAGTGCCAGTGACCTGGACACCTTTATAGGTGCCTAAGCAGTTGAACACTGGAGTGGTGGAGATACCTCCAAACAGGCCTCTCTGACATGGGCCTGGGGTCATCACATATCCCCACAGGCCCACTGGTGTTGCCTGTGAGCACTAATGTCTCCATCTGTTTCCCAACATGACCACACCTTGGACATTAAGGACATGTCTCTCCCTGGGTCAGCTCACAGACCGGAGGCTGCAGCCCTGTATGCTCTGTGACTGCTGAGTGTCAGACTTCATGCACACAGCTGATCCCTGTCTTTGCCTTTTCCAGGTGCTTCCCTGAGTGGTTGTTCTCATCACCTTGTGCACACTTACATGGGAAGACTGTGATTCACCTCCAGTAAACATGTGTTAGATCTGGGAGTTTTAGTCCACCAGATGTCCAGCACAGCCTGCAAAATACTGATTATGCAATGGAGGAATGCAGAGGAAAAGTGAGATGATAGACTACCCTGCAGGGAAGCCAACCTGAAAATCAGAGACTGCTTAGGGGAGGAATAAAGAAAACACCAAAGAGCTTTTAAGCTAGGGACTTAAAGGACAGACGATAGTGCAGAAAAAATAGGGAGTGCAACATAATATGAGGAAATAATAGCTTCACCCATAAACTAGTGATTTTTCATTATGCTGAATCTGGAAACAAAAATTACTCATGTCTGTTTCAGTGCACACAAACTATGGGTGAAAGAAGAAAGTGAAGGCTGAATTTTCTGACAAGACAAGGACACACAGCCTTCAGTAAAATATATATTGCTGGTGACAGAATGAGGTTTTATTGAAATTATCAGGAATAGAAGACAGAGGTCCTATATTATCATGTAGAGATAATATAGAGTTCCATTATTGTTGAGAGTATCTTCAACAATGACAGAAGTGTGTTCACATTATACAGGTAATGATAATTTATGGAATGGGTCTGCATTAAAAAGACAAAATATTGAAAAAATAATAAAACTTTCTTCTCTTGGTATTTCTTTACGTCCATATGTTTCAAAGTACATTAAAATACTGAAATAGTTATTCCCATTTTAAAGGCAAAGAAGCTGAAACATGGGGAGCTTGTGCAATATGTTACAAGCTGGACAACACATTAGCGCCAAAATCAAGACACCATAATTAAGATGAAGGAATAGGAGCTTGAGCCTTTTTCCTCATTCCACCCCTTTTAGCCAGCTAAAATGGGCAGGCAGTGACTTATGAGGGAACTAAAGTCTTCATACCCAACTGGGAGAGAGCTATTGGCATGAGGGAAGAGAGCTGTGGAGCTGTATTAGCAACAGAATAAGATGTGCCAGGAAGGTATCCAGTGGGGTTTTGAAGCAGCGCCAGGGTCCACGCAAGCTGCTGCTGGTGGCATTTGTATCTAAATTAGCAGCCACAACATCCCAGTTCAAGAGGGCACAAGGCAGAGCTTTCCTCCCCTTTCTTTTTCTCAATTCCCTAGTCCCTTAACAAGAGTACCATGTTGAATTTATGCGTGGAGCGAAGCCTTGCCATTGTCTGGTAGTGGTCCCATTAAAATAACCATAGCATTTTTGTATTCATCTTTAAACAAAGGATTCCTTATTGTCCCACCTCCTGGTAGTAAAGCCTTGCCATTGTCTGGTAGTGGTCCCATTAAAATAACCATAGCATTTTTGTATTCATCTTTAAACAAAGGATTCCTTACTGTCCCACCTCCTGGTAGTAAAGAGTTTTCTTGTAGAATGTTTTCTGAAGGAATGGAAAAAAAATGATGGGATGCAACAGCCTAAAGCCTGGGGAAGATGAACAAAAGGGGAAATATCATACTAACCACAGTAATACAGGCCATGACAGATCTGTCAGAGATTTCCAAAGGGAAACATTTCTTGTACAAATATTGAAAAACAGTTTGAACAAAATCCTAGAAAATAAACTGTGAGAAGCAGTCCTTTATGGGGCCATGTGAATGAGTTAGACTGTCTATCTATAGACATTTTCCTCTCTGACATCCAGTGATTGGAACAATACTTCATCTCTTTCAGCGCTCAAACCTTTAAAGTCCAGCCTGTCCCCTGAATTTTGAGAATGAAGCTTGAGGTTTTTAAACAAGACCTCTATTGACATCAGTGGCAGGCATTGCAGACGAAACACCCACAGAGCAGTAAACATTTAATTCATCAGATATGGTTAAGGCAGTTAATGTTCTTTTTCTTGTCACATAGCCACTGTTCATATTCCTAAGGACCTTCTGTTTGCTGTCCTCCTTTGATAGCCTTGGATGAGAGAGTAACACCCTTCTTAAGGCTGAGCTTGATGGAGGTATCTGGACTCAATAGAGGAAAATAAAACCTGGCTTGATGGTTTTGTTTTTCTTCAGTTAGGAGGCATGGAAGGAAATATGACATCATCCTCTATATTAAGCCAACTGCCTTATAGCTTTTAATTGCAGTGTGTTTTGAAGCCGTATATTCAAACAGAGATAGCACACTGTGTTGGCTCTTCCACAAACAGAAGTCTTAGAGAGTCACATGCTGCTAAAGAAAATGTTTTCTGTTCTTGACACATCAGAGTCATTTTTATCTGGTTACTATGTTGTGCATGCAACAGAACTGCAATGATAGTAAAATCTGTGACATGCAAACAAGGCTGTGGGCACAGTATGAAAAAATAGCAGCCACTTACTTGGGCTGTTGAAGAGCTCACAATACATTATTTATGCGAAATCAGTATTTGTTTGTAAGAACTACGTATACATATCTAGCTGTCAATTCAAGGAAGCAAAGAGGTCTCTATTCCACTGCTGGTGAAAAGCAGAAAGCAGGACCATAGAGGCCTTAGTTTACATTGATTGATTACCAGCAGTTCCTCTGATGACAGCTACCTAGCCCAGGAGAGGACTGCAGTTCTCCAAGCACCCATGGAGAAGTCCCTGAGTTGAGGTGACAGGGCAGTGCCTGGTGAGTCTGAGAGGGCAGCCCGTAGGTGTCAAGGGAACCCTGCAGATCGTAGAATCATAAAATCATAGAATGGTTGGGGGTGGAAGGTACCTTAGAGATCATTCAGTTCTACCCCTTTGCCACAGGCAGGGACACCTTCCACTAGACCAAGTTGCTCCAAGCCCTGTCCAACCTGGCCTTGCACACTGCAGGGATGGGGCAGCCACAGCTTCTCTGGGCAACCTGTGCCAGGGCCTCAATACCCTCACAGCAGAGAACTAAATCTCCCCTCTTTCAATTTAAAGCCATTCCCCCTTGTCCTGTCACTACATACCCTTGTCAAAAGTCCCTCTACAGCTTTTTTTTTGTAGGCTCCCTTTAGGTACTGGAAGGCTGTTGTAGGTAAGTGTACTGGAAGGCTGTTATAGATAAGTGACTCCCGGATGAGTGGCATGTGAAGGTGAGTGAGCAAAGGTGGGAGATTTACTCTCATTGTGTGATACATGTATTGCTGTTTTATATTTTCCTGAATGAAGATTTATTTGCTTTTAGGTTTTCTCAGAGTCCTTATGAGTGAAGAAATCAGACCTAGTCAGGGCATGTGGTTTTCTTGCTCTTCTTGGTTGAGGATTTTAAACTCGTTTTAATCATTTGTCTCAAGAGATGTGAAATACAGTATGCTTCTGGTTTCTGTTCTCATTAACCACCTGGCTGAGGATTATATGTACACATTATTAAGGTAATAATTTTTTGGTTATTCTTACTTCTGAGGCATCCATGTGTGCATACACATGCACACACACAAGCATGCATACAAAACATGTACACACACAAATAGTTACATGGAGATTTTCATGGGGAGGTTTAGAGATGAGTCTCCACTCCTTTTACTCCAAGTGATACACTCTCTCCCACACGTAATACTATACATAAAATGAACCATGGAAAGCTATTTTCCCAAGCAGACGGAAACGCTGTAGTTTGAGGTGGGTAGCTGTATTTCAAAGCCAGAAATCTGCATGAAAGACATTTGTACAGTGCCATCTGGACAAGTTTTTAATTAACATTGAAAATAAAAAATGAATGGGGAGACCAATGATTTCTTCATGTTCAAAGGCATATCCTGAAGAGGAAAAAATACCCATGTCTATGCTTCCAAAGGATTAATAAAGAGCATCTACCATGGATGTATAAAAATGAAATCAGACTGGGAAAGCAATATTTAAAACATTTATGGTTAGTTTTATAAATTGATGCATTTTATCAGTTTAGAAGAATTCTGTTTTCTTTAAGCAGGGAAAGCAGGAAAGGATAATGATAGCAGATGAACTAAAAATTGTGTGTATTCTGAATGATGGATTCTTTCCACCTAATCAAATAATAAGGATAACTTCTGAGGAGTAAACAAGAAGATGAGTATCACTCTGTTTTGGTTCACATAATATAGGATTTTAGCTGCCTGTCCATTTACAATGGCAGCTCCCTTTTGCTGCCTGAGCATTAGAAGGTAATAAAACATATGATTACGCTGGAGACTGAGTTTTCTACCTGTCTTCTGAAGTGTAGAAATTGAAAATGTGTGAAGACTATTTGAATTACATTGCTTTGCAATCTTTGAGAAATAATATCACTTTGTAACTCTTAACCTGTTTCTATATCTGGATATCAAGATATCGTGATATTTTTAAACCAGGAGCATTTGAATCCCTATTTTTGGATGACAGGAGAAACCAAAGGATACTTGTCGCCATGAAATATTTTATTCAGTTTATCTCAGAACAGATATATCCTTCTAGATCTATACATACCCACATGCTGAAACTTATTTCATGAGTTTCAATCTGAGAGGGTGGTTCAGATCCTAGAATAAAGTCTTGTGGTTTCATCCACTGCCACAATTTTATCTTGTGCTTTTACTTCCTCACAATGATTCTGTGACACTTTTATTAATTTTTCAATAGATTTTGAGATCCCAGAATAAAAAGCCAACTCACAGTTAAAAAGAAATTATATGCTTTTTTATGCTGGAGGAGAAACAAGTAAACACTAACTCTACAAGTGTGAAACCAAAGGCGGAGGGAACATATGTCTTTCATTGGGAACGGGAGCTAACTGATTCAATGTGAGTAAAGGATGCTAACATTACTGCATGAGGCAACATCTGGTCTTAAAGTGAATCACTCCCCAAATTGACAAGAAGCTGGGACAGGGGAAGAAAAGATGATGGCTCTGATATTTAAGTTCCTATGAAGTTACTTCTTCACTCTGCACTAACATGATTTGTTAAATAAATGCATAAGTACAGCATCCATGGCAAAGTCTAAATTTAGAAATGTACCTCAAGCATCAAGACAATGATTGTTCAGGAGAAAATCTAATTTTATTCCTAACATCATTCAAGTTTGAAAATGACATTGTCTATTTAGCATGTTAAAAGCCATGAAAGGTGGTCTACAGATTAGCATAAAATGTTCCTGTGGCCTCCAGATGTTTCCCCCTCATTGGATGTCTTCATTCTGTGCAGACAGCTAAGATTGTCTTCTCTTTCCTGCTCCCAATTTCTGATCATGTGTTTCTAAGTCTGGATTTTTCCCTGACTTGCTTTAACACTAAACATCAAACATAATCTGTTTCATTGCAATTATTCAAATGGATTCAATGGTGTCAGGTTTGGCATTCATGTGACTAAATGTGGAGCTATGCAACATAGATGTCCGCATTTAAACCAGCTGTCTTGGCTACCATTGTAACTGGGAAGATCAACTCAACACAGTCAACAGAATTCAATTGAAATTCATCTGACAAAATGCAGGGTAAGGTGAACTGTGCAGTAAAATGCTGTGTGATTATTGCTTGCACACCAGTTATTCTCAGTGCAGACAGGTGTTTTTAGATTAATCCCACAGTAAGTGGACAGTTGCCACTGATTTTCAGTGGGATTACTATAACATACTCATTTAAAACATACTACCTGCTTCCTTGTCAGCAAGGCTTCAGAACCTGTATGCCTGATCTGGAGTGAGGACGTTCCAGTTTTGATCTGTCATTTCTTGTCTTCTCATTCTCATGTCTCATTGCTTTTCCCTGTTACTCTCCTCTCTCCTTTTTCCATGCTTCCTTCATATGTTAAATATGACTTACAGTGGTGAAGAAATAATGTTTTCACTTCTCTGAGCCACCACTACAGGACAGATGTTTCTGCTGAACATAAGTCTATTTTGATCCAGTATCTAAAGCATTGCTTTGAGTAAGGGACCAGCTCAGTGGTGAAATGGGTGTGTGCCAGTTCTTCTAATACGTAGAAATATGTAGAAGAAATAAATTCACAAACTTGAAGTGAATATATTTTATTAACCAAGGGCTCTGTTTTACTCACTGCCTGCTGTTCATCTGTTGAGACTGTGAATTCCTCAGGACTTGCAGGGTTTGTACTCCTCATCCACCTCATCATCCACTCTAAAAAATGGGTAGATGAATGGGTGAAAGAGGGCTTTTACCTGACTACTTTACTCTCTAGGTTTATATATATTCATCATTCATATTTGGTACTTATTCTGCAGAGTATAGAGGCAGCTAATAAGGACAGTGATCACTACCCTCACAAAGTCACATGCAACTATAAATTTGTATTAATTGGTATTACAACAAAAATAAGTTAATGAATTTTGTGTGCAGATGTAGAGATGTAATTTTGGAGATTAAAGAATGGAAATTGACAATTAGACAAGGTTTTAAAACATATATATAGCTGCCAGCAAGTGCAGTATCTTTTTCTACTTATGCATATAAGGTACCTTTTGGATATGTGCCTAGAAATTGCATTTCATAATAAATGTATTTTCTTCTACTACATTGCATTTATGTTTAGCAATATTTCTTTTGCTAACATGTTTAGCTTTTGATATTTTTCCTATAATCAAGATTAAAAATTACTGCTTTTAATTATGAATATATATTGATGGGCCAGTACCACATAAAACTTACTTCCCATGCCATACTGAAGCTTGTTCTGAAATTTTCTATAAATATGGACAAATGGTGATTTAATGAGATATATTGAAAGCATGCAAGCATCTTGCAGATTCTTTTGGGCTAAAGTATGTGAGAAAATGTAGAAAATTACTCCTGGTAAGTATGAATTATGATTATGATTTGTTATAGATAATGTTAAATCATAAATATTGCTGTTGATCTTAAGCCTGCATGCTTTTTCATTCAGGTATTACAAGGATGATTTATGCATTTCTAGAAATGCAAACAATTTTCTGCTCGTCTGGAGGTAATGCCAAATGCCTGCTCATTCCAATACATACTGTTTGTAACTTCAGCTGCAGCAAAACAGCAGCTTGATTTAACTTCTGCCTCCAGGGTCCATTCTAACAGTGGTTACTGTAGAAAATATCCTTACTTTCAGCTGTTGATTTTAACTTTATAAATAATGCTTAATAACTGGAAAGCAGAGGTTGCTGAGTAGACGCAACCTTCTTCTCTACCAGTGTACTCTGTGTAATGTCTATCCATTCTTTGTGCGAAAATGAATTCATTTGCTATTGTGAAAAAGTGCTGCGAAGTAAAGCTGATCTTGAGGCCGTGAGGTTATCTGAGTATTGTTTGAAGACATGTTACTGTTGTGCGGGAATTTATTTCTAAGACTGCAAGCTGGAAAAAACTTCAATATAAAATTAAACTACTGTCCCTGAATACTTTATTTTGGACCAGGACTCTTTAGGCATTGTTGTCTGCCAGATGAGATGTCAAGAATTTGGAGAAAAAAACTAAGGGTTCAGAAAATAACTTCCTGTAGAAACTTTCAGGAATGCTCATCATGTTTTCAGGTAGGTGGTGAGCTATGATCCTTTTGAGCCTATTGGACACTTAAAAAGTTACTTTAAATAGATTTTTATGATGTCTTACTTTGTTTAAAAATAAATGCTTTCTTTCAAGAAGGAATACCTGTTTTTTTTGATGTTGTCAAGGAGAATATATTTTATATGCAAGGGAAATAGTAATGATTCTCCTCTTAGAGTTCCACTGGAGAAATTCTAAGCAGGTTTTTACCCTTCACAGAGGGGCATGCTGAAAATAAAATGGAACGATACTATAAAGAGGAGAAGAAAGAGAACAATAATACAGAGATTCAGAGTTAAAATAGCTTTATGGTGATGTTTAAATATCTTTTAAGATGAAGCTGAGTGAAAGGACAGAATGAATCATTCAGGTATCTAAATAGAGACATCTACTTTTTTAGATACCAAGTATCAGATATGACAGCAAACCCCTAGTGTCTACAACAACAGCTATGTGTGATACTCTAAAGCATCTAAAACGGCACTAGACATCCATGTTCTGGAATCTGAATCCTACCCACGGACCATACCTTGATTTGATAAAAATGTTCCAATGTCAGTTTAGTAAACAGATTAAAGTAGCTAAAATATCACATTCAAACTGGACATCTCTTTTGCTCAAGGTAAAACAAGTTCTTGTAATCATGTGTCAAAGTGATTATCATTGAATAGCTGGAGGAAATTTGGGCTGTAAACCCAAAAGATTCATTTAACCAGCGATGCAAGAAACTGAGACATGCCTGGGGCTTTGATAGCATCCCCTGCCATTGTGACCGAGTGCCTGAACGTGCTCATACCCTCCTTTTCCTCACTTTTCCCTTGAAGATGCTAAATTATTTCCTTGATAAAACAGGGAGAAAACAAAACTTGTGCTGAGAAATTAATGGCTTTTTCAGACCTGATGGACTGATGTAGTGAAAGAGCAAAGCATACCTAAGAAAGGGAAATTAATCTAGCTGAAGGTTAGAATAGCTACAAAAAAGTTCTGCTGCTGCTGTTTTGTTTGGATGAAATATTTAATTTTTGTGCTTTTAAATTCCTGTCAAGGGTATTTAGAGTGCTAATTGGGCACCCTGCAGCATGGATTTTTAAAATGAGAATAAGTAAACACTACCTTATTTGCACTACCTTATTTGAGGGAGCAAGGTGATTTTCCAATAAAGATGAGAAAGCAGTATAACTCACCTGGCAAAATGTCATGCTTGCATTTTATGCTAAAGCAAAAAAAGTTTCCTGCAGAATATCTGTCTTAACTGTCACTGTCTTCTCATAGATGATAAATCCCAAAGAAAAAGCAATATACTTTTTAGCCATAACAAAGCACAGCCCTTCAGCACAACATGGTATGTTGAGATCAGGCAAAAGCCAGATGTGAAAATCTCCATGCATCATCGGTGTTGCAAACAATTGGGAAAAAAATCACCTAACCAACAAACCAACCAACCAGTTGGAGAAGATGTATGAGATAACCAAGAGCACCTTTACAGGCTGTTGTTCCCTGGATCTGCATAGCTAGAGAAAACCGTGTTTGCTTACAGAAAAGGAGAGAGAGGCCACTGGATCTTTGGCAATGGTGATCCAAAATCTGTGGCTTCGAAAACCTCACCAGAGCTCAACTGCTGTCATGGAAGATCACTCAGGGCGAAGTCTGACTGTCATGGCTGGAAACATTTCAGCTGGCCAGAAACAAGATGATGGGACAAGGAGAGAATGCGAGCAAGGGGAGAAAGAATCAATTCATGCGGCTGCTGCTAGGGTCAATATAATATAGACAGGAATGCCTTTACTCAGGACTTCATGTTTTCGTTGCTCCTCTCGGTAAACATCTGATAGCAGTAGCACTTTTCAGAAAAGATCATCCTGCCTTGCTTTTCTGCTCCTCTAACAAAGGAAGAATTAAATAGATATGCATATTTTAATGTTATGTGATAATTTCAATGCCACTATTAATTTGGATGCAGGAAGTTGAAGAGTCTGCTTTTGTAATCTGTGTGATGCTTCTGATGTGTGGATTTCTGACTGTAGTTTATTAAGTGCAATGAAGACAGATCGGGATAAAAAACCCCAGATAAATTAGTAACAGAAAATTTAGAATTCATCTCTACTATGTTTGTATCAATATAAACTCAGAATTATTTCACTGCTGCCATTGAGTTATATCAGCCTAAATCTACATATGTGCTATTTGTTAAGTAACCAGTGATTCAAGCACATTTTGATTTTGGTGCGCTTGCCCTCATCCTTTTTAAGTCTTTACATTGACATTTATGCCTATGATCTGAAAAAGAATGTTATTCCACTTAAGAAGATATGCCAACACCACTGTTCGGTATTGGAATGGGTGATTTTATTTTTTTTAGTGCAGAAAATTTCATGTTGACATTTTTTCAGGCAGCAAATTAATCAGACCAAAGGTAGAATGGCATTTAAGAAACCTAAACATCTGCTAACGTTGTTATTGCCAGCTTCTAATTCAGCAATGACAAGTCTATATTTTTCACAGTGGAAGACTTTGTTTCAGTTACTGGGTACTCTGAATGAGCTCAGAATGAGAAGTTGAACACATGCTGCTGACATTCACTCTGAGAATAGAAAAGCTCAAACAGTGGTACCTCTACCACTTTCTTCTAATCCCCAAACCCATCCATTGCCTGAACATTTCTCCTAATGATATGTTTGCTTCTGCAAAGTGCAGAACAAGGTTTTCTTGAAACAGAAGAGAACTGTTTGGCATAAGTTTATGTGGAGCATGAAATACTAGACCAGCTGAACACATTGGACATTCTATATGGCAGTGCTGTTTTGAACATATGCCACAATATTTCTGCTTCTTTGATTATACATATAAACATCAGAGGGGGCATCATTTAGAAATTCACTTGCTCTAGAGTGAAGTGACATTGTGACGAGGTTTTGCCTCTGTACAGTGACCCATGTAATCTCCGCACAAACATTCTGCAGGGTTATGGCTGCTAGTGCCACTGCAGTGGCAGGAGATGTGGTGTCTATGGGCTTGACGCCCACCTCTGGAGTAAGTAGCTGGTTAGACAGCATCACCATGTCACTTATGGCAAAGTTTTTCTCAGCAGACATTTGAGAGACATACACAGCACCTTGGACAATACCGGCACATTTAGGCCTGACATTAATTGGTGCTGTCATGGCTCAGCATTTCTGAGAGGCAGCAGATTGAGGAAAATAATAATGGGCTTTGATACCACCTGTATTGAAAAAATTAACCCTGTTAGGAAAAGCCTTTGTTATTTACTTAGGTGTTCAGGCAATGTGTGCAGGCAATGAAAATATTGGGAAATGCAGCAAATGAGGGAGGCTGAAAATCACAGAATCACAGAATCCTAAGGGTTGGAAAATGCTAAATGTATTAGTCTATTCATTATTAAAATTATATATATTAATTAGTTAACATACTAAGGAGTTAGAATATTAAATTTATTACTAAATAGTACTATTATAGAAAAGACTAAATACCAGTCCTTACACTGCCAAACCAATATGTGGGTGGCAGCCCCAGGCAAGGCTATGGCTGACCAGCTTGTCATGGCAGAGGCCAGTGGGGAGGATGGTGCTGCACAGCCCTGTGAGCCCCTGCAGGGAGATCAGGATCCTGCACAGCCCTGCCCCGGGATTGTATCTGCAGGAGATGACTTTAGCAGCCATCATAGGATCATAGAATCAGCTAGGTTGGAAGAGACCTTTAGGATCATCAACTCATTAACCCAGCACTGCCAAGTCCACCACTAAACCATGTCACTAAGGGCCTTGTCTACGCAGTTTGTGAACACTTCCAGGATGGTGATACCACCACTTGCCTGGGCAGCCTGTTCCAATGCTTCCGATACTTCACCCTTATGGTGAAGAACCTTTTCCTAATATCCAGTCTAAGCCTTCCCTGGTACAGCTTGATGCTGTTTCCTCTTGTGCTGTCTTGGAAGAAGAAACCAGCTATCTCCTCACTCCATCTTCCTTTTAGGCAGTTGTAGGGAGTGATAAGGTCCCCTCTGAGCCTTCTCTCTTCCAGACCAAATATCCCACTTCCCTCAGCCATGCCTCATAAGACTGATTCTCCAAACACTTCACCAGCTTCACAGCCCTTTTCTGGACCTGCTCCAGCACCTCAATGTCTTTCCTGCAGTAAGGAGCCCAGAACTGAGCACAGGATTCAAGGTGCAGCCTCACCAGTGCCTAGTACAGAGGGATGATCACTGTCCTGGCCCTGCTGACCACACTATTTCTGATATAGGCCAAGATGCTGTTGGCCTTCTTGGCTGCCTGGGCACATTGCTGGGTCATGATCATTTCCTCGAATCCACCACTCCCAGTCACCATGCCCTTAAATCACTGCCTCTCCTGCAGAGCCATGCCAACCTTGGAACGCAATCTGATGCAGCCTCCATACTGCTACAGCAAGGCTGTTCCTGGAGACAGAGGAGGAGGTTTGTTATCCCCAGTCCCTCCCAAGGGACTCGGCCATTTAAAATTATTTTAAGCACATGAAATTGAAACCTCTGCGGTGTGGGGGAACTCACATCAGAGGATAACCAGTGGAACACTGAGGGCAGGGTGTTTTTAACACGGCATGCTAAAATTGCCCAAAGTCTTATGTGAGCCAGTGCCAGCAACAATGCACCCACTGCTGCCAGAGTGCTGGCTGGGACCAGCAAGGGGCTGCAGGACACCTCCATGATGGCAGGGGCCAGTGCCAGCCATAGAGGATGTGGGCTGTCCTCTCACCCCTGAGCAGGACTGAAACACCGCTTTTTATCAGAGGATGATGCCCTTTCAGAAGTCAGTGTCAAGAGCAAAATATAATACAGGACTATTTGGAAAAGTTATGTGAGAAGCACTGCCTGCTTAGTGTGCTTAATCTAGGGAGTAAGCATCTGTCATTTATTTAAGATTCTGGCCTCTATTTAATTAAGTTTTCAATTAGTTTGCTTTATGAGTACTTATAGATTTTCCCTGAAAAATGTAATGACTTCAAGTTAGTAATAGGTTATTCACTGACAAAAGACGGAATGGTGCCTTAATAGAATTAATTGGTAATAAAAGTCTTTAATAAAAGTCATATATGAGGAGTGATTTATATGTATTGTCGCCAATGCCAAGAGAACATTCTTATCATCTTTTCTGGAGACCTTCAGACTGGTAGCATGCTGTCCAAATGCATGCTTTCCTGTGATTTCAAAAGGGAATTGAGAGCAGTTCCAGCATCCCTTTTTTATTCTTCCAGATAAAAATCAGTTTTTTTCTAAAGAAGTCTCTATAATGATTTCCTCTATGAAACGCTTTTCAGCCAGAAGAAATTAATGTGCAGATATATTACAAAAACCCCCAAACTTTATGAAACTAAAATCTGAGTATAGTTAGCAGAAACTATATATATGCTTCTTCAGGCAAAAGCTACAGTTAAGTTAAAGGTTTTGGGGTAAGAAACATTTTTATCATCAAAATTGTTTAAAAGTAGTTATTAAAAAAACCACAACAAAACAACAAAGATACCCCAAACAAAACCCAAACAGCATCAAGATAAATTTTTCACAGCTAAAATTTATTATCTCTATTTAGATTCTTGGGAGAACCCACCTAGTACTTAAACTCTCTCCTAAGGTAAAGTCAAGAACTTAAATGGCACACAGCATTTGATAAAAGTTTACTGGATCTCCTACGTTATATGAGTGTTGTGTGACTGTGCGTTAACTGAACACTCACTGAAGTTAAAAGCAAAGTTTAGCTGAGGTGTTTATCAAAAGGATCTTTCTGGGCTACAGAAGACACTGGAATAGGCTGAATTGCAGTAGATACCTGAGGACAGAGCTCATCTTACACACTGGCTTTTGCTTTCAACACTAGTTGAGCAGGGAGTATTGATAGGTTTGTATTGACTTTCAAATTATGCACTTGTCTTATTCAAACTTATTTCATATGCTGATTTCCTGGCATGGCCATGCTTAGACCCATCTGTTAGAGTGCTGTTGTGCTTCTTCACATCATAAACTGATGCATCAGTTCAGATGAGCAAAGTGCCGGGCCCACTTCAATACGTGTTCTGGGGTAGAACGTGCAGAACGTGCAGTCACAATCTTGCTGGGAACAACTAGCTGCAAGTTTTGTTTATGTGCTTCCTAAGAAGGGCCACAGCAGGAACATTTGGCCTCTTACTATTAATGACATTTTTATCCTTAGCTACCTCTGCTGCACATTCCTGTTTTCACAGGAAAGGCAAAGCAGTGCTCTGAATGCATATGGTTATTTGGGAGCTCTACATAGCCACTCTCTCACAGATGAAAATAACTGAGTTTTCAACACAATTTTCAATGCAGTCTTTCTTTGTCACTCTGCAGGACCACTTAGAATAGCAACGTTTTGACATCTTTTGTCAAAATCTGAAAATGTCAAAACATGACTATCTCATGCTTAGGATGAAACACGCCCAAATCCATGCCTTCCAGCCCCAGCTACAGCAGTAACTTTCCTCTTCTTTACTCCTTCTACCTCCCTCTCCTAGAAAGAAGACAAATAATACTATTTTTTCTCTCTTCTCTCCCTCTGCCCAATATAAAAGACACATTTCACAGATGGGCCACATCTGCACCTGCTCAATATTTCACCAGCACAGACACAGGACTTACAGAATTCTACATAAGTCAGGGCAAAATCAACCAAATAAACAAATAAACCTGATTATCCTGAAATGCTGCATGCAAAATGGAAAAATAAGGAGAGGGAAATATAATCCAAATGGCAAGGAGAAATGTCTGTCTGCTGACTAGCTCAGAGAGCAACTCATCAAATTCTAAATCTGTATAAGAAAACCCTCTCTGAAGCAGCTCCTAAGATATGAATTTGAGAGAAAAGGCACCTCAGATAACCCCTGTGAGGAAAATTTCTTTCTGTCTGATTCTAAATGAGGAGGTTTGCATCAGGGGTTGGCAATAGACACCCAGGCTTGACAGTTAGACACGTGGGTGAAAAACCATACGACAGCAAGAATGGCACTGGACGGATCAGGAAAAGATATTAATGTATTTTTGCCTAAGCTCAAAACGTGCTTGGGTGGCATGGTTCTTTTTTGGAAACTGTCCATTTAGCTTGTTATGGGGATGATCTGTGAGTTGCTGCGATGAGGGACAAAACTGTAGACTTCTAAAAGGAACTGATTGCACCCTCTGCAAAGGGGCTGTGTTACAGGCTATGCCACACATTGCACAGGGAGGCCTTGATGTCCTCAGAGTTGGCAGGTGACATGGTAATATGGCTCAGAAATTAGTGAGAATAAACAGAATCCAACTCCTAAGGCATCTACCATCCTACTTTTGCTAATTAAAGAGTGTAAAAGGGACAGAAAAGTAATCAGGCTTTGAATACATTTGCCAGCGCTCTTTCCTGGGAGGACCAAGAGAAATTATTCTGATAAGAGGGAAAATATAAAGCAGGATTTTCTGAGCTATTAATTGTATTGAAATATGCACAGAGAAAGACTAGTCCTGAAGAATAGAGAAGGTTTTTTTTTTAATTAATTTCAGCATCTTTCACCCACTGACTAAGCTCCCAAAATACCTTTCAGACCCCTGTAATCAGCAGTGGCTTAAGACATACTGATTGAAAGACAGTGCAGTTCAACATTTTCATTAGGAGGGATTTGTCTAGCTTGAGAAGAGCGATGTGGTATTTCACTTCTCTTCATTTACCTCTGACATAGACGATCTGGCCCATGTAATGTAGTGCAGGCACTGATATCTATTCCCTGTCCATGCCTGTTTCCACTGTTGGAGTAGCGATAGCACAAGTAACGAGTCACTGTCATGTCAGTGAAAAAAAGAGACAAAGTTGACAAAGGCTGGAGGACTGATCACAATTCTGCCTGTTTTAATGGTTGGTTATACAATGTGTAAATACTGTTAATTTTTTGTAGAAGTCATGCAGTGTTTTACATGCTTGCCATAGCTGTCACATTTGCTTTTAAACACTTGCTATTTCTAAGGCCCAGTGATTAGTTAAGGTTTATTTACTCAAGACAAAGGTAATGGCAAGTGATGAAGCTGTAACTATCTCAGGTTTTAGCCTGGGGTGTGTCTATCATATGCTGACCTCTTTAGCTGAAATGCACCACATTTGATGCTCAGGATGGTTGGGCTACCTGGGCAGAGGGGCAAAGGCACACAGCAAGAGGTTAGTAACACCAGCATGGAGAACAGAGCCAGTGCTCTTCTCCACCTGGTCCCATCACCACCTCCATCACCGCACCCAGCCATGCCCACATCAGCAAGTACAACCTTTCCGTAGTAGGCAGAGCTTGTGGTCGAAGTGACAACAGCCTCTAAGCTGGATGATTAAGAAATGTCTACATAGGAGGTGACTGGTGAATGACAAGGCAGAAAAGTGCTTAGGCTTCCCTGCATTCTACCAATTAAGCACACTATTTGAGGAAGACTTTCAAACACGTGCTTGATTTTCATCCTAAGAAGAACAATAATTCTTTGCAACATGTTCTCTCTCTGCAGCAAATTACATTGATATTTACTGAACCCTAAGAAGCATTCAGCTAGCTTAAATGATGTGAAAGAAAATGATGTATTTATGCCTCAGGGTTTAATTTCTCTTAATGTAAGACTTGTATTAAAAACACCCTCCACACTTAAAAGTGTGATAGTTATCTGCATTTTTGACGAGGAATTCACACCTAGGGGTCTGTGGTGAGCTGGGGAACAGCAAGAGCAGATATGCAGCAAACTGCACATCTCTTTCCTAATGATTAGTAGGTGCACAGAGAGCAAGGAAGGCAGTTATTCTATTTTTCCACAGTTTTATCTCCTTGTAATTTCCCAAAGCCCGTAAAAATAATGATGAAGAGATCAGCGATCCAGTTACAATGATCTTACTTTTCTTCCTGGTCAGGGAGCTTCTGGCCTTTTGTATTTTACAAAACAGGAGAGGAAGAATATTAAAAAGGCGCCATTAAAAATTAAAAGACCTGAAATAAAATAGAGCTTGGTATTTAACTCCTGGGGTTTATTATGCTTAGGGTGATCTCAAACAAATACCTTGCTTTTCTCCTTTGACTCTCACTAGTAGACTACCATATAATGGATAGAAAAAGAAAAAAGATGATTACTGCAAGTTTTAAGGGGCCTCAAATTTGAATGACTTTTGGAAAAGTCAATACACCAATTACTGTCAAACACCAAGAGATGAGTTACATTACCCCAGTGTAGTTACTATATATGTGTGAAAAAGCTGTGCAGTAGATGGTAACTCCAACCAGTCTTTGTTATGTTTACTTTATTTACATACAAATTAATGGATTCTTTTTTTCCAGAATTCTTTTTTTTCATCATCAGCTCTGCTCAGACTTGGTGAGTGGAGACATGCAAATGACTGCATTATAGATAATATTTGTTACCATAAATGAAGCTTACTGTGAACTCCACCTTCTTGTCTCAGGTGGGACATGAAAAGTTAATTAGACCTCTACCCTTGTCCCTGTAACAGTGGGGCAAGAAAAGATAACAGTGTAACAAACCCTTGTTTTCTCTTTAGAGGGTCTGAGCCTGTCACCTGAATGTGAAAATGTTACTCCAGCTCCGCAGATCTGTGGCATACAGTTTTGGACTGATGCATAGGCTACATTCTTATTTACAATTTCTCTCCAAGGAAGCAAGGTTTATTACTGAGGTGTTATCAAAACCTGAACTAATAACACACTCAGTGTGTAGAAGTGTCTTGTTCTATTACATGGTCTTTGGTAGCTATGGAAGGCCCCAGAAAGAAAGAAAAGCCATAGTGGAAGAATTGAGCCATGTCCAGAAAGTCTCATTCCCTCTGTTTGGTCATCTCTGTTATGGATTTGTCTGATGACTAAAGGGTTATTAACATCTCCTTTCCCAAGGATTCTTCCAAATTGGAGCTGTTTAGTATCATCAGATATGACTCTGGTTGTGCAACCTCTGCATTCGTATTGTGGCTTCATCTTTTGTCTCTCTGTACCTCTCTAAATATCTTACACTTTCCCCCGGTCCATAATCTATTCTGATTAGGAATTTTTGGGGCAGCAGCTCTCATTTGAATGTGCATGGAAAAAATCCACATGAAGCTCCTTTTTATAGCAGCAACAGAACATGGATACAAAAACATGCTCCAGCATCAAATTACTGTTATTTCTTTTCTCACACTCCCATTGAGCCCTCTAACACCAGCCTGGAACAACAATTTGTTTTAACACCTTCCTTGTTACTGTTTTTACTTTTTCACCTCTAATATTTCATAGTAAAAATTATCTCACTATAGTTGATCATGGTTTTTTGAGATCTTTCACATCTTGTTGTTTTATCTGTTAATTATAGGTATATATTGAAATTATAGGTTTCCATGTCAACAAAATTCCTCTTTTTCCATCCAGCAAGCGAGTTCTACTTGAAATCTGGCCAGCTGGATTTGTGTTTTTTACCTTGGCCTGAGTTTGTGATGAAAATAGAAGGCTCTTATTACTTAACTGTTTGCACGGAGGATGATTGCATTGTTTAAGAATGTAGATATATAACCTTATATTAAACAGTCATAATAAGCAGAGGACATAGTTAACGTCTTTCAGCCTTGGTTGTCCTTGGCTTCAAGCATGTATTTGAAGTTTGTGTACCACTGTAGTATCCAGAAAAGAAGAGCAATCTCACACCCAAGAGTGTGAGGAGCTGTAACTGTGCTTAGATTCTTTATAAAGAGTGAGATCCATATAAAGTGAAGGTTCAATAAATCTGTCCTCCCTGTTTTATGCAATTCTAAAATTTTTGAACCATCCGTCCCATAGGAAATGTTCTCCATTCCACAAATGATCCTTTAAAAATGCAAAAAAGTGATGGGATGAAAAAAATACACTCAAACATTTCTTAAATCCCTTTCCAGAGGTCAGTAGCTCTTGAAAGAAGCCTAATTCCAGGAAAATATTAATTTAAATCGTAACCAAATTGTGTATTAAAAAAGAAACATGGCTGGCATTTGGAGAGCAAGGCTAAGGCAGGTCAGAAGTGCCAGCACCAAGGCACTTCAGTGCTGCAGCAGAGCACACTGGAGAGCCTCTTTGGCACTAGAAGTCCTTACCAGCTTCCAGTTGACAGGGAAGCAGGAGGAGCATCTGGACACCACAGCCTAGAGGGAAGGGCAATGGAAAGTGTGGTTTGCCATCCAGCAAGGTGAAAGGCAGCATTCAAGCAAAGAACAGGTTGGGGTTTTAATCATTCTGCAGTAATTTGTTTTGATTCATTTGATGATATTTGCAAAATACAACCTCCGTGTCTCATGCATCTTATACATGTTTAGTTCCTGATGTAGGTTTTGCCAAGCATCCAGGTGAAGGGGGATGAAAATGTGGGGCTTTCTAATTATATCTCCTTTGCTGGGGCGTACTAGAGGACAAATGTTTTCACTTCTGCCTGAAGAAATAGAGGGAGTTAATAGATTTGCACTCACAAATGCAGATGAAGCCTATGAATAAACTCCCTGTGCCATTGCATTTGTACGAACAGCTAATGCAGTTGAAAGCAAAATACATCACAAATTAGAAGTGAAGAGCTTACAAGGATATTCATAAATGTAAGTAGCTGTAGAAAAAAATGAAATCTTTCAGAAACACAACCAAGGAAATGAAAAGATTCAAGTAATTCAATCAAGCATCAAAGGTCTGAATTTCTTAGGAGCTGTTGCTAATGAAGAAACAATTGACTTCACAGAGCAACTATGCTAATGAACTGTGCTTTGTAGATGATAATGGAATATTTTTTATGAATGCCTAATAAAGACAAAACTGGTGAAACAATAATAATGAAAACTCAAAATCTCATTGAAGTTAAAGGAATTGTGAACAAATATGCTTATGCTGTACTGAGAGCAGTAATTACTTATGTTCTTTCTGTTTTCAAGAGCAAGAAATATAAAGTATTTAAGCACAAACTTAAAGGAGAGTCCAGGATTAAATTTAGGTAGTAGCAGGCAGAAGAATGGCTTGGCATCCATAGAGAGTAACAGGTCCATAGATAGCTAAATATAAGGTCTAATATGAATGAGCACTATATATGGTTGCAATGCTGGGCCACATCGGAAGCCAGCAGGTGAACACCCTGTGCTGGTGGCCGGCAATGGACAGGGTCTGCCCCAAGAATCTGGCAAGCACATAGATGCTGTGGACAAAAGCAGGAAATGGTTTGCAGACTCTGATACAACATGGTGTTTGCAGTCAGGAGGTCTACAAGATTAAAAAAAAACGTTCTGAACACTGAAAAGGTCATACAGGCTCCTACTTGCAGAGCATAGGCTTTATAGAATCATAGAATCATAGAATAGTTAGGGTTGGAAGGACCTCAAGATCATCAAGTTCCAACACCCTGCCATGGGCAGGGACACCTCACACTAAACCATATCACCCAAGGCTCTGTCCAACCTGGCCTTGAACACTGCCAGGGATGCAGCATTCACAGCTTCCCTGGGCAACCCATTCCAGTGCCTCACCACCCTCACAGTGAAGAACTTCTTCCTTATACCCAATCTAAACTTCCCCTGTTTGAGTTTTAACCCATTATCCCTTGTCCTATCACTACAGTCCCTAATGAAGAGTCCCTCCCCAGCATCCCTATAGGCCCCCTTCACATACTGGAAGGCTGCTATGAGGTCTCCAAGCAGCCTTCTTTTCTCCAGGCTGAACAGCCCCAACTTCCTCAGCCTGTCTTCATACGGAGGTGCTTCAGTCTCCTGATCATCCTCGTGGCCCTCCTCTGGACTTGTTCCAGCAGTTCCTTGTCCTTTTTATGTGGAGGACGCCAGAACTGCGCACAATACCCCAGGTGAGGTCTCACAAGAGCAGAGTAAAGGGGCAGGATCACCTCCTTCAACCTGCTGGTCATGCTCCTTTTGATGCAGCCCAGGATAGAGTTGGCTTTCTGGGCTGCAAGCCAGAAAAAAGCTATGGATTTATGATTTATGATCAAAAGCTAAGGATTTAGGAAATATCGAAACTACATATGTGATATTTTACAAATTAAAGTTAAGATTAAAGTATTTTGCAGTGCAACTAAAGGTGTTTTTTACAGCGCTTGTAAGCATGGGAACAGTTACCTGATATTTCTTTCCTAGATTGACATTCAGCTGTATACTTAATCTTCTTGCATTTTCAAAGCTTCCCACTTTCTAACTTCTAGTAAAGATATTGTTCTTTACATCAACGTTGGTTCCAAGAACTCCTCAGAAATAAAATAGAGCAAATAAAACCAAAAATGTCATCTATGAAGAGTTTTGCAGTTACCCAGGTATGCCACGAGGTGTCAGAATCTGCAAGTGCTGGTTTCGTAACAACTTCCACAGCTTGAAATAACACGTCCCTTTCCTCTTGCTTCTGGTATTCGTTGTTTTCTTATTACTAATCTTTTCCGTACACCTACAGTTCTCTAAACACAGCTGTAGCATATATATTCAGCCACTTAATGCTCTACTATAGATACAGAAATCCCTTACAGGGGAATAACCCAATAGGAATTATTATGGCTATCAAAGGTAGAAACAAAATACTGTTTACCAGTTAAATGTAGAAAATGTGTCATGCTAATGTGGGCTTTCAAATGTTTTTACTGGAAAGCCACCAAGCTTTTTGGTCCTGATGCTGAACCATAGTTCTTGTTTTTCTCCAATAAACTCAGACAGTTCTCTATTTTTTTTCCTGTTTTTCCTGTTTGTGATATAATTCTGAAAGTTTATTTGCCCCCAACTTCTTACTCCTCTATCAACGTGTTCTACTATTTTTCAGTGAAAAGAAAAAAAGCCTGTACCTCTTGCTCCTACGAACAACATTTTTCCAGGACAAGAGCAGTGTTCAGTCTCTGGCCCCATTCACGTTTTTCCCAGGACAGCACTTATTCCATGCTGAGAAATGTAGGACTCAGCAATGACCTGCTGTTTCTGCATGCCTGCAGCAGGGTTCTTGGGCCTCAAAAGGAGATGTAGTACCTTCTGTTAGTCTAGAGAAGGAAATTTGTTCCCTCCCAAAAGATGTTATGCTCACCTTACAAGAAACAATTGATCCCTAAACCAGCACTTCTGTACTTTCCAGAATATCTTTTGCATTAACTCATGCAGCTATAAGTATTCCTCTTGACTATATGTGCTTCTAGCTTCTGTTATGCACTTTGCCTCATTCTTTGTCTCTAGGATATTGCCACTGTCACACTGGATAACACACGATGTCTGTCCATCTGTTAGTGAATTCACTTTAAGCCTACTCATATGGGTGCACAGCATGTTAAAATGCAGCCAATGCTCAGGTGGCTTGTTAAATTATGGCTTGCGTGAGCTAAGAATAGCACCAAGGCCTTGACTTGTGCGGAAGTAAGGACTTCTGCAGAGGTTACACAAGTCTTCTGGAGGGGGACATTCCATGCTTTGCCAAACGAGGGCTTTAAGCACATGCTGAACTGCAGGAGCACACTTAGATCCCTCCAGGCACAGAACTGTGCACCTTGCTAAAGACAAGAAGGCTTAAACTTGACCATCTTAATCAGCTGCTTATGTTCTTTGCTAGACTGGAGCCTCAGGCTTTGGTGTCTCCAGCAGCAAGCTTTTAATCTTTTATTTTGGTATCTGATCTAGGCCATTCTCTGGTGTTACTTAACTGATCAACATGGAAATGTTGTCTAGGAAAATCATGTAAACTTTTATCTCCTTTTTTAGGTATAGCTTCTTTATGCAGCCAATGAGAGTGTAAAATATACCAACAGCCACTGTTGCTCTAAAATCAACATTATATCTTTTGTCACATGATTGAAATTCTTGTTTATCCGAGATGTCACTCTCTGCAGTATATGCTTTACATTTGTCAAAAACATGTATGAACATCATTCTGAGCTGCTTCACAGCCTTCCATTGAGAGTGCAGCCATCCAGTGCATTCTCTTTGTTAAAATCATATTGCTTTTTATTTTTAAATCTAATGAAAGCATCCAATTAGATACACGCTTTTCAGCCTGAGAGTATCCTCGAAACAAATAGATGAGACTAATAGAAACCTAATGGCCTTTAAAAATGAGCCTTTTACTGTGATGTTTTAAAGTTTTTAATGGGTTCTCTTGCTTCTGCTGCTGCCTGAGTGCAGAATATGGGCACAGTGCTCTAACATGTCAAGTGAATTCATTTTTTGCTAATACCTTCCTACATCTCAATATGTATATCGCAGGTATCTTTAATCAGGCATCATTCATATACACAGGTAAGCAAATAAATACAAATATATTTAATGCACATATTTAAAATCTGAAGAGCTCTTATTTCAGTTTGGGTGACTAATAGAAACCAAGACTATAATTGATACTTGTCTGTGTTCATGCTTAAGATGAGTAGGCAGGACTTGGCACACGTTCACTATCTACCCAAAAAGAAATAAGTGTGACATTTTAAATGTTGACAGCTTCAAAAAATAGACCAGGGTAGCCAAGAATGATAATAGGACTTCAGTTATTGAATTTATGGTCTGACTTTTCTAATGCAAAGCTAAAATGGTGAAGCACTTAACTGAAGTAAGACAGATGGTCAGTGAATCAACATTTCTGTGGAGAGTGATGCTTTTATCCTGTTTTTTTTCTGTTCTCTTTGCATTTTTATCACAGTATTGATCCAAGCATTGGATTTTGTTTCAATTTACATCACCTGATACAATATGATCAGGATAAGAGCAAACATAATCTTTCTCCAAGAAAGATGCAATTTTAATAAGCCTTCTGGAGAAAACAGCTGTGGCAATATTCATGGAAAACTAGAGGTCAACCCTCTGTTTACATACATATTTAAATCCTTTAAAAGCATTCTTCTGCATACACATTTGTTACATTACCTTTAAAAACACTTTGTTCCTTGCTGCTTAGGAAGATGTCAGAGATCCATAATGCAGGACCTCCTGTTCTAAGCGCAGCTGTACTAAATGGTACTAAACAGGCTGCTGCTAGCTCTGTTTTGTAATATTTCAAAAATAAAGTATTTTAGAGTTTGGAGGCTTTTTTATCATCAAAATGAAATGTTCTGATCTTCATTAATCAGCAGCTGCTAAGACAGAAAGTGTTACAGCTGCGTTTCTGTGACCAGGTCTGTTGCTCAGGTGGGTGTTAGTCTCTGTGTTTTCCTGCTCTGGTGCTCATGAATAGAAAAGAACAGCCATTTTTTTTAACTTTCCTCCCCATCACATATTCAGGCTCTGTGCGGGTACAGAGCACTTGTGTAAGTCATAAGTTTTGGATGCCTTCTGCAGCTGGTGGTAACAAGTGCTTCTCTCAGCCATGCCTGATAGAAGCACTCCTTCCAGCAAGACAGACATGGTCTGTGAAAGGTGGCCGGGTTACAGCACACAGTGGTATTTATGCAGTGTGCTTGTCCACAGGTTTTACTTTATTATCACTGTCCTCTATAGGCGTAACAGCTTCCCAACAGTCAGCCTGGCAGGCAGCTTCAGCGACGTTGGTTTTCTTCCCCTACTTCCATTCGCTCACACAATACATACAACTGTCCCAGTTTTTTATTTGTTTTATTCTGTCTATATGTGCTTTTTTTTGCAAATGCTTTTTGGCCAGGAGGGGGATGCCAGAGTGCAGCTTTGTAATTGCAGTGAATTGTCTTTACTGGAGCACTGCAACACACCCTCAGCACTTCACTACGGTAGTTTTTATGTGCAAACCATTGTGTGCTAAACTACTTCCGTTAGTAGAATCTCGTTTCATAAAGCAAAATAAGCCCCCCAACTTTCTTAAAATTAAGCACCTTTTCCATTGCTCTGATTTTTTAGTAGAATATCAAAGCTAGTCTAGAATACAGGTCTCTTGTCTGTTGCAGGACCTTGAACTTGGCCTTGCAGAACTTCATGTGGTTTGCACTGGCCCAATTCTCAATCCTGTCAAGGTCCCTCTGGGTGGCATCCCTTACCTCCATAGTATCAGCCACACCATTCAGCTTAGTGTCATTCACACTTGCTGTGGGTGCACTCAAATTGTCCTTATCCCTGACAAAGATGTTAAGTGTCCTTGAGGGACACCATCCCATAGTTTGTCTCCACCCAGACAAAGAGCCATTGACTGCAAAACTCTGAGTGTGATCATCCAGCCAAATTGCTTATCCACTGGATAGTCCACTCACCAAACCCATGCCTTTCCATTTTAGAGACAAGGATGGTGTGTGGGACAGTATTGAATGCTTTGAACAAGTCCTGGTTTCCAGGCAGTGTGGTTTGCAACCTGCTGTCACCTGTGTTGCTGGTGGCAGTGTCCAGCACATACACAAAAGAGAAAAAATATACAAATATCCAAAGCCTGCAGCAGCCTGCTCGAACAAAACAATTTTGTGCATTTCCAAATTAAGGCATTTGCATGGAAAACAAGTATTTATCTCCGAGGCAAGCTTCAGAAAATATGGATTGATGGATTTTGGTTGTGTCACAACAAGCTATTGAAAGCAACTGTCAAGTATTAGAATGATTAAGAGGGTGCTAGAATTTGTAAACAGCACACCATGGCTCTGCTTCGAATAAAATTTCCTGAATTGAAACTCCAGGAAAACAATAGTATTCAGCAAGATGTTCCTTTCTTCTAGAAAGAGTTTCATGTAAAAACAATCCCAACTGCATGCATAATCAAAGTAATGGCAACAAAGATTCCCTCCATCTTACTTTAGCTTCGCTTTTGGTTTTTAACTTTGAAAATACAATTTTGAAAAATGGCTGAACTCAGCAATTACTATTCTGAATCAATATAAATGTTTTTTTTCAATTGAAAAAGAAAATATGCCTCTTTTCTTTGTTGGGTTTACCCATTAGGATCACTGGATAAATAAGATCAACCTAGTCAGTGCTGCACTGGAGAAGCAAGGTTAGCTATAGAATCACAGAATCAAATAAGTTGGAAAAGACCTTTAAGATCATCAAGTCAACTGTTAGCCCAGGGCTGTCAAATCCACCACTAAACCATGTCACTGAGGGCCTCACCGACATGTTATTTGAACACTTCCAGGGACCTGTGACTCCACCACTTCCCTGGGCAGTCTGTTCCAATGCCTGATCATCCTTTCAGTGGAGAAATTTTTCCTAATATCCAATCTAAAACTCCCCTGGTGCAGCTTGAGGGCATTACCTCTTGCTTCATCGCTTGTTACTTGAGAGAAGAAGTCATAGGCTCATTGTGATTTCTCAGCAGCTGCACGCTGTCAGAGCCAAGCAGCACTATTGCTGTTACTAAAACATGAAATTCCAGTGGTATACAGCAGGGTGAAGTGATGCACTCGGACAGTGGGGTCACCCTCATCCATCACCCCAGTGCAGGTAAGGTCTCCATTAAACTCCCACCCTCACAGCTTGGCAGTTACTGACCCACAGCCCCTCTTTTTTCTGCAGCTGCTGCAGAAGGGTGCAGAGGTATGACCCCCATTTGGAGATCCTGAACCCCCTAAGGCTGCCTGAGACAGGCATCCATTTCACCCTGCTCTTGCTACAGCTGTTAGTGCACAGTTAGAGAAATCTACATTTCAGGAGACCATATCCCCAGTTACTGTAAATCGTGTCTCCTAACAGTGAATATGTATTGCAATCTAAATAATAATGCTAATGTTGCTAGCAGAGGAATTCTGGATCTGAGTTGAGCCAATGCAAGATGTGGAGTGAAAATATCCGGAGTGAAACTCTGCACCTCTAACACCTACTGGGACCAGGGCAACTCAGCCCTGCCCCAGAGCTGCTCTTCAGTTCTTAGGGATCATCCAGGATGGATTCAGCTCTAGACCAGACACTCCCAACTCCAGATCTCTGGTTGTGTCTGCCTATGAGCTAGAGGCTGCTGGCATTACCCAGCAAAGGATGTTTAGTGCTATTTGAGATGGTCTGGGCTGCTGAAGACGGTAGCATGGGCCAGGTGGGAGAGCAATGCAGGACCTGCAGGAAGCCTCATGCTTTTCTGGGACCCAATGAGATCCCAAGTGGCATAAGGCACCCATGCACAGCATGCATCCACTGAATAGAGTGGGAGTTGAATGCCTTGCTCACATGCATCTTATATTTAAGCACATACATGTCCACAAGCAAAGATGAATCTCACTTCTAGGGTAACAAACAGAGAAATGGGGCACAGTAATAGATCATTTTGAGACTCACACACTGTTACTATCAAGTAGATCCTGAGGTCCTAAATCATTTCAGTGACAAGATCAGATTCTGTACTAGTGACACTTAAAAGACAGTTAGTTGCCTCTGTGGGAAGAGTTTAGGGTACCAGGAAAGCAGGGCAGGGAGCTGCAGGCTGCAGCAGGGCACACAGAAGCAAAGGCACAGTGAGTTGAAAAGCTTACAGAGCTTTTAGAGTTGATCCATCTTGCAACTGCTTCTTCGTGAGGCAGCCTGTAAGTCCCTAAACCTGAGGCTTGGCTTTGAGTGGTCTTTCACTCACTTTCAGGGGCAGAATCTGGAACCTTTTGTGTACATGGAAAGAGTAAAGTTTAACACGAGGGTGGCTCTTCAGCTAGTGATCAGTGAGTGCCGCCTGGTGCAGAAATGACAGGCTGTGGACAAAGCAATCCCACTTCAGGGCAAAAAAACCTGCTCTTTGGAAAGCAAGGGTAAAAATCTCTTTCAGTCAGGTCTGGGACATGCTGATTTGTAGGCAAAGCCACTAACTACTGCACTTCAAAAGAAAAGAGAAAAGTTCAGCATTTCTTTCTTGACCCATCCTGCATTTTAGCTACTTTTTAATAATTTTTTCTTTCTCTTTTAGTTCTCCCAAACAATAGATTATTTTTCTTTTCTTTCTTCTCTAATAAAAATCCAATTTATTTTTCTGCCTTTGCTAATAACAGTTATTTGCATCTAGATGATTTCTGGCTCCTGATCATTTTTCTTTGTCTATAATTTTTCATAGTAGATAGAATATTCTCAAGATTCAAGAAGCATCTGGTTATAATATTCCTCTTCTGGCCAATAGATGGGACTCTTACCTCTGATATCTCTTCTCCCTCTGATCTTATTGCATTGATAAACAGCGCAAAAACCATTCTTGAAATCTGAAGTCTGAGGGATGGGGTTTACCCTATGTCTCTGAACATAAACAAGGGATCTCTGCAGCTATTGTGAACCCATGGAAGCCAGAGAGGCAGGATGCTGAGGCAGCAGAACCTCGGGTTAGAACAGGCTCATCTTCTAGACAAACTGTTTCATGAGCAAATTAAAAACACATTCTGGGTTTTCCCCCAAGAAGGATGCTGTGGGAGTCAGTCAATGTAATAAATAGAAAACAAACCAGCAAACAGATCAAGCTCATTAGGGGGGTTAATCATGACTTTGTTCTGTCTCCTTTTAGTCTTAGACACAAGATTGTCACACAAATTGCTGTAGCTCATCAGGAGCTGCACTGCTGGGAAGTATCCTTCTGAGTGGGAGATAGTTCCAAGATGAAATGTTTCATGGAAATACCTGTTTGCCAAAATTTCTGGTGAAACACAGGTGAGGCATTGGTAGATTTCAGCCTAACTGCAAATACAGCTGCTCCCAGGGTAGACCTGAGGGCTCCTGCTGAGAAGTTGGTGGTGTAAATCCTGGTGTATTATCAGTGGCTCTTGCAGTCAGTGCCCTGAACACAATGGCAGGGAGGCTAGGACCTCTCTGCTGGATGTTCTAGCTTGGGGGAAGCCCTTCTGAAGACATTCAGGGAGCTGGATGCCTGGAGACCTGGTGGTCAGAGTTTGCCCCTCCTGGTTTAATTTCCATTGCTTTTTCCAGTGAAATGCTTTGAATACTATAACATGTCTTTTCAGATTTTGGAATGGAAAAGGGAAGATGAAGTCCTGCAGCAGACCCGCAGTGTGCCACAGTGAAATACATTTTATTTTCTGACTCTAGATGCAGTTTTGTCAGCAAGGGTGCATTGCTCTCTGTTGCTTTTGTGGCAGTGCTATACCTATATTTTCTTTACAAGTGTTCCCCTGTGTTTGTTTCCCCGGTGTATTATGCCTTGTTGGGGGATGTGCTATGGTCCCTGCTCAGCAATGGCCTGGTTTGCACCACATGTTAGGATATGGATGTTAGCACATGCTTTGTATATGTGCAACAAATACACACCACTGCCTCAAAGGCACTTGCCCAAAATTGATCACATTAAAGAGGATTATGCCATCAGCCCCTAAGGTGATGGTGTTGAAGTGGGAGATGACCATCAGCCATATCAAGCAGTAACTAGGCAATTATGCAGGACTTTTGACACAAGGGAAATTACTTCTTTCACCTGGAGAAAAGATATGAAAGGCACATGAAAATTTGTGACAGAGGAAGCAAGGAGAGCGTTGGTGGTTCACCCAGCAGAGCAGCTGGTGCAGATGTGCCCTCAGCTGAGTATGTTACCATCACATGGACATCCCACCCATCCAGTCAGAGGGCACAATGACCTTTGGCAGAGGAGTATTGAAAAGCAGAGTGCTGAGCTGCCTCAACTAGCACACCTTTGGCTTGTGTACCTATCCCACCCATGTTGTGCTAGCAAAATGAGAAATGATGTCATTGTGGCCTCCTAAATATCCTAGATTGGTATTGGAATTTATTAGAATTTTATCTGTTATTCTTAACATAAAAGCAGTCCAATTTTTAGTTACAGATCTTTCAAGTCCCAGATGGTAAGGAGGAGAATATGAAGTCACACACAATGGCTGCAACACATGGCAATCCCTTACTGAGCCGTTGTTACCTGTGAGTGACTACTGTAGCCCCTCCCAATACTTTATGTGCTTTTGTAATAACCAGTATGTTACCTTATCCCATCTTCATGCAATAAATGAATTATTGTAGTTTCAAGCCACAGGCAAACCCGGCACTTAGTAAAATGAATCATTAATATTTTTGGGTTTAAAAATCTCTACAGATTTTCCTTACTTTGAAGCAGGCAGACTCCACCATGTGCAAGCTAACTCCCAGGTGAGCTGGGTATTAGACAAAGGGGTTTTGGCAGGTCGTGCAGCATCTCACTCAGAGCACATGGAAAAGGGGTGGAGGCTTTGATCAGGTACTGATTAAAAAAGCAAAATAGGGAAAGGGAAGAGGGAATTTCTTGATCATGTTGAAGTTCTGCAAATAAAATGTGTCATTCTCTTTAACAAGGGCTTTCAGTTGTCCCCAGGCTGTAGGCAGACTGGCCAGGCTGCTTACTCAGATCAAATCCATGTCAGATGATCAGAAGTTGTATTTGTTCTCGCTCTCTGCTCTCAGCTGCTTTGCAGTGCTCTCTGACTGTTGTTTGGACAAAGGCTTTGCTCAGGACTTGCTTTAGCAGGCAAGTGTGGAAGTGTGTGTCTTTCACAGGGCAGCTCAACGTTCAGCGTGTAAGTACTGTGCAGCACACTTAGGCAACCTGTGTGTCTGTCATCCCCCACAGGGAGCAAGCTTTCAGCCCACGCAAACTCCTGCTATTGCCACATTTGGTCTGAAAGTATTGCATTTGTTTTCTGAACCAAGGCAACAAGGTTACAGAACACTGAATTTCCTAAATCTCGATGCGGTTGAATACTTTTCTTGTGTCCCAAAGGATGGATTTGTTTCTCTGTGTCTATTTGCCTCCCCTGCACTCCACAAAATGTGGAAATTGATGACCTGCACTTTTAGAGAAATTAAAGGGAACATCTCCTTATGTTGCACATGATTAACCTCTAACTTCACCAGTGGAGGAGAGTATTACAAACACTACAGGTGTACTTTGAAAAGGGCAGAACAATTTCAATGCCTGGTAGCTCTACAGACAAATTAGTAAATGAAGAGTAATCTGTCATTATATTTTTAGGTACTGCATGGATGTATTAGAAGCCAAAAGGCAATATAGTTCTCTGCAGGTAGAAAACTGCCCAACATATTAGTGATTATTCCATTATACTTTCTCTAAAGTACAATGGCCAGTGTTGAAGGCCTGAAACTCAGTTTATTGAAAGAATAATCTGATATTTAAGGGCAAACACTGCTGCCTTTCATGGGAACTTGCAACCATAATTAGATGCTTCTGACCCATGGTGCACCTATGTATACCTTTTCTGGCCTCTACACTCGAGAGAATGATGAGTAAGAGACTCATTAAGCTGTTTGGTAGCGGTGGCTATTTGGGTGAGTGGTTACTTCAGCTCTGTATCTGCAATGGGAGCTGGACTCTGGCATCCCAGGATTCAGGCAGGCTGCAAAGCTCGTTATCCACTCCAATTCTCCTAAATTCTGACACTGCTCAGAACAGTCTGACAAATATGTCTGCAAGTGTGGAATAAACCCGAATATGGTCTTCATCGAGAGAAGGCCACCCATGATCCATCATCATTAGCAGTCTAGTGCAAAAGAGGAGTGGGTGGACTTCTGTCTGGCCTGGAGGTCACCTTTCATTGTTGACCCTGCTTTACAGCAGGTAGATCCAGCACTGGGAGGTATATACAGAGCAGGATGGCACCTGAACACCTTGCTTGCCATGCCTGAGAGACAAAGGCATGATGAGAGGCACAGGATGAGGTCAGATGTGCCCTTCTCCATGCAGAAGAATGGTAGGGAAAGCAACTTCCCCAGGGAAAGCTTCTCTGAACACAGTGGGTATAGCAGGCTGCTTACCCTGCAGCTCACCATGCCTGGCATGCCCAGTATGTACCATACCTGCCTGGTTTTGTGCACCCTAAGGGGCCACTGGAATGAAGATGAGACTCAAAGATACTAACAATTTTGCAGTCAAACCAATAGGCAAGAATTTGCTCCATCTGCAATGCACAAATGTTTGAGGGTTGTTTTTTTGTTTTTTTTTCATTTGCTTACTAAATAAGCCAGCAGCATCAAATTATTATGGAAGAAAGTTTTGTTATCAGTTGCATGCAGCTGTAGCTTAAAGGAGAGAAAATTCACTGAAGCATTCAGAACTGGCAATACAATGACTACAGTGCAGGTACCCATCCATAAAAGGTGCACAACCTGGTGTGGGTCTCTGCCTTTACCTCACGAAAAACCTTTTAATTGCAAAGGAAGCTGAGCGCTGACAATAGCTTTATTGAGCTGGTATATAAAGGACAGTCTATATCACAATAGTTACTAGGCAAATTACTTACGTTAATAAATGTTGGGTCTTGGAGATAGAAAGAAGTAATTGCTTCTTCAAGTGAGGGGACCAGAGTAGCTTTAGTCAACATTTTTGCATTTTTAAGTTGGAGAAAAAGATGTGTTTCTTTCTTCTCCCAAAAGATGAACTAACATGCAGTTAGTTCAATTAGGAAATGCAAAATGCAGTAACATACTTGAAATTTTTGCACTTTTACCATACATTCATACGACTAACTCTAAGAGCAACACCACATAGTTCTTGGTTCTATATGGTAAAGTCAATCTCTGCCTGACAGTGGTCTAAAGAGACAACACAGACCAAAAGTAGGACATGATATCCTTAATTATAGCTGGGGACCAAGGCACAGAACAGCTAAATCATTTGTTTGGGTTGTGGATGATACGGATAAATATTTCTTGATCCAGTTCAACTCTTATTCTGTCTTCTTTATACATTAGCTTTATGTACAAATTATCATAAATGCTCTTTTTAGACTAATAATTCAGTACAATGATTGAGATAAAATTATATGGGTTTGGACACGAAGTACTATTATTACCAGCTCACTTTTTCCTGTTGGCATTGCATAATGGGCTATAGTCCTGGGCAGTCATATGTTTTTCAGACACTATCAGAGATACTGTTTTTGTGATTAACACTATTCTCCCCTTAAAGCAAGAAGCAGCATTTCAGCCACAGCTATTATGTTCTGAGAAGTAGAAAATGGTAATGAATATGTATGTCTTGTCCTCCTGAGAAAAATCAGTAGTGTATGAAACAAAGATTTGTAGTACCTATGAAGGGCAGTGCTCAATAGAAAAAGAAAAAGCTATTACTTTGCTGGATTTTCTGAAGTGTCTTACTACAGCAAAACAAAACTAAAGCAGCTAAAGCTATTTAAATGTTCAAAACCAGTGCTCGCAAACTCTTTTGAGTCATGTGAGGGAGCACAGCAAGAGAGGAAGGAAAGCACAATTTACTTGAGAAAATATTTTACCTCTTTGCCATTTTTTTTCTCCAGTGTCTTCTTCAGTGCTTTCTGTGATGCTTAGTTGAATGCTGATGAGTCAATACTTGAGGCAAATATATATGACCGAGCTGAGGGACTTGAAATTTGTCACCACAGTATACCTCTGACTTTTCTGAACGGAAGCTCAGAAGTTCAGCAAGGTCTGGGGCTTCATGAATTATAAAAACAGCCAGTGAAGGAGTAACACTCCTCATTTGGTGAGATTTCACTGGATGAATAAATTTTTAGTGATATTTAATTTTTATTTTTTATTTTAATAAAAAGGTCCAATTTTTTAAATAAAAGAGGGAAATGACAGATGTGAGAATGTGATAACTCTCAATAAAGGCATGTGAGACCTCATAAACTCTGAAGTGTTGGCGGTCAAACCAGGTAGTGAGTATTGAGTATTGCATTCAAGTGCTGTATTTTAAAAGGAAGTAAGTGACTAACCCACACCAAACCTCTGTGCCACACTGCCCTGGCTCATGTGCAGAGGGAGGACCAGACGGACTGACCCTCCTGGGGCTGAAGGGCCCTGCTCTACTGAGAAGTCAGCCAAACTCCAGGGTGAGAAGGGCCACAGCAGTGATCCCCTCTTCAGTGACCCAGAAACAAGCACAGTCTTGACATACCCTTGTGCTCTGAAGTCTTTTTTCTATCCTATTTTCACTGCCAATTTCTCCCTCTCTGCATCTTTTGTATACTTGATTTTCTAGTAGTCCTAGTAGACAGGGCTGAGGAAGATGCTGGGCTTTGTTACAACCCTGTCACTCAGCTCAGGGTCTCTGAGGTGAAAGTGAACTATCCCAGAGCACTAGGAACCACCTATTAATATTTTCTTTCCAGAACATACACATATGCACATCTCTAAGTCAGTAAATCTCCTGAACAGGAGCTGTTAGGGTAACTCACCTCCTTTAACACCAAACCCAGAATCATTTAACTTTGCAAAGAACTTGAGTAACCTCAAGGCATCTGGACTGAAGCTAAACATTAAAACACTGATGAAAAAAAAGTAGAAATAAAAGGAAGCAGGATGCAATTTGTGGTGGGGCTTGGGGGATTTTTAGGCCTACTTCCCATTTGCTAAATCAGAGAACTACCGCCCTTGAGGTATTGATGATTTATTTTCTGAACCACTCTTTTTTTTATCTTGCATTCATATTGCTATAAAATCTGAAAACTCGAGTGATTTAAGCTATGCCCTATGAAAGAGAAGTATAAGATAGCTCCTTTCCAGTTAAACTGCAGACAGTGATTTTTAATCCCTGTTAGACCAAGAGGCCAGCCAACATTTAGGATCCTGAAGTTTTATTCTGTCAGAGTAAGAAAGCGATTCTGGAGCCTAGCTCACTTTTAGTATGATGCTGCCTGTGTACACAGAGTGCAAAGAAAGCCTTGTTTGCCTGAGCTCAGAGGAACCAGATAAAAGTAAGAATTTTATCCTGTGCTTAGGGGTTGGTGTTTTTTTGCCCTCTTTTTAGTCACCACTTCACCAAAGTCTGATGTTCCTTCAGGAGCAGTTAACGGCTATAGCTGAGCCCACAGCATCCCTCTGTCCCTGATCCTGTGCTCCGGTTTCCTCTTTCAGGATGCACCTGCACTTCTTTCACTGCATCAGCAGTTTGACTCACCAAGAAGTAAACTAATTCAGATGAAAAAAACGAACAAAACTTTACTTGGAGCAGTGCAGCTTATTCAGAGACCATGCAAGTGCCAAGCAGCAGCCACACTGAGCCAGGCTGTGCAGGCAGAGCAGGCTGGGGCAGGGAACGCAGCAGCAGCAGGCAAGGATGGCCCCTTCCATCACCATGAGCCAAGGAAGTGGCAGAGGTTTATCCCCTTATTGGACAGGAAGGCATCGCTCTTTTGCCATCACTACCTACTGAGTAGCACAGTGTCATATTTCTATTAAAGGTGCAAAGTCTTCTCTAGCAGGAGATCAATGTTGATAATATTTTTACCTTAGGAAGACCATCAAGGCAGGCAACAGATGGCAAAAAGTCCATTTCTTTATGATCACTTAATCCTCAGGAAAAATTCAGTCCCATGTCACAGCCATGTGGCATGAGCTGTGAGACATAGAGTGAATGATAAAGTGGCTGAAGGGGAGAAGTGGTTGCCTGCGCATCCACATACCACCTGAATCTTTAACTGCTGGATGGGAGCCTTTTTGCAGCAGGCAGCTCCAGTGAGCTGACAGGTGCTCCTTTCGACCCCTCACTCACACATACACTCACTCTCAGGAGTGTTTCCTCTTCCTTGAGGCTCAACACCAGGTTGCAGTAGTCTCAGATGTTTAATTCCAGGAAAAAAATAATAATTGAGTGGTACAGCAATAAGGGCAGCTCGAGATGGGTGCCTCTGGAGAAGGATGCTGAAGAAATCCCTGGGCAATTATACCCTTATGATTTATACACCCTCCTCTCACATGCTCTTCAGATGCCTTTTTAGTCCAATAGCGATTTTAAGTCTGGGGTCTTCTAACATCTAGTTGGATTCTTTCTTTGACTCCATAGAGGCAGGCCATTGAGTGTTCTTACCCTGCTGAATTGCAGCTTCTGCTGATGATTGTACACTCCTTGTCTTTTGGTTTGTGCTTCCTGTGCACTTGCTCATGGGCAGAGCATGGGACAAAGTCCTAGACCCAGAATAAACTTCACTTAGCAACAACTAAACCATCAGTATGTTATCAACGTTATTCCCATACTAAACACAGCACTGCAACGGCTATTACAAAAAATACTAATAATATTAACTCTATTCCAGACTATCTGTATCTATCTGTGTATCTATTTGAAAGCCCACAATTTATGGCCCAAGGCTTCAGCAAATCTAGCTGTTCATTCTAAGCAAGTAAAGCTAAGAAAACAGAAAAAGCACACATTAGAACTTTAAGTGACATATTCTACTTAAAACTTGCCTATTTAAGAAAAAACAGTAATATCTTTCAGCAGCAAGCAACCTGATTGACAAAGGTCTGTTTTATGCATTTTACTGTTCTTTGTGTAATCACTTTAGAAGAAATGAGGACTGGGAATGAACCAAATGCCTTTGTTCTTTTGGGGATTTTCTTGCACATTCACAGGTTAAGAAAACCCAACTCCCCAAAAAATCTACAAATAGAAAAAATATGTCTGTAAAACCATGACTAGTAGAGCCAGTGGAGCCAGAAACAGGTGAAATAAATACATTAAATGAGTTCTGACTTATTTAATGTCGAATTTCCTCTTCTGTTGTAGACAACTAAACAAATGGTGGATCAGTGGGTGTAGACATGAGCTTTTTCTCATGCACAGGTCATTAACTGAGTATTGTATCTCTGTCACAAGAAAGAAAAAGGTCATGTGTTCTTTAAGGCTATTCTCAAACATACATATTATCAAATTAGCAGGAAAGGAATGCAAGTTTGGTGGTTCAATTCAGTGATCCCATTCTCACATGTTGGATTCATATCATTATCTTATCACTATAGATTACTTCTCTCCTGCCCCCCAAGCACACATATTTACTGGAACTAGCATCCTTTGTATTATAATGGTTAGCAAGCTGAAACTCAACACTTCTATTGGATCTGGGCAAACATGAGGGAATCAATATTGTTCACACACTGTCAAGGTGTATTATGAGAGATCTAAAGTCAGAAGAGAGCCATAATCCTAAATATTTCTTCAAAGACGTTAAAATATTGCTTAATTGGGCCTATGAAGTGCACCCATACAATCAGAAGTAGTTTGCAAATTCCTGTTGTTGAAATTTCATTAGCAAGTCAAAAAATAATTACTGGAATAATAAAATTGCCATTATCTACTGTTCCCAGAAGTCGATGAAGATATTATTTAGTTTGTAAGAGCCATGCAGATGACCATTTGAATCTTGCCACTTTGTTCACAGCATAAAGTGGCTTCAGTTTTAATTTTGTAGCCTCTGTCTTGGCTGGAAAATTGGTCTGAATTATTCTTTCAGCTCAGTAACAGCAATTTCATCTGATCCAAACCAGCTAGTGTGCTGAAAATGGGTTGTTTACAAGACAGGTTTTCTCAGACAGACTTGGATATTAAAGAGTACTTGAGTTAATCTTTTCTTCTAATTGGACAACTTTGATACTATGTCAACAATTATATATTTTGCTGAGAACTCATGCAAACACTACCTCTAGTAAATTTGGAGCCCACTCAAAGTCATTTCAACTAATGGGTGCTTGCAAACAAAAGCATCCTTAAGATACTGTTCCTTTTCAATTTCTTTGCGAAATTCCCATACACAATGATACCCTTTAAGTCCTGGAGTTCAACTGAAAAACTTTCCTCTTAACTAACTCCTCAATAATAGAAATGATAGCTTCCAGTAGAGCAAGAAGCACCCATTTCCCTTTTCGAGGGGTAATACATGATAGATCTGCATGAAAAACATTCTTTATGCCCAGTTAAAAATTTAGAGTTTCCTCTTGTTATTTCTTTTTTGCCACATAAGCAGACCGCTGACAACCCCCTAAAGTCAGCAGAGCAGGGACTAAAATCTTTAGATTTTAGGGAAACAGCAGGACCTAGTGTTAAGTTGGACGACTAAGAAGAGGCAGTAATAAGAAAACTGCTAAGGCTGTTAATATGAACTGCTGCAGCCCACCTGAAGAGGGGGCACGTGGGGAAATCTAAGTCTCTGTGAGGAAGCTGAGTCCACCTCTCCAACATGACCCGTGTCCACTCTTTTTCAGTCTGTTTTCACATAATTTCTTGTTTAAAAGAAATTACCTTTTTTGACTAATGAAAGTGTCACTGAAGTGTTTCCAAACACCTTTAATGCATAGCAAGAAAGTCATAACAGCTACTGATTACATTTTCTCAGGTTTCTTATTTTCTCTGGAAGGCTGTGCTTCTCCTGTAGGAGAAGAGGCATTTTAGAGAGCATCTCTTCAGCTGTGATTCATTCTACACAGTAGTATCTTCACTGACTTAAGGCTGATAAAACATTTCTGTTTTCCTTTCCTGTAATTGCATAGCTCCTGAGTTTGACTCCAGGGCTTTCTGCCATTTCTGAACATGTTTTTTTTCTGTAATAGCCTGAGACTCAGTTTCGTTTTTTGGGTTTTCTTGCCTTGATGTGGTAACTGCTGTCTGTTCAATAACTTTGCCTCTTTCCTTTCCTGCATTTTGGACTAAAATCTTGAGTGCAAAGCCTTGAAGGATGTCTGCTGTAGACCCTTCACTTTGCCTCGACTCTGATGCCCGTCTTTTTTTTTATTTGCTTTGAGTGAATCACAGGTACGTGCACTTCCTGGGTAAGAGATGATGATGCAGAAAGACAAGAGAAAATCTGCAAGTTATATTCTGGAGACTTCTCTGGAGTTACTTTCAATTTATCCTAATACCTCCTGTTTGTTTTCAAGCAAAGCATTATCCTAATCCACTTATTGTTGCATGATAAGCAGCATGAAATAGACTTTGCTAAAGATATTTAGCAGCAGTTGAAATTCCTCTGAAACAATGTGATCATTTCTCTCTGAAATTACCCTTCTCAGATAATTTATTCTGTAAAGTTAATGATATGTGTACTCTAACAGGCTTGCTAAATAAGTTGAGTCCCCTATGATTAATGTGTTTATTCTCGCCAGCAAAATGAAGCTGCAGTCTAGGCAAGGATCTGATATATCATGGAGCAATTTCTGGAGCATTCTGTATACACCTTTGATGCATCCATGTCACATCCATGTTGCATCCATGTCTATATGCTGCTGAGAGACTTTCATCCTGGTTTATCCCTTTTCCCATGCAAGCAATGGTATTTACAGTTCTGAGTTAATGTATTGGGTTCACATGGCGAGGTTTTAGTAGTAGGAGAGCTACAGGGGTGGCTTCTGCGAGAAGCTGCCACAAGTTTCTCCTGTGTCCGATAGAGCCAATGCCAACCCCTGGCCAAGGCTGAGTCCATCAGTGATGGTGGCAGCGCTTCTGGGATAACCTAATTAAGAGGTGAAAAGTTACTGCACAGGAGCAATTGCAGCCAGGAGGAGTGAAAATATGTGCAACAAACAGCTCTGCAGACACCCAGGTCAGTGAAGGAGGAGGGCAGGAGGTGCTCCAGGCACCAGAGCAGAGATCCCCTTGCAGCCTGTAGTGCAGACCATGGTGAGGCAGGCTGGATCTGTCTGACCAGTAATAAGTCACACTAAGTCCCCCAAGTCAAGTCTGTTTTGCCTATGACAGTAACTGCTGAGTGATCTCTCCCTATCCTTATCTCAGCCCATGAGCCTCTTGTTATATTTTCTTCCCTTGTCCAGTTGAGGAGAACAGTGATAGAGCAGGCTTTGGTGGGCATCTGGCAGCCAGAAAGGGGCACCCCACCACAGTTCATGGGATTCATGGAAGCACTGCTGTGCCAGGACTGGTGGTCTGTTCAGGCTGCTGCTGAGATTTGTCTCAGGAAATTCACAGTGGTTTTAGTGTAAGGACTCTTGAAAGATGACAATTGCTGAAAGGGACCCACATATGCAGTACTTGCTAGAGCCTTCACAGTGCCAGACTGCCTATTCACCACAAACTCATCGTATTTTGGAGCACCCCAGCCGTAGCTGTAATGAAATATGGTGATATGACACCAGGGTGATATGACAATGAATAAAGCCCAAGCCCTTTGCTACTTCATCTCCACAAACTCCAAGCAAAGCTAAAGGTTCACTGAAATTCAGATGTGTGAAGGTTGCCAGCTCTGCTCCAGCTCTGCATAGCTTTTCAAAAAGTCATAGCACAGCAACACTGTGACCAGTTACCCATCCACACATAGCTGCATCTTTATTTTAAGAACTTTGATCCTGGGCTTTCTAATCCTCTTGGTAGCTCCCCTGGGTTTTACTGTCTGTTTGACTGGTGTTCAAACAGATAAATAGCATGTTACCACTATTTGCTATAACTTCAAACATAACAAAACCCTGATGTAAAGGAAAATGGCTGTTTCTTTTGTCCAGAGACTCAGAAAACTGACTGGCACTTCCTGAGAGAGACAGAGCCTTTTCCAAACTGATGTCCTCGATCTGCATCACCATCAACAGGGAGAGGGGAAGTCTGACAGATAGCTGCTGCACTTTTATTTTTGAAAGGTGAGAGATGTGATGCCTAACACCACTGTATCTCTGTTCACATGCATTTCTGCCTCAGCCTTGAGCATGTTGCTTCAGAGACCCCAGATTTGGTGGGTCTGCCTCTGTGAAGCTGTCTTGTGAAGTAAGATTCAAGCTTCTGGAACCTGCTGCCTTGATGCCCATACAAATTGCAGAGGACTGCAATGGGTTGCAGGTACTTAAAAAATCCCCACAGACTCCATGAGCCTTAGCTCTATGTATTTCACTATTTAACATAATCCACCTGTGATAAAATGATCTGACCATTAATGCTGCGTTGTCAAGGAGATTATTTGGCCTTTCTCAGAGGGAGTTCACTGTGTGGAAAGCAAAAAGCTCAGGATAACAATTCATTTTAAAAGAGCACCCATGCATAATGACTGATACTGCACAAAAAGCAGAGTACATTAATTACTTGCTTCTGCCTTCATGAAAATTGGTTATCCTGGTTGGTGTGTTTTCCAGGGCTTAAACTGGATGGGGCCTGAACTCCCAGAGAAAATGTGACAAAATGTTCTCTGTTATTTATGGCTGTCAGAGAGCAAAAGATGGGGAAGCAAATTGTAACTGCATATTACTGCAGTGGCAAGAGCAGAGGTCAGTTCATGAAAATGATGTGTAATAAGTGCAGTCCAGCTAGAAAGAAAATATTTCTGATGCCTAATAATAACAGGATAGGAAATCTTTCTTGTACCTCTTCTCACAGTCAGGGTCTGATTTGGTGTCTATTGGAATCAATGGGTAAAACTCCCTTTTGCTTTGCATTTTGGGTCCAGTCTGTATATGTAATACACAGAATATTTTTTTTTCTTTTTCTATATAATCTTCCAGAAAGAAGATTATAATGAAAAGAGAAATAAAAAAGACCCTGCCATGAAGGAATGTTTTAACATCCGTAAAACGAACAGGCTGCGCATGCTCTCAGCACTTGTCCGTTTTGAGGTTTTATACCAAGTTTTGGAAAGGACTACTGGAAAAAAAATGGAACATTGACTGAAGTCATTTTGGATGGTTGTAGCCCTTTTGGAAAGAAGCTGAAAGAAGGTGTGGTAATCCTGGCATTAGTCAGTTTTCACGGCTTCTAAATGTGCTGGTCCATTGCCTGGATCCCTGTGCGCCGAGGGGCTGGCCAAGTACAACTGTGTGCCTCACAGTGGAGATCTGCTCACATGAAAGAAGATGCATCAGCATATCCCTACTGTGAAAAGCTGTTATTTATCACTTGTTGCCAGGGGATTTTGTCCTTTTTTTCCTGTTTTCTTAGTTAACAGTTGGACTTTACGATCTCAAAGGTCTTTTCCAACCTAAATGATTCTGTGATTCTATGACATAGCCATTACGCTGGCACTTCTCAACCTTTTCATTATGATGACCCTTCTTTCTGAGTAAAACCACTTAAAACCCTTAACACTTACTCTAGAAGTAAAACCAAAATGTAGAAGTGATAGAAATAGTAACCCATTTCATTTATTTCAGAGTTGTTTCAAGACTGACAGACTGTGTGAACCTGAGGGGTGAGAACAGGGAAAGGAGAAGCAAAGTCACCTTTGCCTTGCCTTAAGCTACCCTGAAACCAAGTGTTCTCCCCTGGTCTGGGTGAGAGTTTGCACCTTCCAGCAGAATCAGTGTGCGGGGGTACCCATGCCTGCCCTGCTGTCTGTGTGGGACATGTGGGACCCCTCCAAGTTTTGACCTGCCATGGCAAGAGGGCAGGAAGTTGTGAACCCCTCAGGTAAATGTGCCTGGATGTATCTCATCTCTGCCCTGCATCAGCCAGTGTTTTGTCATGGTTATCTGCTGCTTGCTTAAGCTGATGCATAAGGAAATGTAAAAACAGTTCTGAGATACAGGTTGCTCTTTCCACAGACGTCTGTAAAACCCAGATCCTGGAAGAGGAGACCTGGTTCCTGAGACCTCAAAGTGCTTATGGCAAAGGACAGTCCATCAGCTGGACTTACTTTCAGTGCAAGGAAATGAATTCCCCAGAGCTACATGACTTTTGTGTCTAACAAGAAGGATTTGCAGCTTTGATCAGTTTTAATATATCATCCTACCTCTTCTGCCAGCTTGGCTACTTGGCCAAAGCAATGAAATGTGAACTTTAGAACAAATGATGCCATTATGGCTTGCTTTTGACTCTTTTATTGATCTTTTTACCAGATCCTAACTGAAAGTGGGCTCCTAATGCCTGTCTACCTTGCTGAGTGTATGTATGATCCATTGCCACAGCTCTGTCACTGTTGCTTGATCATTTTTAGTCCCAACAATGTACCAAAATTATAGACACATTGGGTGTCTCTAAATGAATTAAAACATTACGTGGTCTACAAATCCCATATCTTTAAAGAATAGTTTTAAGAATACAGAGCACAACAAGAAGATTCAATAGAAAATTTAGTCTACAAGGGAGCTTGATCAAATAAGTGGGCTGCTCACACTTATCTCAGTGACTAGAGAGATATCTTTTGATATGACAAGCCTAGAAGCATTCTCTCAGAAGAACAGCAGATCTTCTGGCTGGCACACTGTGAAAACAAGTGCTGTTTCATCAGTAACCACATAGAGTACAGCTTTCACCCAAGCTATCAAAGGACAAGCAAGAAATCACTAAACGGTACATGTGTTGGTACTAAGGGATTTCCCAAGTCACCTCCATAGGCACCATGAAAGCTTAACAAGAATTTCAAAAATTCAGAAAGAAACAACCTAGTCCCCTGCAGAGAACACTTCTCTGGAAGCTGTGTTTAAAGGACAGAACCAATATAACACGTTGTACATTTGCAAATACTAAAACCACTCTGTAGCTTATAGGAAAGTCCCTGCTTTATTTTCACGTGAGTTTTGTTAAATTGAAATCCACTGTAGGCTTCTAAAGTAACAATACATTAGGAAAAAGATTATATATAACAAAATAGTGGAGATGCAATGGCAGTCAGATTTAATAAGACAAAACAAAAGCTCTCTTTTGAGCTTGTAGGGTGTTTTACTGCCTCCTTTATAACTCTTTTGGGAATGTGTATAGACAGGATGACCAGAAAAAAAAGGTGTGCAAGTTTATGTGCAGGAATATCACAGCTAGGGGAAGGAAATTTGGAATTCCCATGTAGGAGGGACACGATCTGAGCCCTGGTGCTCGTAGCTATACAGAACATTGGTGTGGGGAGTAGTAAACTGCAGCTGGGGAGGTGTGAGCAGTTCAAGGACAAAGTATAACTGTGCCAGTTTATGGTAGTGTATGCAGAAATGTTACCTTGAATACCCACATGAATACAGCATGGATAAACGTTCTCTACATTACTAACATGATTTATGGCAGAGTAATGTTTTTTGTAATCAACTATTAGTACTTGCTTTCTCAAAAGACAGTAAATAGTGACTTTTGGTGTGGTGGTTTCTCATGTTGTTTTATTGAAGAGGTAAAAGGACAGACTGAAACATAATGCAAGAGTTGTTCAGGTCTTTTTCCTCCTTTTTTTCAAAGCAAAGCATACCAGTTAGCAGCAATGCTTCTGTCTCTGCATCCAAGTTTCATGATGCTTTGAGTTGCCTGACTTGCTTGAAAACATAACATTTTCTTCCAGGAAGTTTTCTTAGGGCTATGGGTTGAGCAGCCCTCCTGAAAGACCTGCTGCAAGTACTGCTCCTCCTGTGCTATGTCTCTGGCAGCATAGCATAAGCAAGCACCATAAGTCATATCAGAATCAGCATCAAGTAAATAACCCTTGTACCCATCCTTCTGGTTGCAGAAAGGCTCAACCAGCTTTTGGCTCCTCAGGCTGTTCTGCTGCCTTCAATACACAACCACTTTTGTTTATACATACATCTCCCACACAGAGAAATTAAAAGATATGAAGCACCATAAAATCATAACAACCTCTAATATGCAGCTCGTGGCTCTCAACACTACCTAGTTTCATTGGTAGGTATGGCCACATTAGAGAGGATGCTGAAACTGTTGAATACCAAATAGCATCAGATTTTTTTAGTAAGATTATTAGAATGAAGATATCCATTAAGATCTGGCATTCATTTCACACAGAAAACACCTAACCAAGCTTTTTGGGGAGGTTTTTCAAAAGCAGTAATGACTGATTTGGTTTTGATGCCTCCTGCTTACAGTGAATGCCAAATTTGCTGCCAACAGACGTAATTCAATGAATTGAGACTGGCATAGAATTTGGTCCTGAAAACCCAGGCTTGACTTGGTTGTGTTTCATGCAGTTACATATTCCAGCATATGACCTCATTAATCGCACACACGGACTATCCAAGTACAAAGCTGCATCAGAGAGACAGAGCCTGCTGTTCCCTGCTAATGGCTCTCTTGGTACTTACGGAGAGTTGATTTTAGGCTGTAGCACTTACAAACTCTTCTGGTCACAACTCACTGCTAACATACTGCAATTGACTCTGGCAGTTCACCTTGAAGGTAAAAACAAAAGACAACAAATGAGGAGCAGCTTCACTATACTCTTAAATCCACATAACATTATAAAATTGCCAGAAAGGCTGCTAGGGACTGCAGTGCTGCTCATGGGTTTCTGTGACTGAGCTTGGAATCATACAGCCCTACTTCACTTTCTGCCCAAGTTAAAATGTTTTAATGCCTTGTACTTAACTTCCCTGTCGATAGGTTAAGAGGAAGCTACATGTGAGGCACCAACACCCCACTGTGCTACTGATCATTTTGAAAAACCAGGCAGAGCACCATGATCAGCTCTACAGGGGGTGCTTCCAGGCTGCAGTCAACACAGCAGGTATTTTTTACCCACTGTCTTAAGTGTGTTAAGCTTTGCAACTGAATGGGCAACAACCCGTGTGCCTCTTACAGCTTCAACCTTGGACATCGTGGAGGGAAAATGACAGCCCTCTCCCCTCCCTGCTATGACCTGCTGTGCTGAGAGCAGCCAGAGCAGAGGAAGCAGCAGAGGAGCATCTCCAGCTCGATGTGCACACTGTGAACCTGTCTGACAATATAGCCTCTCATCTTCCCTGTTATGAAAAATGTCCGCAAAATGTAACAGGCCTTTAAAGCTAAGGGCAAGGAGGAAAACTACATGGAAGGGTGTGTGTTGTACTATGTGCAGCCATAGAGGCATTTATGGTGGAAGAAGGATGAGAGTGAGGAGCAGAGGGAAAAAGCTTTGTATGCTGTAAAACTGTCTTTCAAGTCATGCTACACATTACCAAAAGCATTTTCTTACAGTCTGGTAAAATAACGCACCAAGTCTTAATTATTAGTTCCATAATAATGCATATAAATACACCTAATAAATCTGAAAAATGAGGTCTTGTGTATCACCTAATGAAGATACTTACTTTGGTTAAAGAATATTAATACAGCTGTGGTGTTATACAGTAACTTAAAGCTATTTTTTATACAGTGAACTAAAGCTATTTTCAGATTTTAGCTACATACTCACTACTCATTCACAACACAGCTCTAGCACAAATGAATGAAGCTCAAAAGGAACAAACTTACCACTTTTTGCACCTCTGCATATTAGAGCAATTAAAGAATAAAGGAAAACAGAATCAAATCTCCAGGAAGTAAACATTTGCTCAGCTTTATCTCACAGGATTACTGCTTGAGTAGATTTTATTTTCTCATCTCTAATTAACAACATAAGTCATTTATTCCTCTGATTGTCTGTTATCATTGTGGGGTTTTTTTTAATTAGCTGTTTCACATGGCTGAGTCACTACAATGTTCTTAAGATTTCACGTCTCATTGTATTTATCAAATCCACACTTAGGAAATCAAATGAGCAGTTCTCTGAACAGCAGAAATAAAGTTCCTAGTTCTTTGCAGAGATACATCTTTCAGTTAAATCCTCTAGTCTCTAACAAGGCACAAATTCTGATTCAAGTTTCTCCCCTATGTTATGGTCTGTATAAAGGCTCCCTCCTGCGTGAGTTTTCTGACTGTTCAAAACTTCCTCCATTCCAGACACCTCCGTTACCTGAAGCTTCTGTCCTGTGTGTACGCACTTGTTTAAATACTTGTCAGCCTTAATGTGTCAGAGGCTGCTAAACTTTCTGTCAAATGTATCTGAAGTTTGTTAATGCTCCTAAGAATTACTCAGGTTGAACAAGCAAACAGATCAAGAGGCACAAGATTCTCTCCTTTCTCACACCAGAATGAAAATCAGTGGGATAGGTTCTGAGCTGGACTAATTTGATACAAACCCAAGAGAAAGAAAAGAAAGCATCATACTGCCATTGCTTGCTTCTTTTGCCATGGACTCACCCTAATTCTAACAACCACCACTCTCTGGCTCTGCTTTACTGCATTTCCAAATCTACTGTTTGTTCTACTTATTAAATATAAATGAGTAAGTGTGAGGATGGAGGCACGGACCCAGAGGTAGAGTGCAAGCTGGATCATTTATTGCAAAGATTACACGATATTTATATGCTTCCAAGCAATTAGCCAAGCACATCTGTGTTTGCCTTGCTGTTACATCAGGTGAAAGGTCTATCTGATTTTCCTATCGACATCCTCTTTCCAGTTCCGACATCCTTGTTCCTTGCCAGTTCCAACATCTTCCAAGTACCAGTCAGGGACAGGTCACTCTTAATTGCCAGCTGTAGTTTCTCCTTCCCATGGTCTCTGACAGCTTTGATACATTCCAACCCCCACAAGTAAGTGATTGTGTGATTTACTGTTTGCATTAAAAGGCCTGCATGCTCAGAGAGATTAACTGAAGTGGAATCATAACAGTTGTTTTCAAAATTTTCATGGAGCTCAGAAGTTATGAAGAAATAGAGGTATAGAAATATGATTCTTTTTTTAATTATTAGAAAGACTTAAAATTTTTGAAATAAAAAATGCAATTGCTAATTTTTCTTCCCAATAAAAGAATTTTACTAGGACTGAAACAAATCTGAAAGTTGTTCTGGTCATCCTTGGGGTACAAAACAGTTTTAGAGATCCTTCCACTCAGCTATAGTGGAAGGTGTTCTTCTGGCAATGCCCCCATGACTACCCAGTGTCATGTGCAAGAAGTCATGGTGTAAATCCATTTTCCACTGCCTTTGCATAGCAGAGCATACAACAAGAAGCCAAGGATGTAGAACAGCACATTGTTTTCATGTTTGTACTAACAGCTTTCAGTCTGTTCCATGTTGCAGCTGGACAACCAACCACCCACAACCAACCATCTCAGGTGACTGCCAGAAGTCTTTTCAGCAGGACTTTTTTACCATGTTCTAGGAAAGACACCACCGGGATCACAAACTCCCATCTTCTATGTGGTCTGCTCTACAGTGTTAACAGTAGCAAATAGCTGAGCATACCTGGTTAGTCAGACACCAGATGTTTACATGTTTTTTGGTATAATTCAGTTTTTCACTGCTAACTAGGAAGAAGTAACCAAGCTTTACATCAGTTAAGATTAGTAAAGATTAGTTAATCAGTTAAGATTAGTAAAGATACAGTTAGAGATTTGGCCCCATTAAGCTTCAAATCAATCTGCTGTTCTTCCTCCATTCTTGGGCAGCTGATGGGGTGTGCTTCACCTAGACCCAGTGTGATGCCACCCAGCTCAGAGCTGCTGTCAGATGCTCTTTTTCTAGTGCCTTTTTCTAGGATTTTTTGAGCTATTTATTCAGCAAGGAAAAAAGTGCTTAGCTTTCAACTGCTTTGCAAGGCCAAATGAGTCAACCTGCTTCCCAGCTACCAGATTAACCTGCTGATCATCTCACTAGGGATGTACAAACTGCCTGGTAATGAAAGTACTCAGGTGAGATGACTAATTTTTCACAGCAAGGAAGAATTTGCGTTAAACATTATCAACATACAGTATCTTAATAAGTGATTGAATATCCTTAGCATTTCTTCTGAGCATAAGAAGCAGGTAGTGTGCTGAATTATGACAAGTCTTTCTACTATAAACAAAGTTAAAAGAATTTCCTGAAATTCTGTCTAATCATTCATTACTTTATTCTCCAGAATAAAAGACAAGCAACCATAGTCTTTATGACAAAGCTCTATGCATAGTCATGGTAGAATTAATATTTATACTCCTGACTTACAATTCCCTAGAGACACAAAGCAGATGATAGATAATTGGTTTTACACAGAAACTAGGAAGTTCAGACCTTGAAATAAAACTATGGGATATGCAAGATCTAAAACTCATAACCACCAAAGTTAAGATTTCTGCTTTGATCTTTCAGGCAGGTTGGTTTGCTTCAAATATTTATTTTATAGGTAGGTAATTTTAATGTGTATAATGTACATGTTTACTCATAGAATTGAAACCTTATAGGATGAGATTCCAGCATAATTTTAAAATAGTTTTATTTTTGTTTAGAATTTTGAAGTACAATCTACATTTTTCTCATAATCATAAAAGGATTCCATTGCGTTTCTCAAAATATGGGCAACACTTTTTTATCCAAATATGAAATAAAGCAGATTTTTATGGTGGGAGAAGTAGGTGATTTTGTTATTTGCTGCTTATTTTCTGCTTATCAACACCTCTTTTGTAGTAGAGGCTTTAAACAGAACACAGTATTTCCAATATGGGCAACGTACATGCTGAGAGAGGGAAATAACTTTGTCATAGATACTGCTTCCCTGCTCCCATTTGTTTCACCTACACCTTCTCTCATCATTCCCATGCACAAGATTTATAAAGAAAACAGAGGAAATAATAAAATTGTCTCGTGTTCTCACACATGGTTTGCAAATTGAATAAATGTACAGGACTGAGCCTCCATTGTTAAAGGTATTGGGCTTCTGTCTTTAGGTAACTGTGTTGAGGACAAGGGGGATGATGACATGCCCAGAAATTCTTGCATTCCTCATGCTGTTCCTGAGGAATCTCCAGTGCTTGGTTTCCAAGGCCAGTAACGAGTGGTGTTCCTCAGGGATGGGTGTTGGGATCGGTCTTGTTCAACATCTTTGTCCCTGACATGGACAGTGGGATTGAGTGCGCCCTCAGTGAGTTTGCTGATGACACCAAGCTGTGTGGTTTGGTTGATACGCTGGAGGGAAGGAATGCCATCCAGAGGGACCTTGACATGCTTGTGAGGTGGGCTGATGCCAACCTCATGAAGTTTAACCATGACAAGTGCAAGATCCTACACTGGGTCAGAGCAATCCCAGGCACAGCTACAGGTTGGGCAAAGAAGAGATTCAGAGCAGCCCTGCGGAGAAGGACTTGGGGGTGTCGGTTGATGAGAAAATGAACATGATGCAGCAGTGTGCGCTCGCAGCCCAGAAAGCCAACCGTATCCTGGGCTGCATCAAAAGGAGCGTGACCAGCAGGTCGAAGGAGGTGATTCTGCCCCTCTACTCTGCTCTTGTAAGACCTCACTTGGAGTATTGTGTGCAGTTCTGGTATGCTCAACATAAAAAGGACATGGAACTGTCGGAACAAGTCCAGAGAAGGGCCACGAGGATGATCAGGGGACTGGAGCACCTCCCGTATGAAGACAGGCTGAGAAAGTTGGGGCTGTTCAGCCTGGAAAAGAGAAGGCTGTGTGGAGACCTCATAGCAGCCTTCTAGTATCTGAAGGGGGCCTATAAAGATGCTGGGGATGGACTCTTCATTAGGGACTGTAGTGATAGGACAAGGGGTAACGGGTTCAAACTTAAACAGGGGAAGTTTAGATTGGATGTAAGGAAGAAATTCTTTCCTGTCAGGGTGGTGAGGCACTGGAACGGGTTGCCCAGGGAAGTTGTGAATGCTCCATCCCCGGTGGTGTTCAAGGCCAGGTTGGACAGAGCCTTGGGTGAGATGGTTTAGTGTGAGGTGTCCCTGCTCATGGCAGGGGGGTTGGAACTAGATGATCTTGAGATCCTTTTCAACCCTAACTATTCTATGATTCTAACTTTGCATAATACTAACCCAGTTGCCTAGCTGCTTTCTGTGTTCAAGTATAATTTTGGTAAATTGATTCATACTTTTCCCTTCAACACTTGCCATAATGACTTGAAATATTTACCTGATCAGGTATAACTGACCCTACATAGCTAAATGCCTCTTTTAAACTCACTTGGCAAACATGAGTATATTAGTGAAATTTGAGGCATCCTCTTTAGTCTAAATAGTCTTAAATGACTGCTGGAGCTTGCAGCATTATTTCCATGTAAAGCACAACTGAACACACTTACAGAAATGCTATCAATCAGCTTTAACTTTTTTTTGCCAGTAAAAAAAAATTTGAACTATACAGTACACGTTACATTAAAAATATTAAATGGAAATATTTTCTCTTACATTTTAAGGTATTGTCCTTTAAAGGATTGATGTCTCAGGGCAGATATTCTTTTTTATTCCTTTTCACTGTCATAAAAATGCCAGGTTTTTTATGTTCCTAATGCACTCGTTATTGGGAATCACAATATCATTTTGATACCTAAAGTCTTTTTTTCTTTGCAGATAAGAAACCTAAAAGAGGTAGACAGGCAGGTTTAAATCTTAGACTGTTCAAATGAACATAGCCCAATTAAAACTGACTGATGGATTATCTCTCCTTTAGATTTTGCCCTAGAGCTGAGTGGCCTATACTCAAGAATGTGGCAAAAGTACTTTTGATTAATTGTTTTGTTGACTGCTTTTTTAGATAGAAAGACTTTTAATGACTATATTCAGACAAAAGACTTGGGCTGGAAAGAGCAGGATAACAAATGTGATCTACAAAAAATCAATTATTTGTGATCATAAATTTTATTTGTATATCTTGCATTCAATGTAACTGGGCATAGAGCTTTGCAGGAACATCTGGAAAACACTAATCCCTTAAGATGGTGGTGAATTTACCATACCATGGCTCTTTGCTACTTTTCTGCATCTGCTCTGGTTTATATCTGTGTCAGTGAAACGTATATGTGCATACAATTGCGCCATGGCAGAGCAGAGAGCTCAGTAGACGCCCCACAATCCTTGTTAGAGAGCTGACCAACCTTCCCTTTTTGGATGCTTTCCGGCTCATCAAAGCAGTCTTCCTCACCCATTTTTGGGGGGGTTATATTTCTGTATTTGTTCTGGAAAAGTTCCCTGCTTCCTCAGGCTCTTGTATCTCCACCTGAGTTGGTAGAAATTAGTGAAGAAAAGATTAGACTTCATAAAGTCCTTCTGGTCTCCTTTGCCATGTGATCCCAAATCTGTCTCAACAAACCACAGTATCCATTGACCTTGGTGACAGCAAGAGATAAACTGAATTTCCCATGTGAGCAAACTGATTGCTTTTTGTGATGACTGTTTTTTTTCTGAACGATTACGTTAAAAATTGATTATCATTTGTCTTAATCCAACACCATTCTAACATGAAGATGAAAAGAAAATAAAGATGATACCAAACCCCCTCACCTTTGAAACAAGATTTGTATTTTCATAGGGATTAAAAGCCCCTAAATAAAATAGAATTTGTCAGATACATGTAGAAACCCCAAGTCATCCTAAATCCAGGATTTCAGTAATATTTCAGCGGAGGTGTTCTCCAGTGACAAGCAGTCAAAAAATGAGTTAGAATGGAGGATCGCTGCCTTGGGTAATGAGGTTTATCTCACCGAAAAGGTGTTAGGTTCCCTCACAATCTTAACTCATAGAAGGTTTTTCTAGGTGCAGGTTTGTCCCACAAACCAAACACTGCCACAGGCTCACCACATTACCACAAAACTACAGCTATGTGGTGTAGCAAATGTAGGGCAATAAATTCTAGTCATCCACAGTAACTTCAATATTTAACCATGTTGAGTGTAAATCCATATCATGCCAATAGCTAGTTACGAACAAGACAGCCTTGGTACTGAAGTTACATCATTGATGGTGACTTTTGTTCTCTACAAACTGCAGCCTTAGAGACATTTGTACAGCACTAAGTGCTCAGCGCTCCATCAGAGGTGGGCACAGAGTAGAGAGTAGTTATGATATTTATGAAGCCAAAGTACAGGCAGGTAATAGAGTATGAAACTGCCAATTCTGTGGAGCCGTATTTCAGAACAGAAAAGGCCAGCTGGGGAAGCAAGCTGAGTTGGAGAAACAGAATCAAGAATAATTTATAACTAGAGGGGTAAAGTGTTTATACTGATTCATTGTTCTCAGTGTGCTTAATGTTATGAGACAGTTTGTTACGGGTTTGTTGTGCCTCAAGTGAGCAGAGATACATTTTAATTGAGAGAAACAGGGGAAAAATGTACAAGAGTATCGTTGACTAATCAGTGTATAGCACAGGGTGTATCAACATGGTGTTTCCCCCTCTCTCCTACCCAAAGGGTTGTACCAACAGAAATGTATTAGCAAAAGCCAGCACATTTCAGGATCTTGTTTTTCTGCCTGCTGCTGTTGACTTGCTAACTGCATCTGTCCTCATTTGTACATGTAATGTCAATTGATGCCTGGACCAACAGGTATGTGTGTAAACTGGAGTAACAGATATGCAGTAAAAGTTTCACACTGATCTCTGGTCCATCTGCTGTCAAAATTTCTCTGGCACAGCTGCTGGGCTTGCATGCATTAACGCTGAGCTGTTGTGAAACCAGCTAGTATATTTTGATGGTTGCATTAACACAGCACTAACTGGGAGAAAAAGTAGGTCTTTTACCGATTCCTGAATTCAGTATCTGATCACTGACTGACGATCATGTTAAAAGGATAATTTGAGTGTACTAGGCAATGTGCATCATGTGATGCTTGAGACAAATCCATGACACCAGATGCTTTAATTACAGAGAACATACATTTACAGTCTTGAAAACCCTTCTGCAATTACCACAGATTTTACATAAACATTGTAGGTTGGGGAATTACTGTATGGACAGACAAGGGAAGTGCTCCACAGAAGATATTAATCAATGCTGTCAAAATCTTCTGAATGCCTTATGTACATATACTTCCCTATAGCCATACAGTGACAACTCTATACTTTTTTCTTTACTAGAATGCAGCATTTGGCAAAAAGCCATGAAAAGTTAACACTGGCTGAGACAGGATGGTCTGTCCCATCTCTGATACAGACCAGTAGCAGATGCAGAGGAATGAGGCAAACATCAGATAATACATTTCTTATACATCTTCCAGACTTCCCATATTCTCTTCAAAGTCATGTGGGCTTTTAAATAATCTCCAGCTTCTCTGCATCCCATGTCCTCAGCCATTTCTTCCAGCACTACAAGCACTTACATACTCTTAGATGCACTAGTTCCTCAGCTCTAATTCAGACTATCCACATCACCTACATAAGCTAGCAGAATAAACAGAAACACAAGAAACAAGACTTCATGGTGGGTCAGTGTGGCAGAAAAGCATCAGTCAGCCCTGAAAGAGAAATCAGTCTGCCGAGGTGCTAAAAACTTCCAATTCAGCTGGAGGATGAAGTGCATTATCGAGACTCTCAACTAACTCAGTTTCCTGAACTCTGTTTCAGCATCCTGCTGGGCTGGATCCTTGCTGGGTCCCTGATTACCAACACCAAATCTGTGATAGTTGACTCCTATTTATGCTATGGGGTTGAGTATTTGGGGCTATATCCACTATAGCACAGATTACTAAGGGGGAATCTACCCAGTTTGAAGGGCAAAATGTTGTAGACTGTAAGGGGACCGGAAGAAATCCTTTTTATGACACCCAGGCATTAGACTAGTGCTGACCTTCATCTCTCAGCTGTGTCTAGAATAATGGGAGCTGCAGATTGTACAGAGCAGAATCTCAATGATACCTGTGAAACAATTCTGTTGATAGTCAACAGTCAAGTCACCAGTAACCTGAATTTTCTCACAGGCCACCGCTAGGCCACTGGCAACAAAGCTGATTCATTTCACCATTTTTTCTTCATCTGTTATATAGCAATAATGATATTTGCTTTACTTCATTATGTACTTTGGGTTCTATAGATGAAAAACATCTGATCAAAATTGAAGTGTGAACAAACAAATATAAAAAATGACTGGAAAACTGAACCAAGTTGCTTCAAACTTCTTGTTTCAACTTGAAAAACTTGTTTGAGTCTAATATCCAGCTCTGATTCAGGTGGTATTCTCTTTTTGTCACCACCTGTAGTTTCAGCCTATTTAAACTCCTACTAGTTTTGCAAACATTACACCATGTGCCTATGCCAATCCTTCTCTCTCAACACTAAAATCTGTTTTGAAATCCAAGTTGCCTTTCCCCAGCTGTGCAACATTTTCTTTTTTTTTGAACCCTTCCTGAGCAAAGAGCAAAGCCATTTCCTTAATTGGATCAAAAGGGGGATTTTAAGGCAGATTTCACCTTCAACTTTTTAACACAATAGTATAAGGAGAATCAGTGGGTTGAAAGACTGTGGTCAGAGTTGACAAGGGCTCTTTCAAAGAGTCCTGCAGAAGGTCTTGCTGTTGTTTCTCCCACTGAGGCATTGAGGCTGCCAGAGAGTGATACAGGAAACCTCTGCATCCACCTCCAGCTGCAGCCAGGCTACTGAATACTGCAACCACAACTGTAGTGCTTTCATCCACGCATCTCAAAGCAGTTATTTATACCAGTCTCTGATCTGTCTGTGATTTTACACAACCTGACTGAACAAGGAGGAATTTGTTCAAATGGAGGAGAGTCTTCACTGAGGAAATGGTGGTGGACTAGTAATGCTCTGTGTGCGTGCTTGTGTGTGTGTGTATGTGTGTGACTGATTTCACTGAGCAGCAATTTGTGCTCTGATAGTTTTATTGTTGCTGTGCTACAGTTCAGAAAGGAGCTGAGAGGGCTCAGGAGTGATGACAGCAATAGCAATAAAGGTTTTGAAGAGAATGGTCTATAAAGAAACACAATTTTTCCTGCTGTTTTCAAAGGCTGGGGTATGTTTCTTTCTGTAAGGTTTGAAGGGACTCTTATGGCTCCCTGAAAAGCAGGAGGCAAGTGTAAATTGCCATCACTTTCACAAGGACAGGGGCACAGGGAAAGTTGGAATTTTAGAAAATGATGTATTTTTGCTGCCAGTCAATCTCCCCTTTGTCCGTGGGTGAATCAATGTGATCAATACACGAGATAGCTGTATGAGACAGAGAAGGAAAGCAGTGTGAACTAGAAAACCTGTGGGGCTTTACAAATCACCCTCCTTTCACCTCCCACTGCTGTCTCCACCCTCGGCATGTTCTGACTCCTCCTGGAAAACAGTGATGCTGGAGTCTGCCTGGGCTGGATCAGCTCAGTCCCGTACAGTGCTTTAGCCAGCTGGCAATGCAGGAAGGCTCTGCTTCCCCTGCTGCGGCCACCTCCTCCTCTGCAGGGGGGAAAGCTCCCATCCCTGTGTTTTCCTGAACTCCTCAAGCCAGCTATGATAAAACAGCTTTTTCAACCTGTGCAAATGAGCTGGAGTCTCAAAGGGCTTAACTTTTCTGGCAATTGGATTTGCAAAGACTGAAAGCCCAGGTGCTTTTGGGGGAGTGGAGAACAGTGAAGGAATGGGGCTGTGACTACATGGAGAATGTGCTCTGGGGCTATGGCTCACCCATGCTCTGCTCTACTCACCCTTTCACAGGGGACCATGGAAAACATTTGCTGAGACCGAGTGCTGGGCAGAAGCAGCAGTGGACTGGTGAAGATGGAGAATGGCACAGGAGATGAGCAGAACCAAACTGGGCTGCCATCAAGCCAGGAGATCGTTACAGCTGAATACCAAGTGGTTACCATCCTCTTGGTCCTCCTTATCTGCGGACTGGGCATCGTGGGCAACATCATGGTGGTTCTGGTGGTCCTCAGAACCAAACACATGAGAACTCCCACTAACTGCTACCTGGTGAGTCTGGCTGTGGCAGATCTCATGGTGCTTGTGGCTGCAGGACTGCCCAATATCACAGAAAGCCTGTATAGATCTTGGGTGTATGGATATGTGGGGTGTCTCTGCATCACTTACCTCCAGTACCTAGGGATCAATGCTTCTTCTTTTTCCATCACTGCCTTCACCATTGAGAGATACATAGCCATCTGCCACCCAATCAAAGCTCAGTTCCTATGTACTTTTTCAAGAGCCAAAAAAATCATTATTTTTGTCTGGGCTTTCACCTCTGTATATTGTATGCTCTGGTTTTTCTTGCTAGACCTTAATACAGTAGTCTACAAAGACATTACTGTTGTGTCCTGTGGCTATAAAGTGTCTAGGAGCTATTACTCTCCTATCTACATGATGGACTTCGGCATATTTTATGTTTTGCCAATGGTATTGGCTACTGTCCTCTATGGCCTGATTGCTAGAATACTGTTCCTGAACCCCATCCCTTCGGACCCAAAAGAGAACTCTAAGACATGGAAGAATGATGTTGCTCATGAAAGCAAGACTGTGAATTCCAGGATGACTAACAGGAATTTCAATAGCACTGTTGCTTCTCGAAGGCAGGTAGGAACAGTAGTTTGAAATGGCTTTCTGAGACCTAAACCCCACTTGTTTCAGAGATCACCGGTCTAAACCTGTGGGAGGGGGTGTATTGAGTATATGTATCTATTTATAAATATGTACATATTCTTCCTTTTTGCTAAATAGTCAAGATGAAATTCTGTGATACATATATACATACATAAAATACGTATTTTTCCTGCCTATTCATTATTACCTGCTGCAAGAACTAAAAAACAAATACTATTTTATTTCTTATATCAATTAGGAAGTATCAATAAAGAATGAAGAATTTTTAACCATAGTTTCTTTTTATTAAGCCTGTTAGTAATCCTGACAAATATACAGAGTGACTCAAGTTATTTTTGAGATCTGGAGGCAAAAAACTAATCCTGGAGTTTAGGAGACTGGGGGGTTTGTCCTAGCTCAGGCACTGGATCACTCTGCAAACACAGTTAAGTGGTTACTTTTCCTGTGTGTAACTCTGCTGGTGAAAGTCTACTTAAGCAAGTCTGTATGTAAAACTGCCTTCTAAATGCTAAATATCTTTGTTATTCTGTGTCTCATAAAATAGCTTTCTGTATTGATGCCTCAAACCTGAGGCATGGGTTTGACTAGCTTCTTTTAATATTTTTAAATATATATGCTGTAATGAGTAATTATACAAGTAGACTATAGTAGGCTAATTTATGGCTATTTGCAATAAATCAGACTGCATCACAGTCACACAGTAGGCAGCAGGTAGCACTGTCAGGTGCAGTGCTGAGAAATGCAGGGCACATCACTTCCCAGCAGGATCTCGGGAGCAGACTCCAGTGGGTCAGGCAGCTTGATGTGAGTGGTTTGGTTCACAGCCCTCAGCAGTCCATTTGCCACATGGGATGCTTCTACCTCCTTGCACTGTGCAGTTCCCTCCGGAAGCAAGGCTGAGCTGTGCACCCTTTCAAACCAGCTGGGTGCCCTCCTTCGGTGACAGGTTGAACTTTATATTCCTTCTTATCATGTATACATTGCTACGGTTTAATGAGAGAGACCATTTTCCCTTGTTACAGAGGTGACACTGACCTCAAAACTTAACTGAGCTGCCTGCTAGAGCATGGAGCCCTCCCAGAGCACAACAACTATGCTTTGAAATGCATAACTGAAACGCGTGGGCTAGGTTATATTTAATTATGTGTCTCCAATTAAACTGTTAGCCAGAGTAGATGTGTTTAATCTTGTTTTTCTTTGTCCATTAATTAGTAGAAGAACAAGATAATCTGCTTTTCAAGTTCTCAATATCACTTTAGTATACATGCTTGATTACATATACGTGAAAAAAAAGATTTTTCACGTTGAGCATTGCTGAATGTGGATACTGTTATATTATGAAACCTAAATGTGAGGATTGCAATGTGATACATTGCAATGTAGATTGCAATTGTGGACAACTGAGGATGCAATTGCCTTCTTTGAACTGTGCTTGCACTACAATGATGGAGTTGCATACGATGTCCAGCATGTGATCTGTAGAAAAAGTTGCTGAAAATGTGGTGTACTCTTCCTATTTCTGTGGCAGTTCTCATATTTACCCAAGAACATCCTACAGAATGAAATCTGTGCATGTTCCTGTGGTGGGATTGCTCTGGCTAGCATCCAAACATCCACCTAGCTGCATGCTCATTCTTCAACCCTATGAAAATGGGAAGGAGCAAGAAAGCTCATGGGTCAAGATAAGGAGAGGAAGATCAGTTATCAGTAGTTGCCATGAGCAATGCAGACTCAGCTTGGGGGAACTTAATTTATTGCCAATTTATTGCCCCTTGCTATAGGCACGAGTTAGACTCAATTGCTTCCATGAGGCAACTGGCACCATAGGGCCAGGGAGTGTTGTGGTCAGGTTGCAGAGACTTGTCTCTGTCACTCTTTCCTTCTCACTCTTTCCCTCTGTGGGTCTTCCATGGGCTGCAATCCCTTCAGGTGGTGCCAGCTTTGCCAAGGAGCGCCTCCTCTCTGGCTTTGGTGCTCCCTCTCCTGTTTCTCATTCTTTTGTTCTCTTCCCGCCTCTGCAGCATTTTTGCCTTTTCATAAATATGTTTTCACAGAGGCACCACCAGCTTGGCTAATGGGCTCATCTGTATCCTGTGGTGGGTTTGCTGGAACTGGATGGAACCTGCTCAGGGAGGCCACCCATGCAACTTCCCAGCTCGGACATCGAAATTCAATACAGTCCCACTGAGTGATTATGGTTAATTATTATTATACTTAACCTACTAAGAACTCACATTTATATAATACACCAGAACACAACAGTAAGTTAGATAGCTTTCTTCAACTTTCATGAAGGTTTAAATCAGGGAATTTCATAACCACTTCTGAAGAGGATTAATCCAACATGGCACTATGTGAATTGGTTTCTCCATGTAAAAAAGCTCTCTGCCCAGGGAGGAAGCAAATATAGAATAAAATAAGCATTTCCTTACAACTATGGAGGACATCTACTTAAGATGGGGGAGGGGTGGGAAGCTCAGCAGTGAGATAAACAGAGTGGGAGGTGGCTATTGCTGAAGGAGAATAGATGAACCACATTCAGCTTCATTAGAACAGGTATTTTCAGTCTCTGATCTAAACAGACATAACACCAGCACTGAAAGGCAAAAAAAATAGTTGTCAGGTGCTCAGAGGACTTTTGTTTTCAAAACAGAAAGGCAATTTAGAGCATTCTATGACTTAGAAAGAAGGCTTGGGATATATTTTATAACAGTGAGTCAAGCCTATTTTAGCGTATTTTTGATGGGAGGTGCCTAGGCATGAGTTCTGAATGAAGCTATAGCACATCTCCAATGAACAGAAATCAGCTCTTCCAGGTATAAAGTGGTCCTCTACTTATTCCATTCACTGCCTGCACCCTTCCACCCACAGGATTTAAATGTCACTGAACTAGTTCCAGGAAATATTTATTTCATTACAGTGTTTGGGAAGCTAAGAGGAACAAAATCTGTTTACTAAAGAATCAACACCCCCATATCAAGAGCCACCAATGGACAAAGCCTTCAAAGTACTCTTCAGGCCCTGAAGTTTTTATTCAAAGCACTGAAAAACAAAACTGAACAGGGAAGACAAGCTAAGAAAAAAAATGCAAAAACAAATTAAAAAAGAAAAACAAACAAAAAAAACCCCACACACCAAAACCTAAAAACCCCAAACAACCCAGGTATAAAAATCAGTCCTTTTTTTTAAAAAAATGTTGAAAGAGAGGGAAAGGCACAAAGAAAGCTTTATTTTCTCATAAAATATTTCCGTTTCCAACACATTTTTGCTTCACTGGACATCTGTTAATGCTGATATTGGACAACTACTGAAATCATAAAATATTTGTTTACACTGCAAACTACAACTCTACCAAGGAAAGAAGCACCAATAGATACCCATAGGATGTGCCAAACTCCATTCTTATATCCACCTCTGAAGAGCTACATGAGCGTGGCTCTTGCAATATTTTCTGTTTTACAGAGCTGTAGTGGATAGCAGGGTGTGGTAGATGTATTAAAAATTTAGGTTTACTAAAGAAACCCAAACAAACTAGTTTTATTGACAGCCAGGCACTCCTTTATACATGGAGTATACATTTCCAATTCACTTTATAATTTCCATCAGGCTCCTAGTGTCCCAGAAGGCACAGAAACCAGTTCCTTCTGCCTCTTCTTTGTCAGAAACTAAATCCACTCTTTATGGAAAGGAATAAGAGCCATTTACTTCCTTTGCAGAGCTTTTCATCAGCCATTACAAGTCAGTAGGTCACACCTGACTTTGTCCTGAGGGAAGATCTCTGCCAGAATAAAGCAAGATACTGGTATGCTCCATCTTCAGAGGCATCAATCTGTGCTCAAGACTCCATGCAATTAGGCCCTGAGGAATCTAACTGTGTTACAGTTCTTTGTAGTATTGAAACATGCAGTTAAACTTTCAAGCATGTGTTTAGTTTGTGACTAAAGAAAAATCTTAAACATCTATTAGGTCTGATGGAGCTGGTGATGACTGCGTTGGATGGGCTTTCATCTGTGCTTTGCATAGAAAATAACTTTGCTAGACTGAAGTTCATATACAGCACTGAGTAAACAATGATATAGTTCTGGTGTATACATTCCCTCAAGTTGAACAGGAGGGAAGTTGAGAAAGTACAGTTTTCCAGCACCCTTCGGTTGAACCCAGGTCACAGTAGCTGAAACTTCAAAGCTCAAAGGAGGAAAGATCAATCAGATTAGAAGATGACATCATGACAAAGAGCCTCTCTTAAGGCCAGAGAGTTTAAAGTCCCATTTACGTGATTCAGAGACAAGGAAAGAACTTCAATGCTAAGATTTATTTAACAACTGTGTGATCATTTGTACAGATGATCACAGGTCCCAAGGAAGTGAATTGAAGTTGATTTTTACTCACTCACCAGAAAATACAGACTGAATTTGGAGCAGTCCAACTAAAAATATAATTTGAACATGTAAGGAATCCTGGACCTCATGAAGCACTGGGAAACTCTAATTGTTGTCATGGAACTAGGGTAAAAACTGCACATAGTGGCAAGAAAGACTGAATATGACCCAAAGGATCATGAGCTAAGCAGGGACTTCCTCCCAGATTGCTCAGGACCTTAGATTAATGAAATTTCCCTCCAACACTTTGTTATGATTTCACAGAATCAGTGGGGCTGGCAGGCACCTCCGCAGATCATGCAGTCCAGCCCAACCCTACTGGTAATACAGAACTCAGTGGTGCTGTGGTAGACGGAAGACATCTGGCTTGCTAGCCTACTAGGTAGCTGTTCTTCTGCCACTTTAGTTTCTCCATTGCAGTTGCAAAGGCAAATGCAACAATTGGATATTTTATTTTTCAGGCATGCATATAATTACATTAGCCTACTAATTTGTGTCTTTGCTATTCCAAAATGGCCTCTTATTGGTACTTGCAAGCCATCCATATTGCTGTTTCCTGAAATCACATTCACTGACTGTATCCTAATCAAAATGAATAGCAATTGAGCAAACATTAACTGCAGTTACAGGCATTTATGGCACATAAATAGTAATGTGTGTTCATAAATTTGATCTGAAAAAAAACCACAAGTGCCTGTATCAAAGGTTTGGCCAGATTATCCATAATCAAAAATTGCAGACAAACCAAATTCAATATAATCAGCTCATTGCCTCTATGAAGCAGCAGTTCATATTTAACTTACATTCACATACATTATAGTGTCAACTTAACATGTGCCTGAAATAATTCTTTAGTCTTTACTCACAGTCTTCCTTTCAGTATCTTTACACCATAAAGTACCATAAATATAAAAAATAAATTTCTACACTTCTTTTTCTTTTCTTTTTCATAAACAGCACCACCCTTATAGCAGCTATGAGCCCAAACATTGTCTAGCTAATGTGCTCATGGAATCACAATCTGAGCTATGTGCTTCCTTTTCTCTTTGCTTCCTTTTCTCCCCCATATGCTACTCCCCTGTCCAGTTCGCCAAATCAGATCCTGGTTCTGGCTGTGTTGAACTCTCCCATATTTCCATTTTATCCCACCTAGTTCAGTCAACATATCCCAAATATTTTTCTTGTCCATCCATAATATGAACCCTGAATTAAATATTTGCAGGTAGATTTCATACTTTCTCCAAAGGAATTCCTAGTTTCCTCAGGCATCAAGGACTGTGAAAAATAAATACAGCCTTAGACAGCAAACATGTTTGCTTATACTTGAGATGGGATCCATCTCATTTAACATTCACAGAATCACAAATATCACAGAATCACAGAAGGACTGAGGTTGGAAGGGACCACCAGGGGTCATCTAGTCCAACCTCTCCACTCAAGCAGGGTCACCTAGGGCATATTTATTGCTCAGGATTGTGTCCAAACAGATCTTTATCTCCAGTGAAGGAGACTCCACAACCTCTTTGGGATCCTATTCCAGTGCTCAGTTACCCTCACAGTAAAGAAGTTCTTCCTCATGTTCAGGTGGAACTTCTTGTGTTTTAGTTTATGCACATTGCCTCTTGTCCTATCACCTGGCACCATCAAGAAGAATCTGGCCTATGCTCTTAACACCCTCCCTTCAGATAATTATGTACATTGATCAGATCCTCCCTGAACCTCCTCTAGGCTGAACAGGTCCAGCTCCCTCAACCTTTCCTCATACGAGAGATGCTTCAGACCCTTAATCATTCCAGTAGCCCTTGACTGGAGTTGCTTCAGAAGCTCCATGTCTCTGCTGCACTGGGGAGCCCAGAACTGGACACAAGTCCAGGTGAGGCCTCACCAGGGCTGAGGAGAGAGGGAGGATTACATTATGTATATCTCACAAAGTTAGTTGCTTAGTCCAATCAAATTATCTAAGACCTCTCCGCAGTAGATTAAAACAGGTAGGTTACCCTCTAGAGAAAGTCCTCTCTTAGACACTGAGGCAGTACAGGATTACCTGCCCTTCATAGAAATCCCTCTGGTCTCTCACAGTAGAGCAAGCACAGATTCCAGCTTGCAATGCAACATATGTTTTGTTTGGCTTACATGGAATACTCAATCATATCACTTGGTTTCACTTGCAATGATATTATATACAGACCATAACCTTTTATTTATTTAATCTTCCTTATTGTACAACTTCTTTTGGATTGCAAAATCACAGACTGGCAATTGCAATATCTCTGCATTGCAATGAACACCACCAAGAACAAGAATAATTATAACGATACTATTACATGCCTTTAAAACACCAGAGTGACTCTATAGCACACTAAACGAGTAAGTATGACTATTACTCTTAACTATCAATCTAAGAAAGATTAGTATTCAAAGGAGAAGGAAGCAACTAGTGAACTGTTAGTACCATGGATGAAAATGTCTTGTAAAAGCATTTTCCTAGAATGACAAGGTTTTGGAGCAGGAAGGAAACACAGAATACTAGTTCAGATGCAAAATATTGGAAATATGTTTAGACAAAAAAATTTTAAATGTTTTTCAGAATGTTCTGAGAAACCAAAAGACAGGGCTTGAAAAATGGTTGTGTGCAGGCAGGAAGACATTCAATTTCAAGCACTTCCTAGTATTCCAAGTACACTTGAAATATGGATTAATATGGATTTGTTCAACGCCTTTTAATCATGCTTAACTGGAATGTATTTATGAGTGATTTTAGTGGAGCTGACTGTCCCCTTGCAAGCAATTGAAACTCATGATTATCAACATCTATCCTTTCTGCAAGCAATGAAATTATAACCTATACAACCAGAATGTATGCTGTGGTTACAGGAGTTGCTGTTTCATTGAATTGTAACTTCACATACCCAGTAAGAAGGACTAAACTGAAGGTAAAAAGTTCTTTAGTCTGTCAATAGTCAACAACAGTTTTATGTCAAGAAGAAAGGGAAACAGTAAAACACATCCCGGTCAAAAGAAGCAGTTGTAGCTCACCAAAACCAGTGCAAATGATTTTCAGTTCATGCACACAAAGTTAGCCAAGTCATCTCATGACTTTGATGAGGCCGTGCCACTGTACTATCCCAGTGTCACATCTCACTGTACTTTCTACCTTGTTTATTAATATCTTTCAGATTTCCTTTAATGTAGAGACTAGGAAATACCATATATATTAGAATTAAGAATTAAACTATATATAAAAGAAAAAGTCCTTTTACAGTGATGGGTATTTTCTCTGTATTTTTATTATTTCTTGTTCACTACATTTCAGCTATCCTGGGTATCCCCAAAGGCTGGTTTTTTTTTTCTTTATTCAAATCAAATTCACACAATAGGTCAAAGTTCTCATAATGATCAAATATTATTGATTTTTTTTTTTTCCTGGCAATGTAAACCTTAAATGACATTTCAGAGTAAATATCAAATAATGAAGATCTAATTAAATATTGAGGACTTGAGGAATAGAAATAGATCTAATTTTTATTTGCATTATTTTTGGCTTTTGGAAATATTTTTAGTGTGGCTGTTAAAGCAGATAATCTAAACAGGTTTCAGGTTCAGTTACTCTACAGACTATACTAGTCTGCAGAAGGAGATCTAATGTGATTGAAACAAATGGCTTTAGACCCCTTTTTTTTCCATTTGAATTAATACCTCCTTCCAGCTTGAGAAGTTGCAAAGTCCAAGGTCTACAACAATTAGTTTATTGGAATGTCACCTGGAAAGAGTTATTTAACTAGAACTAGGAAGAATTTGAAACCAGGTATTTTTGTCCTTGTTACTGTAGAAAGCCTTTCTTCATCAAACATTGATGATGAATTTCCAGCTGGAGAGCCTGTCTATAGTTTTACGTTGGCCCTAGAAATGTAGGAATGCACATGTTCCTTCCAAGATGAGTTCTAACCCACCCCTCTTCTGTCTTCCTATGTGTTCCCCCAGGTTACCAAGATGTTGGCTGTGGTTGTGATCCTATTTGCATTTCTATGGATGCCCTACCGCACGCTGGTTGTGGTCAATTCTTTTCTCTCCAGCCCCTTCCAAGAAAACTGGTTCCTGCTATTTTGCAGAATCTGTATCTATTTAAATAGTGCCATCAATCCCGTAATTTACAACCTCATGTCCCAGAAATTCAGAGCAGCCTTCAGGAAACTCTGCAACTACCAGCAGAAACGGGAAAAGAAACTGGACAATTACAATGTGGCCCTAAATTATAATGTCGTCAAAGAGTCTGATCACTTCAGCACTGAACTAGAAGATATTACTGTCACCAATACTTATCTGTCCTCTGCAAAACTGTCCCTTGGCAACACGTATTTATCATCTGAGGTAACAGCTCATGTATTTTAATGTTTTGTGTAGAATTCTTATGAACCAGAGCACGTTCATGTGCACAGGGCTGTGCTGGGCTAGCTCTCAGCTGAGACCAGGGAAGGCTGTCAATGACAGATGATGGATCACCAAACAGGGCATGGCGGGGAGGAAGAACTGCCCAGCTCTGGAAAGTGATGCTTTCAAAGTGCCTTGTGCCAAGCACGACATGAATGGGAGGATCTGGGTATGGGGAAGGATGACGAGAAGCATGCAGGTTAAGCTTTACTCCCTGATGAACACAGGGCAGCAGTGGAGTATCAGAGCAGTGCTTGGGCATGGTGTCTCATGCACATGTCTGGCAGGAGGGTGGGCATTGGTGTCTGAGCTCAGCGACTCCTCCTTGTGTGCTCTGGCTGCCCACAGGAAGGCAACAGGGAGTTTTCTTGTGCCTCACACCCTGGCTCCTGCTTGGGGTTAAATAGCCCAGGGCCACCATGCAGCTGGTGCTAAGAGAAGACACAGACCTCCTCCACACCAGCATTCTGGTCTTGAGAATGCTGAAAGTCACATCCACCTCCATGCTACCTGCCCCATCCCTGTGTGTAGCACATCTCTCTAACCCAGCTCTCTTCTACGTGATCATAGAATCATAGAATAGTTAGGGCTGGAAAGGAACTTAAGGTCATCTAGTTACAACCCCCCTGCCATGGGCAAGGACACGTCACACCAAACCATGTCACCCAAGGCTCTTTTTACACAATACTACATAAATGCTTGTAAACCTGTACACCTTAGCTCTTACCATACAAAATATCCACAGAAAGGCTTAGCTTTTCATTTCCTTTTGCACATGATATGAAAATGAAAAATATTTCTTTCTCAGTTTTTTTTCCCTCCTTATTTTCAGGCCTGAGGCCGACCTTTGGATGCTGTGTTCCCACCAAGCTGTATGAAATGTAAAGCCATTTCTGGTCACACAATTGCAGGAGTTACCGTATATCTCTACACACCTGTCTGTGTCCTAGAAGGAAAAGCTGCATCCTGGGGAGCAAAAAGAATATACTACTGAGTCTAACTGAATGGAGTACTTAACAGAGTTTTAAGCAGATGAGTTGGCTACAGTGGAATACCTAAGTCCTTCATCTCATGTATCAGCCAAAGAGTGGTCTGCGTTCTCAGAAACAGCAAGGCTGCCCAGGACATCTCCTCAGATGCAGAGCAGGGTAACAGATGATGCTCCTCATGAGGCTGAGAGGCAAGAAGAGGAGCTGCCCTTCTGTGTGCCTGCATCTGGAACTGCCCATCCCACACCAGCCAGAGCCATTGCCAACTGCAGTGATCATCTGTGTTTGACTCCCCTATCCCACGGCAGTGCAAATCTAATTGATAGCATCATAACACACTTCAATGAGCAGACATCTGATGAAAAAGAGCACAATTTTTTTTGTCTTTTTTTTTTTTTTTTGACTTTGAACTGCATGAAATAGAAAGATCCTTCAATGAACTGATTTGCAGCAGGGAATAAGCAAAAAACTCAATAAGAAGCTTTAAAAAATCTTCAGTTTTTGGCAATCTGGACTTTTTACAAGGGCATGTAAGGGTAGGACAAGGGGGAAATACTTTTAAATTGAAAGAAAGTAGATTTAGATTAGACATTAGGAAAAAATTCTTTACTGTGAGTGTGGAACAGGTTTCCCAGAGAAGCTGTGGCTGTGCCATACCCTGGCAGTGTTCAAGGCCAGACTGGATGGGACTTTGATCAACCTGGTCTAGTGGAAGGTGTCCCTGTCCATGGCAGAGGGGTTGTAACTGGATGATTTTTAAGGGCCCTTCCAACCCAAACCATTCTGTGATTTTATTATTCTATAATTATATGTATACGTACCACATTTAATGTAAATTTCAGCTAATACAGAAGCCTGTTGGAACATGACAGGTACTTAAGATTATTGGACAAACTTTCACTAGTTAATATTATCTTGGTTCAATAATAGTTGTGCGTCAGACTGCTACAGCGGGTTTATAAATTTTGTATAGATAATGTCTGAGGAAAAGAGGAAAATTCAGTGTAAATGACTCTTTTTTCACTTTTTGGCTCAAAAATTACCAATTAAAGTACTTCATGACATAAAAGGCGTTATCAGAAGAGAAGTTACAATGGCTTCTCACTTGCCAGTAGAGCTGATGGAATGCTCTTCCCTCAAGCAGCCTGGGACCACAACCTCCCCGCTGTAGGTGCAGTCAAAACCATATGGCTTTGCTCTAGACCAGCTCATGGTCTTGCTAGAACTTCAATTAGTCATTCCTGTGCAGCAGTAACAGAAACTCTGGAAGATGCCTGCATATTCCTGTTTGTTATGAACATTTTGCACAGCTTTTCTACATGACATTTAAAAAGCTGTAAACTCCTAAATGTTCCAGTAAAAGAAACCAAAAAACAACTATCTGGTGTGGATGTAAGGGATAACCTCACTAGCATTGTAAGGCTTTCTCATCCAGTTTTCCTTTGCATATACAACTGCTTCCCCAATTCAAAACACTTTCATGTCCATGTTTGCAGAATTAAAGAGAACTGAAAATATTGATAGGCCTCACATTTAGATTTCAATGTGAATCCTTGACTGCTGCATCCAAAAGCCCCTATTTAATGCCGTCTGGATGGCAAGGAAGAAGTGAAGAGCCTGTATCCTGCTCCATCTGCATCCCTGCTTTAACTTCTGTTTTAAACTTGCAGAGCTTCACAGGCACTTTCTAGCTCGGCTGAATGATGGCAGGGCATGGAAGGGATCAATAGCAGGAGGTTTTCAACCAGCAATACAGATGTGACAAACTTCCTCCAGAAAGGACTTTCTATCATCTTTTATTTCCATCAGCACTTGCCTTTTCATTTTGGCGAGCAGAGGGAGCAAGACCACAGGGGTATCGTCCTTTTTGAGACTTTTACCTGAAATTATGGGGGGGGAAAGAACACCTCACATGTGGGCATTCATCAGGGGCAGGCTGTACCCTGGAGCCTATCCCAGGAAGCACAGGAACTGGCAGAGCTTTGGCTGGAGCAGAGCCAGCAGCTGAACCCATGTAGGCTGTGTTGCAATGTTTTGTATATCCTCTGCATTTGGGGCTCTTTTTACTTTGTTTACTAGGGGCTGAGGCTTGCCAGCTTTTCTGCCTGAGCAGCACAGGCCACCAGACACATGCACAGGGTCTGTTTCTGTGCAGATGCTCCATCACCATGGCATCTGAACACGCACACATCTGCAAGGGGGGTCCAGACTCTGTGCTGCTTTTGAATAAAAATAAAATGGCAGAGTAAGCCACATGGAAGCCAAGCAGGCAAAGCTGACCAGTGTTCAAGAGTCAGAAGAATATGATGTTGTTCTAGAGTTAGAATTTATAGCAATTCTATCTCATACATAGAATACCACTGCAGGGACATACACTTTGAACAAACCTTTCCTTAATAGAGCCTGAAGTGAATTTACAGAGTTCTACAGCATTTTACTGCTCACACTTGCTTAAAGCTAGATTGCCATTGTAAGGAGAAGTCAAGGAGAGGTACCACAACCTGTGTAATGTTTCCTCCAAAGCAACTGTCAAAGTAAAATGAAATTATCTGGGAAATCTTACACAGGCATTTCCATCTACTTAGCCAAGAGACATATTCAAAGTAAAAGGTTCCTCTATCTGCCTGAGCAAAGCCTTTGTCCACAGTCAGCCAGCACCTCTGGCAGCTGATCAAAGTGGGTATCTGGGTTGGTACTGGAGGAGGAGCATACAGATGTAGCTGCTGGTGGAACTAGCATGTGGAAATCCTTTCACTCTTCAAATGCTGTTGTCAGTTAGACATCTATCCAGTGCTTTCAGACCAGGCTCTGACTCCCATATCTTTCTAAAGGAGTGGCACAACTGGGTCCTTTTCTTCACACTTCAAAAGTGTGAGGAGACCTCCAGGACAAGCAGCAGGCAAAGACAATGCATGACACGGAAACCTGCCTGCACTATTAAGAACACAACCAGCTGGGTGAAGAACTGAGCCAAGTATTCACATAATAACAGCAAAACAAACTTACACTTTTATCTTGGTCTTTTTCAGAATACAGACTGAAATTATAGACTGACACTATCAGACATAAAATCTCTCCTTTATCTGCCTTTTGCTTAAAAAGTAATTTTCTGCTTTCTCAGCCTCTGTCTCCATAGTCCTTTTTTTTCCCTGGTTCTCAGGTGAGGTATGTAAGCCCATATTCTTCATGAAATTTCATCAAGGGCTAAAATCTGTGTAGCTGATTGTGCATGCACCATCACTTAGAATAAAAATGAAAGGTATTATTTCATTGTGATATTTATGTGCTCTAACAAAAATGATTGAAATGAAAATTGTGTGCACCAATGCAATATCTAAAATTGCAGATTCAAGTTAGAGTGTGATTTTAATTAAAAATGTGCTGTGAATATATCTTTATAGCTAACATTCATGAAATCTATGTTAATTTTGTACAGATTCATACAGCTAACACTATGAAACTTTGTTAGATATCTTGTTAATGTGATTTTAGATCTATTTCTGTGCTTGCCCTTCTGTTTGTAACAGCAACCAACCTTTTTTCTTGTGCCTGGATGTTGTAGATTAGATTTCAGGGCATGCATTTATAAAAAAAAACAAAGGGTGATTTTAAGTTTATTAGTAATAATATAAAACTTTTTTTGCTAGAAGTGAAAGTGACTGGATGTCAGTTACTGACTGCAGTAATCTATTTATCTCTCTATGCTTATTTTGTGGATAACAAGTGCCTGTGCAACATTTAGGTTGAAAGAATTATCTGATAGGCAGCAATATTGAAATTTGTGTGTATATCTTCATTTAATGGCTTTGATGTAAGAGACTGCATTCTTTTTGCATTTTTATATGCAACATTCTCCAGCATGTAACAAAAGAGATGCTGGTGTAGCATATGGTTTCTGGAGCTAAACTGATTCCCGTGTGAAATACTGAGATGCTGGAACTTTTAAGCATTGGTAAATCATGGAGATAGATAAGAAAGGTTATTTAGAAGTGTATTTAAAACACACTTTTTTTCAAGTTCGTTCATGATTTCTTTGAGGGCAAAGTTAAAGATATACCAAAGCAGCTCCAATGTAATGTGAAGGGGTTTATGATGCTCCCATGGAAGTGAGTGGCACAAGTCAAATGGTAAAGCTCACACTAGCTTCCCTCAAAATCAGTTATCCAATACAACAGAGTGAAGGGCTGATCCTACTTCAGGAGCTGCCGCCTTTGCTCCTCCAGTACACAGTGAACACTCAGATCAATGTCTTGGCCTTTGGAAGCAGACAAATACTTCTTGGTTGCTCTTTCAAAAGCTATTCTAAAAAAAATAAAAATAAAAAAAATACAGATCTGATCATTGTCACTATGGAAAAAAAAATATTTCAAGAATGTGCAAAGTTAAATTGTTTTTTCAACAGTGCTGCAAATGCTTATTTATTTCTCCACTATTGTTTGAATTCTACTGTGTACAGTTTTAGTTGTTGCAAACTGCAGTGAAATTTCAAAGTGATCTTTCAGTACTTTGTTATCTCTTCTTCAGAATTGTTTCTTTGCTGTTTTGTTCTTTTCAATAAGGGATTATTTTCTCCTGATTCTTTCATTACTACTGTGATACAGGAATACAGGCATGAAATTGGTTCAAAGTGATTAGGACTCCAGAGTTCCTTAATATGGGAGCTGAATGATGGAAATTTGAATTCACCAAAGAGCAGCTGGTTTAGAAGAAATTTCTTTTGGTCCTACTCAGAGTAATTCTGACTTCATTTTGTCACTGCATGTGGTTTATAAATTTGTCTATTAATATGATTGTGAAATTGTTCAGAGAAATGTATTGCTCATAAATGTAATTCTTCTAAAAATGAAGAACAATTTTTGTTCAAAAGAAGCATTTTGTAACCCTTTGATGCATGCCACTCTGGAGATTCATGTGATGGAATTTTTTTGCTACTGTAAATAAATGTTGACAGGATAATCATACTGAAACTTTGATTTTTCAACAACCACTTGAATACATACCTTTTGCATTCCTGTCCCTGGCAATGGGCAGATAATGCAACAACATCCTTTGTCATCTGTAAGGGAATGAACATTCCAAAAAAAATCTTTGTTTCCTGAAGGAAGAGCAGTTTGACAGTAGTCTAGCAGTTGTAGTGCTTAAACAGGAGAGGATTCACATGAATCTACTACAAGGATTACTTAAGCATTTTGCATTGGACAGCATTAAACAAACACAAAACGAAACTCAAATTAAAAAAAAAAAAGGAAAAAATCTTGGGCAGAGACTAGAATTCACTTTGGCCTTTGGGCCCTACTATCCCCTTACTTGGTTCCCCTACTCAATGGGTACTGCCTTGCTTTTCTCATGATGTCAGCCACTTGTGCTTGGACTCAGCCCCAAGTAAAGGAGTGGAAGCACTTGGTCTGCTCTGATTTTCCTGCAAGTAATGCATAGGAAACTCACTCTCCAGGGGAGCAGGATATACACAAAGGCTGAATTCCCCAGAGGCCAGACTAAAGCCAAGTGTATGTCTCTCATTTAGTGGGTAAATGCTCTATCACTAGTACTAAAGACAGGTGGCTCATTCTCACTCAGATCTTGCTGACATTTGTGGATCCCAGGTAGTAGGTTTCTTAAACTTTTCACTCAGTACCCAACCCAAGTTGTCTTCTTGGGGATGAATAACTGCATATATTAGTACAGGCTGACCTGCCAGAGATGATGCAGAGATGAGGCACTGTGGATGCTGGTGAACAAGTTGACCATGGAGCAGCAACGAGACGTTGCAGCAAAGAAGGCCACTGATCTCCTGGGATACACTAGACTGTGGCCAGTAGGTAAAGAAAGATGATCCTTCTCCTCTGTTCAGCACTGGTGAGACAAATGTGGGGTGCTGTGCCCAGTGCTGGGCTCCTCAGTATGAGAGAGACATGGACATACTGAGGTGAATCCAGTGAAGGTCCACAGAGATGAAGGAGCTGGAGCATCTGACACACGAGGAGAGGCTGAGAGAGCTGAGGTTATTCAACCTGAAGAACACGAGGCTCAGAGGGATATTACTAGCATATAAAAACATCTAATGGGAGAGAAGGTGAATTGCTGAGGTGAGTGGCTCGAGAGAGGACGCCTTCAACACCGGAGCAGGGGGGAGATCAGCGTCCAGGAGCCTCAACTCCGAGCGCCAAGAGCCACCGAGGGAGCCTCAAGTCCTCGACAGGACCTGCCCAGGAGCCGGCAGCTCAGCTGACGAGAGCGGGGACTCACACGGGGCGGAGCCAGGAGCAGCGGCACCAGCCCTGAGTTAAATACCTGCCCCAGGGAGCGCCAGTGACCAGGAGCAGTGCAGGATGGTGAGCACTCGCCTTACCACCAGAGCCCGGTTTGGGAGCTCTGCTCTGGCTGCCCCAGCGGTGGCCAGCGTAGGCACCCAGACAGAGCCAATGAGAGGGGAGGCTGCAGTGCAGAGCTCGGGGTGTAGAGAGTGCCTGCACTGGTCTGGTGAGGGGAGGGTGCGCAATGGGCAGGGCTGCACTCGGTGCTCCCTGGTGGAGGTGCTCCTGCAGCAGGGGCTGAGCTGCGGGATGCTGTTAATAGACTGCGAGATGTCAGGGAAGCTGAGAGGAAGCAGCACCGCTTGGCGTCAGGCCCAAACTGTGCAGGGGCCTCAAGCGTCCCCTGTATCTCATGGAGGAAAGAAGGAGGCCGTTAACCCGGGAAGCTGGGAATTAGTGACAAAAAAAAAAAAACAACCAAAAAAAAAAAAAAAAGAAGAGGAGGACAATTAAAAGCAAGGGGCTGCTTCCTAAATCTGTTGTCCCCACCCAGAACCGCTTTGCTGTCCTGCTGGGGGCTAATGAGGAAACGCACTCACACCATGAATAGCCGGCTGACGCACTGGTAAAGAAGATCTCTACTGGTGCTGCCAGGAAGAAGCTGCGGAGCGTAGTAGTAGGGGACTCTACTTTGAGAGGCACTCATTTGTTGGCCTGACCCAGTCTCAAGGGAGGAGTGCTGCCTACCAGGGGCACAGATCAGGGATGTTGCTGCTCTAGTAAGTCCCACAGACTATTACCCACTTCTAGTGATCCATGTGGGTGCTAGGGATATAGATAGCAGTAGCCTGGGGAACATAAAGAAGGACTACAGAGCCCTGGGAGAGGTGGTTAGGGGCTCTGGAGCTCAGATAGTCTTTCCATCAATTCTCCAGGATACAGGGGAGGACCCTAAAAAGGCTAGGAGGATTGGCCAGGTTAATAAATGGTTAGAAGGATGGTGCCATAATCAGGGGTTTGGGTGTCTTGAACATGGGACCCAAGCTTGTAGGCCAGGTCTAGTGGGGGCTGGTGGAGCTGATCTGATAAAGAAGGGAAAGAGCAGTTTTGGTAGGAGGCTTGCCAGACTGGTCAAGGAGGCTTTAAACTAGATGTGTTGGGGGAGGGGGGCATCATTCCATCCCGACACACCCAGTCAGTTGCCAGCACCTATAATAAATGCTTGGAGCAATGTAAATATATTCCAGCCGCTCCAGCCAATGAGCCGACTTCAGCTGGAGCTCGGCTCAGATGCCTCTGTACAAATGCCCATAGCATGGGGAACAAACAAGAGGAATTAGAGATGTGTGCACGTCTACGAGGGTATGATATAATAGGCATCACAGAAACATGGTGGGATGGCTCCTATGACTGGAGTGTTGGAATGGAAGGTTACAGGCTCTTTAGAAAGGACAGGCCTGGCAGGTGGGGAAGGGGAGTTGCCCTTTATGTTAGGGATAGGCTGGAGAGTATGGAACTTTGTCTGGGGACAGGTGAGCAGTCAACAGAGAGTTTGTGGGTGAGGGTTAAAGGGAGAACAGTGATGGGAGACATTACTGTGGGGATCTGTTACAGACCGACTGATCAAGAGGAATCTGTGGATGAAGTGCTCTATAGACAGATAGGAACAGCCTCATGCTCACAGGCCCTTGTTTTCATGGGTGACTTCAACCACCCTGATACCTGTTGGAGGGACGGTATGGCCCGGCACAAGCAATCCAGGAGTTTCCTTGATTGTGTGGAAGACAACTTTCTTCTGCAAGTAATAGAGGAGCCGACAAGGAGAGGTGCCATGCTTGACCTCATGCTCACCAACAGGGAAGGGCTGACTGGAAATGTGACACCCCAGGGCAGCCTTGGTTGCAGCGATCATGAGATGGTCAAATTGGAGATCCTCAGGACAGTGAGAAGAGCGTGCAGCAAGCTCACTGCCCTGGATTTCAAGAGAGCAGACTTTGGCCTCTTCAGGAGCCTGCTTAGGAAGGTTCCATGGGATATAGCCCTAGAGGGCAGGGGGGCCCAAGGCTCTTGGTTGATATTCAAGGATCACCTACTAGAAGCTCAGGAGTGTTGCATCCCAAATAGAAGGAAATGCATCAGGGGGGCCAGGAGACCTCCTTGGGTGGATAAGGAGATGCTGAGGAAACTTCGAAGGAAAAAACAGGCTTATAAAAGGTGGAATCAAATCTCAGGACAGGTGGCCTGGTAAGAATACAGGGATGTTGTCCGGGAAGCTAGGGACCAGGTTAAGAAAGCTAAGGCCCAGTTAGAATTAAACTTGGCTAGGGATGTTAAAGATAACAGGAAGGGTTTCTCTAGGTACATTGCAAATAAAAGACAGACTAGGGACAATGTGGGCCCTTTCCAGAAGCTATTGGGAGAACTGGGTACCCTGGATTTGGAGAAGACTGAGGTTCTGAATGACTTCTTTGCCTCAGTCTTCACTGGCAAATGCTCTGACCACACCACCCAAGTCTTCTAAGCAGACACAGGGACTGTGAGAATGAAGACCTTGAGCCCACTGTAGGAGAGGATCTGGTTCGAGACAGTCTTAAGAACCTCAACGTGCACAACTCCATGGGATCTCATGAAATCCATCCACGGATCCTGAAGGAGCTGGCAAATGAAGCTGCTAAGCCACTGGCCATCATATTTGAAAAATCATGGCAGTCAGGTTACGTTCCTGACAACTGAAAAAAGGGAAATATAACCCCCATTTTCAAGAAGGGGAAAATGGATGACACAGGGAATTGCAGACCAGTCAGTCTCACATCTGTGCCTGGCAAAATCTTGGAGCAGATTCTCATGAAAGGCATGCTAAAGCATATGTAAAACAACAAGGTGCTTGGTGACAGCCAGCATGGCTTCACTAAGGGGAAATCCTGCCTGACCAATTTGGTGGCCTTCTATGATGGGGCTATGGAACTGATGGACAGGGGTAGAGCAGTTGATGTCATCTACCTGGACTTGTGCAAACCATTCGACACTGTCCCATATGACAGCCTAGTCTCTAAATTGGAGAGATATCAATTTGATAGGTGGACCACTCAGTAGATAAAGAACTGGCTGGATGGCCGCATGCAAAGAGTTGTGGTCAATGGCTCAATGTCCAGCTGGAGACCAGTAACGAGTGGTGTCCCTCAGGGATGGGTGTTGGGATCGGTCTTGCTCAACATCTTTGTCGCTGACATGGACAGTGGGATTGAGTGCGCCCTCAGCAAGTTTGCTGATGACACCAAGCTGTGTGGTTCGGTTGATACGCTGGAGGGAAGGAATGCCATCCAGAGGGACCTTGACATGCTTGTGAGGTGGGCTGATGCCAACCTTATGAAGTTTAATCATGCCAAGTGCAAGGTCCTACACCTGGGTGGTAGCAATCCCAGGCACAGCTACAAGTTGGGCAAAGATGAGATTCAGAGCAGCCCTGTGGAGAAGGACTTGGGCATGTCGGTTGATGAGAAAATGAACATGATGCAGCAGTGTGTGCTCACAGCCCAGAAAGCCAACCGTATCCTGGGCTGCATCAAAAGGAACATGACCAGCAGGTCAAAGGAGGGGATCCTGCCCCTCTACTCTGCTCTCGTCAGTCTTCACCTGGAGTATTGTGTGCAGTTCTGTTGTCCTCAACATAAAAAGGACATGGAAGTGGTGGAACAAGTCCAGAGGAAGGCCACGAGGATGATCAGGGGACTGGAGCACCTCCCATATGAAGACAGGCTGAGGAAGTTGGGGCTGTTCAGCCTGGAGAAGAGAAGGCTGCGTGGAGACCTCATAGCAGCTTTCCAGTATCTGAAGGGGGCCTCGAATGATGCTGGGGATGGACTCTTCATTAGGGGCTGTAGTGATAGGACAAGGGGTAATGGGTTAAAACTTAAATGGAAAGTTTAGATTGGATATAAGGAAGAAGTTCTTTACTGTGAGGGTGCTGAGGTGCTGGAATGGGTTGCCCAGGGAGGTTGTGAATGCTCCATCCCTGGCAGTGTTCAAGGCCAGGTTGGACAGAGCCTTGGGTGATACGGTTTAGTGTGAGGTGTCCCTGCCCATGGCAGAGGGTTTGGAACTAGATGATCTTGAGGTCCTTTCCAACCCTAACTATTCTATGATTCTATTCTATAAGGTAAACACGGGCTCTTCTCAGTGGTGCTCAGTCAAGAGAAATGGGCACAAACTGAAATAAAGCAAATTCCACTTAAACATTGGTTAAAAACCCTGTTACTGTGAGGGTGGTCAAACACAGGAGCAGATTTCCCAGACCAATTAGCAAGTCAAGTTTAATTTCCCCTCTACAAACCTCACTCCCAGACCTTTCCCTAACAGCTCTAGATTGCATCAGCTGAGGGTTTATTTGCTCCCATTCAGGTGAACTTCTTTATTTGGTGACAATGCATGATTGTGCTATTCCTCAGTAGTATATTGGATTTTGCTTTCTTTTATTGCAAATGCACAAGGTAATTTTTCAAATTGTTTTGAGAGTTCTTGAGAGGTTTAGTACGCATGCACTTTACTAATGATTTGATTAATAGAGCTTAACAGTGAGGAAAAAGGCATTTGGTACGTTTTGTTAATATTGAATGCAAAATGATTTATGCTACTTCAGAACATACAAGTTCCCTTTTATTGCCACTTTTGCACATAAATCTATGAAATGTTTTTTTCTGAGAGCTGCTTCAGTTTTATTTCAGTAGTAGATGTTAAGACAATTTTGAGTAAGGGGTAAATACCACAATATTTGACAACATGGCTTGGTTTTGTATGCTTTTGTTTCAAGAGAACATGTTTCCATGGCTCTGAGACTTCTATGGAGATGTTGTCCTCTGGGTAGGGAAATGACACCTGAGAGCGGATCTTCCCCCATGCTAAAAAACAAGTACTTGGAAAGAAGTAGTGAAGCACTGTCTGACTGTAGCACACTGCTTTGCCAGTGTGCCATGTTGAAGCATACAGGCCTGACGACACACACACTCCTGCCAGACTGTGGCTGCTGAGGTTCACGGTAGTGAAGCTATTACCACTTTCACAGAAGTGAGGAGGCTGAAAGCACCAGCGCTGAAGTCTCTCAGACCAGTGGTGTTGATGCCAAATCTTCTGAAATAGAAAGCACTGCTACTGGGAATTATTGGCGTTTGTCAGATAATTTCTTTTCAAATCTTCAGTTATTGCGCTTATTTGCATGAACATGGGGGGAGGGGGGGGTGGGTTGTTTGAGCTCTCAGTTTAAAGCTAGCATCCAAGAAAGAACAAGAAACTGGTTTCTTGCTGGCGCTGTTTTATAATGGCTGGATAAATCTCCTGAGGGATAATCAGATAGATCTTAACAGGCTGATGACAGCTAGCCAGCTGGATTTTGTCATGGCTTAATAAAAGCATATGAAGTAGAGCAATAGACCTCTGCAGAAAGAATAAATAATAATAATTTAAAAAAATATTAAAAACCAACCAATAAACAAAAAAAAAAACAAACCCAAACCAAATAAACATGATAGCTCTAAGAAAAGGGATGTGCTTACAGAAGCTGCCTGCTGGCCTATGCAAGTATTATTCATGTTATGAATCCAATCTGAAGAATAAATGTTGGTATGAGTTTCTCAAATAACAACTCTGACTAAATATGGCAACTCTTGCATTGGTGTTATTTCAGGAAATAAAAGCTTAAAATTAAAATATTTAAACACAAATGTAAGATATCTCTTTTTTAGGATTAAAGAAATCGAAGAGGTCGTTTAGGTTGTTATTCTTGCTTGTATTCATACACACATGTATATATATTTATACAGACAGACGTATGTGTGTGTATCTACTACAGCTTAATATGAAACCATATCTTCCTCTCAAATAAGTCTACTGCTTTATTACTGGATGCCTGTGGACATGTAATTACCATGGTAAAACCCAAGGATTTTGAGATGTTTTATTTGATTGGGAAATGAAGAACAAATCCTTCTCAATCCTGTGAGAAGACCAGAGGGAAAGAGCAAGAGTAGATTTAATTTCCAGACACACCCTTCGTTATTCAGTAGAAAAATCAATTCATTTAGACATTCAGTATAAAGTAAATTCAATATTCCTTTTTTTTTTTTCTGTTAGGAATGAACTGTCAAAAATATCAGAATGACATTAGATATAAAGAAGGAGAAGATACAGAAGATAAAGACAGTGTCTCACTACTGGTAGAAATGTAACAATTTCTCTGATGTAAAAGGAAACAGAGCATCAAAGTCTTTACATTTATGGCATGTTTCTCTAATAATGATAGCTGTTAATAAGGATTTAATAACTTACCACACAAATAGACACCAGAATGAACAGAGAATGGTTAGTTAAAGTCTTAAAGGAAGAGTTTGAGCAAATTCTGCTGTGAAGTGTAATAAAGACACGAAAAACAACTTTTTCATTTATAGTTTATTTAGGGGTTTCTTTTATGAACTACCTACATTCAAAATTTAAACTGGTTTTATTGACCTGATGTGCAGTCATATCTTCTTTCTTTATGAGAGGAAGACAATTTCTAGGTAGGCATCCAGTAAAGTTAGGGGTTAATAATTCATAGCAAAATTGGTTAAAACTGAAATTGTGATAAGTAGTTCAATTTAGTGAATTTCTGTTGCACTGAACTAGAAGGAGACAAAAGCCCTGTAGAAATTAATCCTTTTGAAAATTCAGTTATTACTTGCAAAATTTAACATCAGATGATAACATAAAATTAGTAGGATAATTAAATGCATGGACTTTGGAGCCTATTCCCCTTTGACCACTGATCGATCAAAGCCACCAATAGCTATTGATGCTTCAAACTAAGTTGTCCATGGTGGTCATCACCTGGTGACAGCACAGACATGCCAACATGTCCTGGTCTCAGTTGAGGGTGCTGGGCTGCTGATAAGGAGGAGGAACTCAGCTGTGTGGGGCAGGGCACTGGCCCCATATGGGGTCCTGAGGATCTTTTACAGACACATGGGGCCCCAAGTCTTAGCCTATACCTTGCTGAGTTTCCCTCCTGAAATGCATGTACTTACACTCACCATTGGATGTTGTTTCCAAAAGCAATACTGTGATACGACACTCTACAGAAACGCACTAGGACAGCACTAACCTACACAGATTAAACCTGCTGATGGAGAGTTCCTCTTCTGTACAGAACTGAGTCTTCCCCTGCCCAGAGAGCTGTAGGGCTTAAACTGCTATTTGGAGTCTCTCAGTGCTTGATTTCAGTGGGGAATAATTAAGGGAAAGCAAAGCTGTATCTGTGCTGACAGATATGTACTCTGAGTGCATGGTATTCCACCAGACAGTGAGGTATTCCTGCTCTATACACATTTTGGATCCAGATCAAGATGACACTGATTTATATTTGAAATACCGCAAAGCACATTTGGAAGGCAATTATGGAAAGATTGATAATTTCTTGAAGGGCGACTATACTGTGTTTGAGCAGACACTGTCATTCAGAAGGACAATGAGCAGAAATTACAAAGGGTCAGTGAGTTATTCAGCACATAAGATGCATGCTTAGAAATGAAAAGGGGAAAGATGGCTCTGCTGTGCAGAAGCCTCTTCAAAAATTGACTCTTTATAATGTAAACATTACATTTTTTAAGGTAATACTGGAGCCTACACTGTTTACACAGAAGAATAATTAAAAGAGCAAGCAGCACTGCAAGGGCATACAATGGACAGATGGCAATGTCTCTAAGGCAGTAAGAATGGGTTAGACTAGTTTTTAGATGTAATGTTTAGTTGCACATCAAAGAAACTTCAAAATCTGTTGCTGTTACACTGAAATAGAATGCAACAAGATGCTTGAAGTAGGCTATCATGTCTGTTGTAGTAAAAAAAACAAGGGAGCATGGAGTGAGCTCAGATAATAAGATTGCATTTTTCTAAATTGCAAACTCCAGTACAATTTCCCCAGTGATCTGACATTCTGTAGTGTCAGACTGAAGTTAAAAGGGCACTTCTTATTTTGACTTCTCAAATGAAATATTTTGGTGTTAAGGAAAACTGTTCTGCAAGTGATAATTTCATGTAGTGAATGATAGTGGGTAAGCAGCAGCTCAGCATGGGCACTGTTGTGCTGCCATTGACACTGTTATGCAGTTGTACAGTCCCTGGAGCATGCCTGCAGTCCCCTATGGCAAGTAGCATGTTTGCAGGGAAAGGGTAGGAGTCAGCCTGGGCTGGCAATATTCCCAGTAGAAACTTTGGGTGTTGCCACCCTGTTTGTGACGGTAAGAGAATTTACACAGTATGGACTTAGACCATGCAGTGCCTGTCAGGTCTGAAGCTGGCAAGCAGATGATGGTCTAGTTTGAGTGCTAGACAGGAACAGCCACTCTACCTCACAGGAACTAAATAACTTGACTATCTTCTATTTATGACTCCTCTTGGCCAAAGGTAGTAATTCATCTTTCTGTCCAATCTCCACAATGAAATTAAACTCATAGCAGTTCTCTGACTGTAGTCTGATCCTTCACATACAGATCTAAAACTGGACTTGTGTAATAGAAAGATGGTCTGTTTTCTTGAATGATAATACATGGACTAATAAAAGATACTACTTCTCCCTAGAAAATGTTATTCTGCTATTATAAAGAAGAGGAAAATACTATATGCAGATTTATATTTTTCAGAAAACAAGTGTTTTAATATTGTTTGCAGATTGTGCTGTTCACCAGAATCTAATAAAAGGACAAGAGAAACAAGCAGTACAATACAAAGGAAGAAGACCAACTGAACATGGTTAAAAAAACACTATAGAAGGGGGAAATGCCATGTAATTGTCCCAGTAACTAATTACAGTTTTGAAAGTGCTTTTCTAAAAGTTTCCCAGTTTGTGCTGAAGTGCTATTAGAATTCTTCCTTCCACCAAATTCATCAAACACAAGCATATGCTTGGTGACCTCTTGTGCTTAACAGCTTTGCAGAGCAGCACTGGCTAATGAATTAGAACTTTCTCTTTAAATAAGGAAGTGTACATGTATACTCTCATTTCACTGAGACAAATCCCCTTCCCTTTGCACCCCATAGGTCAAGCTCACAACTCCTCCAGTTCCTGCCTCTGGCACAAAATCCTACCACTGGTGTCCTGTTTTCTGCCAAGGAGCCCACAGCACAACCCCACCCTAACCATGCACATCAGCTCCCAAGGCTGTAATCCCTCACTGCAGGGAGGGCATCACCACCACCTATATGGAGACAGCGCCTGTATCTAGAATGTTCCCCTCCCTCCCGTTCCCCCATGCCAGGTGCCATGGGGATAGAAGAGGAGATGAAAGAGGAGTCATGATGTTAGCAGGAATGGTAGCACCATTCATCAGATGCCTAAAGCAAACAACAGATAAACTCTGTCTTTTGTTAAAACATAAGGTAAAATCTGGAATAGGGGGCTATTTATTGCTCTTACCCCAGTAGTAAGACATCACAGACTTTTGAAGCCTGGTGGGATGTTAGTCCTAAACACTAGTCTTATTCTGGAGATAACTATCACAGTAAGAGAAGACATTAGGATGAATTCCCTCTTCCCACTTAATGAAAGCTGTCTGAAGTCACACCTTTCTGATTATAGTTTTAGCAAAAAAGCTGAACTTCTGTCAGTTTTCAGGAATCTAACCTCTAAGACTGTGCCAGAAGCAGCAAGTCAACATGAATGAATTAGATACACAGTGGGGAATAAAAGACTGAATGGAAAAATATCTCAAATGGGAAATTCAGTTAATTCCTTCTATTTCAGTACTCAAAAGACATTCTTTGAAGTGATATCCCTCAGTAAACCCCAGTGAAAAGACTGGATATGTAGGAGGCCTGTCCCAGCAAGGCTGCTAAGTGCAGATTTATGTTTAATCCGTGTACATTGATATCCATGAGAGAAATGAACAACAGGTAACCTCTGATCTGTGCAGCAGGGATTCAATCTCCAGATTTCTGAGTAAAGATGGTTTTTCTTTAGTCCCTTGTCAGAAAGATTTTAATTTTTCTTTCCCTTCCCTTTCTCCCCTGAGGATGGTGTCTAATGCACCCCTTCCCTTTTGCTCTAGGCTATTTATTATCCCATAACACAAGCTGCTCCTCATCTTGACTGCACTTAGTGCCACAGCACAGGCAGAGCAAGGCTGAGGCTGTGCCTGTGGTGAAGGCAGACAACACATTTATAACTGACACGTAGGCAGCTTTTGAATCCACCCTCGACCCCAAACTGGAGCTGCTGGCACCAGGAGGGCTGCAGTGACCTGGTTGCCTATGTCCCTGTGCCCCACCCTACAGGGTAGGGTCCTCCTCCAAGGCATTGCCACAGGTCTCCGGGGTGGAGGAAGTCCTGTCTGTGCCGTGATACTACAGAAATCAGCTGCTCCGGGGACTTTCCTGGTGTCAGATGGAGCAGTTGTATTTGCACACAGGTTATTATTATGGTTAAAGCTTTCAGTCTCCTTGGTGCCTTTGGATTATGTCCAGCAGAAAATGTCTCCCTGTATGTACATTCATGTTCAGAAAAGTTTCCAATACCTAAAGAGGCTATGCAGAGTATTTGTGTATGTCCTGGGTTCTATTTCACATATTTTCCAGAGTTCTTTATTTGTTGTTTCCCCAGGTTATGTGGCTGGAACATGCTAGGGTATGAATTGCAACATGTGTGGCTAATCTACAGGTGCTTTGCATTGACAGGGACTGTGTTTTCATGAGGTTTCAGTACTGAGAATCTGCAAAGCTCCTTTGGTAGATGAATAATAGGAGTGCTGACCATTGGTACAGCTACTGCTGCTGCTTTTTTTTCCCCAGGTAGCAAGTCTATAAAAGAGAAACAAGAATTGGGGTGAGTACTCTCTCTAATTAAACTATAAACCACTCTAAAGTTCAAAGCAGGGTGTTACTGTGTCATCTTTTATACAATGACTAAGGGATTTAAAACCTAATTTTTGTGACATTGAGAATGTCACATGAATCATTCCCTGGCAGCATGACTAAGAGCTGTACCAATCACATCCATCGTTGCTACCACCTTCAGAATGCCATTTTCAGAGTCCCTCATTTGAGAAAATTAATTGAAAATTAATTGAAATTAATTGAAAACTAGAGTCACATTTTACTGCTCAGGAATGGAAATGTAAAGCAAAAACACCTTTTGCTTCTACATCTGTTACCATCAATTCCATCAAACAATAGATCAAAAACTGATTTGAGATTTTCTGAGTGTCAGAACTTGGTTGAAAGATACAGTATTACTTACTTTTGCATAGAGCAATTATTCCTACAGTTGATGCAGCTGGTAGTAGAAGTGAAAGAAAGAGTGAGTTTGTGTAGTGCAGCATTTGCCTTTCAGGATGAGAAGTTTCAGAAATGCAAGGGGCTGGAGCAAAAGAAACAAGAAGCTTGCGCTGCACTGTGTCTTCTTTAATAATGTCACATAAAATCAGAGGATAAAGCTTGATAAGAAATATGTTTTAATCTAAATTCTATATCAAGAACGTGGTTCAGAACTTGCAAACTTACTCTGAGGAGACAAGTCTCTGGACCTAGCTCCCCTGTGGAGACAGTGTTCTCACGGGAGAATGGATAATTGGTACATAAATGAATAATCCCGAAAGATACAGCAAGGCCGTGAGAGGCCCGAGGAAGCTTAAGCAAACAAGATAAGAAGAAGCTGGAATTCACTGAGGTAATGAGAACTGTGGACTGTTGGCAAGCTTTCGAGGTCAAGTTCCCACACCTGTGCTTAACCAATTATATGCTAGTTGCAAAGGGTCTTCAAGACATGTATCCAATCATAATATGCTAAATCACTGTAAGTGCATGTAAGAAATAGTATTTAAGGGGTTAAGGCTTTGTAATAAACGGCTTTTGTCTGATCATATTGATCTCTGACTGAGTCCATATATTTTCTGTGGCACTCCCCAAGGCCTTAATGATACCAGAATCTGTCTTCAAGCACTTCAGGCTCCTTTTCCCTTTCTTCAGCTGCTACCCATTCTTTAATAGCTCAGCATGTCCAAGAGCATCCTTGATTATACACAGGCTGTTTCTGTTGCAGGCTTATTCACAACAGACAAACAGCAGATGCACTCTGAGCAAAACATCTGAAAAGTTCAGAAATTGCGTTCTGCAAGTAACATGTTTTTGTATCTCAAAAATGTAAAGTATAAACTGAAAATTTAGGGTTGATAGTACCATCTATAATGTCAGACCCTGTACTTACCTTCAAGTGCAGAGCAGTGGTGAATTCTCCCAGACAACTAAATGGACATAGCGACAGAGTGAGCATTAGACCTGGTAGGAGGTGGGTTTAGCCTCAGGACTTAAAAGCATTACTCACTTCTAGAGAATAACTCCCAGTGAGTAATAAAATAAAGAGTACATGAGTGGGGAAATCCATCAAGTACTTGCAGTAGTTCTGTCTTTCATGACAATACTGAGGAAGCGGATATTGTATGCTTCACACTACACTTTGTATGTCAGTTATAACTCATGGTTACATTGAGAAAAAGGTGTTTTATTTCAGATCTGATTCTATGTGGCAGTTTCAGTGACCACTGAAAGCTGTTGTGGATAAAGATCTGGGAGTTGCTTTGTCCTGTAAGTTAAAGTTAGTAGCTTTTAGTACTGTAGCTTTCTCTACAACAGAGCCAACATATTTAAGTCTCCATGATGTAGCATCGAATGTGCCAGAGCACATCCAGTCTCTTGAGAAGAGGAAGTAGGCCTTCGTGTCTGGCATTTTCAAATCAAGGATTTGCCCTAAGTTTATTGCGAGTGTAATTTTTTTGCATTAGAGCTAAGAACTCTTCCTAACTGGGTGAGTTCAAAGAGAATCAAAAGCTGCAGAACGGTTCTGCTTGGGTGGCTAATCTGCAGACTATCTGGTTGCTTAGAGCTAGGCACACATTCATGTTCAGCTGAATAATTAAAATTGAATGTTCTCCTGCAGAAAACAAGATACTCAGGGCCTAGTTTGCAAAATGTTTAAGTATTATCAGCTTGAAGACTCTGTCAAGCTAGAGAGGAAGCACTAAAGAGCCCATAAGTATCAGGCTTTGAGTTAAAATTTGGTTTCCCTCATCAGAAGTTTAGCTTTACAAGAAAATCAAAGCTGGGGGAAGATGTCTGTTGAACAGTGTCTCTGCTTCCCAGAGACCCCATCTGTTTCAGCCAGGAAGGATTACAAATAAATCCATATGATCCAGGTGCACCTGCTTCAGCCATAGTAAATAGCAGAGTAACGGTGGACTTCGTAATTTTTATCAGCAATACCTGGTACTTGTGGATTGCTTTTCAATTCTGAGTCTTTTACAAGACTAATTTATCATTGCGGGGCAGCAAGTATTAAGGTTGTCCCATGAACTGGGCTCTAAAAGTGGCTTCCTTTTAGAGTCTGAGCATATATGACTCCAGAGTGATTTCCCTCTGATTCTCCAGCTTCAAGTACAGGAATTTTGATTGACATGTTCAGATCCAAAAATTAAGTGAGATTTAAAACAGAAGTAGGTATCCAAAATATCTGACTCCCAGGACTACACAGGGAAATTTATACAGCTACCATTTAACATTTTCCTATGAGCTAAACAACTTAATAGGCTGCGTGGTGTCAAATCATACTAGGGTGCAGTGCTAAAATACCCAGACTGGTGGCAAATGTCATTCAGATAGATATAGTAGTTTCAGGTACATTCTTTATGCAGAATCATCTGTAGAGTAACATGGATGCACACCATGGATATACCTGTGGTACCTTCCGTTCTAGACTTGATTTTTTTAAGTCACCTTGGCTATCTGTGCCTGGCACTTGTCTCTTTGTTGACATAAACACACTAATTTAAATAAAAAAACCTTTTTCTCAGGATTATGGGAGATGAACTGCATATTCTTACCCTACTGCAGTGCTAACCCCTTTTTCCCTGCTGTGTGAAGCATGCTGAGGTTCAAACAATTTCCAGGTTAATCTGCTGGACCAAGATAAATTAAGACACTTCCCCCTTAAATTCCCATCCTTGAGAGAAAATTGTGCTGCCAGTTATCATTTCTGAAAGGCAGGAATAGCTGACTTCAGGATAAGCATTGTCAAAACAAAATACATGAGATTTAGGCACAAGAAGAAATGTAGATGCTGGATGTATCTTCATTAAACAAAGGGAGTAAAGCACTCACGTATGTGGCATAATCCCCACAGATGTTGATGAGACAAAGATTTTTCCCATGGCAGTGGCATTCGACTTTCACTGGAGTAAGAGCAAGGGACTCCGTGGGTTTATGAGTGAATAGGTAATAGAATTTCCAACTATGAACACAATTTTATTCAAATGCCATTATAAGGATCCCTATATAGAGAACTGTGGCTGGTTACTATGAAACAGTTTAGCACTTCAAAAAGACAGCTTTTTTTACTACTTCCTCTCTGTTTCAACCTCTGTTGATTCAGATCTTTTCATGTATAAAGATCCAGGAGGAACAAGAGAAACTAGATACGATGCCTATCTTTTACTAGAAGGGAAAAAGGTGGCACTGGAAATTATAGATTTCACGAGTTAATAAAACAGGAGCCAAAATGCTTCTGTAAAAAGTCAATTAGGAGAAACAAAAAAAGCTACATTTATGTCTGAAATTCAGAAGTGTTTTTGACACTGTCTAGAATGATGTCCTCATCAACCAGCCAAGGATTTTGATTCTAGAAGGAACAACATAATTTAATAAAAAATTAATTGAAAAGCATCTTCCCTCATGGGCAACCTCCAGTGCCTCAGCTAAAACACTGTCTGCTTTTGAATCCTGAACTTTGAGAAAGATGTAGACAAATCAAGAATCTGAGTAGATTGTTAGCAATGACAAGAGCTTAAAAACCAGGGACCGATGAGGAGAGGTGGAAGAAATTGAGATTTGATGTAGAAAAAGTTAGATTGAAATACGACAAGATAATCATCTTCCTATCTATCATCTGCAGTGGTACTAGCATCAGAGTGTGTTGAACATGACAAAAATTATCATCATTTCCGTCAGAGATGCTCTAAGTGGGCTATTTTGGAGCATAATTTTTAAGTTAACAAAACACTGTAACGGACCCACAAGGATGATTTTAAAGCTCCTGCACCAGAGATTAAATATACATTTGCAGGAGACTGTACATACATTCAGGAGTAGTTATACTAGTAGTGGGATCTTCAGCTACAAGCTCTAGAGAATTTATTAAAATAGGCCAAGTTACTCTGATGGAAGGCTGTCTGCATTTATGTTTTTTTCTCAGACATTTTTGTTCCTTCATGTGTGGCACAAAGCAGCTTTATTTGACTTGGGAATCAGTCCAGCTATAACGCACTGAGCTGATTTTGTGTCTGTGATGTAACAGGAGCTCCTGAGGACCTGATGTTCATATTATATGAGAGCTTCTTTAGGACTAGCTCTAGTCTGGTCCTATGGACTGAATGCTCAATAGCAGTTCAAGCACACCACGTGAGCTAGTGTAGCACAGCTGTGCTACAGATCTGAAATAAACCAGTCATTTCCACATTCACTCTATGGTGCAAACCAGACTGCAGTAAAGGGGGATAACCAAGACATTCACTTCAGAAGACACAAAACATGAACATAGTTGCACGAGGATGATCAGGGGGCTGGAGCACCTCCCGTATGAAAACAGGCTGAGAAAGTTGGGGCTGTTCAGCCTGGAGAAGAGAAGGCTGCGTGGAGACCTCATAGCAGCCTGCCAGTATCTGAAGGGGGCCTATAGGGATGCTGGGGAGGGACTCTTCATTAGGGACTGTAGTGATAGGACAAGGGTTAACAGGTTAAAACTTAAACGGGAAGTTTATATTGGATATAAGGAAGAAGTTCTTTACTGTGAGGGTGGTGAGGCACTGGAATGGGTTGCCATCCCTGGCAGTGTTCAAGGCCAGGTTGGACAGAGCCTTGGGTGATATGGTTTAGTGTGAGGTGTCCCTGCCCATGGCAGGGGGGTTGTAACTAGATGATCTTAAGGTCCTTTCGAACCCTAACTATTCTATGATTCTATGCTCTATTAATTCAGGCTGGCTCTAGTGAATCTCTATATTGTACAGACACCAGTAAAGATTCATGAAATCTGCAAGCTTTAAAACTGCTCCACGTTGGATTGATGCACATATTTGACATTAAGGTTATTCTCCAGGTCACTTTCATTTATACTATGACCATAAATATGACCACAATAGCTCAGTTAAAAATAGAAGTCATTTTTACTTGGCTGAACACCAAAATTTACCAACTATAACCATGAAGGAGTGCCCCTGTATTTCACCTCTGTTGATAACATTTTTTTCAAAGAAGATTTAGCATCATAAAGACAGAAAAAAACCCCTCAAACTATTAATAAGTCTGACAAGATCAGACTTATTCCTTTGAGTTCAAAATGCCATTGTTTAACAAGTATTTGATCTCTTTAGACAAAATGTAAATATAAATGAAAGGGAATATAAATGAATTTTCAGTTACATTTCAGTTACACTGTAAAAAGAGAAAACCACGGGTACTTAACTCAAATACAGATGTTAACTCAGGCACTGAGTAAAAAAACAGATAGAGAACCTAAAAGAGTTTTAGTTTGAATCACAAGTTAGAGGTAAATCTCCCAGTGGTCTTCACAATGGTTTGCATCCTGGAAGTTTTGTACCATGCAAACTAGAACACTTGGTAAAAGTAAGCTGGAAACCCCTCCAATAGCAATCTTAACTAACTGCAACCACTACTGGGCTGACACAAAGCTGCCAAGAACAATAGGCCAAAAGAAAATTAGAAATAAATTAATATGCTTTATCTGTTCATTCAGGTCCAAGTGGGTCTTTTGTCTTTCAATACTGAAAGAACCTCATACATTAGTATAAATAATCCCAAAATAGCACTTCTGAAGATCTTATTTAGATCTGCTTAATCTGCACAGAGCTTTACTGTTTCAGTTACTGCTTTAACAGGAAGCTCACTCTATAAAGTCCTTTATTACTCGAGTCACATACACCCGCTTGGTATATCAGATCCCAGTACTGTGCTTGCTGCAGTGCTCATTGAAATGTACTGTGGGTAGAACATGCAGGAATAAAACACAGCTGGTGTCCTGTTAACTGAGCAGCTGCTTCTGGATGAAAGTAACACAGCGCAACAAGAACCTGTGAAACAGATGATGGCAATTATATTTGGAACACTGGGGGTTTAGGGCTCAACTCTTATCACAGTGCATAAGCAAATTGTTGGGATGATGTTGTATAACAATGCTGCTGGATCAGGCAATATCTAGTATAATATAGCAATATCATGAAATTCATTATTCCATATATACTATGACTTTTTAATGTATTTTATAATGGTATCTTTATTGTAAATCATCTTCTTCTCATCCTCAGCAGTCATGCATAACAGGAAATTAAACAATATTAGCTCCTGATGCTTCTCTGCCTATTTGCCTGTTAATTGAACAATAAACCGTAGATGCTTGCAATTTTGTCTTCAAGCCTGCTCCTGAGGTGTTCTCCATTTAACTACAACTGTCAGGTGCTTAAAATATGATGAACTTGAGGATAAAGAACAAAAAAAAGGACAAAGTAAGAAAATGTTTGGTAACACAATGGAAGGCTCCAACCAGAAGTTGACGTCATTTACACAGGACAGCTTTTGAAAGTCATAAATATTTATGAATTTTCTCAAACTCTACATTTAGGTAATGAAGTTTTTTTACCTTCCTCTGGCCTAGAGCCCAATTCTCTGACACAGATTTTACAAATACAGAAATTCCTGGAGGTATATAAGAACTGTGCAACAATTCTTGTGTTAGTTGTACATGATCTTCCATGCACCTACACACTGTAACCCAGTGTCCTACGGGAAAGTGCTGTGCTCTGCCTGACATTTCTCCCAAAGAGAAATCACATGTGTCACTACAATAGTAGGAATGCACCACAGTACCTTTATTAAGTATTTTCATTTCTCTGCCAGTGGATCACTTTCTAATATATATAAAAAATTAATAGCACATGGACTATACTGCAAATTCAACTTATACCAATAAACCCCCTATCATTGTTCCAACAATGATGCTTATACTGCACCAGAAGACATGGTGACCTAGAAGAATGTGAGAAGGTACTTGTCCAAAACAATGTGCTTTTCCTCAAAAGAGAAGGCAAGGGATCTGTGGTAGCCTGTTCTCATCAGCTGTGGTCAAACAATTAGCAGCTGTCAGAAGTTTTAAAGAATTCTAGAAGTTTCTGAACTTTAAACCTTCTCAGTGATTCTCCCTCTCTTGCTGTTACCAATGATCTCCACAAGAGAGTTTGCAGGCTTCATTTAGGCAGGTATCATTCAGTGACCTTAAGCTTCCCAGCTAGTGTCCATCAACAGCTCTTCATTCTCCTAACATAGCATCCTATTTTCATGTTTCATTGAGAACAGCGATAACTGGGTGGACTTTGTATAATCACTGCAGAAAAGAAAAACAATGTCATTTTTCTCTTTATAATAAGGATGGGAATATCTAATACAAACTGGAAGCTCAACTTTAGAACTGATGTTTCACAACTACTCTTCAACCTTAGATCTCTTAAGCTACACTGCCTCTCCATTGCTCTATGATTCATATATAACACTGCACATCAGTTGCTTCACCCACCACTGAAGTGTAGGACCCTTGGTGGTGGCTGCGGCAGGCACATGGGACCATGCAGCTTCACTCTGACAGTAGAAAGCTCTGTCAGTGGAGGTTGATCTCACAGTCTGCAACACTATTGCTTCAGTATGAAACTGGTGGTCACAGCACTCCTTCATGGGTCAGAATAAACACACAGCAGTGATGTGAGGTTAGCATTGCAAGCCATAGTGCAAGTTTTGTTAGTCATGGTGACCAATCTTGTAAATAGTCCTGAAAAATTTCCAATCATCTCTGAACATGCTAAGGCAGCTTTGTGATGTGCAATTGGCCTGTGACTCTTAGGCACTTCAGACCCAAAACAGGCTTGCCAGGCAGGGTGGAGATGCATGGGGAAGGGGACCTCCAGGAAAGGCCAGATTTAAAGTAGTTTGATGCATCATCCAAGACCTGTAGGGGAAAGCAGACAATATCCACAACTGAGCTGACAGAAAACAGATGTAAATGGGAGGCAAGGAAAAAAAAAAAAACAACCCCCAACAGGCAACTGAGTCAGGACCTGAATAGGAAGAGTATTAATTAATTTCAGACCTAGATAATTAGCTAGATTTTTAGCGATGATAATTTAGAGTATATTTTGTGATGTCTTCCTGACATCATTGCTGAAATGAGGCTGAACAAACCCACTCTCACACCCAGTAAATAAAGGCAAGCCATCTAAATGAGCAAACAGTGCTTGGGCACTTCAGTGCGTGTTTTTAATTCATTATGTTTAGCCAAGCACTAATCAAAGCATAGGAACTGTTGATTTCTAGTCCTTACCTGAAAATCCTGTTGCATTTCAGATGTGCCCGCATATTCAACAAGGGGGATGGAGTTATATGTCTATGACAGGGGTTCTGCCCATGTGAGTTATTCCCCTTTTGTTCTCAGTGTTACATGACATGTGCGAGTTCCTGCCCAGCTGAATCTGCTCCCATATGTGTGCCAACACACAGGCACAAAGGGTGAGTTTCATGCAGGGAGATCCACCTCCTGGGCTAGATTGGGCCTCAGGATATCTTGTCAAATGAGGGGTTGCTAAGATTTCCACTTTACTGGCTGATAATTCAAGCCAGTTACAGCTAATCTGCATCATCACCCTTTTTAAAACTCCCCTCCAGTACAAATCCGTATCATTCAGCAGCCCTTTCCATCCTCATCACTTCCACACTGTATCTGCAAATTCAGTCACACTCAGGACTGGACACAGACTGTGCCTCATTATTAAGGATTTAGTGATACACACACTCTTGGAAACACACTGTTCAACACATTAAGAATAAGGAAATCAGTCTTGTTCCCCAGAAATTTCTGTGAGGGAATTCCTCATACTGGTGTGAGAGGAAGGTAGCTCTGTCTGATTACCTTTGCCTCAGTTGTGGTATTTTTAGGGGTTCTTTCCTTTTCCCAGCAGTTTATTTTAATAAAACTTGTAGAAAACCTATTTTGTGGGGTTCTTCATGTCTCTGTTGAACTAAAATCAGTCAACAGAGGAAACCAGGCAAAATTAAACTAACTTCTCATTCAGTGAGAATGCACCTTTCTGAGAGCGTAATCAAGCTGAGATTTACATTTTCTTGAAAAGTATTTATCTCCCAAAAATTCAGTGAGCAACAACTGCAAATGGTACTTGAAAGCCATGTCACATTAAAGGATCAAAGATTTCTCTTGTGGAGAGTGAATGGCTAGTGTGCAACATGCTGGGTATAGTCTATGTCACTGAGCATACCACAGAAAACACGCCAGTTTTCTTTTGGGGATAAAAAGATATAAAAAGGAGAGAGAGAATAAACCATGTAGCTGAGATCCATCTTTTTTGATGTAGCAATACAAAAAACCTTGTCAACTTGAGCCATTCCCAGGGTCACAGAAAGAAGGGTAATAGGTTTTATTCCTACAGATGTGATACTTCTAGGATGTAAAAGAACTCCTTTTTTGTGCAGCTTCTCAGGTAGGATTGGTCTTTTCTTTCTTCTCCCCTCAGGTCTTTCTAGTGCCCCATTGCAGATGCAGACCTCCCCAGGCAGGCAAAGCTATCTGGATGAACACTGGGCTGAAGAGAGCTCTCATGAGCTGGTTTGCTGCCAGTAAAGGCACATGAAAACCACAAACATCATGTCTAGGATTTGGCTGTCTTCAGTATTTCTCCTGCTCTGAGTGCAGAGAAGGGAAATTTCCTCCTACCAGAACTACCCCTTTGAACGAATCCACACCTGCAGGTCTGGGTGAGGGTCTTGGGGGCAGGACAGAGCCATGAGGGATGCCTCTTGCTCCACAGCAATGGCAGCAGGGACAGGGCAGGTCTATGTAGGGTGCTCAACATACTGAAGAAGACAGCTTTCTATAAGAGCTGCATTTTCAGCTTTCAAAGTGAATGTAAAGAAGTTTTAAAAGTGCTGTTCAACATGATTGATGGAGATTCTCCAGCCCTCATTCATGGCACAGATTTTAGTACATCTTCAGTTACGATGGAGCTGGGTATTCTCCATGAGAACAACAGCTTTACTAAGAAATGATTCATACTGTAAATCAAATACCTTTTAAAATGTAATTTACTGAGAAAGCCAACAACTAATTTACTTCCCCTGGCATTTGTCAAACAGCCCTTCCTCTTTCTTTCATGTGTGGCTGCAGTGATGAACTCCAGAGCTCATCTCTTAATGATGCTGGCCTATAGCCAGTTCCTCAGCTTTCCTTTTGCCGCATCCTAGGAAGACTAAACCTCATTGTAAATTTACATTGTAAATGTAAATCTCTCCTTTCCAGAAGGAGAAATCTTAGCTGTGGCAAAGAATCATAATCTGGCATAAAGCTCTATTCCAGGTGTTTCTGAGCCAGCATATGTGAGGGGAAAGGCAACCCATACCTCCATTTCTCCAGCTGACTCACTATCACCTAGGCATCGCTCATCCCCAACACCAGTGCAGCCTGAAAAACAGCAAACTTTAGTATTTCCCTTTGGGATCTTTGTGTCATCCTGTGTAATAGCATTTGAGCCCAGGAGAAAATTCAGCCCAATACAATTTAGCATGAGATGTATGGCCAAACAGTGCCATCCTTGCCAGCAAACGTGTCATGGTTCCACATACCACTGTTAAAAACATAAAAGCAAGAGAAATAAAAAACAAGCTCTGACAAGTAAGACACCAATTTCTTATTTATCAGCAAGCATCATAAATAAATGGCTCTGCATAAATAGGAACCAATAAATCCTCTAGTTTAAACAGCCAATTGGCAAAAATGGAAAGTAGTGTAAAGCTGTAATTCATCCTACATGTTAAACCTCAGTAAGTGGTAGATAAGTAATTTCTATTTGTATATAGAACTAAGTGTATAGAGTAGTTCACAAAAACCCTGATCCCAAACACCTGATCATGTGAAGTCCTGAACTTGCCAATATTTACTTGCAAGTGAAAACTAGACAAAAGCCTTATCAGCAAAAGAAGTGAGATCCATATGGATAACATGAACTGAATCAAGTAGTTGATGATTTATATCATATCCTTACCAGAAATAGCTTTCTGCCCATATTGTATCTTGACTTATGTTTTCACACTGCTAACCTGAAGATTTCTAATGGATTTGAAGTCATTACAGTTTGCTGTGGAGATCAATGGGTTATTAAGTTCCTGGGCTTCAGGGTCAACAAAGCAGCTCAAAACATTAAGCTGGGTGGTAACATCATGGGCATAAAAAATAAGGTTGCAGCAACAAAGAACCTCTTTCAGCATCCTTAAGACCATCTAAATTCTTATTGTCTGACCAAAGCTCCTTTTATAGTGAAAGCATCACATCTTAAATCATGTCTGCCTTATCCCTGACTTGCTGCAGTCCCTATTTGATGACTTACAAGAAGTGGCTGCCTTTGAGGTAGAGCCGGACATGAATCTCTCTCTTGATTACAGTAAAATTCAGAACTTGGCATACAACCAGGCTGTGACACTCATCCTGACTGGTTGACTCCTCAGCAGGTCATGCATGCTACCAAGCAGCTGTCTGCTGGCCAAGTCTTGTCCAGGAGACGGCATCCGAACAGGGTGACCACAGAGTATTTTGCGCACAGGACAACTAAGAACTTTGGGTAAAAGCATACAGATAGAGACAGAATGCACACATCCATCATGATGGATGATGGATGTGTGCAGCTATTTCACCTGCAGATAAATGCATCCATCCTGTATCTGCTTCCAAGAGAAAACCAAACCCCTCAAAAATAAAATGCCATACGATGGACATGTGTAAAAAAGTGCTCATGAACATAAGCCCCAACAGCAACATCAGCCACATCTCTCCTGAGGTGTTCAGAGAGGCTAACTGCTCATGGGATTCTAGAGAGAGGAACCACCACAGGCCATGTTAGGCAAAAGGAAGAATGAGGTTTTCAACCTATTTTTTCTTTTCTGTCTCAAAGAGAAAACAAAAATGTTGCAACAGGAACTCGTAAATCCCATGTCAGTGATCTTCTGACATGCCCTGTTGCCATGGATATATGTCTTGAAAAGACAGCTCCAGACATCTTTACTTTGAAATTATCTCTGCGCAGTTTCCTTTTTTGATAAAAGTTTGGGTTTTCTGCCAAAGAAAAGGCCCAGAAGAAAGGAAGGAATCTCGTATAAAAACCTTTCTCTAAAAGGAGAAAGAATGTATTTTGAAGTCATTGAGTAAGCGTAATTGATGGCTCTAAAGGAATTTGGAATGGCTCTGCTTCAGTAATTAAAGAAGTTACTGATGTTGATATTAATAGAATAATTTTAGAGCTTAAGACAGAAAAAACTGAAAACATCAGGAAACAGATCCTATCTACAAATTTATAAAAATAAGCAAGCCCCTCTTAATCTTACCTGTATTTCAAGTCTTAGCAGAAGTCCAGACTTTTTTTTTCTTCTTTTTAAAGTCCTTTTTAAGGGCTCCTTCTCTGAATTTTAAGCTGATGCTGGCTTGGGCTTTTTTGGCTTTCAAATGTTTGTTTATTGAGTCAGCTAGTTTCTCGAAGCACCAGCATGCGAACGTCTGAACCTCAGCAGGCTCATATATATCAATGCTTAGAGTTATTAATTTCCCTAAGCAGTACAGCCATTTGCAACCTGCTGCCATATGGCTCGCTTCTCTCCTCATCTTCTGTGCACATTTTCATACATATAAACACATATGATACTCAATTTATTTAAAAATACCCTCAGCTTTCTCTGAATGTTTTCCTTAGCTGACAACAATCATACACTCTGTTTCCTCTCAGGTATCTTAATGGGAAAAAAAAACAGCTTACAAAGCAGCACATCTTCCCTGTCTGGCTTTTGAAGCATTTCTGTGAATGTGGGCTCTGTGCTGTCATCACAGGAACTCTAACCTGCACCACAGCTAAAGGCACAAAAGTTGCCTCCATTAGAGAAGGAAGAGAGACATGGCCCAGAACATGCCGTGGTTCAGAAACTCATTTGTCTCCCAGGAGCCCATAGGGCCAGACCTAAGGATACATGCAACAGGGAGAATTAACAGCTTCAAAGAGAAAAATCATTACAGGTCAATCAGCAGCAATTTCAGTGATAAAGTGACTGAATTAGGATTCAGTGGACCTTACTTCTTTTCCCACAAAATCTCATTAGTTTTGATAAAAATAAACAGGCGTTACTCCCGCGTCATTTCTTCCAACTTGAAGCATCTGCTCAATACTTGACCTCTGAGCTGTTTTAAGTTTGGGTATAATGCAATACTGAGGCATCAGATATTTAATACTTAGCAGAGGAAAAAAAGATTCATAACTGATGTTTTCACACAAAGCAGTTATCATGACATTACAACACATCTATGCCAGACTTACAGGTGTTTGCTTTTTGATGTGGGACAACATCATGCATGGGAAAACTTAAACAATAAACATGACAAACAAAAACAATCATACAGATTCCAAGAAGCCCTTGAATCAGGATTTCTTCACATTCAAGAACTTATTCCCAAGTGTAAATATGTGTTTTAGCACACAGCAAAATACTTATGCTTAAGGTTGGACTGCTGGCTTCACAACAGACAGACTCATGATCAGGTTAATGAGGTTAATGAAGAATCTATGCTTTGCTGTGTGTAAAAAATTACTCTCTGGAAATCACCCATCTTTCACAATACTTTAAGGCAGCATGAATGCATATAGGTGTGTGCATACACAGGTGTAAATGAAAACACAAATGTGCACACACAACTCTTGCACATGCAGAATACAACCAATACATTAAGAAAAACTAGTGGATCATGTACATTCATCATAGCATAATAAAAGTGACTCTAAAATAATTTGATTTTTTTAAAGTTGAGTTTCTTGTATCGTTCTTGACAATTCCTTGCAAGTGCCAATTTAACACTGTAATGGTTTATAAAAGATATTTTGCCTAGATCAGTAAAGATTATGGCTAAATATTTTCCAGGTCTACATCTGAACATGTTAATTATATCTATCATCATATTTTAATCAATGCCCAGCTACCACATCATGATAAACAGCTTTGTTAAAAGAAAGTGATTTCTCAGAAGTAACTTAAACCTTTTTTAAAAGGGGAAGAAAAAAAAAGACTCCAGCAAATGCTTCTCCAAACAAAGTAACACTAAACCTTGAGTTTGAATTTATTGACCAAAAACCTTAGTTGATACTTGGTTCTTCTCCCTCAAATACTGCAGCTAATTGTTTTTTGACCTTATTGACCCTTATCCATACTAGAAATGCAAATGCATTGCATGGGGAGGAGGGAAAACAAATCTCACCAAATCTCCAGAGAGCTGTTATGAATGGCATATAGGACTGGTAGCACAAAACATGTTAACTTAAAATACAAATTGTTATTACATGCTACTGTGTGATTGACTGCAGGCTTCAAGTTCATCTAATCTGCATAACAAGAACAAAAACTATAAATTTACAGAAGGCAAGGAAATTCAGAAGTTATAGTGGTAATAACATCCATTACAGAAACAAAGCACAACAAACTGAAATATAAGCATCGACCTTATTTGTTACTTTCACAGGGTCTGCTCTTCCGTTAACGAGGAGCCACTTTTGACACAGGACATATGTACGGACCAAATCCTTCCTCTTTTCCTTCACTTGCCTGCAAAATGCACCCCTGGGTTGAGGGAGAAGGAAGCGCAAATCTCTCACCTTCTTCGATCTAGAAGGGTATGTCCACATCATTTGGATCTCGTACATGATGACGACACAGGATAAGAGGATGCAGTGTGCACTGCAACGCAGGAATACACCTGAATACTTAGCAACTCCCTGTTTACTACCTCTGTAAATTTTGATGTTGGCAGATCTGGGCCATGAAAAAGATTGCATGGGGGCTCTCAATGAAATGAACAGGGAGTGCAACAGTGCACCTTACAGTGCAGACTTCACCCTAACAGAAAGCTCCTCCATGTAACAACTATTATTTTAGAATCATAGATCAGTCAGGGTTTGAAAGGACCTTAAGATCATCTAGTTACAACCCCCCTGCAACGGGCAGGGACACCTCACACTAAACCATGTCACCCAAGGCTCTGTCCAACCTGGCCTTGAGCACCACTGGGGATGGAGCATTCACAACTTCCCTGGGCAACCCATTCCAGTGCCTCAACACCCTCACAGTCAAGAATTTCTTCCTTTATCCAATCTAAAATTCCCCTGTTTAAGTTTTAACCCGTTACCCATTGTCCTGTCACCACAGTCCCTAATGAAGAGTCCCTCCCCGGGCATCCCTATAGGACCCCTTCAGATACTGGAAGGCTGCTAGGAGGTCTCCACGCAGCCTTCTCTTCTCCAGGCTGAACAGCCCCAACTTCCTCAGCCTGTCTTCATATGGGAGGTGCTCCAGTCCCTTCATCATCCTCGTGGCCCTTCCTTGGACTTGTTCCAACAGTTCCATGTCCTTTTTATGTTGAGGACACCAGAACTGCACATAATACTCCCAGTGAGGTCTCACGAGAGTAGAGGGGCAGGATCACCTCCTTCAACCTGCTGGTCACGCTCCTTTTGATGCAGCCCAGGATATGGCTGGCTTTCTGGGCTGCAAGTGCACACTGAAGCCAGATCGTGTTCATTTTCTCATCAACCAGCACCCCCAAGTCTTTCTCTGCAGGGCTGCTCTGAATCTCTTCTCTGCCCAACCTGTAGCTGTGCCTGGGATTGCTACCACCCAGGTGTAGGACCTCGCACTTGTCATGGTTAAACTTCATGAGGTTGGCATCAGCCCACCTCACAAGTGTGTCAAGGTCCCTCTGGATGGCATTCCTTCCCTCCAGCATATCAACTGAACCACACAGCATGGTGTCATTGGCAAACTTGCTGAGGGCGCACCCAATCCCACTGTCCATGTCAGTGACAAAGATGTTGAACAGGACTGGTCCCAACACCGATCCCTGAGGGACACCACTCGTTACTGGTCTCCAGCTGGACATTGAGCCATTGACCACAACTCTTTGCGTGCTACCATCCAGCCAGTTCTTTATCCACTGAGTGGTCCATCCATCAAATTGATATCTCTCCAATTTAGAGACAAGGATGTCGTGTGGGACAGTGTCGAATACTTTGCACAAATCCATTTTAAGGAATTCATTTTTATTTTTCAATTTTGTTTCAGTAGCATAGGAAGGATGCATATTTGAAATTAAGAGAAATCCTTTAAAATAATTAAAAAAAACCTTTATTAATAAAGCTAACATTTTTTCCATTTTTTTAAACTAGTAAAGAATACATGATACATTCCAAATACACAACCAAGGAAAACACTGAAAAAGGATATAAGAAATAAATAATGCAAATCTATAAAGGCCAAAAGTTTTCACAGAAATTCCGTAAATCAGACTGTGAATGGGACCTCTCAGGAAGTACTGGGTCTTAAAATGTAAGATTTCAAGAAATAAAAAACTGAAGTAAGGTTCTCAGAAAACCACCTCTTTTAAATAGCCACTTCCATACTTTGTATAAGCCTACATTAATATACTAAACAAATTAAGGCTTAAAATTAAGTGTACACAGAAATGGAAATGCTGATAGGAAATGCCTCCCTGTGGTTCGCAGCCATTTAATTACGGTAACTTGCTGTGCAACATACATGCAAGGTTCCCCGAGGCAACAAATCTTTTAAATAATACAATAACCTTAACTCTCACAGAAAGCAAAATAGAAGAGAGACTATCCGACATTCCCTTTCCAACAACACCGTGATTGCAATAGATGACTTACATGGGATGAAGGGCTGAACTTCTTCCCCATGTTCAGTTGTTCTCAGGAGCAAACAATAACTCCCTTGAAACAGATACTCATTTAGTCATTCCATATCATAATTCCACCTCTGAAGAGGTAACAATTTTACTTGACTTTGTTTTCTCTTTTTGCAGGACACAGCAGAAGTTTCCAGATATCACCCACAGAAAGAAGATTTTGAGAAAGAACTGCTGAAATTCTTCATCTATACTGAAGCTGCCTGCAATAGACCTGAGGTGACAAAAATCCTCCTTTATTCCTGCATTCCCCAAATAACACATAGTGTTCTTAACTCTGTGTTCCCAATGATTAAATCTCAGGTTACTAAGTAATATTCATATAAATCTATAAGCACTTTATGTTGCAAAGTAATCATCTCTATAAAACTTTTTTTGATGGAGCTCTGCATGAACTCTACCACCTTGTTTGACATTACTGCCCAACAATGACAATGTAGATGCAAACCAGACACGGAACAGTAATACATTCACTGAGCCTTTTTAAAAAACGTTTTCAAGTCAGTTAAAAACAACAAAACCAAACAAACCAAAACAACAACCAAACACCAGAATGAGAAGGGAAGGTCTGCAAATCAAAGTCTGTTTTAACTTACGCAGGTAAGAGTAAGGAAAAACTTGTCAATATTGGATATACAATACTGCTACATGGAGGAGGAAAATCAAGTTCCTTGAAAAGCTCCTGCATTTGGAGGCATTTTTGCAAGCCAAAACTGCTTGTCTCCCTCTTCAATTCTCACTACATGATTTAATAATTTCACTGACACAAGTCTGGAGAATTTACAGGAGAGTCAAAACAATCACAACTAAGAAACTGCTAGTCCATAAAAAAGGAATGCTTATTTTCCTCGCAAGTAGATTCTTACAGAAGTCTGAAATAATACTGGAGGAGATGCACAGTTAGGCCACTTGTTACAACTGTGTCTGTCTCAGTAATCTGTGGCTGTCTCAGTACTTTGGTACCACAGATCACAACAGCTTTCCTGCCAGTACACAACATATGAGACATTCTTTGCTACGGGGTTGTAAGCTAAACATGAATAAAAGAATGCAAAACACCCCAGGGTGGAGCTGTCACAACTGACCCATTTTTGGTTTAACTGTATTGACAATGTCAATTTAAAATAAAACTAATACCACCCAATGGGTAATCACACTGACCCTTACTTTGCTTCAGGAAAAAGCTACTAAAAGCTATTCAGTGTCTCCTGAAATAGGAAGAAATTTCACTGCAAGCATTAAGTCCCAAGTCAATAACCTAGATCTGGATATGCAATGAAATGATTCCATTTGAATTAACTGCCTGTATAAGAAACATAATACTCCATTCATTCCATTCACATTTCACTTGATGCTACTGAATATTGAAATATTAAATAATTTTTTTTTTGCCAACAGCATTGGAATTTGGGATTTCTTTTCCTTACGATACACACTTCTTTGTACATTGTATGCCTGCAACTCAAGGCTTTATCCTTTTTATCTGACTTCTTTTTTCATAGGTAAACAGTGGCATTTAAAAACAGAAATGAATTCTCAAAACTCGCAAGTATGGGAAACAGTTGGAAAAAATAATGCATAAATCTATCCACCTATGCAGTAGCAGCTTCTGAAAACTGCTTTGAGAAAGCTGTTGGTGCAGAAGACATCTTCCCATAGATCTGAAAAAGCTTACTTCAGAGACAGCCAAGTTGAAAAACTTTCTATTTTACAGATAAATTTTAATGAAAAATTTTGATTCCCCTGTAAAATACCCCTTTTTAAGCTTCAGCAGATAGTTCTGAACTTCTCAGAGCATTTACCTTGCCAGCTCTTTAACAAATCGTTAACATAAACTGAAGCAGAATACACTGAATAATTATTTTCCAGAGTTCACCTTTATTAAAAACAAGGTTTTTGTTGTGAGAACAAATAATCTCTCACTTGTAGCTTGAAAGCCTAAGATAGGATCATTAGCTTCCAGGGTTGTTACTAGCTGCTTAGCAACCTGTCCAACTTGTCTTCCTTCCTTCCTGTTGTACAGAACTGTGGCCAGAGGAGTTGGCTGGCGATAGATGAAAACTCGTCGTAAGCACTCACAGAGAGCAGCGTAGGAATAATCTGGAGCACAAGCCATGAACTTCTTGTCTTGCTTTGATGCTTGGACGTAACCTGCATAGCCCAAAAAGAAGTAGAAAAGCTCAGTAATATATTAGTTTCACCAGCATTTTAACTGGCTAAGACAAAATCAAGCTTAGCTTAAAAAATAATAATGCAGTTAGAAACAAAAAAAGGAGAGAGAACTATGTTGTTATTTAATAAGCCAATAGGTTTTGGAGGTCTGCAGTGGCCAATTTAATACCAATACATCTTCCCAACAGGTGTTTCTAATGCATGTGTGTGTACAGCTAGATACTGCTCCCACATCTAGCTTCTCTCCGCCTCACAAGGTCTTCGATTTTCTCAGCAGAATCATAAATCATGGATACACAACGTGACCCAATATTACTAGCCTAAGCAGAATAACCCTCTTCTCTCCCCTCATCTCCCAGTTTATAATTACATTTACAGTTTAAGATTCCTGAGCCTACCTAATCTTGAACAGGCACTTGGAACTTCCTTCAACTTAGAACTGCGTGCTTTTCAACACAGTCACCTTTGTTAACGTTCACTAAGAAGAAAATCTTTCCTTGCCTCTGCCATTACAGAACTCAATTAGTAAACAGATGTATTTCAGACCAATTTCCTTTCACACTTTCATAAAGGGACTTGAGACACAGTCTTTGTAAAGCGGTCTACCTGATCACTTTAGATCAAGTAAGATATTCTTCCTGAAAGGTTATCTGCTTAACTTCCATTGAACAGTGCATGGCAATGGTTATCACTGAAAGACAGCATCTCTGAGAACAGCACGCATGCCAAAGCTTACTTTTTTTTGGCTCTCCCTCTTCACTTACTATCAGAAGGTAAAGGTGAAAGTACTTGTACTGGAGCTGGCTGGGATGCGGCTAACTTTCTTCACTGCAGACCTCAAGATACTGTGTTTTGAATTTGTGACTAAAACCCAATTTTGATCCAACAGGATTTTTTGGCTGTTGCTGAGCAGTGCCTGCACATTGTCACCATTGCTGTTTTTGAAGCTCTGCCTGCCCCCCAGTAGTCTGGGGATGCATAAGAAGTTGGGAGGGAACACAACCAGGACAGCTGACCCAAAGAGCTCAACCCAAGAGTTTCTTGCTTTTGCACTTCCTGCTCTCTCTTGTGTCCCACTGTGGGTAGAGAGGGGAATAGGAAGAGCAAGCAGCTCTGTGGTGCTTAGGTGTCCACCTGGGCTAACCCACAACAGGACCATCACACTTCAACATGCATTTCATGTCTTGAGGTTATTATGGTTGTTCTTTTTGTTGTTGTTTGGTTTGGGTTTTTTTTGCTTGTTTTGTGGTTGGGTTGTTTGTTTTCTTTAATGTTAATCTGACTTCTAAATTTACAAATGCTTGCTACTGTCCTCAAAACACCATCTCTGTTCAAAGCCAACTTGACAGTTTTCACCACAAAACAACTAGTAAATATATAGCTAGACTATCAATTGACATGATTGCTGTAGTGGGAAATATTAGGACAGCCAGAAAAACTTTCCAAGTGTAAGGTTCGTTAATTTAACTCATACATTTAAACACTGGCAATAACAGTAAGAGCAGGATTTAAGGTAGGATTGCAGGTAAAAGAAGCTTCTGAGCCAGGGGACTTGTATTTAAATGGAATTTGCCAGAAAAAAAAATGGTAAGCTCTCGATTTATGTTCATTAATAATACTTAAAATATTAATTTTTCACTCATCATCTTTGTATAGCTTGTTAAAGCTAATTCCAAAGGTTCAAGCAGAAGGAGGAGGAAAAAGGGCTACTACCATTGCTTTGGTCAATATAGTGATTATGGTAGGTTTTCAAAAACTATCACTCACCTTCTAAGCTAGAAAATACTAATTTTTACTAATAGCTCTTTCAAACTACTTCTGAAATTGGCTGCAAAGAAACAAGCTGATGACCTACATCACCTCTGGCACTTAAAAGGTGAACTAGATTAGTACAGAAGTGTAAACTTCTATATAATACTGTAAAATGATAATACAATAAGGAGAAAAAGGTAGAGGGCAATGTTGTTTTTTGCCACCTTAGTTACAAAAAGCTCGAAGATACCATAATTTCCTTCCTGTCATTTTCAAAACAGTAGAAACACATTCTTAAAACAGTAAGATGGAGTCAGCCCAGAAACCTGAAACTAATAGTAACTGGAAAAAAAAAAATAAATCTTAATCCTTGTGATCGCTTTTTTCCCCCACCATAATGAAACCTGAAATGAGTAAACAAAGAACAAATTGTGAAATTACTCTGTCATTAGAGGATTTGTTAAGGTGCTTACAGTTTAATTTGATCTTAAGTTAAAATAAACAGTTAAAATCAATTATGTGTTATGGCAACCTCTGTGAGCTCTATAAAACAGCCAGTAACTTCCCTTTCATTTTGGACCCAGACTGAGTGTGGTGTGGTCAAACAAATGTATCTAGGGAAGGGAAGGAATAAATTGTCACACTCATTGCATTATTGAAGGGATAGGTATAGGGAACACTTAGAGAACATGAAGACTGTAAATGCCACAGCAGAAGTAAATTCTGGATCAGATTAATTTTCATGAAAACTGATTTATCTGTTTCTTACTCAATAGGTACAATACTGGTCTACATGGAGCATTCTATTTGATCAATTCGTACTTTTGCATCTGTATTTTGCAAAGTACTTTCTGCTTCTGACCTTTAGGATTCTGCCTCTAACAGTGGGTGAAAACAAATTCTTAGTCCTGAGTGCAAGAATACATCAGTAATTCTTCACAATCACATTTTCTGCTTTTCTGGCAGTCTGTAATTTCAGAAGATGCTAGGGGCTTCTTGAGCCACAGCTAGTACAGTTATACTCTTGACTGATCTTTCCTGTCACAATGACTTTTTTTTTTTTTTTTACTTTGCAGTACCATGCTTGCATCCTGTATATGGTCTGAAAAGGCTTATTTTCCTCCCAAGGCATAAACATTTTATTTCTTATGTTCTAGTATTTTAAAATTAAGTTACTATGCTACTATCAACAGAATTATATTACCCTTCATTCAAATGTAAGTGAAATATCAACAGATGCCATACTAGGAGTACTGAGGCAGAAAAGTTTCAGATACAGGAGTGTGACACAGAGGTTTACTTCCTACCTAAAGCATTAAAAGTTGCAATGTGCTCCCACATGTTCTCTGGTTGGTCAGAGTGGGGCTGCCAGAGAAGAGCATCAACATCATGCCTCAGGCAGAAGCATGGCATTTCTTTAGGATCCGCAACAACTGAGAAAAGATACTGGTTGCTTCCAAGATTAATCTGAAACAAAACAAAGAAACACAAAACACTGACTAAAAGGATAAACAGCAGATTCTTTCCCACATACTGCCCAAGTAAGATGATCAGCAGCTTCATGTCTGCTACTTGACAAAATGTTTGAATACATTATGTGCATCCCACTGATCAACAGCTCAATACACTACAGGTAGCTAATATATTTCAAGCAGACACAATTAAGTTTCTTGGGATATTATTTAGGGAAACATTATGTCCACTACATAAACAAATGAGAATGTGTTCTGTGTAGAAATGGCTTCCTAGGATAGAGGATCTTGACTTCTACTGTTAGGAAAATATTCAAAGTAATCATGCCTGGTTTTCAGCAGTGCCACCAGGGAAAGAAATGCAGTAGTTTAAGCTAAGTTACTCAGAACTTTATTCAGACTGGTCTTGAAAACCTCAAGGATAGAGGCTGCACAATCTTACGAGACAACCCGATCCATCCTACAATTATAGTGTAAAAGCTTTTCCTTCTATCCAGTTTGAACCTCTTGTTCCTACTTCTGCTTGCTGCCTTTTGTCTTCTTACTCTGCATCACTGGACAGATAAAATCCATTTGAAGAGAGTTGCTTTAAAATGTCCCCCTACCAATTACAGATTTTATTTTATATGTTACCTATCACACTGTATCCACAAAACACACGACTTACTTAGCAGAGCATGCTAGCCTTTTATTTCTCAAGCAGCACAGATTCATGTGCAGGCATATATACACGTATATATACATACACACACACACAGGGAAATATACATATTTATCCATACTGCCAAAAGAAAAAAATACATATTTATAGTTTTTAAGGAAAAGAACAAACCAAGATCTGTAAGACACCAACGTCAGACTTCTTCCAGAGCTTTTCAGAGAAAACAGGAAATTCTGAGCCAATTCAAAATCTTATCCCTTAACTAACATATTTTCTGGACAAGACATTATCCTACACTTTGTGTGACACAAAGTAGTGATGAGCTGTAACACCAATGTTCATTACAAGCTTAGTAGAGACATCTTGAAAAAATCCCCCAACAACCTCAAGATGACAACTTAACCTGTGATGATTTCATAGCACTATTTCCTGATTTAGCCAATGGACCAGATGATCAAGTCATAACTTGCTTACAACCCAGATTAAGCCTCATATTGAAACATTTTTCCTACAATCTGTTATTTCCAGTGATTGACAAAGAAGTATTGCAAAATGATCTGTACTCTACCTCCGTAGTGAAAAGGGTCAACTTTCTATCAGGCTAGCTGCAAAGTTATTGAAAAAAATATAAGCTAAGTAATCTATAACTATTTTATGCCACTGAAAATGACCCCTTCCTTTTAATTATTCTGACATAACTTTGCTTTTTCGAATGGTTCACTTGTGAAAGTAAATATATTTTTAAACCAGAATAAAGACAGCCTTGTTTTTCCATTAAAATGACAGTGAAGAACACATTGCTTCATAATTTCTGTTGCTACTTTGATTTTACATTATGGAAGGAAACTGCGGTTTCAAGAGTTTCACAGGTTTTGTTCCAATAACAGAATTCAACTTGCTTATCATTAAAAAATGTTTTAAAGTATTTCTGTAATAATTTGCAGCACTTACTACATGAGTGATTTTCAAGGTATCACCATCAAATCTGCACAAGCTTGCACTATCTTCAAGAAAAGCATCACATTCTTCTAATTCTTGAGCATTACAAGGTGGGTTTTCCTTCTCAGGGTTTGGATTCTGAAACAAAAAGACAACAATACACACTGAAAATCCAAGCTACTGAATACATATATAAAAATATCCTTTCATAACAAAAAAGATCAACAGAACATGAAGAATTATTTGCATATACTTAAAGATCAAGCTACTACGTACTTAAACCAAATGAATGGAACAATTTTTGTTATGAAGGACAGCATGAGTAGTAGGTAATACAAAAATCAATTTCAGTTCAAGGAAAGTCATATATGCCACTAAAACATAGACAATGAATTCCCTTCTGTAAGTAGCAAAAGTATACAATCCTGAAAACCTACACAGGTTTATTAAGTTTACATCAGTGTAAGCTTCTTTCAGCTTGCCACTGGAAATGCTATTAAAGAAGTCATGTTGTAGGTACCTCTAAATACATACCTCTTTTTCACTTTGCTAATAATTATTTAAAATTAATACCTTTTTATGCATATTTTTAATGCACTCAAACCAAGAAAGAAGCACATGTATTTTTTCACATCCCACAAGTTGAAGAAAGGAAAACCCATGACTTTTACTACTAATTAAAGGGTAAGAACACAACTACATAGAGAAACAGCCTACTTCTGCTAATGACATATTGGATAATTTTCGAAACAACCACGTTTTCAAAACAACTAGGTTACCTTTGTGATCTATTTCAAGAACTAATTTCTTGATAACAGAAAGGGACCTTTATTTAACAGAAGGCAAAAATATACACTTCCTCATCAAGTATGAGTTCATGTTGCTTCTTGTCCAGGAAATAAGACCCCATCTAGACAACTAATATAAGCTGAAATCTGAAGCCTAACAGAATGTGTATGGGAAGATCAGAGATGGCACTGACTCAATTCATCTGACAGGGAGTTCTTGAGTTCCTATGCTCATTTCTTCCTCCACTTCAGCTGATTATTAACTTTTTATTTTAGTTCAGTTCACAAAGTGAGGGAGATCACCACAATTTTTTTTAATTGCTAAACAATTTAAATCCAAAGAAAACAAAGATGAAGATAATAAAGAAATGTCTTTAAATGGCAGAAACCAGAAAAAATTAAATGTCATATACAGCAGGCTAACACACAAGACTTAAAACAGGGAATCTGTCTCTTTGGAGGCTAGATTTCAGGGGTCAGCTCTCCTCTATCAACATTCTTGATGGCCCCTGGTTTCCTGTTTCACTGGGTAGCTTTTTAAAAAACCTTCCCAGGTAAATATCATTACCACAAGCAATTTGAGGTCCAAAAAGAATCTATGCTTTTATTATACGTGCGTAGCTAAAGTTGCAGAAAATATACAACATTTATGTAAATGAACCTATGACTATTTTTTTTTTACATGATCATTATTGCAAACAAGCTGAAAAGTTGTGACAAAAAAATAATTACCATCACTTTAAGCTCAGTATGAGTTACAAAGAAAACAAATGTGAAGTTCCCAGTTAAGTCTCTGGTCTAAAGACGTACTACAGTAGTATCTTACCCATAAATAGTGAGGGAGACAGAGAAATCAATTTAGAGCACTCAACAGAATTTATTTTAATAACACTTTTCAGCCTTATTAAAAAAAAGTAATAATCCAGAAGCAATATATCAAGGCCCACAGGGAGTCACACTTCACAAGTTTTAGATGAGATGCCATTTTCTATTTAAACCAAAAGTGAAAGTATCAAGCAAGCAGCAGTTAAAAATTACATTTTAATTTAAATCTCCCTGTATAACAATAATGCCAGAAAGTTCATGAATCATACTTCTGCCTTCATAAAGTTTTCCTTTCAAAAATGTCATCTGCCTTCACAGCCTGTAAGTCAACTACAGTATCCCTAGGAAGACAGTATAAAAGTGTTGCTAACCTATTGATAAACAAGAAACAGACATCCTTCAAAATCACTTAAATCAACCTTAAAAAAAGCTGCCACACTGTAAGTGATGGGAACAAAATTTATTTTCAATACTAAATCAATTCTCTCGTTTTGGTGCACAGACACTATCACGGAAGCTAAATTCAGTCCCCCATGAGCATACTGCTGTTCAAAGTATATTCACAACTCAAGTGCCATTACATTAACAACTTCAGTTAAAAATGAATGCAGTTAGGATTCTGAACAGTAACTGAACCAATAAGCTATGTTAATGAAGTGCAAATAACGATATCAAAAGACAACATGCAAATGTACAAGAATTACAAGTGTTTTATTTTCAACTCCTTACCATTACTTCAGAGGTAAGATGCATCAGGCTTTCAGATATTTCAGAGCATTGTGAAGAGTCCATAATAAATTCCCCTCTTGTGTCACCAACTATTAGCTCTGGCCACCGGGGTCCCTCATTTTTCTTAATTAGAGAAATTTCCAAACTAAAATGCAAATAGAAGACAAAGAGTACTAATGAAAACACTGCATCCAGTTCTCAGACTAATAATCAAAAAGCTCTAAATACAGATTTGAGCACTCCAAACTGAGTTAATAATGAAAATCATATAACAAAATCATTAGTATTCACTTTATAAAACAAACTATTCTAATGGAAAATATTCTAAAGGAAAACAGACCAAGGACACATGATTTCTAAAAGCCTAAGAATAAAGACACTGTATTCATGCAAGTGTCCCTAAGAGTTTTTGATGTAGATGTAGTTTTCCCTGAAGCAGTCTTATTAAAATATTTTAAATATTACAAGGAGATGTCCTGTAAAGAAATCTGTTCAAAGAGTGACAGTTTATTTGAAACCCAAGTACTACTTAACAGGGCTACTTAAGTATGAACCACCTTCATAAAACATCTAGGACAAAACCACTAGTATTTTATAGGCATCAAATACTACAATAATTTATTATCTACACTGCGTATCTAAAATCATGTCTCAGAAGATACAATTTATGTAACCTGCAAAACAAGCCAACAACAAACTTAGGAGAACCTGGTATGAATGTTAGGAATAACTAACTAAACAAACAGAAAACAAGAGACAGAGCCCAATGCATCAATACAGCAATTCCATTTAATTACTGCATCAGACCAACAGATGGATATAACAATAGAATGTTAGTTTTATTATATTCACTTCTAGATATACTCATAGGGCCTACAATGACAGTCTGTCACCTGACAGAAAAGGGAAACCTTCTAAGTTATTAATTACTACATTGCAGCAATAACTATTCAGTGAATGCTGAATCAAGTTTCTGAGGCAGTTGCACTGGTATTAGAAGCAGCATACTTCTACAGAAGATACCTGGAGGAAGTTTTATTCTTTTAATCAACAGATTTAAAGTGGTACTGCAGTACCAACATTAAGAATCAAATGCAATTTATTACATTGAAATGTGTATTTACTGTTTTCCATTAAAACAGAAGCCTGATATTCATGCATCGCTCACTTGACTAAGTAATAAAAAAAGAGAATTACTCAGCTGAGTTATTTTTCACTATGATACCTAATACTCAAGAACTGAAAAGTCATATTTTAGTATACAGTATTAGTATAAGCTATATACTAATATTAATCCCTCTAATTCTTTCGGACATTTGCTATCAATAGGAAGACTAAACCCCATATACAACACCTTTTGTTCTCTCTAATTATCCATGTGCAGCTTTCGTGGTCCACAGATGAATACAGTTTTCCTTCCATCAGGGGAGGCTGATCTTTCAGTATAACACATATGTTATCTGGGGAAAAGCGTACTTTTATGTCATCCTTACTGATGTCTTCAGGAATGTGCACTGTTATTGTAACATCATCTTCAGTCTGCTGCCAGTAATAGAGAGGGTCTGCAATTGGAAAGATGCAGAATAATACAAACTAGATTACAAATGCTGTCCTGGATTCCAGTGTGCAATACTAGAAGATACAAAATAGAAGTTTGTGAAGAGTGGAAATTAACTTTTACTCTGAACAACTGTCCTGGGTTCCGCTGTAGCAGTCATTTTTCTCCTTCTCAGTAGCTCGTGCAGTGCTGTGTTTTTGACTTTCAGCCTGGGAACAGCGCTGATAACACCGATTTTTTTAGCTGCTGCTCAGTAATGTTTATTCTGACCAAGGACCTTCTGAGTCTCATGCTCTGCCAGGGAGGAGGGGAAACCGGGAGGAAGCAGAGACAGGACACCTGACCCAAACTAACCAAAGAGGTATTCCATACCACAGCACATCATGCTCACTTTATAAACTGGGAGCAGTTACCCAGAAGGGTTAGATCACCGCTCAGGTTGGGCTGGGTATCGGTCGGTGAGTGGTGAGCAGTTGTATTCTCTTCCCTTGTCAGTTTGCTTATTATTATTATTATTGGTGGCAGCAGCAGTGGTTTGTGTTATACCTTAGTTACTGGACTGTTCTTATCTCTACCCATGGGAGTTACATTCTTTTGATTCTCCTCCCCGTCCCTCTGGGAGAGGGGGAAGGAAAGGGGGGGGAGTGAGAGAGCGGCTGCATGGCTGACTGAATTTAAACCATGACAACAACTTACATAAAATATATTCTTATTATAAAATGGAGAAACAGTTTTTAGCAATCGAGTTAATTTCTGTCCCTTTTCAGGAGAGCATTTTATACTCATGTCTATACTCAAACATGCTGACATGCTATATAATAAGCTATTACTCTAATTTTATTGTAGCATTACAAAATTGATAATCAAAATGTACTCGAAATACATTGAAACATTAATGATTAATAATTTGAAGAGATACGAGGTGCAGGGGTACTGACAAGCTACCGCATACTCAGAAGTATATGCCATTCAAAAATGTGAACATTTTTTCTTACCTATTTTGCCAGAAGCTACACTGACTATTCAACAGAAATAACTTTAGAAAACCAAATGGTCTTCATCTGCCTCAGCTGATGAAATAAAGCTGCCTGCCCAAGAGGTAACAACTGACTTCTGCTCCTGAGCATAGAATCCGTCTGATGTCTATCTTGATAATTAAACTGCTACAAGAAGAGGACTTTTAAGAGAAACATTTATACAATAGGAAAGCGATGACAGCATTAACTGGGTAATGCACAGTTGGTCACAGAAAACACAAGATGCATTCATTTTCTAAGAAGCAATCTTGTACATGTTACCTTCCTATTTAGAAGAAAATTAAAGTATGGATAGACCCTTTAGATGCTCTTAAGTTACCACAAGACAAGATTTCACTGATCAGCATCAGCAACTCTGACCTTGGAAGGATTCTTACACTGCTGCCCCTTACCACAAATTTCATGTTTGCAATGGATCAGCCACACTTCCTAGAAACAATTAGTATCTGAGATAAGACAACCTTCAAAATTCTAAACTTTGACACAGATTACATAAAATACTAAAAGTTTTGATTTATGAGACAACTGAATTGCACCTAAAAAGTAGCTCAGACTTCTCACCTCTCTTAAATAGGTATTAAAACTTTCCCCTGAACTAGGAGTTCAGGTTTCAGTACTTTCTGTACCATTAGATTTCTGTGCCACAAGAAATTTTCTACAGGTACTGCTGCAAGCAGTATTCCATATTACAGGTATCTGGGCTTTAGCAACACTGTATGTGCGCAGCACAGCTCATTTCACGCATGTGTAAGAGCCATACAGAGCTCTTTACTGTGTTTCTTTAATCACACCTACCACACAACTCAAGCCCTTAAAATCCTTAAAACACTGAACTAACTAATTCAGGTGACAACTGCAGAGACACTGCATTATGGTCCTCAGTGCACTGAAGAACTCCTTTGCCTCAAGATTTATACCTACAGACTATTCCTATTACATGTACAATGTCACAGTTGTCACACCGTGCAACATTTATACATTCCAGAAAATAGATCTTTTTATATTGTTTCCAAACAGATTTTTGCACCATGGACAAAGATTGTGCCAGTATCACTCACTTAGGATTGGCTCATTAACTAATAATGCCTCATATTCAGAAGCAAAATCAAATCTGAAATGACAGAGCTACATAAATATATATATTACAGAGCTCAGTGATAATTATGATAAACCAACTTTATTAATAAGGTTTTATTTCATTTTGCTTTGATCTTAAAGGAAAAAAAGCATGGATAATTTTTGTTGAAGTTTATTATTTTTTCCTGAACTGCTTTTTCACTGGAGAAATGAATCTTTTACAGGATTCTCATTCTTTAAAAAAGTTTGAGTTTTTCTTTTGTTTTGTTTCAGGTTTTCTGTTTGTTTGCTTAGCTTTTGGTTTTGTTGTTTTTTTTTTTAGGGGGGAAGGGAATCTAACCCAAGAGACAGAGCAGCCTATCACAATCTGCCAGGTAAGTCTTACCTTTCTTTTCCTTTGTTGCTTCTGCATCATCATTTTCTTCTGATTTGTTGTCTTCACCTTGCATAAATTTGAATGGTTTGTAGGAAACAATCATTAAACCATCCCCACTTGGCTCTATTGCTGCATAATGGGGGACTGATTTTCCTTGCAAAACTCTCCTTTTCAAGATTTCATATCTGTGATCACCTATAGAATAAATTAAAAAAATATCCTACTGGTAATATTTTTCTAGATGGCAAATTATTATACAAGAATCTCATTACACTGAAATATACCAACCAAACCTACCAATTAATTCACAGTACTGTAGTTTAAAAAGAAATTTCTCTTCTGTTTTCCAATGAGTTTGTTAAATATGTAGACCCTAAAATTAATCTAACTAATCTAAAAGAACAGAACATTGCCCCTTTTTCTTATGAGGTCTTTGTTAATCACAGCTAAAACCAGCAATTAACAAAACCACCCACAGCCTCTGCACAAACAAATTTTCCAAATACTCGTTTTGTTCCATTCTTCACTGTGAGGCCCTGACACAGGTTACCCAGAGAGGCTGTGGCTGCCTCATCCCTGGTAGTGTTCAAGGCCAGGCTGGACAAGGCCTTGAGCAACCTGCTCTGCTGGAAGGTGTCCCCACTTGTAGCAGGGTGTTGGAATTAGATGAGCTTTAAGGCCCCTTCCAACCCAAACCATTCGGTGATAATTTCTGAGCTGTTAGAACCGGAACAGCAGTGATACGCTAGTGATAACACTTTATTCATAATGGAAAACGCCCATGCCCATCTTTTTCAACTTTAGCAAAACACTGCCCTTTAAAAGGTCCCAGATATTAGCTACTGGCATCAAGGACCATGCCATTCCCTACTGTGCACCAAAGCTCATGAGTACTGATGACTCAAAACATCATGAAGAGGGCAGGTTCCAGCACAATGTTTGTTCTTTTTCCATTAGAATCCTACTACCCACAGAGTCCTCAGTAATTGATCAACTTCTGAATAATAACCAGATGGCACTAATGGATTTTTAGCAAAAAACAACTTCATTAAATTCTCACAAGTGATAAAATTATCCCTAGGAATTATTTAGTTTTTCATGTTTATGCTTCATCTCTTCATTAAAAAAAAAATATCACTGCACTTGTAAATACAATTTTACTTGAACTTGTAACTCACTAGGACAAGAACAGATTACGATGATAGAAATCATCTATGACACCAGCACTCAAAAGTATGTTCCTGTTTGACCTCAATGTTAAGCTTAAAAGAAACACGGAAGTCGTAGAATACAGATAATAATGGAAAAGCCAGATGTAACTTATGTCTTCTCAGCTGGTTATCTTGTTTACTAAGCAAGCAGGGTGGAGAGTAACAACCAAACTATAACATAATTCTGGTACTTAATGGTGCTAGGGCCCCCCTCCTTCTCCTAAGATGTTAGGGCACGGCAGGCGTATTAATTAAAGAGATTCAACCATCCAATTAGTTAGAGATCTATACAACCAGGAGACTCCAAGCAACAGAGTAACCTGCTTTAAAAGATTAACATATTACTTTGTCTTAGATATATGACGAAAGAGAACATGTCTTTGCTGTAGTGGGAAGTTAGCCACTCATTATACGAGCTGTTATTTGACCGAATTTAACTGTGTACTGAAACACGTCAAAATTGTTTGTGTCTCTTGCAGCACATGCTCACTTGTTAAAAGGCATCACAACCTCTCAACTTGACATTGTGTGACCAAACCTCTTGTGGAGCATTTTCAAACAACCTCCAACACTTCCAATTTTTTTTAAGTAAGTCTTTGTCACCTTTTGGGTAAGTTCACAGTAAATGATTTTTCCTGTAAAGAAGGTCAGAAGGAAGCTAAGCATTTAGCTTTTTGTTTTTTCTTAGACTTCTAAGACAAAAACTAAAAGCATGATTTATTATTTTTAAAAACATTAGTCGCCAGTAATATAAATGTAAAAGACTTACCCTCTTTGCTTATCTCTGCAATTGTAACCCATTCCAAGGTAATATGAAATCCACTTCCTTTTGTGTCCAATTCATCTTTTTCTACCCTAAGCAGCAGCACAGCTACTGAATGAGTATCAGATTTTACAAATGAAACACTGTGTGTGATAGTAAATGGATTTCCTAGTTCTTCATTAAACACAATCTAGAAGACAAAAGTGTAGTATAAAGTCAGTTAGTTAAAACTGGAAGTCTTGCTCTTTCTCAGAAAGCAGTGAAAGGCTCCAATGAACGTCAAACCAGTTAAACCTTGCTTCCCACAAACCACACTGGCAGAGAAATTATTACTGCTTATATTATAATATCATTAGATGGGCCATTAAACAAAGCATAAAGAAAACACCTACATTATGGCTGTTTACTACAATAAGTAGAGATACAACTGACAAACAGAACAGGATCCATAAACACAGCATATCAACCGGGGGAAACAGTCTCACATGAAAGATGTAGGCATGTCACCAAGGCCTTCACCCCTTCTCTAGGCACCCCAACATCCTGAAAATCTCTGTAGAACTTGACATGTGCAAACAAGAAGATAAAAAGGTCCAGTGCATTGGCTGCCAGTGTTTAACCATCAACCACTACTGAGGGGACAAGGGCTCTCTTTATTTAGCTACTATCTTTACAAATAGATTCAGTTTTCCTTCTCTATAAAGTTGAAAGGGAGTAAGAAACAAAAACCTATAATGAAATGAAGGAGTATAATATTCATGCACAGAAGAAGGTAGGGTTGTAAGTTTTTAATTTTTTATGTATACCATTTTAAAAAGTCCACCCAGTATTTGGATGGGACTAGGTGGGCAGAGTACAGAAATATGTCATATTGAAAGGTTAATAAACACCACTGTAAACATTAAAAAAATAATCACAGAAGAGGACTGCACATCTTGTAGTTTGAGAGATTCAGCAATTGGTATCTCCAGCTAGAAGTTTTAATTCTAGAAACGATGTATTTCAGCCTTTCTCAAAACCAGTACTTATTCATCAAAACCCCCAAGAACATAAAAATGAAATGAATCCAGGCAGCAAAGAAGAAGAAACAAAATATTGGCACATGAAACAAAAGAAAAAAATGACAAGGAATCAACCTAGTTGATTCTATGATTCTCTGAATTCAAACTGCAGTGGCTGAACAATTATAGGCTCAATCCAGCTGCTGTTACTGAAACCAGGTAAGGTCTGAGGATTTATGGGGTTGGGATGCTAACATCACTCTAAACCACTGGGTGCTATACGTACTCAAAAAGTTAATTTCAAGGCTGACAGAACCTCAGCATATGAATCTCATGTTTTTTTTAGCACTGGTAAGTCCAATGCCACTTATGTATGCACCAGCATTCTCATAGAACAGTATAAAAAACAGCTGGTATTTATTACCAACCATATACAGAACAGGATGACGAATTTTCTAGTTACTCAACTCTCAAAAGGTGTAGGAGAAGGAGCTAATCCATCATGCTGAAATCTTCCACTTCAGGACATATATCTGAGTTCCTGCCAGTATTAAAACCTCCTTGACTATTTCAGAAGCTGCCCTCTAACAGAGAAAATAGATGTGAAATGTGCCAGATTTATACCACATTCATCTTTCATGAATAAATAGGAACTAACCACAGACCAAGACAGTCACAGTAGCTCAGACAGAAATGTAACTTAAATTACATTTGCTGTGTTCAGGCAGAATAACCAATACCACTATCAGTGTAGGAAGATCACAAAATCACTTCAAGACCCTTTCAAATAATTAATTATGTAATGAATTTAATCATAAGAAATCAGATGCAATCTTAACAACTTGAAAAACAATTTTAAGTGAAAATATTCAGTACCAATAATCTTCCAGAGCTAAGTGCATAAACCAGAAATCTCCTAACTTAAAAATGAACATGGCTTTTAGCTTGGTTGATAATAATTTCAGCCTTTAAAAATATTGTATATTATTCCACAGGTCAGTTGAAATAGCAAACAATAAAAAATAGGGGGGGTAGAATCCTAAACAGGCATATAAACGGGTAAGGGAAAGAGGAAACAGCGTTTAGAAAAAGTTCCAACTAGACAAGCACTTAGCCACCTATGCAGAGACACTTTTAGTTAGATTTTTCATTCAGTCAAAACGTTCCCTTTCCAACACTTGCATTTTAGCTACTTTGTGCATAAAAAACTCATTCTGTCATTATTCACTGAACACAATCCTGTATCAGTGATAAAGTTATGATTTAAAGCTTAATTCTTCACATTACATACATACAATTCTCATCAGAAATGCAAGAGTAAGAATGATTTGGTAGATGTACGATTCTTAAATATGTTATTGCAAGACTTACCTCCCACTTTTCAGATGTACTGTTTCCACGCTTGCCTGATTTAATTAAATACAGTCTTCCTGTACCATCAGAAAGGGTAACCCATGTGGAAGATGAGAAGTGTATTGAGGCACAAAGGCGATTATCATAAGCTGTCAAATCTGTAGGCAGCCGGAAAACTTCTCTTGGTTTTTGTAGAGCAGTGTCCTGTAAGGGAACAGTCACCTGCTAAGATTTTATGAAGCATTTATCAATTTCAGTAACTGTTACAGTCAAATTAACAAATCTCAGTAACAACTCACCAGTTTCTTTGTGCAGTTGAGTATATTTGGAAAAACGGGGTAGCAAGCATCATTCCCATGTATGTGGGAAAAGTGGTGCGATTTCATTATTGATTTCTATTTACTGAAAATACAAGTGTTCCATAGCTGATACTTCAGCATTCATTTTTTTTCTTTCCATTTTACAGCACTAGTTACTTAAGAAGGATTTTCACTACTTTTCCCCTAGCATTACATATAATCACCTACCTCAAATAATTCTAGTCCCAGTAAAAATGTGGAGACTTTAAAAGAAATAACAGCCACAGAACTGTATTCAAACTAGTTCATAAAAATTCACTTCTGAATTAAAAAGAATTTTAGCCTATTCTGTTATATATAATATCAGCAGAATATCAAGCTGATATATCATTTCTCAGCTTTCCTAGAGCAGCCATTTTATTAATTCATTTTATTAACTGTGATTAGCTAACAAAGCTGTAATAACTCCTATCATATTTGCAAATAATTTTTCCATCACATTATGATTATCCTATGGAGTTAAATACAGTCAGCAGCCAGTCACAAGGGGTATTCTCCAGGGGGGCAGTACTGGGGACAGATCTGTTTAATATCTTTATTGATGATCTGGAAGAGGGGATCAAGTGCACTCTCATTAAGTTTGCAAACAACACCAAGTTGGGTGGAAGTGTTGATCTGCTGTAGGGCAGGAAGGCTCTGGAGATGGATCTGGTCAGGCTGGATCAATGGACTACGGCCAATGGTATGAGGTTCAACAATGCTCAGGGCCAGGTTCTGCACTGCGGTCACAACAATCCCATGCAATGCTACAGCCCTGGGGAAGAGTGGCTGCAAAGCTGTTTGGCACAAAAGGACCTGGGGGTGCTGACTGACAAAGCGAAACATGAGCCAGCTTGTGCCCAGGTGGCCAAGAAGGCCAACAGCATCCTGGCTTGTATCAGAAACAGCAGGGCCAGGGAAGCGATCACCCCCCTGTACTCAGCACTGGTGGGGCCACACCTGGAATACTGTGTTAAGTTTTGGGCCCCTCAATACAAGAGAGACATTGAGGTGCCAGAGCACATCCAAAGAAGGGCAATGAAGCTGGTGAAGGGTCTGGAGTAGAAGTCTAAAGGGGGAGCAACTGAGGGAACTGGGGTTGTTTAGCCTGGAGAAAAGGAGGTTCAGGGGAGACCTTCTCACTCTCTATGCGTAAGGAGATTGTAGCAAGGTGGGTGTCAGTCTTTTCACCCAAGTAACAAGCAATAGTACAAGAGGAAATGGCCTCAAGTTGCACTGGGGGAGTTTTAGATTAGATGTTAGGAAAAATTTCTTCACCAAAAAGGTTACTGAGCATTGGAACAGGCTGCCAAGGAAGTGGTGGAGTCATCATCCTTGGGGATATTTAAAAGACGTGTAGATGTGGTGCTTCGGGACATGGTTTAGTGGTGGACTTGGCAGTGCTGGGATAACAGCTGGACTCAACTTTAAAGGTCTTTTCCAACCTAAAAAATCCTGTGATTCTACTATGCATCAAGATAAATATATCATGCTCTATCAGTGGCACACTGCAATCTTATTTTTTAAGCTAAACTGCAAGCATGGATTGTTTTTGAGCATGAAGAGAGAGACTACAGCAAACATGACAAAAAATAATATATAACACTGATTTTCTTCTTTTCATAAAGGGAAAAAAGCCCCCAACAAAACATAAAGATAAATCCAGTATTTCCTGCAGTATAAACTTTACACAAATCAGGCTGATTGCATAATAGTGCAAAATTACTAATGTCATCTATATCACCAGTTCTCAGAAGTCCTGCTTTAGTTCTATGTTGCCTTCTTCATTGCCTGCTAATTCTAGCAGAAGAAACTGCTTTTGTGCTGTAAAATGGATTTCCAACTGTTGTCATTAAGTACAAAGGCATGTCTTCCAGGACATATTTTAGGGATTATACTTTATCTTCTGCCTTCACTCTCACATCCCTTCTTTGTCGCTTAAGGCTTTGTAACTCTCTGCTATTTGGCTTGCAGAATGCCAGCAATGCCACTGCCTGCAAAGGACTACAATTTACCTGCCTTTTGTGAGTTAAAGTAATCTCTGAATGTCCAAAAGGTTTGTTAGGAAAAAAACCCCGAACAAATATTTATGATTCATGAAGAACTCGGCACTGCAGTTTAAAAAATGGTCAGGACATGCTTTATCAGCAATTCAGCTTGATTTACCTATAAAGTAGATCAGGCTGCAGTATTAAGAGTACAAACAAAATATTCTTAAAGAAAAACACAAGATGCAGACTGCAGATTCAGCAACATCAGTCACATCTCTATAATCTTTCAAAAAGCTGAAATAGAACTTAATTGCTTGAAGTTTTTCAACTGAACTAAGCAGCTGCCAAATAAAATGGGCTCACAGTCTGTCATGAGAGGGGTCCGCCACAGATTCATTCCAAGCCCCATCCTGTTCAACATCCTCATAAATTACCTGGATGAAGAAATTGAAAGCACCCTCACCATATTTGCTGATGACAGCAAACTAGGTGATGGGGTGGACAGATATGTCTTGCACAGAGACACAGATAGCCCGGAAGAGTGGAGTAGCAAGAACATTGTGAAGATAGAGAAAGGCAAGGTGCTGCACCTAGTACAGAATAACTAAAGAGCCGAGAGCCAGCCAGGATCTGTGTGGCTGCGGAGCAGCCTTGCTAAAAGGGACTGGAGTGTACTGGTGGACAGCAAGCTGAACATGAGCAAGCAGTGCACTGGTGCAGCAACATGGGCAAAGTTGCTAAGCCACTGTCCAACATATTTGAAAGATCATGGCAGTCAGGTGAAGTTCCCAACAACTGGAAAAGGGAAATATAACCCCCATTTTAAAGAAGGGAAAAATGGATGACCCAGGAAATTACAAACGAGTCAGTCTCACCTCTGTGCCTGGGAAAATCCTGGAGCACATTCTCATGAAAGGCATGCTAAAGCATACGTAAAACAACAAGGTGCTTGGTGACAGCCAGCATGGCTTCACTAAGGGGAAATCCTGCCTGACCAATTTGGTGGCCTTCTATGATGGGGCTACAGAACTGATGGACAGGGGTAGAGCAGTTGATGTCATCTACCTGGATTTGTGCAAAGCGTTCAACACTGTCCCACACGACATCCTTGTCTCTAAATAGGAGAGACATCAATTTGATGGATGGACCACTCGGTGGATAAAGAACTGGCTGGATGGCCGCATGCAAAGAGTTGTGGTCAATGGCTCAATGTCCGGCTGGAGACCAGTAACGAATGGTGTCCCTCAGGGATCCACACTGGGACCGGTCTTGTTCAACATCTTTGTTGCCGACATGGACAGTGGGATTGAGTGCACCCTCAGTGAGTTTGCCGATGCCACAAGCTGTGTGGTTCAGTTGATATGCTGGAGGGAAGGAATGCCATCCAGAAGGACCCTGACACACTTGTGAGGTGGGCTGATGCCAACCTCATGATGTTTGCTACCATGCCAAGTGCAAGGTCCTACACCTGGGTGGGAGCAATCCCAGGCACAGCTACAGGTTGGGCAGAGAAAAGATTCAGAGCAGCCCTGCGGAGAAGGACTTGGGGGTGTTGGTTGATGAGAAAATGAACATGCGCCGGCAGTGTGCGCTCACAGCTCAGACAAGCCAACCATATCCTGGGCTGCACCAAAAGGAGCGTGACCAGCAGGTCGGAGGAGGTGATCCTGCCCCTCCACTCTGCTCTTGTGAGACCTCACTTGGAATACTGTGTGCAGTTCTGGTGTCCTCCACATAAAAAGGACAAGGAACTGCTGGAACAAGTCCAGAGAAGGGCCACGAGGATGATCAGGGGACTGGAGCACCTCCGTATGAAGACACGCTGAGAAAGTTGGGGCTGTTCAGCCTGGAAAAGAGAAGGCTGTGTGGAGACCTCATAGCAGCCTTCCAATATCTGAAGGGGGGCTATAATGATGCTGGGACTCTTCGCTAGGGACTGTAGTGACAGGACAATGGGTAATGGGTTAAAACTTAAACAGGGGAAGTTTAGATTAGATATAAGGAAGAAATTCTTTTCTGTTAGGGTGGTGAGGCACTGGAATGGGTTGCCCAGGGAGGTTGTGAATGCTCCATCCCTGGCAGCGCTCAAGGCCAGGTTGGACAAAACCTTGGGTGGCATGGTTTAGTGTGAGGTGTCCCTGCCCATGGCATGGGGGTTGTAACTAGATGATCTTAAGGTCCTTTCCAACCCTGACTATTCTATCATTCTAAATCGGGTCTGAAGCTGCATCTGCAGGGGCATTACTAGCAGAGACAGAGACATGATCATCCCACTCTGGTCAGTGCTTGTCAGGCCACACCTGGAGTACAGTGTCCAGTTCAGGTCCCCACAACTGAAAACGTACACAGAATGGAAAGGGTGCAAAGAAAGGCCATGAAGACAGTCAAAGGGCTGGAGAACCTGCCCTATGAGGCAAGACCAGAGGACTTAGGTATTGTCTCCCTGGAGGAGACTCAGGGGGTACCTCATGACAGTAGTCCAGTACTTAAACAGTGGCTACAAATAGGTCTGAGGCATTCCCTTCACAAGTCACAGAGAAGACAAGGGTTAATGGGTAAAAGTTGCACCAGGAGAGGTTTCAACTCAGCAGAATTTTTACAGTGAGAACCACCAATGACTGGAACAGCCTCTCCAAGTACATGGCAGAGTCCCCATCACTGGAGGCCTAAGGTACTAGATAATCTCATCCAGATTTCCCATGAAAGGTTGTAACCTATTCTCTTTTGTAGTCCCTTTGAACCTGGGCTGTTTAATGACACTAAAACGAATAGCGGATACTAACAACATAATTCAAACAAACAAAAAAATCCACTACCTTGCCCTTTATACTGATTCATAGACTTCAGAATCTAAGCTCAGGTCTCCAGAAACATCTTCCAGTAATAACAAACAAAACTAATTTCTGTTGTTTCTGTTCTGTATCTTAAAGAAACATGTCTCCTGATGTCATGGTCCTTTCCCCTCATCTTGCAGTTAATTTTATTTATATACACATATATAATAAATGAAACAAAATTAGCTTCAACAGGTTTCGGCAGATACTTTGCAGACTAGCATACCTCCATATATTTGGACAAATAAACAGTTATATCTGGAAAAAAAAGTGCCTGACTAGCCTTTACAGATCAACATTTCCCTTTTTAAATCTAATCTACCTTCTTAATAGACTATGTTGAGAACATAACTAATGGTCACAGAGCCAAACTGTTTTTAGCTTTATTTTACTGGGTTCATTTCCACTCACTTGATCTACAATTATTTTAAAGGCCCACAAACCAGAAAACTCTTGCTTAAAAATGAGGAAATTCTTTCCTTGTTACTAAAAATCAGCATTAGTGTCACTAAAATTGAAATATCTTTAAGTTGAAATAGATCTCTAAAACAGAAAAACAGCATGTGAAGGAAAAATATTACAGGAACAGATTTGAACAGATGTTTACAAACATGTAAAAAGAAGCACTAACAGAAGCATATTATTATACCGAAAACTGGGGTGGGGGAGACAAGAATTCATCTATTCTGTGCCACACAAAATGCACTTTCTTACTACAGTAAGGGTGGGCATGAGACTAAGAAATAGCAGTGAAAAAAATACCAGATTAAACCAGCAACTCATCACAGGCCCTGAAATTTCAGATGCAAATAATTACAGTACTTTCTAAGCATCTCCTGTCCTTCCATTTTCACTTGGTCAATGGACAGGTTGGGGGTGGGAAATCATCTCTACACATACCTACTTCCAGAAAAAGAAACTCGCTCATTCTGATTTATGAAATAAGGCAAAAATATACATATAAAACACCATCTTTAAAAGAGTTCTTTGCACTTCAGCACATATATGCTTTGCAAAAAGAGCACACTTGTGCTTGCAGAGCATGCCAGGACCTCATTTGTTGAGAATCCTGTATTTGAGCGGATTTCAAATCCTTCGTATTTTCCAGATGTTATTAAAATCATATGCATTTAAAACATGTTCAAGTGTAAGCAAGAGGAATTGGATTTGGCTAAGTACCATTTTAATAACCAAGAGCAAGAATGAGCAGATGACAAGCAGATAGCCTGCTTGCCGTTTGGGCCTACTTGAATTCATATTAGAGATTACTGTATACTCCAAAAAGGCACAAGGGCTGTTATGAAACCTGCAATGAAAAAGATGCAGATTTGATTTTTAATTACTGAAAACATTCAGGGTCACTCTGCAGATCTGGTTGAATCACTGTGCTCCTTGAACTATTCCACTAATTTATAACACATACAGGAAGGCAGAACGAAAGTACTGAACAAACACACCCCAACAAACCAAACAATCAAAAAATCCCCAACCCAACAACAAGCCCACAACACAAACAAACCAAACAAAAATCCCACAATTAAGGTTTCATCGAAAGGAAGTGTTCTCTACAATAACTGCTCCATTGTAACTAGCCATGACTTTGGTGCCTAGAGAAAGAAATAGTAACAAATTTCATGCATCTGATCATGGAAAGAAGCACCACCATCCCTCTTAACAATGATCTACAGGGCTATACTCTGTAGCATTAGAGAAGAACACACTTCTATCAGCTTTCAAGTGAATCTTAATAGTAAGCTTCAAATAGCTTTGTATGTAATTAAAAATCAAGCATCAACCATTTACTCTTCTAAAGCTCACATCAGATTTATCAGTACTAAACAGGAATGTCAAGACTCTTATCTCCTGAAATAAGTGAAAAATAATCTTCATTACACATTACAAAGTCACCCTCTCAATAAGCAAGAAAGAAAATGCTCTTTTCAAAATGTTTCTGATCACTAATTTCACTTCAGGCATTTATTAGAACAGTCTCTTACCTCAGTTTGACAACAAAAAGGATGAAGGATGGACTGTCTTGAACCAGGAACACAACCTGCCCTCAAAACCCTTCTGTATCAGATTTGCTCTTTGACTTGCTGTTTCTCTATGCACCACCTGGTTAACAACATTCAGTAGTAACCCCTTACTATATGAGGGGATGATGAGATACTACAGTCATGTATTACATTAGCAAGAACTGACTAAAAGAACTGTAGTCATTTTACCAGAAGTCAGGTTTCCTCACTGCAATTATGTTTAAGTGAGAGCAACACAGTTTCTTTAAGAAGAAACCAGATGCAGCTTCTTGTCAATCCAGTTCTCCAACTCCTTCCACTTCTCCAGGGAGGTTCTTCCTTTGTTTAACTATTTTTTACTCTCAAGTGACAAGGTATTACCTATTCTTTTTGCCTTCACAGAAAACATCTTCTGAAACACCTAAGTTGCAGGGATAAGTCATGATTTATGGACAACTAACACACTGCCATATCAGAATCAAAGTTGCAACCAAAACAGGAAGTAGAACTAGAAATAAGTATGTGTTAAAAAGCCTATGTCTTCTTTCACTTTGAATTTAGGATAAGCATGTTAAACTGTTATATCTTCTGTTTTAAAGACGAGTGACATTAACTTTAACTGTGGCCATTGCTAACTTGTAAGTTATTCTTGGCTGAAAACAGTATTATTATTTGCAATACACATTTGCCTAACATATGGCCAGGCACATTTGTAATGAGACACCTTGTTGATGTTTCTGAAAACACCCTCCTTTTTATGTACATGCAAACACATCTTGCAAAACAGGCTGCATTGTGCATTAGGGCACAGAACGGCAGCTATTTATTTCACAGTAGGGTGGAACTGAAACTCGTGACTAGATAAACCAGGTGCCATTTTCCTGAAGACTACAACAGCCCCACTAGTCCTAGGGAAGAATATTTATTATTTCAATTTACTGACATAAAAATGCAAATTACTGCCTGTTTTAAAATCCTTCATCTAGTAAAATCCTTTATCTGCTAAGAAAGAAATCTGCACGCCTTAGTGCCCTCCTAGTAATGGAATGAATTGGGGTGTCTGTGTTGGGGTGGCAGGGGCGAGCTGCAGAGGTGACCTCTGTGGGAACAGAACAGGGCTGTCCTGTGCTGCACATGGCTGCTTCCAACCCCAAGAGGACCACAGTGGGGCAGATATTCCCCCACAGCCCATGGAAAGCCCAAGCCCAGCTCCCGGTAGGAGCTTTGTGTGACTTTGTTTCCCATCATCCTACTCCAGGTTTTTTTTGGCAATAGATTAATTTAATTTCCCCAAGGTATAGTCTGTTTTGCCTGTGATGGCAATTGGTAAGTGATCTTCCTGCTTTTATCTCAATCCACAATTTTTCTGTTTTATCTTCTCATTGGCTTGTTGAAGAGGGACCACAGAGAATGTCTGGGTGCATGTCTGGTTGTGAGGCAGGGTTAACCAACCACAAAAAAAAAGCACAAAAAAAATGATGCTGTGACAAGCCACGCTTCACAGGAGGCTTTCCTTTACAAGCTTCTTTCTTTTAGACATTCCTACTGGGAAACCAGATAGCTCAAAAGATTTGGAAGAAATCCCAGAAGATTATTCTGTCTTGGCAAGAGTCTGCCAAAGGCTCCAACTGCTTCTACATTCCATGAAAAATAAAGGAACTGTTCTGCAGCTTCAGTTTTCCATCTACCATCCTTTGGAAACCTCTACTTCCTGAAAAGTCCAGAACTACCACTTCTGGATTTTCTCAGCTTGGCCTTGGACTAATAATATCCACCCCAAAACCCTTCACAGAGTAAGCCATGCTCTCTCAAACTATCACAGATCTCCCTGTGGTTTTTGTCCCGCAGGGTTACAAGTCAAATTTCTTGGTAGCATGAGAGTAGATATTTTCCTTTCCAGTCTTTTATTCCTTAATGACCAAATACTACAATTGCATGTACCAGAAACATGGTGCCTATCACCTCCAGAATGTGTCCTTTCACCTCCAGAATGAAGAATAGCTCTGTACCGCAAACTAGTGCCTCAGTGCATTAAAATGGCTCAAAAGAAACAAAGTTTTACTACTTAAGAACATGAGTACAAAAGCAGAGAACTGTCATGTTTTTCCAAACGTGGCTAGCTTGCTTGCACAATTTCAAGTTTGCTCAAGGCCACCAGCATCTTTTTGCCTCCAACAAGCAATGCCAAGAGTAAGCTATTAGCCCATAAGGGCCTGCATTTCTAATTCTAATCCATATAGCTTCTTTCTCTCCTTGTATCTACAATGTCAGGATTTTCACATTAGCAAACAAACATTAAGTAGCATAGGGGAGAAATGTCAGCAACTAGAAAAGAAGTGTCTACTCTTTCTTCTGCTTGTCACTATGTTTATCTTCCCCACATTGGAAGCAGATGACTGGAAGCACTACTGCAATACTAATGCAATACTATTAATGAAAGTATGTCAGAAACCTCACTTTAAATCCTTTCACCCTTCCTGGTGAACAGCACTTGTGTTAATCTACCTATGTTCCTGGCAGTAGCTTCCCCCAGTTTTTGCATTCAGCTCCTACCTGCTGTATTTTCTATCCTATCTCCCACCTTTTCAAATTCAGTAATTTTTTAATAAAGTTTATTCTTACCAGAGTCACTGACAGATTCATAATCCTTCCAAACTGATCAACATAGTAGACACTATCCTGGTACCAGGAATCAAGATGTAGATAATTATACATGCCAAAAGCACGCACGTGGTCAAGGGTATACTGATCATCACGAAGCTTCACTTCTGCTACAGCTGGTGGAGGTAAAAATAAAAAAAAAATAATAAAAAAAAACTATTTAAACATTTATTTATCATGTAATAGTTGACAGTTCAAACATAACTTAAGAATGATTCTTCCATCCTTTGTCGATAGGTGTGGCTTATTTGAATAAAAATACATTATGCATATATAGTTTAAAATTTCACCATAAACTTGGAAAGCAGGTCAACCTCACTGAAGGCCAGTGCAGCCATTCACTGAGACCATGCAGTAACTATAACCATTAGTGGCCCATGGTGGTGGGCTCATCCTGCTCAGACACCAGATGCCCACCAAAGCCGCTCTGTCACTGCCTTCCTCAGCTGGACAAGGGGGAGAAAATGTAACAAAACCTTCATGCATCAAGAAAAGGACAGAGAGAGATCACTCACCGATTACCATCATGGCCAAAACAGACTTGACTTGTGGAAATTAGTTTAATTTATTACCAGTCAAATCAGAGCATGATAAAGAGAAGTAAAACCAAATTTTACACTTTCCCAAACTCCTCCTTTCTGCCCAGGCTCAACTTCACTCCTGATTTACTCTACCTCCTGCCCCCACCTGTGGCACAGGGGGATAGGGAATGGGGGTTGTGATCAGTTCACCACATGTCATTTCTGCTGCTCCTTCTTTCCAGGAGAGAACTCCTCACACTCTTCACCTGCTCCAGCATGGAGTCTCTCCCACAAGAAACAGAATCATAAAACAGTTAGGGTGGAAAAGGACCTTAAGTTCTTCATTAACTTCTCCAAATGGAGTCCTTTCCACAAGCTGCAGCTCTTCATGAACTGCTCAAGCATGGGTCCCCTTCCATGGGTACAGTCCTTTAGACACGAACTGCTCCAGAGTGGGTCCCCCTTGTGGTCACAGCTCATGCCAGAAACCTGCTCCAGCACAGGCTCCTCTCTCCATGGGGCTGCAGGTCCTGCCAGGAGCCTGCTCCAGTGAAGGTTTGGGACCTCCACGGGGTGCAGAGGCACAGCCTGCCTCACCATGATCTGCACTACGGGCTGCAGGGGAATCTCTGCTCTGGTGCCTGGGGCACCTCCTGCCCTCCTCCTCCACTGACCTTGCTGTCTGCAGAGCTGTTTCTCACACATATTCTCACTCCTCTCTCCAGCTGCAATTGCTCCTGTGCAGTAACATTTTCCCTTCTTAAATGTATTATCCCAGACACACTACCATCATCACTGATGGGCTCGGCCTTGGTCAGGGCTGGGTCTGTCTTGGAGCAGACTGGCACTGGATCTATTGGAGATGGGGGAAGCTTCTGGCAGCTTCTCAACAGAAGCCACCCCTGAAATAGCCAAAGTGCCACCAAAATTTCCAACTAAGCTTTTTCTGACTGAAAGAAGCTGAAACACTGGCTGTTCGCTATTACAGTACCTTCTTCAAGGCAAGAAGCTTGCTACCTGTGCTCATCCACTTGAGGAAGATTTTTCCAAACAGAAAACCTCTCCTCAGCTGCCAGTAATCAGAACTGGTCTTACCTAAGACAAGCCAAGTTTTTATTTAACCTATGCAGCTTTTTCTTCCTATTCCATACCTAGAGATCAGCTGCAGTTTCAACATCTAAAAATATAGAAAATCATCAAATTTTAGCCAAGACATCAGTAGGAGTCTAGTCCATCCTTCTGCAAGTAGTCTCAGACAGACTGGAACCCCGGTTCACTCTCCAGTACCGTCAACAACCCAGGATCCTTAGCTTCCTTGCAGGAAGTTTATCTTGAACTTCACACAGGTAAAATCCTTTAGACAGTTTTAAGTAAACTCTGTCAGTCCATGACGATTAGCCTCTAAAACCAGAGTATGGGGAAAGCACCTCAAGGTTAATCCTTCTCACAGCAACAGTTACTTTAATTCCTACTATTTTAGCTTCCACTTTCTTCTCTTTTCTGCTCAAAACCAGAGCAAAGCTATTTCCAGTATTTCACTTCCATCCATACTCGTATCAGGGGCCATTCACAACTCTATGTAGCAGTCCCCATCTTGGACCTCTTATGCTCTTTAGCATCTACTTAAAACCTACTGAAGAACCAGCAGTTTCCTCTGCTCTGCCAGAACACCAGTTACAGCAACAGCAGATCATTTTGCAGTGCAATCAGTGCCACTGCATAGCTGTCACAAAACCATCCATCAGACAGTCACTAGATGGCTCAGTGAAAACTGACCCCACCAGAGACATGGGCTGTTAACGTAAAAGTGACTACAGGAAACTGTGCAAGATTATACTGTCTGATTAATAAAAATACCCAGTCACACTATGCAAAATGAGAGTATAATTAGCAATTAGTCTTCTAATCACTGTTGATATTTGCAAGCCAACAGTATTAATTCCACTCAGCTCAAATCATTATTCACATTCACCACACAGGAGGGATTTCTATACACCTCCAATAAATAAATTACTGTTCCCTTGAAGAGCCAAGGCCCTTCAAAACAAGCTAGAATATCCACAAAGGAGACAGAAGAAAATGCATCTTTCATAGTGGGAAAGACTGCTATCCATTCCAATTCCTACTTTAAATAATTAGAATATTTTACAGTAAATTACACTAAAAGAAATTTACATTACAGTAAAAGAGATTAGAAGGATATGTTTGTTGTGAAAAATGTTTTTAAAGCTGTTTGTACAATCAAGCTTTATCACAGAGATATTTTTTCTAACATGACATGAGATGATGTGAATATTCTGCAAGCAATTAAAGACAAAATCAAATATAATCCAGGGTAATTGTTTCCAGTGAAACCAAGTACATGTCATCTACTTCCTGTATAGTTACATTAACTGTTCTTCTGAAATTAAACACACATGCGGAAGCATGTAAAGCTTTTTTAACACAGAAAACCTAAAACTGTCTTACTTCAGAAGGCTTTTCTTCTCCACTTCTCCCTCCTCACCCCCCTAGACATGCTGCTGTCAGAATTGCAACTGAAACACATAGTGAACATTCCAAATTAGATGGTTCCTGAAGCAAATGTACAACCTGTCAAGAAAATTATTGGAACAATACACTACTGGTTAGCTGACTGTAATGTGATGAGCTTTATAACCATGAATAAAGTTTTTGGCCTTGAGTTTTTCAGCCTGTAGTGCTGACACACCCTGAATAACAAGGGATCAGGAATACTGCACAATTGCAACATTGAATTAATTCTTCAGAAACAGGAGTCAGGAACTATACAATATATGGGCAATTTTAAACCAGGAACTCAAACAAATCTGTACTGTACTGTCATAAAACACTTTAAATAAGGTTATCAATTGCTTGCAAAATGTATCCTGTATATATAGCTCTCTGCCAAGGAGAAATAATTACAGTAACTATTCCATCCTCAATTAATTGAAATCCATTCTGTGATCAAGTGAAATGTGTGCACAAATGCCATCTGCTATCACATACCATGTGCTCAAATAGTTTATAGGAGATTCTACACTAGGATGAAGTTCATTCCTTCCTTTCTACAGCCTTCCAGGTTCAAGTTTTCTTGATGGTCCTTGGAAAAATGAAGAGAAAATCAACAGAGCTGAGTGCAGAATAATAAAGCACAAAAGAGAGAAGAAACAGAGACTTTTAATAAAGCAAATTCAGGAAAAAGAGAAGTTAATCTAAATGGAAAAGAAGAAATACTTCAATCAGATCACCACCTTATTCAGTCACACAGTTTTGCCTGGTTTTGTTTGGTCAGGATTTTTTTGCCGATTTTTGCTTTTGTTAGGTTTATGGTAGGGTTTGTTGTATGGGTTGTTCTGTGCACTTTGTTTGGGGTGTTTTGGTGTGTTTTTTGGGGGGACGGTTTGTTTGTTTAAGAGTCTAGCACTGGGCTCTTCATTTTTTGGAGGCTCAATTAACAAGCAGCAATTAATGACAGCTACTCAACAGAATGATACATGGTCTCCTTCAACTTTGATAAATCTGCACTACTAAAACCCAGGAACATTGATTCATACTCTGTCATACCCAAAAAGAGACCAAATATACAGAATGTATAAATTATATCCCATCTTTCAATATTATTTCTCAATAACGCTGATAGGTGGGATATTTCAGACTAGTACAAAGAAAATGATGCCACTTTTCTAGAATTGTATTTATCTCCCGTTTCATGCTTGAAAAAGTAATTTGACTCAAAATAGTTCAAAGATAATTAAGCAAAGAGTTTCATGCCATGTCACCTTTACCTAAAAGAAAAAGCACTAAATGGAAAGGAACTCATAAGAATCAACAGGAGTGAGACATCTCTGACCTAAGTGGATTTTATTATAATTATTACTCTGCAGCGAAAAAAAAAAGCTCCTCTGAATAAAGAACACTATCAAGGGACTATAAATAAATAGAGAAGTCTTATATCTGCCATCAAACATGATTCAGCAGAACTGAAAAAAAAAAAAAAAGGAAAACTAGTGAGGAACACCCCCTCCATCCCCCATTTTTAGATGTTTCACTGAATACATCAAAACACCTTTACAATACTGGAAAATATGTAAAATAATTATAACAACATACTATTTTGGTGCACTGAATGTTATATGCTTGTATGTCATAGTTTGACCTGCAATGCCACCCAGTGGCAGTAATTCAGTATTTCATATAAATTTATATCCTCGTGGAAGAGCTTAATTTATTTTCTAGTATAAGCATCCAAAGATCTTTTTAACCCTGTACTCTTTTTCCTTTAATATCAACAAATATCCTTTTATACATAACGGCAGCATCATCTCATTGCTGCTGTTCAGTAAAAGTACAAGGCTTGGTTATTCTACTGCAGTACCTTAACAGACTAAACACAAAATGTTCCTGTTTTAATAAACACCTAGCTTGCTGAAAACAAGCACAGGCTGACAGATACTCTGTAATGAAGTATTTTTCCCTAATCACATTACTTACACAAGCATTGGAAGTAAATATGATCTATCACACAAAAAAAAAATGGAACAAATAAATTGAACAAGATCCAAAAGCTTGCAAGACATTTGTGAAAGTATCAGTACAGCTGATAGTATAGTGAACTACAGCTATGGCTCACAGTTTCTTAGTATTTCTCATATATAGAAGACTTTTATTCTATAATTTTTTCAAATGGACATGGAAAACACAAATGGAAACTGCTATAAATGTTTGAAATATATCAGTATCTTTGGCTTCATAAAGACACAAATTATATTCATGTGGTATTAGTAAGACAACTACTTTTCACTCAAGCAGAGTGAATGGGCAACTGTGTTTCACAGAAGTAGAGACCTTTTGGTCCTAACAGGCTGCAAGCAGAGCAGGCATTCATTAATACCATTTTTTTTATTTTTAGAAGTGACAAAAACCCATAAATGCACATAATCGAAGGAATGTACTCTCTGCATGTTCTCCTGGCTTGCAACAGGAGCTCCACGTTTGAGTGAATGTTTACTATGCCTTTCAGCTGTTATGGTATGATCATAGAATAGTTTGGGTTAGAAGTGACTTTCAAAGGAGGTGCTCCATCCCTCTGATCATTTTTGTGGCCCTTCTCTGGACCCTCTCCAACAGGTCTGTGTCTTTCCTGTACTGAGGCTCCAGAGCTGAATGCAGTACTGCAGGTGAGGCATGGTGTATGTTTTTTGATATAACAGTTCTGCCAAATAGAAAAAATAGAGAGGAAAGGCATGAGGGAAACCCACAACTGAGTAACTTCTAAGCCTCTGATAAAAAAAGGAATCAAGTTACATCTGATCAGTGGAAGTCAAGAGTGAGGTTTTCATTCCTCTAAAAACTACATGCATCTTAGACATGGTTCTTGTTGGAGACAATCTGCCCCACAGCCACTGACTGCTCTGGGATCTGTTGAGTTCAGATCAGGGCAGAAGAGGTGACTGTAAACAAGACATTCTTTCTACCCTCTCAAAGATTCAGTGGTTTAAAAGAAAGGCCATACAAAGCTCAGTGCAAAGGAATCACTAGGAAATAAGTTATGAAAATAAATTGAGGAAAATAAAAATACACAAAACTTAGGATAAAGAGTTTGGAATTAAACATATAACAGTGTGGGACTCATTACTAGTTAAAACATGCTCTCAGGATGAGAAAGGAGAGAGTAATGACTGTGAAAGTTTAGATTAATTAGGACAGAATAGGCAGGAGTAAAGAAGAAATAAAAGATGAACATGCAAATCCCAGTATTTAAAAGGGAACGTAAGATCCCAGAATTTCACCATTCATCCCTGTGACCTTATATTTAAGATATTCACTAGAAAATTCCCCTCTAGCACAGATCTAACAAAATAAATATATTAAATAAATGTTTTAAAATTCTTTCTGCTGCACGTCTGACCACAGCAAATTCCTGGCAACTGCAGTTTTACAGTTAAAGGCAAACTGGAACTGAATACTAACTTTTACACAATGGTCAGAAAATGAAGCTCACTGTAGCCCCCAGGAGCATGACAACCAACACAAATTGTCCTGCAGTACCATGTGTTGCCATCCATCTGCTCCAGTAGGACAAACCTGCATCAACTCCATGCGCCAATTTCTTTCAGCCATTTTAGCTTACAGCTAGCAGTGAAATTCATAAAAATGGTTAAATATAAAAACATAGATGAAATATCAAAGATTAATACCCTAATGCTTAATATGCAAGTTTGTATTAACACTGCATAAATACTTCAACTGAGTTAATTCAGTTCTACTTAAGAATAAGTACCTATTTCTATTTATTATCATATATTCAAAGCACTTTAAAGCTCACATGCTCATCTTACTGCCATGAAATTTGGGATGCCACACAGGCAGAACTCCAAATCTCAGGTCATTTGAGACAAGGATTCCTGAACTCAGTTCCTGGAAAACAAACAAAAAATTCAACAGCCTTTTTACACTAATCTTCCATATACTATCACTGCATTTTCCACACAGTTGCGAATAAAATCAGAAATCATGCTGACAGTTTTCCTAAACATGTGACATTTATTTCAGCTACTGTACTTTGCTCACTCTCACTCTGAGGAAATTGAAACTCTTCACTCAGTGACAAATATTAATTTAATGACACACAAACTACCAAGTTCTTCATTATGTTCCTCAGACTTCTAATCTGCTCACAATGTGCTGGAAAGCACAAGTCCTTGGCCTTCTAACACAGTATTAACTTATCTCTTGCAGTAATTTGAAAAAGCCATGGCCTACACACCACCCACTGTTTCTACAACTCAACCCATTATTCCTGCATAACATAAAACTCAAGTTGTGAAAGGATGCCCTCAGTTTCATGCATACATATTAGACAAGAAACACAAAGTTCAGGTACAGAACATCCCTGTATTGTGAAAAAACTGCCTTGGAGTAAGAAAAAAACAGCAAGGAGACAGCGCCAGCTGTACGGCCTAAGAACAGGCTGAAATATAGATAAAACATTGAGAAAACAGGTATCTGGGCCTCTGTGCTGTGGGAATTGGAGAATGGCACACATACCAATCTTCTGTCACACAGGTTACTGAAGCTATTACATAAAATATCTGAATAGACAAGAACTGGTTAGATGCATTTCTCCGTTGGCGACTCCATCATTCAAGAAGTTCAATAAGAATCTGTAAACCGCACCTACTGAGAACAGCTGCACAACTGACTACCCAAGAACCACAGAGCTTATCTAACCACAGGCAGAGTACCAAATAAAGGGCAAACTAAGAGGCTGTACCTACACCACACTAACTGCTGTCATCTTAGACATAGCTGTAATACACTCCTAACACACATTCACTAACTCATATTTGGACTGTCTTTTGAAAGGGGACACCTAAATTAGTCTTACAGTAAAAAATGTCAAAGCATATAACAAAAATGTTACTCTTTTTGAATCTTCCAGTCCTATGACAGACGCACACAGTATCACCTCACGTTCATTCACTCCTGCAATATACAGTTCACATACAGCTTCACATTCTGCCACAATTCACCATGGCAAACACACCTTTCTGATCCACTACTAATACCATGTATTTAACACAAACCAAAGTAACAAGTAACAGCTAGCTCTGTAGACAGGCACATAAATCAGCAGACATACAGAGGTAGAGATCAGTCCACCCGAATTGTATATTACTGTCTCAGAAAAGTAATTCATCCACCAACAAAGCCCATACCTTTATTTAGGTCTTTTTGTAGGTGGATGAGAGATTTCAGGGGGCATGGCTAAGGTCGTAAGCACATTTCCAACATCACTTTGTGCTAACATTCTTCTCAGCAAATTAGCCCATTAATGGCCCAGTACCTCAAATGTTACTCATAACAGCAGAAAAAGCAGAGCACGAAATAAACAACCCTTAGATCCTCATCTGAACGGCTGGCAGAGCAAGAAAGTAAAAACGGTAACTGCTGAGGTCTGTAAGAGATACTGATTTTATACATACTTCTATAAATCACCTGCAATCCATCACCCTCACATGTACCCTGCCATTATGAACACTACTGCCTATGTACAAGGCAAAGCCAGATTTATCACACAGATTTCCTTACTCATTTAGAAACTCAGTTCAAACTCACAGGGGCAGGCCATTGTAATGCAGTCGTGTGACAACAGCCTGAGACCTTGGTCCACCACACGGAGCTGGGTGAACACGGGGGGACGACACCAAAGACAACGGTGCAGCCAATTCTAACGAGAGAAACCAAGAGGAAACGCCAGGTATGCCAACCACCGGCTGTTCCGACCCAGAACAGGCGCGTGGGCCGCCCGGCGCAGAGCGCCGGGCTGCCCCCATCTTAGGGCACGCCTGCAACGAGGGCCGCTGGGCCTCTCAGCGGAGCACTGCAGGAGGACCCCCCAGGCCACAGGGCGAAGGGGAGGCCGGCGGTCTCACCCGCCCATCCGCGCCGTGCCGCACCGCCCCACTCCTCACCCGCGTCGAGCTCCAGCTGGTAGCAGGCCAGCGGCTCTAGGGACAGCTTGTAACCCTCGAACTTGGGGTCCAGGAGCAGGCGCTTGGCCTGCAGAGAGCAGTGAGCCGCCATGCCGCGACACCAAGAACAGCTCGGCGAACACGCGGGAGCCGCCGCGCAGCACCACTGGGCCGGGACCGGGGGGCATGCCGGGAGCTGTAGTCCTCAGCCGCACTTCCTGTCGGCTCCCGAGAGCGAGGTGCTCCACCTCCTGCCGCCGGGGCCTGGCTGTGCCGAGCTGCGGAGGGGTGAGCCGGTGGCGACGGATTGTGGCCTGCTGGGGCCTTGCCCCGTGCTCGCAGTTCCGACTCGGCCGCGGGGGGAGCCCGGGCGGGCGAGAGAGGCGCGGACTGGGGGAAGGGAGAGGGGTGAGGAAGGACGGGATGCGGGGAGGCCGCGCCCGCTTCAGCGGCTCGGTTAGCTACCGGCGCCCCAGAGCTGGGCGGCCTGGCCCGGCGGGTGCTGTTCTGGTGCTGATTCCGGGGCTCCCTCGGTCGTTAGCAGTGGGGATGGGTCGTTAGCAGCGGTCGCGGTGCTGCCTCTAACTGTGTGAGTGACTTTCCTTTTGTTGTGTTAGTGACACGGATGGTGGTCAGCCCCTCTTCTGCTCCCAGTCGTTTGTGAAAAACCGGGACTTCCAACATGAACAAAGATGCCCAGATGAGAGCAACCATTAACCAAAAGCTAATAGAAACAGGAGAGCGAGAACGGTAAGCAGGCTTCTGTTTCCTTGCCACCATGAAGCTAAAAATACCATCGAACATGAGACACTCCTAGAAGTAAAGATTAAGTAAACTTAACGCTAAATCCTGCAAATACCTGCATGTGAAAGCCATATGTATTATGGAAAGCTGTATTAAAAATCTTTTATTTTTGTCTTTTGAGCAGTTTTCTGTTAGTTTTTCACTTGAAAAGGGGAGATAGGAAAATAAAGGAGGGGGTGGTTGGCTTATGAACTCTTAAACTTATTCTTAAACTCGTACTCTTAGTTTTTTCTTACTCTGGCACTTTTTCAGAGTATCACAGTATGCTAGAGATTGGAAGGGACCTCAAAAGATCATCTAGTCCAATCCCCCTGCCGGAGCAGGAACACCTAGATAATGTTACACAGGAATGTGTCCAGGCAAGTTTTGAATGTCTCCAGGGAAGGAGACTCCACAACCTCCCTGGGCAGCCTGTTCCAGTGTTCCGTCACCCTCACTGAGAAGTTTCTTCTCAAGTTTAAGTGGAACCTCTTGTGTTCTAGTTTGTAGCCATTACCCCTTGTCCTATCATTGTTTGCCACTGAATAGAGCCTGGCTCGTGACACTCCCCCTTTATATATTTATAGACACTAATAAGGTCACCCCTCAGTCTCCTCTAAACTATAGAGACCCAGCTCCCTCAGTCTTTCCGCATAAGGGAGATGCTCCACTCCCTTAATCATCTTTGTTGCCCTGCGCTGGACTCTCTCCAGCAGGCCCCTGTCCTTCTTGAACTGAGGGGCCCAGAACTGGACACAATATTCCAGATGCGGTCTTACCAGGACAGAGGAGAGGGGAAAGAGGACCTCTCTCGACCTACTAACCACCCCCTTTCTAATACACCCCAGGATGCCCTTGGCCTTCTTGGCCACAAGGGCACAGTGTTGGCTCATGGTCATCCTGTCGTCCACTAGGACCCCCAGGTCCCTCTCCCCTACACTGCTCTCTAACAGGCCGTTCCCCAACCTATACTGGAACTTGTGGTTGTTCCTGCCCAGATGCAGGACTCTACACTTTCCCTTGTTATATTTCATCAAGTTATTCCCTGCCCAACTCTCCAGCCTGTCCAGGTCTCGCTGGATGGCAGCACAGCCTTCTGGCATGTCAGCCTCTCTTCCCAGCTTAGTGTCATCAGCAAACTTGCTGATAGTACACTCAATTCCCTCATCTAAATCATTGATGAATATATTAAATAATACCGGTCCCAGTACTGACCCTTGAGGCACTCCACTAGTTACAAGCCTCCAACTAGACTCCGCCCCATAGACTACCACTCTCTGGCTTCTCTCCTTCAGCCAGTTCACAGTCCACCTCACTACCTGATCATCCAGTCCACACTTCCTCAATTTAGCTGTGAGGATGCTGTGGGAGACTGTGTCAAATGCTTTGCTGAAGTCAAGGTAGACCACATCCACCGCTCTGCCATCATCCATCCACCGTGTTATTTCCTCATAAAAGGCTAGGAGATTGGTCAAGCATGATTTCCCCTTGGTGAAGCCATGTTGACTGCCCCTCATAACCCTCTTATCCTTGATATGCCTTAAGATGGCACCAAGGATAAGGTGTTCCATCACTTTCCCAGGGATGGAGGTGAGGCTGACCAGTCTACAGTTACCCAGGTCCTCCTCCTTGCCCTTTTTGAAGACTGGAGTGACATTTGCTTTCCTCCAGTCCTCAGGCACCTCTCCCGTTTCCCAAGACTTGGTAAAGATGATGGAGAGTGGTCTAGCAATGACTTCCGCCAGTTCCCTCAGCACCCGCGGGTGCATCCCATCTGGACCCATGGATTTATGGATGTCCAGACTGCTCAACTGGTCTCTAACCCATTCCTCATCGACTAAGGCAAACCGCTCCGTCGACCTGACTTCATCTAACGTCTCAGGGGTAGAGGGCTCTTCAGGACTGCCTGCAGCAGAGTAGACAGAGACAAAGAAGGCATTCAGTAACTCTGTCATCTCTGTATCTTCTGTCACCAGGGCACCCATCCCGTTCATCAGTGGGCCTACATTGCCTCTGATGTTAGTTTTATCTGCCATGTATTGGAAAAGCTCTTTTTGCTGTCCTTGACCCTTCTTGCCAGGTTTAATTCTAAGGAGGCCTTAGTCATCCTAGCTGCCTTCCTACATCCTCTAGCAGCAGCCTTATATTCCTCCCAAGTGGCCAGCCCCTCCTTCCATGACCTGTAAACTCTCCTCTTCCACTTGAGCATACCCAGCAATTCCCTATTTAGCCACGCAGGTCTCCTGGCCCTCTTCCTTGACTTCCTACGTGTCGGGATGCTCTGATCTTGAGCTCAGAAAAAGCAATCCTTGAATGCCAACCAACTATCTTGGCCCCTTTACCTTCAAACAGCCTTGCCTTCAAACAGCTTTTTTGTTTTAAAGCTCTTGGTTCTTACAAAAATCACCATTAAATGCACTTGTTGCAGTCAAATCTTGTTATTTCCTGATAATGAGACAAAGCTTCCCTGTTTGATTTTCTCCTGTGTACTTGTCTCTTGTTAGGGAAATAAATATGCAACAGAACACATAAAACAGAACTTGTGCAAGTCATTCTAGGGATCCCAATAAAGGTAGACAAGTGAATTATGCAGTGTGGTGTGGCAGCTAGGTTTTGGCCTTTTCTGTCTCTTAAGTCTGTTTTATTTGCATTATAGTTACATATCATTAGCAAACTTATAAATAGTTTGGGTTGGAAGGGACCTTCAAAGCTCATCCAGTCCAGCCCTCTGCAATGAGCAGGGACATCTTTAAATAATCAGGTTGTCCAGAATCACATCCAGCCTGGCCTTGAATGTCTCTGTGGATGGCACATCCACCACCTCTCTGGGAAACCTGTGCCAGTATTTTAACACCTTCCTTGTAAAAACTTCTGTCACACATCTAGCCTGAATCTCCCTCTTTTAATTTAAAACCACCTCTCATCCTATCACAATGTCTCCTGTTAAAATGTCTCTCCCCAGCTTTCCTATAGGCCCCTTTAAAGAACTGAAAGGCCACAATAGGGTCTCCCTGAAGCTTCTCCAGGATGAACAACCCCAAATCTCTCGGCCTTTCCTCATAGGAGAGGTGCTCTGTCCCTCTGATCATTTCTGTGGACTTTCTCTGGACCCTCTCCAACAGGTTCATGTCTTTCCTGTGCTAAGAACTACAGAGCTGCACACAGTACTCTCTGTGGTGTCTCAGCAGAGTAGAAGGGGGAGAATCATCTCCCTTGACCCGCTGGCCATGCATCCTCATCATCATTTCACTATACTCATAACACCATGCACCAAAAGCTCCATTTCCTTTATTTCTCAAGGCCTGTATGAGAAGGAGTCTTCTCCCTAGGTCATCGCATAGCCCTGTGCCCAGTGTAACCTTTCACAGACATGGTGTCTACACTGTGCTCCTTTCCTGGTTGTGACCATCCCATTGGAGATTGCACAGAGCTTCAGCAGAGCAAACAATTTCTTGAAATGGTATTGGGAACTATTTTAGTCTAACAGTGAGAAGAGTTTTGTCAGGACATCAAAAGCTGTATTATAAGCAAGTTTTATCAGAGCCTTTCTATGATCAGTACTAATTTTCACTTTCGTAGCTAGCTTTCAGTATTCTTTATTGATATATGGAGTAGATGTATCATTGCAGCAGATTGTTGTAAGTCTTGTCCATTTTAACGCCTGAATCCTTTTTGCTTATGCTTGTAATTGCTAACCACATTAGGAAGATACACGGTCCCTTTGTCTTCACCCAACATGAGCTAAAGCGTAACTGGGAAGAGAAACCTGCTGTTGAAAACAGTTGTATGGAATTCTTCTTTTAGAAGGGAAGAGGGAAGGTTTCCTTTGAAGGCCTGTTTTTAGGTGAAATATTTTAACTTTTAAAGTTAGCATACGTATGCTAACAGAGTAGACCTGAGCAGTTCAAGTGACTCAAGGGCTTCTGCCTCTTTTCTGTGGCTGCAGCATCAATGCTGCCTGAAAGAAATACTGTGAAATTAGCTTCTGAGCAGCCAACTCCTCTCAGTCCAACATGGTAAACTGAAATTAATATTCAGGTTAGGGTTCACATGCTGTTCAGCTGTTTCCGCTGGGAGTTCTGTTGTGGGCAGGAATTGTAGACTTAATTGTCATCCTGAAACATAGTTAAGCTGTCAGCAATGTTTGCTGTTCCTAACAGGTTTGTATATTGTCTTAACAGCCTTAAAGAGTTGCTTAGAGCCAAATTAATCGAATGCGGCTGGAAGGATCAGCTGAAGGCACATTGCAAAGGTAACAGGGGTCAAATAACTAATATCCTTTGTAATCAACTGAGGTTCTGGCCAAGTAAAAGTCCCAGATGAAGGCTTTGCTGTGTAACACTCAATTTAAATAAGACATGGGCAAGAGGAAGGTATCCCTGGCAATTGGTTTTGCATGCAAGAAAGCAGCTTGCCATCTTGGACACTTCTTTTCTGATCTGAACCTTCTTAAGTGCAGGAGGAAAATTCTTGGAATTGATTCCCTACATATTCATGATGATACAGCTTTTTGTTTTGAGAAAGATGACTTCCTTACCACTGGAGAATAAAAAACAAGATAGAAGAAGATGGAGCAAATACAGTGATATGCAACTTAACAGCTTGAAAGAACTCTGTTTGCACATGGGAGACGAAGTACATTTGTACTCTTTCAAACTACAGTTCTTGAAAGTAAGATCATCTACTTAGATGAGAGAAAAGAAGCTGATGAACCTCTAGATACCTGAATCTTTAGTTCTGAGTTAAGTTTTGAGCATTGCTACAATTTACTGGCTTGTAAATTATATGAGATTTACAAATAGTATTTCAGCAACCAGGAATACTACCACATGATGAAATTTCCTTAAAGCAAATAACAAATCCCTGGAGTTTTTGCTTTAGTTCTGATTTGGTCTATTGTGCCCAGCTACTGAATATTCCATCACAAGGCTTTTCTTTTTATAGGGCTGAGTGTGTTAAATTGTTTTCATAGGTGGATTTGCAGAAAAGGCTGAAATGATCCATGCTGGCAGTTGTCTGCCTGATACCACTGCCAGAAGTATTTCAGTAGTACAGGTAGTGGAAGGGATGTTTATCTGCCTTCTCAACTTCATATACTCTGCTATAGGAAAGCTATGTAAAATGTTTGGTTTATATTGGTACTTTGAACTATAACTGCAAGCAGAAGTTTGTTTGTCCGTGTTAAGGGCCTAACAGCCTCCAAAGGAAAGGACAGAGAGGAATTGGGAAGGGGTGGGAGGGGGGGTCTGTTGTTGTTATTGTTGGGCTGGGGGTTTTGGGGTGGTTTTTGGTAGTTCATTCTAGAGCTTCTTGACATTGTGGGTTAAAGCCAATGTTGAGCAATCCAGGATTATCTTCAACAGGAAATTCAACCAAGAAAAACAGTTAACTAATAGTTCATGTGATGTCAGTTCAGAAAATGGATTTAGTGTCTTGAACAATCAGTCCTATGGATACAGTTAAAAACATTCACATTTCCACAAAAAAAAAATCAGGTTTATGCTGCTGATTGGAAGTTTCTTCTCAGCATTGACTTTGCATCTTTAGGTCTTCACGGTACTATAAGTAGGCAGTTGTTTAAATGCTGGTATGCGTTAATCATACAGCATATCTTAATCTGTCTTTTGCTGTAGATGCATATCTTCTTTCAGAGATGCTTTTTTACTTTGTTGAAATATAGAGGTGTTATTTAAACCAATTAGGAGGAGTAGTGAGCATTTACTGTCTCTGTGTTCTCTCTTGCTGTATGTTACAAAGTCTTTTTCCAACTGCATCTCTTTCTCCCTATCATGTAAATAACGTGTTTGAAGAGATAAGTGCTACAACACTCAAGCAATACAGACACCTGGTAATGCTCAGATAAGCTTAAACTGTGTTGTGTTGGATTCTAAAACATGAGCTGATCAAGATGCATCAGTAATTCCAAGTTCGAATTGTTAAACCCATGGTATGAATGAGAGGCTAAATCCACTGTGCAATGCAGTAGGCACTGAGTTACATTTAGGTCACATGCTACTTTATATCCTCTGATGACCTACGTTTGCAGGTTTTGTCTCTTAATCTTTGGCATAGGTTTTGTCTTCTAATTAATGTGCTAAAAGACTTAAAAATATCATTCTTGGTCTTCCCCAGATGTTATTAAAGAAAAAGGATTAGAGCATGTTACTGTTGACGATTTGGTGGCAGAAATCACTCCCAAAGGCAGAGGTAAGAAAATGTAAACATGGATGTGTTAGGACATATAAATATGCCATTCTAAATGGGAAAAATATAGATGTGCTATGTAAGAATCAAGTAGCTTCAGTTACTTTCAGGTATTAACAGAATTGCAAGAACAAAAAAAAAAATAGCTGTTGTGAAAGGTCGGTATTAGCGTATTTTCCATGTTGTCCTGCTTTTTTACTTCTTGCTTTCTTATTTGTGTTTCAGCCTTGGTACCAGACAGTGTAAAGAAAGAACTCTTGCAAAGAATAAGAACCTTCCTTGCCCAGCATGCCAGTCTTTAACTTTGGCATTCACCTAGGATAGTGTTTCTGTATTATGTCAGTCATGTAAGGATTGGAATGCAGTTTACATACTTAAGGATGATGAGCTGAAGTTCCTTTGCACTGCATTGATTTCTTAAACTTGGTGTTATTTTAATAAAAAAAATTGTGGATTTGTGGTTCTAAGGCTCTTCTCTGTGTCAGTGCACAGTGATACGGCATCACCTGTTCCTGGTTTTAATAAGCCATAATGTTATATGGTTGTGCAGAATTAATCAAATTTTCAAAAAAAAGAAGTGAGGTCAATAAGCGTATGAGGTAGAAATACAGAAGGGAGAAAGAAGTCTGTGGAAAATGGGATATGACATACTACTGAGCGTATCCTTTCTAATTTTCCCTGAGTAAGTAGCTGGACGGCATGAAGAAGTTAAGACTACATGAAAAAGTTGGTGACATTCCTCCCAGTACTTCTTTGCTTTAGAGTGAGTGGTTTGAAGTCCACGATTTGTGTTGTAAGTAAGTATTCACACAGTAATTCATAAGAGGTTGAATTTTTCAAAGACAATTGTATCTCTTCACATTTACTTCAATTAGAGAGTCACTATTCTGATCCACAACTACTGTTTTCTAGCTTTGCCTGTGTTATTGGTAATTAAAAATTATGTTGATCTTTAGGGCCTTTTGAAATTTAATACAATCATTTGCCAACATTAAGTCTCTTTAAATTCTTTTATCGGTATCTGCAACATTAGCCAGCTCTATAAATGGCTGCAAAAATAAAGCTGATGAATAGAGAGAATTGGGAAAGGGGCTTTGAAGTGAGAACATTCAATTTTTGCCAGCTTCGATTTGAGGCCTTTGACAGATGATGAAGTGGAGGAGAAGCATGAGCAAAAACTGAGCAATTAGACACTGTCGTTACTTGGCCACTGTGAAAAGTTAATTGACTCAGTGTAAATCTCTATGCTCCTAATTACAAGAATACTCTCAAAACTGTCACTTAGAGTGGGGCTCAGGAAGTCATGCCTGCTCCCATGGATTTGTGGATTTCATTCCTCAGTCGTTGCTGCAAGCACTTCCCAAGGATCCTTCTGGGGGAACCAGTACCTCATGCATGGGGTGTACAATGCCTGTGCCTCCTGGTTCCTTGGCTGTGGATGAGAAAAATAATGTGCTCTGGTTCATAGCAAAGTGCTGGGTGCTCACTGGAAGGCAGGCTGTGAATGGGCTGAGCTCCCCCCTGCACAGGGATGGGACAGAACAGCAGTGCAGGGCTGTTGGTGCCAGGCTGCGAGTGTTCAGTTATTGTGTCTGCTCAGTCTGAGCTGGGCAACAGATGTGAGAGAAGAGTCCAGCAACAGCCGAAGGTGGTTATTGTTCCTCTGGCACTAGACAAAAGTTAGTCCAAACTGGGCAATACTGACTGTCAGTGAGTGGGACAAGACATAATCAGTCATGAACACCTTTTGTCTACACAAGACCAAGTTCCTGCTGAGACTGGAGCATGGAAGGAGCCAGAACTGGGATCTGTTGCAGGACAGATGCCCCTTCTGAGAACCTGTGCTGTGCTGTTTTAAAACTATCTTCCTGCCAGGTTGAGTGCATTTGCTGTATGTCATTGTCTTTGCTAAATAAAGGTGGATGTCAGAAAGAAGAAAATTCTTTCTTCCACTTAAAAATTCATTGTACTTTTAAAATGCTTATTTGCATTAATCCCAACCAGCAACTGAGCCCCGCACAGCCACTCACTCGCTCCCCTCGGTGAGATGTGGGAGAGAACCAGAAAGTTGAAAGTGAGAAACTCATGGGTTAATATAAAGGCAGTTTAACAGGTAAAGCACAAGCCCTACAATGCAAGCAAAGCAAAGCAAGGAATTCACTCACCGCTTCCCATGGGCAGGTAGGTGTTCAGCCATCTCCAGCAAAGCAGGGCTTCATCACGTGTAACAGTTACTTGGAAAGCCATCATTCTGAACTTCCCCCCTGCCTCCTTCCCCCAGCTTTTCCTGCTGAGGATGACGCTATACAGTGTGGGATATCCCCTGGGTCAGCTGTCCCAGCTGTGTCCTCTCCCAGCTCTGTGTGCACCCACAGCCTACTTACTGGTGGGGTGAGGAGCAGAAAAGGCCTTGACTCTGTTAAGCACTGCTCAGCAGTAACTAAAGCATCTCTGCATTATCAACACTGTTCTCAGCACAAATCTAAAACATACTAGCTTCTGTGGAAAAAAACCAACCATACCCCAGTCAACATCAGCACAGTATGTTAATTCAAAGTTTGACTTCTGCAACTTCATTTGCAATGGGTGTGTTTTGTTTGAATTGCATATATGTATATTTATTCTTAGCTCTTCATTCTATAATCAATTTACCCAATGCTAGTAACTGATGGAATACAGAATGTTTCTTCACACAATGTAGCAGAATATACGCTAGCTGAGCATATGTTTAATATTTGGCAAGGCTGCAAAATATCTTCTGTATCCTTACTCTTTTAGTCTTAGTGGTCTTTAATGATGTTCTTGGACATCTTGTACATGACTAAAAGTCTTTGCTTGTTGAAAGGCTGCAGTGTCATGGGCATACAGTAACTTGCTCCAGAGCTTCCACTTGATTTCTTTCATTGTGTTGGGAGAGGTATTCAGACACAGAAATGCAGAAGGCTTGTTGTCTGATTAGTAAACATTTGAGATTCCATCTAGAACATGACAGATGAAGTGCAGTTGCTGTAAGTGAAGTGTAGTTCTCCCCTGTGGGCAGCTCATGCTTGTCGCAGAATAAAGACCAAATGCTGTATGAATTTGCAGAAAGTTGTGGTGACCAATATGAAGTTAAAGGTTTGACAAATAGGTCTTTCACATGCTTACAAAAATAAGTTGTGAAGTTATGCCCAGACTGGCTTAAAATGCAAAAGCATAAAGAGACCCCGAAGGAACAGCAGAGTGACTACGTTCCAGACACACAGCAGTGGCTCCTCTCCGAGGGTAACACAGGCTGCCCACTGATGTGAACATCCCAACACCACATGTTCCCACAGTTAACCACACCAATGCAACCCCCACTCAGAAGCTAGGCAAAAAGAATGTTTGACAACATGCAGATCCAAATTACACTGGCGTGGACTGGTAAGAGGCATCTTGATGGATCTTCTAAGACTAAAGTTAGATTTGGGGTGATATCAGAAATGGGAGATGGTTTCTAGAGGAATAAGTCCCCTTAGTGGCCTCATATTTTTGTTTTAACTGCAGATTTTATTCTCAGATGGACAGGGTAGCATTGTTTTGCAAACTGTTCTCTGAACAACTTCAGTTTCTACACATTTGGCTGAGTATTGAAAACAGTCATTAACATTCAGGATTCAGCCAGCACATTATTGTCCTGTTGAGGTTCTTTTCACACACTGAAATATATGATTATCTGTGCTGTTAAAGGTTCCAGAGCTACAGCATGTACAGACACAGATAGATGCATTAACTACTTCTTCAAACTTTCTGCATTTTCAGTGTCATGAAATACACCCATTCCTTACGAAAGCAGACAGCACCCAGAACTAGATAGCCAAGAAGAGACAGTTTAGGACTGATATGAATTACCTCAGCTGTGGGCAACTACTTCTTTTAGATGGTAGCCCTACATACACACTCTAGCAGCTGATTCAGCTTTTTCTTTTTGTAAACAAGCCTGTAAAAAATAGAATCTGTTTGTAAATTGATATTAAAATAATGGGTCAGTTAACAGCTGGGGTAAATTGGTATAGCTCTGGATGTGCACTAATCCAAACTATATGTGACAGTGAATTGAATAGTCCTACTGCTGTCAATGAAAGACCAACAAAAAGAAGTTAGCTTAGCCTCCCCCTTTAGTCAGGCAGTGAGGTGTCTGAAATACACAATGAACTGGAACTGCTTAGATTCTAGTTTGTTTGATAACTATTTCCCCAGGAATACTTCTCCACGTTGACACAGTCCAGTCAAAAAACATTATAGTAACATCATCAAGAAATTCTGCTGGGATGTCAAACTTACACTCACATTTTAGATAGTTTTTCAATTGTTTGGGGGGGGGCTGTGGGGAGTGGCTGGTGTTTTGTTTGTTTGGTTGTTGTTTGGGTTGGGATTTTTTTCCTATTCTATTTTTCCCCATTCTTCTTCATCCTTGTTTACTGCCACAGTATTTCAGAACAGGCCTTTATCACTTGGAGAACAAGTGTCTGAAGTCTGTTGTAATCCAGCAATAGTCTGTCAGTGATATTAAAAAGTTACTAATGGCTCTCAGAGCTTCTGTCTGGAAGGTCCGTTGGGGTGACAGCTCTGCACTACCTAGCCCATGTCCTCATCTTTTAGTTCACATAATGGAATATGTTTGATTCTACTTGATCATGTGTCATGGTTTAAATAAAGTCAGCCATAAATTACGCAGTCGCTCTCTCACTCCCCTCCCCCCCCCTTCTTTCCCCCCACTCCTGGCGGGATGGGGAGGAGAATCAAAAAAAATGTAATACCCACAGGTTGAGATAAGAACAGTTTAGTTACTAAGGTATAACACAAATCACTGCTGCTACCACCAATAATAATAATAATGAAAAAGGAAATAACAAGGGAAGAGAATACAATACCACCTGCCGACCAATAATACCCAGCCCGATCAAGCACCAACAGATACGTAGTTCTGCCCCACGGTAAAATAGCCCTTCCGGGTAACTCCCAGTTACATCCTGGCATGACATGCTGTGCTATGGAATACCTCTTTGGCTAGTTTGGGTCAGGTGTCCTGTCTCTGCTTCCTCCCGGCTTCCCCTCTTCTCTGGCAGAGCGTGAGCCTCACAAAGTCCTTTGTCAGACTAAAAATTTGAGCAGTAACTGAAAACATCGGTGTTATCAGCGCTGTCCCCAGGCCAAAAGTCAAAAACACAGCGCTGCACAAGCTACTAAGAAAGAGAAAAAATGACTGCTACTGCTAAACCCAGGACATTGTGGCACCTTGATAGTTTGGCTTTAACTTACTTAGTGATTGAGCTTTTATGGGAGCAATGGAAAATATCCAATGCTTTTACCTGCTGGCTTTCTTTAAATTTCTAAATATTTGCAATTGAAATCAGAATTGTATTCTACTTGGCCTGTTTTTCTCAAGCTATTAATTTTTAAAAGAAACAGCTGTGGCTGCAGAGCCAAATTTGTAATGGCTGGAGCCCAAAATGAGGAAAAATGAATTCCTCATAAAAAATGTATACTTAACCACTTTAGTGTAATGAATTAGTTAATTAGCATTCTGCTTGGAATGAGAAAAAGCCTAATCCCACTTTAGTGTATTTCCCATTTATGATGATGCTTTCCACCTGAACAGTATTATTCTTAAATGCTTACCTTAAAACTAGTGAAGTAGTTAGAAGTAGAGCATAAAAAATACCCCCTCAGAAATCCATGCTGATTTCTGTTAGTTGAAGTTGCTAGGAAAGCAGTTATCCATTCTTTCAGTCATTGATCCTGAGCTAACATATTGAGTTGCTGCTGCTAAAATCTGCATCTGGCAGCCTGCAGGTGAACACTGACAAGGGCAGAGCAACTTGGCCTCTCCTGTTGGCTGGCTCCCAACAACAGCCTGGGTACAAAGTCAGCACTGCATTGAGTTTTTACATCTGGTGCAGAGGGCAAAAGCAATATTTAATTTCCTGGAAGCAATGACACTTACTAAAAGGAAAGTTGATAGAAGATATGGGTTGTGATGCGTCAGAACCTCCTCAGGGAGAAAACAGGAAACATAGGGCACTTTAACAGAGAAAGGCACAGAATCATAGAATGATTGGGGTTGGAAAGCACCTTAAAGCTCATCCAGTTCCAACCCCCTGCCATGTGCAGGGACATCTTCCTCAAGACCAGGTTGCTCAAAGCTCCATCCAACCTGGCACTGAAAAAAAAGCTGCAAGAGGAAAAGGGACATAAAGAGCAGACAAAAATAGAAGTCAGACAAATTCAAATTTAAAACAAGATGACACTTGTAAAAGCACAGCTGCTTAATCACTGGAACAAGCTATGAAGAAATATGGTGGATCCTTCAACACTTTCCTGAGTACAAGATGCCTTTCTGGAAGAGCTGCATTATTTGCCTATGAGTGTTCCCTAGAGCTGGCAGCAGCAGCTCAGTTTCTTCCAGCTGAGAAAGGTAAAACCATGATAAATACTCCACGTTTATACTTCTGCTCGCTTGTGAAAGAAAGAGAGGCATCCCCCAGAATGTAAGGTCCAGAGCAGCTTGCTGATTTGTAAAAGTCCTCTGCTAACTCCTGTTCCAGAAAAGCTCAGCAGCATCTCAAATGCTATTTTCTAACACTTTCCAAGGTGAACCTTCTAGTGAACTTGCCATAGAGAGAAATGCTGCTTCAAGCAGTAGCTGTTAGCCCCAGTACAGGTATAACTGGCTGGAATGCAGTTCCTTAGAATCGATGACAGTAGTCACAGCAGCAGTTAAGAATGACAAAAATCTTTTCTTTGTAACTTGCACTGAAAAACGTGCCTGTCTAGCTAATCTGTTAACTTTTCCATGTGCATTTCACTGAGATAAGTTTCTGCCCAAATCACAGATCTGTTTGGTAATACTTGAGTAGTTCAGATTAAATTTCAAAATACCCATTGATATATTTTTTGCAAGGAGAAGTGTTTCATCAAATAGTCAATGGGGAGAAGAGGACTGTTCTTCCTCTGCTGAGTGAAGATTGGAAAGACTATTATCTGTGCTTGGTTTCTGCCTACTGACTGCTGCAATGATAAAGATGACTTAAAATGTTTCCTTGCTACCATGACGTAAAGAGGAAAACTGGATAACAAATTTATTTCACTTCCTCATTTCCCTTCTTTGACTGCTGTCTCTTCTAAACTGTATATATGAGATTATGCAGTTATATTCAAAACCAGCTGCTGAATTTTCCCCCCACTAAAACTGGGATCTAGATGTCCCGATCCAAATTTTACTGAGACAGTGAAGTTAGTCTGAAGCTGGGATTGATTTTAGTCAGATTTTGGGAGCTCAACACTTCCAACAGCAACTTGGGTTTGGCACATAGGTGCTCAGACAAGAACTTGAGTTTTGAAGTTTTTGAGTTATAATATAGGTCTTTGTTGCTGCATTGATTTGCTTTAAAATGGAGAAAAGGAGTCATGATTAATTTTTTTTTCTATTATTTTCCCAACTTTGGAATAATTCTTTTAGAAAATTCTTCTAGAAATGAGATTATTAGAATTGGCGAAGAGCATGGAAAAAAGAAATGAAATACACATTTTACCAATAGATAGAAGTTCTTCTAACAAATGATGAAGCATGAAGACACATGATTTCATGATTCTCATCCCTCCTCCAACGAACTCCAGATAGAAAATCCTTTGCTTTCCTAAATGCATTTCCAAACAAAACTTCATGACTATCTATTTCCATGCTATGCACTCTCTCTCCTATTTCCCTAAATGCAAACCATACACATGCACATGCAAGCATATCCATGTAGATAACTATTTTTGTAAAGCAACATGCTAAATACTCAAGTATTTTGAACTCAAAAATTCTAACACTATGCCTAGGATCTGTCTTCTAATAACTTGAACTTAGAGCTTCCAAAAGGATTACTTGGGATGTGTGGGACGTGCACCTTTTCACAATTTCAAATATATTTTTTTACGTATTATATGCTTACTAAAAGTCAGTTTTTTTATTTTTTCTACAAAGGTCTCTCACCAGGATCACCAGTCTGGAAATTACCTCTACAAGGCATTGCAAGCCTTAACATGCATGAGGGAAGGAATTTAAGGTACTCTGGCAGAGGCAGTGGAGAGTAGAGCTTCAGCATGGAAACCTTTTAGAGAGAAAAGAGGCTGTCATGACTACTTGCCTACTTACTTGGGAAAGGGGCAGATTTTCATACATGCTAGGATACACATTTGCCTAAACTTAGGCAAACTCTTGGACAATACTTAGACTTTACCAAAAACAGGTGCTCAGTAATGCTACCAAAGAATGGAAAATATGTCTCTCATCTAGGATTTCAAGACAGTTAACGATGAAATTTCAAAAAGCAGAATATGAATTTGTAGCAGCGGCACAGAAATCTACTTGCAAATTTTATAGTAAAAGCCTGCAATTTTTCTGTGGTTGAAACTGTGAAAACTCTTAACTTTGGCCAGAATCAAACACTTGTCCAGGGTAAAAATCTCTTCTGCAAATGTAAAACTCCAGTTACTGCACAATTAACAGGACTGTAACTCAGGGAAGACACCCTTATATAAAAAAGTTATTTGTAGCTTTAACAAATGACTGAACAGTGAGAGAGCACACAAGCAAATGAAGCACAGATATTGGAGGAATTCATAGAATCATAGAATAGTTAGGGCTGGAAAGGACCTTAAGATCATCAAGTTCCAAGCCCCTTGCCATGGGCAGGGACACCTCACACTCAACCTCACACTAAACCTCACCCAAGGCCTCGTTCAGCCTGGTCTTGAACACTGCCAGGGATGGAGCATTCACAACCTCCCTGGGCAACCTGTTCCAGTGCCTCACCACCCTAACAAGAAAGAATTTCTTCCTTATATCCAATCTTTCATATTGAAAGGGAAACTGTATCCTTTTTATGTTTGGAAATAGACATACTAAATAGAAACACAGATGGCATCTATCCAGTGGCTGTGGAACCATGGAGTGATGGAAACTGCTTTGCATGTAAAGAACTGACACTAGCGAACTTGCAAATTGTCAGGTGATATCACATGTATGTTTAATCCTTAGTATCTGTAAAAGAAAAGCATTAGTTAAAAAAAAATGTAATTCCCTAACAAATTTTATTAGTTTACTGTAGCAGTACTACATGTGCTGTGGCAACGAAATATCTAGGATTTAAGACCATCTCTTTGGCATAAATCAGGTTAAAAACTTAAGAGCTAAGAGTTGATGGCATTTTTTAACCGGGAAGTATTTATCCCTGCAAACATTTATTTTGAAATAATGTTTATATTATTCCCAAATTTGAAGTTGCATAATTATGTTTTCTATGAAAACAGCTATTCTCCACGTGTGGTCTGTCAATTTTCAGATTTTTTTCCCATTAACACATCAGACACACACAGGTCTGCTGTGCAGTCAGGGCGATAGGGTGGGCGAGCCACTCTAGCAGTTTTTGTATTAAGTGTGGGTGTTTATATACATATTTTAAAGCATTTCGTTCTCACTGTGGCATATTCCCCATTGAGTATATAGACTGTAATGCCAAAGCGAGTGTGTTCTTAAAGGAAATGTCTCTGGCTATCTTCACAATCTGATCTCTCCCACTGTGCCATGCTTTTTTGAGTGAATGCAGATGAAGATTATTTTCCAGTTTCTGCTTTAGACAGAACGCTGTCCTGAAAGGTTTAACTCTTTATTACACAAATGGTTTTGAAATAATGCTTAAAATTAAAACCAGCATTACATATATTGAGTTTCTCTTACTGAATGCAGGTTTTGCAGGCACAAGTACATCAGTCCCCACCTGAGCAACACTGCACGATTGTTGCCCTTCAGCTCAGCCACTGCTGTGCCCTGACTGCTATGGACCCTATTGATCCTGGACTCCCTAGCTTGTCCTCAGACCTGCCTTATCACCAGAAAACCACCTGTTGGTTTGGACCCTGAGCTGACGCCAGCCTGCCTTGCTGAGGTCCTGGTTGGAGAGGCCCCTGCCCTGCCACCAGCCATGTCATGCTTGGTTCCTTGTCCCTCTGGCCCCTGCTTCTGGATGAAGAGCTGTGGAATGCACTTACAGTTCCTGCTGGGACGAAAGAAGAAGGAAACGAATCCTGTTCCGTCCTCCCAACAAGAACCATCCTCCTAGCACCCACCTCCTCACTGCCTGAGCCAACAGTACAGGAGACAGTAGTTAGGAGGTTAGCTACACAGCAGGAAGTCTGTAAGTGAAGGCACCTAAGGAGAGCAGAACTGAGCAGAGAAAGAACTGGGCGGTATGATTTGAAGCGGGGCTGAATCAGAGCTGCCTTGCAAGTTGACTAGGCCTCCCAGTGAGCAGGGATTGCACTGTCAAGTGCAACACGGCTGGAGGCACACACAGAGCTCTGGAAAAATCACGTTACTGAACATCTCCCTCCTCTTTTCTGCACATCATCAGGGAATGAATAAACTGTGCCCGGCGGCCAGCCAGTTCACACACACACAAGTCCTTCTTGGGGCGTCTGGATGAACAAAGGAGACGCTGGCAAGGCCCCAGGACCCACCGCCAGCTGAGGCTACACCCTCAGCTACTGCAGACTCTATTACTTTTTAGCAGTTTTCAAATGCACAGCTCAGCATCTAGCACCCTGATTTATTAAAGACCAATGCTTTTTATCGCAGCTCCCCAAGCTGACAAGACCCCTCTCGAACTCCCGCGGGGCGAGGCAGCAGCCGTGCCGCGCACAGCAGAACGGGCTGGGGCAGGGGGCGCGAACTGCCAGCGGTCTGTCCCTCTGTAGAAGTCTCGCCAGCTCCTCAGCAGCAGCCCGCTCCGTCACTGTCGGCACAACTGCCTCTCTGCGGAAGCCATGGCGGCGGGAGGGAGCAGGAGCGCGGGTCAGTGGCGCGCTGGGAAGGGGCGCGGCCGGAAGAGGCGGGCTCATCGCCCGGGTGACCGGAGGCCGACATGGCGGTGCGGGAGGCGGCGGCACGCACCGAGCTTTGAATGAGGGGCGTCCGGCTAGGGCGCAGGCTGCGGGAGCGGCGCCCCGCGCTCCCCGCCCCCCGAAGCGCCTTTCCGCGACAGGCAGGTGAGTGGCGGCCCGCGTCCTTCTCCTGCAGGTGCACCGTTTCCGCCTCGCTTCGCCTTTCCGCGGCGCGGCTAGGTAGGGGGCCCGGTCTCGGTCTTTTCCCGCCTTAGGGCAGGCCGTCTCTGTTCTTCCCCAGAAGCGCTCCACCCCGTTCCCCTGCGTGCTCGGGACGCCGCGTGGCCGCCGGCGCACCTGCGCCCCGTGGGCCTCGCCCGCCGGCAGGCCTGCCCGGGAGCACGGGGCCCGCGGTCACCCGGTGTCTGCTCGGTGCAGAGCATGGCGGGCCGGGGGCACCTCACGGGCTGGGCAGAGCGACTAAGGAGTAGATCGGCAGCGTTTGGGGACTGAGGGGCTTGGCACCCGCTGGGGAAAGGGGACGGGAGCGCGTCCTGTCGAGCTGACGGGTTTCAGCATTTCTGGTGTTTCTCGGGGCTCTGGGGGACCATGCTTCTTGGGGTTACCTAGTGTGAGATTTTCCTTTGTTTCTGCTGACTGATAGATGGCATGAAAGTTAACGTGAAAGTTGCTTAGTACAGTTTTAAAGACTTTAAGAATCTCTAACAGGTCACAGGAAACTTAGGTGCTGCCGTCTGGCCTCGGTGCTGCCTGTAATTGAACACTTGAGCCCGGGCTGTTCTGTAGAATGATGGGACACTATTTAATGGTCATGAATTCTCAATGTGTCTGAGTTGCACCTATAATGTAAACAGCATAGCTTGCTGCTTTGCAGTCCTGGAAGTGCTGACATGCTTTGTAGAGATTTCTTTAAGCCCTTTTGCGCAGCATGTCTTGTAGTGTATCTTGACTGTAAATAGCAGGTGTTTGTCGAGACAGCTGATGTTGCAACATGATTTTATGGTGCTGACAATGAGGGTGTGTTACTTTTTCATCTCTGGCTTTCCATGTAGCTACAGATAACTAAAGTCTGGGATGACTAATAATGACTGGAACAGAACTGGGGTCTCTTGAACTGTAATTTTGTGCCTGAGAACTTCTCAGTGTTGTGATTTAGTGCATTATGTCAAAGACTTTTTGTGAATGTGAACAAAGCTGAAGTGAGTATCATGGGTTTGCATGACTTCAATCCCTGTGTTCTGTATGCTGGTTTTCAGAAGGCAGTGGTTTATATAGATAAGGATTGTCAAAGAATGTCTGATAAATCAGTGGACAGACTTTTTATTTTAGCAAACATTGCCTTGTAAAATAGAAGTTAGAATTTCTAATTCAGAACAGAGAGCTTCACGAGTTCACGTGAACAAGATTGGAACTATGTTCAGTTTCTTGCAGAGGAAGGGGTGAGATAAGGTGGTATTACTATAGCAGTTTTGTGGGTTTAAGAGTAGCATGCTTTAGAAGAAGTTGAAACTCCCTATTTTGTGTGATGGAGTGTTGGGTGTCCAGGAATAACTTGGTAATCACCAGCATGCACCAGTTTTTACTGCCTTTAATTAAAGAAGCACACATTCCATCTTGAATTTTGATATCTTCTGCAGCTCCTGATAGTCTTGAAATCTCTTGCTGTGTTTGAGCACCTTGGATCACTTAGTTCACAGGTAGAGTAGTCTTTTCCCAGCTACCTGGAGCATTAGTGTTGGAACTACAGTATATATTATGGACATCCACCAACCACCGACTTGTAGGTAGACAGGAGGTGCCTCCTAGTCGTTCCTTTGGATTCTGCTCCATTGTCTCATGCCATAGTAGCATGGCTTCAGGGTTCAGTTATGTTGCCATTTAACCTCTCTGTTTATCAACTAGGTGTTGGGGACATTGACAAGTTCTTTCCTTCTGCCTTTGTGTTCTAAATATTATGTATATATATAAAGTGATAAACAAGCAAACAAAACCCAAACACAGAAATCAGTCACGAAGAAGGGAATGGAACCTTCTCATCAGGCTACAAGACTCATGGTTACTCACTTTGAAATGCAGTAGGTGCTGATCGTGTCTTTCAGTACCTGACTGAATGCTGTTCCTGAATCATTATGTTGACCTTTTTAAAATACAGAAGGCCTTCGTACATGCTGTCATGTACATGATTTGGAGGAGGATTTGTGTGCTTAAAAATAAATAGGTTTTTTAGCTCTGTCTAGTAACCTTCTTAGAATTCAGTCTCCCTGTAAACCTAGTTGGGCATCTGCAGATAGATGTGGCCACTCCACTTTTGTAAAATTTCATACAAAATAAACTTCTAAGAAATCCTGTCCTTAGCAGTGAAACTTTGGACTAGCCTTATGGTACTTGCTAGTGAAGACACACTGGTTCAGCTGTGCTTTTGTGGAGTTTTGGTGCTGACATATGTAAGCACTTAAGGTTATGTTAGTCTTTTGTACTAGGAAGGGAACTTCTCATTTTGCTTTAGAAGGGTGAGGCTTTTTCTGTGGCTGCTTATGTAAATATGTAGCTGGCAGGTAACCTTTCAGTTTCAGATGTTATTTTTAGTCTCAGTTTAGACACCATCCTTTGGCTATTTAGCTAGCTGTGTTTAATGTAAGTTAAAGTCACTGTTACCAAGGTGTCTTCATGTATTCATTGCAGAGTCACAGATGAGCTGATGTTAAAGAATGTAACCAATTCAGAAAGAACTGGTAATTTAAGCAGAAATTTTGAAGATGGTGACCCCTAAAGAAAAACTACTCAGTAACAATCAGTCCTCATTGTAGAGGAACAGAGGAGAGAAGGATAGGTGTGCAGTGAGTGTTTTAGCATCTTTTTCACTGACAGTAGGAGCTGAGCTCTCTAAGACGGAACAAGCCTATAAAGTGATTTTAGTGCCACAAAGTGACTTTATTTTAGAATTGGCTTGGTCTTATGAAATAGTGTTTAAGGGGCACATTTAGGTATGTGCAGTTAGGTATGAAAGAGGGAGTGCTTTCCCACATGACAACATGTTCATTGTACAGTGGTGGCCAGTAAGAGTCCTGCTTATTGAACCACAGTTAACTGGCTCAGATGGACTGTGTATGCCATGGATGATTTGAGGGTTTGTATTAGTGAAATCAGAGTTCTGATGAGGCCACTACTGCAAGCTGAAAGCAATTGAAAAATGCTTCAGTTCAGTAAACTTCTGATCTTTCCCTCTCTTCACTATATTTCTTTTATAGATCTATAAAATGTTTTCAGGGGTGAGTTGCCTCATTCTTCTGGTCTGGGTCTAATGTGTTTCACATCTTGCTCCTGCTGTGCTTTAATCCTTTCTGTGCTCATTTTTCGTGTAAGCAACTGCTGTGATTTTTTTTTTTTTACTAATAAAAGCAGTATGAGCTACACTAGTCAAACTCCAGTTAAATTTAGTGTCTGTTACAAAACTGTTGCATTGACTGATAGAATCAGATTAATTAGGGTACATGTCCTGATTTATTTGCTTTCTGTTGTAATGGAACTTAAAAGTTCAGTTGACAGGAAGTCTGATAAATCTAATACATTAGAAGCAATCTCAATAATGGGAGAAGGAAAGTTCCATCTCATTTTACAAATGGGAAGATGAGGCATGAGGCATGTTATGCACAACAGCGTATCAGGCTGACAGACAATATTAATGGATTTCCTGAATTCTAGTCTAGTGTTTCACCTTTGCCATCTGTTTAGAAATGTTATAGGACTGTATATGTCTCTGTGCCATCCTGTATCATAGTTCACTGCTGATGTAATTTTAATTCCTTTTGGGATTCATTATCAGGGAAAGGCTTAAGAAAAGAAAGAAGGATGTGGCCCTACTATTAAGCATTATGCTGTCCGATATTATTTCCCATTCATGAGATAAGGAGCACATGGCTGTGCTTCTTGACAGTGTTTGAGAAAGGTGGACAAGAAAAGAAAGAACACTTTGTTTCACTTAAAGTTTACATAGTTGTTTACCATTACACAAGTTTAGTGTAATGGTATCAGGGGAATTAAGTTTGCAGTAAACTCAAGGAATACTAAGGTTCCATGTGTACATATTTATTCATGTCAGTGCTTCAGAATATAAAATTATTTACCTTTGAGAAAATAAATTTAAAAACAAAACAAAACAAAAAAAACCCAAACCACACACCCAAACATAACCCCAAAGCTCCCCCCCCCCAAACCTTTAGCTAACCTTTAACTTTTCTTTTTGGGTAGTGCTGTCCTTAGAGTAACACTGCAAATGCTTCAAGTGCTACTTCAGACACTGGGGAAGATGGTTGACTTGTCATAATATTGAGCCAATAATTTATTCACAATCCTGTTTTAAACAACTTTTAGCATATTGCAAAAATTAGTGTATATATACTGCTTCATGTCTTAATTAGCAGTATAAAAACTGGTTACACTGAGGAAAGTACTCTTTAAAGGCAGATGATTGCTAGTACTACTATGGCTAGCTGACTACTATTGTTGCTGAAACTCTGGTTGTGCATCATACATACTATCTGTAGTGTCCAGAGCTTAATTGGGAAAACTTCAGTGAAGAGGCAGGCCAGACAGTACGTACTGTCTTGAAGGGCCTAGCGCTGCCAGAGTTGAAGTGAAATGCAGCTCTAACACAAATACATGATGTGATTGTGTGTCTCATCTCAGAAACTTTTGTGTGACACATAGAAAGTGGAAGGGGACAAGTTACCTGATAGCTGTTAAACCCTGGCAAACAGTCATACAGGTGATACTGGAGTAGTCACTCATGTATAGGAATGATGTGGGACAAAAGGATTAAGTTCTAGTGGCTAACTTTTGTCAGCAGTGAACTTCACAAACTTGCAAGACAGACTTCTTGTGGATTCTGTTGGGGCTTTTTGGTTGTTGTTTATATTGAGCCGATAGAGTATACAATTTGGTATATAAAAAATGGGGATGAATTGAAAAAGTGAGGTTTTATATATATAAAACTGATTTATAATATATGTAACTGATACATGAGTATTATTTTTGTTTTAGTTTTGCACTTAAGTAGTAAACTTCCCAGTCCTCTCAATTCCAAACTCTTGACTAATCCATTCTTCTGTCACCTAGATACTGTCAAAATTGCTTATTCCAGAAGGTAAGAAGTGCTTGAGCACAATATGGAATGCAAGTCTTACCTTTAAAACTAAAACCTAAATATGTTGTACGGTGTCTGCTGTTCTTGCTTCTTTGTGGGAAGTTTTGACTGTTTCCTGTTAGATCAAGAGCCCATTTAATGCCCACTCTTGTATAAGGTTTTCTAAATTTAAGTCTTCCATGAAAGGAGACTAAGACAATACTAGTGTTGAAGTAAAGGTGAAGTGTGTCCTATGAGGCCTTTCTCTTGCGATAGAGCTTGGTAGTGTGGTCTGTAATTTGGCATTTACTCATTGACTTAAGCCTTCCCTTTTCCAGTAAAAGAGCCTGTTTATTTAATAATGATTTCTCAGCAGAAATTTCAGATCTGGTCTGTATGTGAAGCAGTATTTCCAGGACTATATTTATATAGTGTTTAATACTAGTTACATTATCTTAACAAATGAGCACCGATAAAAAATAAGCTCCATGAAGCTCACAAATCCCATTATGTACTTTTTAATAAAATCCTCAGGGCAGTATTGGAGCAGCCTACCTAATGATCCACCTTCCTGACTCTTCCTAACTTAAAGCCTGGAATATAGAAAGTGATTTAAATGCCATAACATATTTGAAATCAAGCTGTCCTTCCATGGAGTACTCATGGCCTGAGGAAAATGTCACAGGGCTGCCTTCTCTTCTCACCAGGAGGTATGTTAAACTTGCAACAGAAAATGTTAACACATGTAGACGTATATAATGAAAAGCTATTTGTGAAGCCTAACCTCTTATTCTTTATTCTGAAATGTTCACCTCTAGAAGAGAAAAGGATCCTTGAATTACAACAGATTATTCTGTTTCAGTCTGTACCTGTGTAAGGGGATCTGTTGGAATAGTGTGAAATACTGAGTATGAATTCTCTAGATTATCAATTTGACACTGAAACAACCCTAAATGGCTTCAGCCAAAGATGATTGTTTTCTTGTCCGGGTTTGCCAGCATGATCCAGTCTGGAACAGGAATACTGACAGATCCAGGGGTTAACTGCTGCGATAGTGCACCCAGGTTGAACAGGGTCTTTCTTTGCTGATGATTTTTCAGTGATGCTGGTTCTAAAATAAACAACGTTTGTTCTCATCATACATTTCCATCAAAATGGAAGCTAAACAGCCAATTTTGGGTTTTGATTTAGTGACTAAATTTATAATTTATATGTGCAAGACTTGCTCATGCAAATGTGAGCTTCTTTCTGATGATTATTCTGTTATTCTTGCATCAGGAAAAAATTCTTTACTGTGAGAGTGACAGAGCACTGGAACGGGTTGCCCAGGGGGGTTGTGGAGTCTCCTACATCGGGGATATTCAAGGCCTGCCTGGACAAGTTCCTGTGTGATGTACTCTAGGTTACCCTGCTCTTCCAGGGGGGTTGGACTAGATGATCTTTTGAGGTCCCTTCCAACCCTTGGAATTCTGTGATTGTGTGATTCCTAGTGTTCAGTGCTATTGTTAGTGCATAAGCCAGCAGCTGTACAGTCACTGCGTTTGATTGCCCACACTTCCCTTTTTAAAATACCTCTAACTGTGACTTTACTTATGATAATGTGCGGTTTCTTTAAAGTCTGTATATATATTCAGTACTTGCATTATTCACATCACTGAAATGTCCTGATAGTAGGTAGGTAGTTTCTGTGCTCCAGGTACCTCCTCTCTCTTCTCGCATTAATATAGTTTCATAGAATGCTCCTTGCTTCTCAGCAACTAAGAAGTTGACTTTAAGAACCATGTAAATATGTATAATCCTCTATATCTAACTTCTTTTCTTTTGCAGGGAGGGTTTTTCACCATGGCCATAACACAGTTTCGACTCTTTAAAATCTGTACTTGCCTGGCAGCAGTGCTTTCTTTCATTAAAAAGTTAATATGCAGGTAAACAAGTGTGATTTAATTTTGTCTTTTTTAATTACAGGTTCTTGCACTTCTTTCCTTCTCCCAGCACCCACCTTGCACTTTTCCCAGTTCTGATTTTACTAATTGCAAAACAAGACAGATAAAAACTAAGTCAACATTCATGCTTTAAACTTCATATTTCTTCAGAATTCAGAAGTTTACGTCGTGCACTTGTGAGTGTACTTTGTGGTATGATAGCTCTAATGAGTGTTTTCTAAACAACTATGACAGGTTTTAAAAATGCCTTTTAAAAATATCCCATGTCAAAGCAAAATTGTTCTTTGCATTTTTTATAAATACTTGACAAGTGATACTTTGTTTTTTAAGAGACTTGATTAATGGCAGCACCCATCAAGTCATCAGTCAGTAAGCTTTCATTATAAATGTGTGATTCTAGTCCTGCTTTGTCAAGAAACAGTTGCCTGAGACTTCAGATTCTTCTGCCTGTTGAAGTTTCCTTCAAAAGTTTGGAGGAGAGTGATTAAAGTTCATGAAAACTTTTTTCTTTGTTTTTTAATGAACAGAACTTATTTTTTGTTTACTCTTGTAAGTCATATATAGTGTTCTTTCAAGTTGTAGACCCATGAACGTAGTGGGGTAGTACCTAGAAGCATTCAAAATCTTTCAAGAGTTATGGTTGTATATTAGTAGAGTTAAATAGAACAGGAGCAGATTACCTGAGGTACCTCTCAGCTCTGCTGTCATGGGAAGTACTGCTGCTTCTTGCCACTCTTGCAGAATGTTGCTTTACATAAACAAATAGCCGTTTAGAGAAATGCATTGTTTTGTGTATGATGGCTAGTACTTTGCCAGTGAGGTTACATCATATACAGAATATCTGGTAGACACAAATTAAATGTCTATTTCCTGTTCACCTTACTTATCCCGACAATAAGAGCAGCTCTCAACTGGTTGGTAAATTCACTACAGATATAGTGAAGCTTTACAAAGATATATTTTAATGCTGCATACAAATGTATAGATGCCAGCCTTAGTTCTGTGATTTCAATTCCAAATTAAATTAAGAATACTTCTTGTATAAGTTCTAAAAGAAATCAAAACACCGAGCTGATGATAGCTTCTGTGTTATATAGACCCTTCATCTCTCTAAGCATTAAGATAGCTTTTATAAGCAGATAATTATTTAGTAGGTGTAATGACAGTATTTTCCTCAGTTTTTCCACTTCTGAATGAAACAAATCCTTGAAATTAACAGCCAAGGAACTGTTTGAGAGTAAAAATAACTTTTCTTCTGTGAATAGCAGTTAGTTGAGAGAATGAAAATTTAAAATATTTCACATAAGCAAGTCAGTGGATGAAATTAGTTCAGTCTTTTAACTACAGATGTTTTTCCTGTTTAATGTTAGCTGCAAAGCATAGCTTGGACATTTTTTTCCTGTAATGCTCCCCTGAATATGAGTGTGCCCGATAACCAGCAAACATGATTTAATTAAACATGCATTTTGATTCAGTAGTTATGAACTTCTGCTTATTTAGATTATTTAGTTTACATTAGGCTTTCTTTTAAACAAGTGCCTGTAGAGATCATGCATCTTTCTGGTCGTGTAAAGCCTACATGTGGTACTAGTCATCTCTTTAGTTAAAACTTTTAATAAAAGCCTGCCAGAATCCAGTGTTTCCAGGAAATAAAAGGTATAGAAAGAAATGAAACTTTATTCTGTTTAAAATCTCTAGATAGCTTCTCCAGCTGGGAAATCTGGATACTGATAATTAGTAAAGAGAACCAAAACGCAAGAGCAGCATCTTATTCCTGTTGTAGAAAAAGAAGTGGAGATACATAGCCTTCCTCAGTGCTGCCCTGTGTAGCATGTTCTTTCCCATGTTTCCCATGTGTGACAGAAGCTGTTGTCAGTGTAATCATTTTGTCTAGATGAACGTTTGCCGTAAACCACTTGCTGGAGTCTTCTACATCTTATAAATAGGGAAATACATAGGGAAATAATTGCAGAAGGGATGGCTTAGCATAGTATTAAAGATGCATATGTTGTACAGGTCTGCAGGATGTTTTCAAGCTTGGGTTTCCTTTAGAGACATCAACTAAATCTAGTCAGCCAGAACCAGAAGTCTCTAATTTGTCTGAAGAAACAGCATTTTCACTTTACCCCTAGACTTGCTTTGTACTTTAAAGGAACAGTTTTTAAGGGGGCTAGAGTTACGTGTATAAAACTTGAATATTTGATGATAGCGCCTGATCTTAAGGAAGAATCTGTTGGGCTTAAAATAAGAAAATATAATCACTCACCGACATGGGGCAGAGGTGGTATTCCAAGCAATTTGGCAATTCTGAGTTAATGGTAGGATGTTCTATAATAGTAAAAATACTGGATGTGAACTCAAAATTATAATTTCCCAGTTTTATTCTCATCAGTAGTAATAAGTTTTCTAAGCTATATAAAGTCAGTTACATGACTGCCTTGCTATAGGAAATTGCATAACTTGGGGTAAAAAATGAGTGTGACCTTGAATTTTATTCTCTTGTGTTGTAAGGTTTTAAAATATAGTGAATGTCAGCTAAGAATATTTTAATTATTATTGATCTTTGAATGGTGTCAGTAAGTAAACATCTAGGTGCTTTATTTGCATTAGTGTTCAGTGAAAATTATTTGATGCAGCTGCTGAAATGCTTTAATTAAAACTGTTGTTTAAGTAGAAGCATGTATTGAACAGAAGCTGTTGACTCACATATCTCTTCATACCTCTGTTTAGACTTTGAAGGGAAGTGCTTTAGAGGGGCTTTCACATCAAGCAGCATGGAAAGTGGTTTGTTAAACACAGCATCTAAGAGAAGTAGAAATACTTCTCAGTTTACAATAGAAATGGTTATCATTAAACAGATGTAGGTCAATAGTGCTTTCTTTATAAGCACTGACAATCTAAAAATGGGAACTGTCTATATGCAAGTAATGGAGTTCATTTGTCTATTTTCATAGTTTAAAATTGCTTCTTCTCCATTTCCGCTGCAGTTCAAAAAGTAAAGTGGAAATTCTTGTAAACATCACTTTCAATTCATGATGAAATTCTTTTGCTTAGCAAACTTTTACTGGCAGTAGTTAATACGAAAGTAGCTTAAGGACTGAATGTTTTAGCCATGACTGTTTTCAGTAGTGCTGTTCTCAGACTTACTTTTTGTTCTTTTTAAACTTAGTGCTCATGTTTTCAGAGCTTGGAGGAATCCTACGTTTTTCTTTCAGGTCTGGAAGAGGGCGAAAGTTAAGTGGAGACCAAATAACTTTACCAACCACAGTGGATTATTCATCTGTTTCTAAACAGGTAATTGCTTAAATGATAGGTCACTTTATAAATAATCCCTTAACACAGTGTTTATACCAGTCCTAGAATGTGATCAGTATATATATCATATTATTATTATATGCTATTATATATATGCTATTATTAGATTATTATTATATATGCTATATTATCTGAAGAATATGTCTTGGCAAGATAAAGACAAGTTTTTACTTGCAGATAATATTAACGTACCATATACTTCCTCTTCAGCCTGAAGTAGAAGACTGGTCATCATGGGATGAAGATGCACCTACCAGTGTGAAGATTGAAGGTGGTAACGGTAATGTGGCTGCTCAGCAGAATCCTTTGGAACAAATGGAACCTGATTATTTCAAAGATATGACACCAACTATAAGAAAAACTCAAAAAGTAAGTATTGCACTTTCAACTGTGCTTACTGAGGGGTTACCTTCCTTTAAATGAGGCTATAAATAAATTGGAAACATAGACAAGGTGCTGCTGGCAAAATTAAGCTGTCCTGTTGAATGATGATGATGATATTGATAGATGCTGATATGTAGTCTAACATGTCTAATTAAAAATATTGACTCTGAGATCTTGGTGAATGTGATGCTAGTTCACATTTACACCTTTAGTGTTATAGAAAACTTACGATTTCATAGTCTGAGGGCTCTGGGAAATATAATGTGAGAACTCTCAAGTCAAGTTCTGAGAATGGAACTACTGCACTAAGATACTTGTGCTTATTCCCTTCCGTTATTTGAACAGAGACATTCCATGTCCTACTGAACTGAAGTTTGGGGTAGCAGCACTGCTGTTTCAGGAGACAATTCACCAAGTTATATTGGGGAGGCTGGAATTAGGAAGCTGCTATTTCAGAATAGCTTGCTCTTCCGATATCCATTTTTATTGTGGAGACGACAGAGGGGCATATCCACAAGAGCATGGACACTGTAAATAAATGCTGAATAAGCTTCTGGTAATTGCAAGATTTATTTGTATGTAGAAGTCTTCCAGCTGGGTACTTACAGCACTTTGAGTCAATTAGAAAACCTTTTTCACAACAAAGGCATTCAAATACTGAAACAGATTACCAGAAAGGTTGTGCAGGCTCCATCTCTGAAAGTTTTTAAAATCCAGGTGGATTAGTCTTGAGTACCTTCAGCAGCCTCTGAACTGACAGTGCATTGAGGTGGAAGTTGTATTTCAGACCTCCCGAGGCCCTTTTCAACCTGAGTCTTCCTGTGTTCCTATGACCTGGAGATGATACCAGGGTCAATTTTCTGTGCATTCAGGATCTGCTGCATTCTGCGGAACAAATTCTGCTAAGGATTTTGATTTCTCAAAATCTGGGGCCAGAGGTACCTCTGCAGAGATGGATTTCTCCTCAAGAAGAGTTCACGCTGCTTGAATACTATATACTGGGTTTAGTTTAAATGTACCTTTAGAGGTGACTGCAGGCACTATAAAAAACATTCCTGCTAGCTTCACCTTGTTGCCACCCTCAAATAGGAATTTATGTTTGTTTGCATCAAATCTGAGCTCAAGGTAAACCCCAGGATCAGAGGTGGAATCTACTGGTGTTACCACTCCTATCCAATGTATGAAAATGGAACCTCAGTCAAATAACAGCGTCTCTCATTGCTAAATAAGATGGTTTAGTCTGTTTCCTTTCTTGCATTAGTATTAGCATTTGTACAGTCAGAGGATCTGGGAATCTGCCTCTTTTGGAATTGGCAGAGGCATAAAGTAGGCTGAATGAAGTAAGTAAGTTCGTATCTTGAGTTCCAGACACATAAGGGATATGTGATTTTAGCCACTGTCTTGAATTTGCTAATAAGCCTTTTTGGGGACGCATTAGTGCATGTTTTTGAGCCAAATCAATACAGAGCTTTACCAGTTAATGTGATAGTGAATTACATTGCAGGTATTGAAACTTCTGCACAGGTAGGCTACTGAAGTAGATAAGAGAACTCCATGTTCCAAAGCAGTATAGCTGTGCTGACAGCACTGTCCTCAAGAGTGGTGTTACACAGTGACCTTTCATGGAAACAGGGTTTATCCAAGGAATATGTCATGTAATTAGTAGCTTATATGAGTACTGGGAGATGTGTCTATTAGATCTGTAATCACAGATTGAGTCACATTAAGTCATGTGACTTAAGTAAAAGCTGGTGGGGGAAGGAGGGAGTATTTGTGTCCTTTGCATTTAGCTTCTCTCACCAGTTCCTCTGGCTTTACAGCTCCCAAATCCTGAACAAGTTTGAAGCCCTGTGTGGTGTTGTAGGTCTTTATCCTCACAAGCACAGTTAGATGATCACCAAGGAACCTGTGCAGTGGTTTTACTCACCACTGTTTTTTTTTTCTTTTTTCAATATTTTCAGATAGTTATTAAAAAACGAGAGCCTTTAAATTTTGGGATACCAGAGGGAAACACGGGATTCTCTAGCAGATTAGCAGCTACACAAGATATTCCTTTTATTCATCAGTCTGTAAGTATTGATATTATACTTGACAGTTAAATGACTGTTGTGTAGGAGAATGAATAGTCTGCGTAAGGTCTGCATTGTGGGAAGCAAGAGGAATAGTTGTGGAATAACGTAAATTGTTTTAAAATTGAGTATTTGGTTCAAAGCAATGAAGTAATTAATCTAATTTTAACTAATGTATTCTACCGAGAAACTTAACAGATCAGTAGTAATGAAAAGGTAAGAAGCTTCCAAACACTTGTATAATCTTCTAAAGCAACGGGCTATACATCTGGGGTTTTCTTGATTTTACACAGTAAGTTCCTAACAGAAAGGTAGAAAGCTTTTCTGTTTGTTTCTTTTTCTTCTTGAAAGCCTCTGGGTTACCTTGGACCCATTTTTAACTTCCTTCAGGGAAATCCCTTCGTTTCTGTAGGGATTGTATTCTAACAGTCTCCTGATTTTTTTTGTCCTTCAGCCTTTTTAAAAATAGACTGGTTACCCAACAGCCTGGCTATTTAGAGGGAGATGCTCTCCCTTCCTTCCCCTCTGCCTTCTTTAATGGTGCTTCTGCTTTGTTTAATGTAGTGCACAGAAGGGTCTTGTCAGCAGTACAGAAGCTTAAAACTTTAGACAGCCTATAATGCATATAATTCAGGAAAGGAATTCTAGTGAAGAAAAGCAGCACTTAAGCAGCAGTGGACACACCAACACATGAATACACGTGTTGGTTTGTCCATGCAGCTTCCAAAAATCTACTTTCTAGTCATTTCAGCTGCTCAGCTTATTAGGTGAGAAGTATCATCATATCTCAAATATTTCTGGAAGTCTGAGGCATCGAAGGTAAAAATAAGTGTTTTATCTAATTTTTTTCACGTTTTTTGTTTCAGCCTGAACTGGGAGACTTGGATACTTGGCAAGAAAATACTAATGCCTGGGAAGAAGAGGAAGATGCTGCCTGGCAGGCGGAAGAAGTTCTTAGGTAACTCAAAATAATGTAACACCATGTAAACTTTTCACATAGAATCATAGAATAGTTAGGGTTGGAAAGGACCTTAAGATCATCTAGTTCCAACCCCCCTACCATGGGCAGGGATGCCTCATCTCTGTCCAACCTGGCCTTGAACACTGCCAGGGATGGAGCATTTACCACTTCTTTGGGCAACCTGTTCCAGTGCCTCACCACCCTCACAATGAACTAAGCTAACTCCCATACCAAATAAAAGTGGGAATTTTATCCTTTTAATAAAAACTATCACACAAAGAACTTCATCCTGTACAGTTCACAAAGCATCATAACAACATATTTACGTTTTCAGGTTTGCTTTCTTGGTTCTCTGTCAGCGGTGTCATAATCAGATGTGAAAGAATCAAATGGAGGTTGGTTTGTTGTAACCTTTCTGAGAAGGGCTAAGAACTGTTAATCAGTTAATACAATTGATTTTTATGCATCTGAGCTCTACATAACTGATACTGGGCAGAATGCATTTTAGATCTAATTAATTTTGTAGATGAGATAGTAGGGGAAATTGCAAAAAAAGCATTCTGGTCAACTAGTTACTGTAACAGTTGGGAAAGTTTACTTTTCTCAACCAGTAGAATAAGGGGAGGACACCAGCGCCCTTTTGATGCATTAATGATAGACAATAAATTCAAGCAATTCTGATAGTGTCAGTCTTCCTGTGCAGCAGCTTCACGTGTGAGAATATGGTTGTAAGGCAAATATTTTTGTGAACTTAATCAGATAGCTGTAGGTGTACACTCTGGTCAACAGCTTGGGTTTGATTTCTTTTTTGAACTTCAGTGCTAAAGCTCTTCCACCTCTTGTCTTTCACTAATGGATCACAGGAGTATGAGCTTTGTGATGTGAATGATGTGGCTTGGGGCTGGTTTTGTTCTAAAGATAATACCTTTTCCCATAAAGAATACCAGTAGACTCAGTAAGAGCTTTAATCTCTGAAGTACAATCTGTTGAGACTTACTTTATGGTGCATCAGACAAAGAAAATGAAAGAGTGAAAAATGCTGTTTGTTTTGATTTTTTAAATTTTTTTTTTTATCTTTAACTGAGAAATGAACCAACTACTTTTGCTGACTGCAGAAGCTGTGTTGTACTTTACTTAACCCTTGCCACATTCAATTACAGACATTTTCAGGACTCTGAAAAGAAGTATTCAAACTTTCCAAAGCAGGGACTTGTCTTACATAGAGTAGAAAGTAGTTTTCTCACAAACTCCAGTTTTTCAAGTGTCATCCTGTTTGGTTGAAGCTGTCTAACTTCCAGCCTGCCATCTTTACTATTGAGAGGTTTCAGCTCAAGTGCTTAACTTTCATAGAATTTTTGTGGGGCCCCACTAAAAATATCAAACTTTGCTAGTTTTAGAAGAGATGTGTATGTATCTGAATACTTCAAATTCATGGAACAAACATGATGAGAACTGTAACTGTCTGTACTATGTAGTGCTTGGCCGGCTATGAATGGCTGCCTCGGCAAAACTGATCCTTGTGTAAGCTGTATCCCAGCTGTGTGAAGTAAAATTTTGTTTTGTTCATGACACACCAAATTACAATGTTTTTTTGTCGTTGAGGAAAGTGCTGGCTGATTTCTAGCAAGATTGATAGGAGATACCTTCAGGACTTAGTTTCTCTTGCAGTAGACATCTGTGGTGTAATAACATCTGACATTTAACATAACACTTAAGTATAGTACTTGACAGGACTGGCTCTGCTTCCAACAGACTGTAGAAAGGAAGTGATCTGGAGTTTCTTCTTAATACTAGAAGACTGCATCTTGGTCTTGTAATCTGCTTTTGGGGCATTCTCCTCACTTCCCAGCATGTTCTGGGCTGGGATACACTGAAATTTTTCAGTCAGTGTTGAATCAGTGTAGAAGATGATAAACTGGATTTTCATTTAATTGAAACTAGCTAGAACTTGGTTTCTTCTGCAAATTGTAGATGGCTTTCTGTACCTTTAGACTTTCTAATACCAGTGAAGTTGGTTTTTCCCATTGGGAACAGTTAAGCTAAGTGCTGGTGCATTTTTAGTTGTGTTGAAGTAAAAGACCAAATGGAAGGCATGAATACTTTCCTGGTTTAAACAACTTGTATTATTCCATCCAAAGCCCGCTGAAGTCCTTGCTTTGGAACTCAGAAAAAGTGAGTCAGATATGGCTGCAGTTTGTCTTGTGCTTTTCTTCCACTAAGAAAGGAAGCTTGGAATAGAGGTCAATGTTTTGAATGTTGACCGAGTAAAAGAGCTGTGGAAAGGATATCACTTTTCAGCAAGCTGCTTGTTTGTTTTTTTTATGACTTTAGTTCCTCCGTTTGAGGTGATGTGAAGGTCCCTCTCATTTGGGTGTAACTTAAATCCAGTAAAACTACTCAGCCAGTAGAGGGCATGGAAACCACTCCTCTGTTAAGAGGGGTTCAGCAGTACGCAGTTTTTAGCAGGGAGAAGAAACATGACCTGGTATGACTTTCCTTACTTCAGAATGGCAAATGAATAGCATTGCTTAGCACCTCATGTAGCTTTTGGAATTCTTTAACATGCTGGCTGGTGTACATACAGCTTTTCCCCTTGTGCATCATTAAGTGGATTTGCACAGGTAATTTAGATACATTGAAAGTTAACACTTAACTGCCCTGTGAGTTACATTTCTGTATTCTTTTTTAATAAGAAAGTCTTTATCCTTACTGAATCTGTGTTAAATTTCATCTTTTCAAGTTAATGAAGCTTCATGTTTGTTTTTACAGTCCTCTTGCAGGCCACTTAGTAAAATTTAAATATCTGATAAACTGAATCCAAAATGTAACTTCCTTATTCCATTCTAATACTACTTACGCAGTACAGGAGAGAGAGCTACAATGTGCCACTCAGGGTATGGATCCGGTTGTTGAACCTGTGCCACTCAGTTATGTGTTGTAGCTGTAGCGGGGAACAAAATGAGTGGAACTTTGTGTTGGTTTTGCCCTTTGCTCTAGTCAGCTCTATATTTGTGGAAATTGGAAACTTTCTTCTGTAGACAAATTCTTTGAGCTAGCTAATAGTGATGTCCAAGGCTTTATCGCAGTGATGAGCAATAATGCCAAAAGGATGCACAGCTAAAGACTCTTACTTCATTTTCTTAAAGACTGTTGTCTATGCTTGTACTGAACACAAGAGTACAACACAGATCCTGAGCATGTGAAAGGGAGTGTTAGAGGTTATCATCTCATCTGATCTTGAGGGAAAGTTTGTAGTACTTGCATTACCAAGAAGATAACTACTGATGCTTGTGTTGAGGGAAAGGGGGACATAAGTTGGTGTTCTAGACAAGTCAAACTGTTTTGGTCTGAATTTGAAGAAACAGGTAATCTTAATAGTCCAAGCATTAGATAGCTGTTTATTCTTTTTCTAAATAGCTTTAGGCCATACACTCTCACTGAGTCTGTTACTCTCAATCCTTGAGAATTAAGTGGCTTTTAGATTGTAAAATAATTGCACAATTATTACTGCCCAAGACTAGACTAATCTGGAGAAAAAATAGGACTTCAGCACAATAGAAGAATAACTGTTCTGAGCCTAACTACAGTAAACTGCAGCTCTGTTTGATTAGTTATAACAACCTATTTATTCATGTAATGACATCAATTAATGATTAAGGTATGACCATGCTAAAAATTGGTTTCCTGTTATTTAGCAATCCATGTTTTCTTTAATTACAGACAACAGAAGATAGCAGAAAGGGAAAAAAGAGCAGCAGAGCAGCAGCGGAAGAAAATGGAGAAAGAGGCCCAGAGGCTAATGAAAAAGGAACAAACCAAAATTGGTGTAAAACTGTCCTAACAGAAACCAGGCATCAATGGCAGTGCCAGTGAAGAAGAGAATTTCAGCTCTGCAACATACATACTGGTATTGATTTTAAGTATTTCTAGGACTTCAACATGCTGCTTGGTTTCAGTGCATTCTTCAGGTCATTTTGGAATCCAGGATTCTCCCAAAATACCTTGAACTACTAGTTGGTTCTCTTAAAGGAGAAAAAGCCCACAGAAAATCATGCCTTGATGGAATCATGATTCCTGCAGTTGTTCTATTCCAGCGCTGTTCTTTGCAGCAGAAATGATTGAGCAAGGATGTTGATTGAAAGACACTCTTAATGAACAGCTGAAGCCTACAGAAAAGAATGTAAATATTCAGTGGTGGGAAATCTACTGTATTATCTGTGCTTACCTGAAACGTGTAATTAAACAGTTTTAACCCTTTTCTTGCTGCCTGGTAAAGAATGTCTGCTTTTGCCTTTTTATAAAGGTATTTATAAATACTTCAGCATTTTCTATGGGTGATCATATTTTGACATGTGCAGAAGAAAAGTGCTTGTTATAGATGACGTGTGACTCTAAATGTACTCCTGGTAGCTTATGCTATGGTAGAGCACAAGTCAAAGCTGAACACTGAAGTGGCTCTATTGTCACTTTGTCACTTGCAGCTTCTTGTGCTGCCTTGCCCATTTACACATGACAATGCAGTGGCATCACCACACAACAGCTGTGCATTCTGTTCCTTTCTTATGCAGGTGGATGTGAACACGGGGGAGCCATTTCATCACTTGCATATAGTGGTAAATTTGTATTTACAGCAGAAATTCTTCCTACAGTTAAGAAAAAAAACCCTCACACCTTATACTTTTTTGCATAGGTAGTATAATTGAACAAAAATTGTGTCCTGTTAATAAAGCTAGTGTTAAAATTCTCAGTTCACAGCACTTCTCACATTCCATTTTTGTATATTTACTGTATGTATTTCCACTGGAATTCCTCTGGTAAAGTGTGTGGGGTAGATACACAGAAAACAGCCATGCTTTAGAGAAGAAGGGAAGTTTCACATCTGCTGGAAGGGAAGGTGTACAGTTGGAGGGGAGTCAGTGTGGCTCTCAGACGTAGCTCACAGGTATGGTGAATGCCTTCTCCATCTTCTGTTGTGTGGATGCTGTTATCCCTGCATTTGGGGGTTGTATGGATTTCTTACCTGGGACAGATGAGTGAAAACAGCAAGTACTGTGTCTGAGCCTTGTTCCCTGTGCATGCAGGGAAAGTGTAAAGGAATGCAAAAGGGCAGGGGGCTGTCAGACTAGATCATGCCTGCCTGGAAGAATAGAATTCTTAACTAAGTTTTAGTAGGTTCTGACACAAGTTTTGCTTGCAAGATAAGTAATGGAGAAGATGACAGTAAGAGTGACCTTCAGTGGGCTTGTTGAAAATGGTTAGCATGCTTGCCATGTACTTAAAATCTTGATTTAAGCAGTGATTTGACAGCAGTTTTCAGATATGAAATAAGTCCTTGAGGAATGTTATATTTTAAAATACATTATAGAGGGCAACAATATGGACTTTTTAATGCATTTTTTCTGCACAAGTGTTGTGGCTGGAATAGGATGGATAGCTGCAGCCGGGGCTGACTGAACAGTGGCAGGACAAGTGAGTTTGCTCCTCATGCACACGTCTAAAGCATCTGAGGGTGAATAGGGGATAAGGAGAGAGTCTGTCAATAAGCTTTAATAACCATGTCTGTCATTTTAGTCACATTGATGAAGCGAGGAGGTACAAGTGACAGCTCCCTTTTGCTGACGGAGGGCAGGGAAACTGCCCTCCGTCAAATAGTGGGCAAATGGTATCTGTTGCCTGTTTAAGGTCAAACCTGCTGGAAGCTACATCTCATAGTTTACAAATCAGTTTAGTGCTTCCTATTGCTATTTTACAGTGTAAAATAGATGCAAATAAATACTATTTATTAAAAATAAAACATGGGCTGGTTAATAAAAACTTAGACCCAAAGCCCCTGAATGCATCATGAAAGTATGTTTGTTTTTTGAGCCTTCAGGCGTTCAAAAAGCCGTTGGGTGCTGCCACCCTCTTGCTAGTCAGCACTTCTGCAGCTGTATACTGCTTTGCTGTGTTTCTCTCTGTGTCTGCTGTGCTTCAGCACAGCTGCTCGAGACATCAATTCATGGACCATGTGCTGACATGATGCCAGTAAGGATATGGTGCTGTTGTAGATGCATGCTAAACCCATGCAGTGGTGGTACACTTCACTTTACCCGTGTTGTGTCTTCTTTCCTCTTTCATAGGCTCCTCCTTTTCCCTCTCACACTCAGCCTGTTGGCCATGCCTTTTATTTCTTCACTGAAAGCTAAGACTTGATTGCCTTCACTGTTATTTCTGTCTATGGAGAATTGACCTGCCAGGAGGACTGAATATCATCCTTTCCTTGGCTTTGCTATGGTTGGTCATGTTTGCAATATCCTGTCTTCATTTGTCTGAAGGGTTTTGGAGCAAAATTCTCACTTGTTCTTCTCATGTAGGACGTAGATAATACAATGTTTTCATTTTGGCGAGTTCCTAGAGGGTGGGATTTAGGAGAGAGTTGCTTTAGGGAGAATTTCAGGGCAGGAGGTGGGCAGTACCTAAACCTTTGTGTTTTCATCATCTGATGGGCATGTTGGGTACCCCTTCAGCTGAATAGTAAAGAAAGGAGTTCTTGTTCCTGGGCTAGAAAGCAAAATGCATATTGGTGTTATCAGCAGGTGGTACTTCAGCATCCACATCCTCTGTGGATCAGGGAATAAAAGTCACCTGCTGCTGAGCAGTTAAATGCCTTATGGGAGCAGAGCAGACCAGAAGACTTTTAAGGGCAGAAGCAACTTTGATGTTATTCTGGTGTTAGCACCTTATGTCTTCAACAACACGTTTCAAAACTACTGCTAAATGCAGCCTGCCAGAATAATGGGCTGAAATCAGCCTGGAGAAGAGAAGGCTCCAGGAAGATCTTAGAGCAGCCTTCCAGTGCTACAGGAAATCTGGAGGGGACTTTTTACAAGCACATGTGATAGGGCAAGGGGGGATGGCTTTAACCTGACAAAGGGGAGATTGAGATTAGATACTGGGAAAGAGTTCTTCCCTATGAGGATGCTGAGGCGCTGGCACAGGTTGCCCAGAGAAGCCGTGGCTGCCCCATCCCTACCAGTGCTCAAGGCCAGGTTGGACACAGGGGCTTGGAGCAACCTGGTCTAGTGGAAGGTATCCCTGCCTGTGACAGGGGCTTGAAACTGGATGAGCTTTAAGGTCCCTTCGAACCCAAACCAATCTGTGATTCTATAAAATGAGTTTGTCCTACTGTAATTTTAAACCCATGTGTGGGTTTGTGCTTTGTTGCCTCTTGCTGCAGTAAAGAAATCCAAAACTGTAATCAAGTTGGTAACATCTTATGGTACAAAATACTGTTCTCTTGGCCTTGAGCAGACATGCTCTGAAGCAGAAGCACAGCATTTTCTGACATGTCTTCTAGTGCCAAGAGAGGACACCTATAAATGATGAAATTGCACCTGTAACATATGAATTAACCCCCCACACTGGCTCTGGTGTCCATGTAATGACAAAGCTTCTGAAAGCGACCTCTAAGCAATGCATACTGCAGCAGTTTCACAGGGCACACCAGGCCTGCGGGAGCCCAGGAGAGCACTGGAGAGCAAGTTACTGGCAAAGAAAGCAGGATGCTCCCATAGCATCTTTGTGAGCTCCATGGGACTGTGTCACATTGAACTGTCTGTTAATTTTCTTCCTTGAAATAATGCTTAAAGAGCCATCTTTGTTGCAAATACAAGTAATACAGAACTGAGGTAACACAAGGATGTGAAAGGACCCTGAGTTGCCTTTGCAAGCACCAGTGTGCATCACCCTCTTGAGTGTTGCAAATGCTCCCCACATGCTGGCCAATTCCTCCTCCTCCCTCTGGCTTACTAACAGTTCCCTTACTCCCAAAGCTGATGAACAATGCTGGCATTGTCAGGCTTCACCAGGCCTCCTCTGTCCTGAGCTGCACAGGGAAATTCTTGCGTTGCTTTGCTTTGCAAAGGGAAAAACAGGAGGCCGGTGAGGTTTAAATGGCCAGAGGTGTTTCTGGAAGCTGCGGTGGAGCCAGACAAGCCCCACCGTTCATCTCTTGGGTGATGTTGCCCTCCTCTGATCTATGCACAGATCTCATGGTTTGGACATGGTTTGATGGTCACAGCTGCATCTCAGTGTGCCCAGACTGTTGGCCGAGTTCAGCTGGGCCTCCTGGACCTCTGTCAGGCTCCAGGAAACTGATACTCTTCTGAGAGCACAAAAATGGGAAGTTGCAAGGTTCCAGAGGGCTGCACTGGGTTTCAGAACAGGTCCTGTGTGTCTGTGATGCAGTGTGTGTGCAGCAGAGCAGGCACCTGTGGCCACAGACCCACTGCTGCCTTTTCCTCTGGCTGAGTACTTGTGCTTGGAGCTGTACTTTAGTGTCCTCAGTCTAACTCTGTGCTCTGTGTCCTTTAACCACATTGCTGAACAAGGAAAGTTGCCAGTACTTTATCTCTATACTGACTCATGGATGGTGGCAAATGCCCTGTGGGGGTGGTTGCAGCAATGGAAGCAGAGCAACTGGCAACGCAGAGGTAAACCCATCTGGGCTGCTGCACTGTGGAAAGATATTGCTGCCCGGGTGCAGAACCTGGTGGTGAAGGTACGTCATGTAGATGCCCATGTACCCAAGAGTCGGGCCACTGAGGAACACCAGAACAACCAACAAGTGGATAAAACGGCTAAGATTGAAGTGGCTCAGATGGACTTAGATTGGCAACGTAAGCGTGAATTATTTTTGGCCTGGTGGGCCCATGACACTTCAGGCCATCAGGACAGAGATGCAACATATAGATGGGCCCGTGATCAAGGGGTGGACTTAACAATGGACACTATTGCCCAGGTTATTCACAACTGTGAAACATGTGCTGCAATTGAGCATTCATTGTTTTGGATTAATAGTCACTTGTCACAATGCTGATCTATTGGCTCTCAAAGTTGTTGCTCTTGATCTCACAACCAACCTTATGCCCTATCACTGTGCCTCCTCCTGCTCGGCCTGTGCCAGAGATCTCAGCTGAAATGGGGTGTTTTTTATAGGTTTTCCACAATAAAACACTCACACATTTAACATTTCCAACATGCTTTACTGAACTTGTGATAATAAAGGTAACTTACACAAAAACAAATAAATAAACAATAAGTTAAAACACAGAATATTTATCCTTAGTATTTTAAAGGGCTTGGAAGACTGTTCCATTACACTCAGACATAAACAAAAATTAAGATTCAAAGTGTATCTATCGATGTCCAGCTGGACACAAGTAACGAGTGGTGTCCCTCAGGGGTCGGTGTTGGGACCGGTCTTGTTCAACATCTTCATCGCTGACATGAACAGTGGGAATGAGTGCGCCCTCAGCAAGTCTGCCGATGACACCAAGCTGTGTGGTTCGGTTGACACGCTGGAGGGAAGGAATGCCATCCAGAGGGACCTTGACATGCTTGTGAGGTGGGCTGATGCCAACCTCATGAAGTTTAACCATGCCAAGTGCAAGGTCCTACACCTGGGTGGGAGCAATCCCAGGCATAGCTACAGGTTGAGCAAAGAGATTCAGAGCAGCCCTGCGGAGAAGGACTTGGGGGTGTTGGTTGATGAGAAAATGAACAAGAGCCGGCTTCAGTGTGCACTTGCAGGCCAGAAAGCCAACTGTATCCTGGGCTGTATCAAAAGGAGTGTGACCAGCAGGTCGAAGGAGGCGATCCTGCCCCTCTACTCTGCTCTCGTGAGTCCTCACTTGGAGTATTGTGTGCAGTTCTGGTGTCCTCAACATAAAAAGGACATGGAATTGTTGGAACAAGTCCAGAGGAGGGCCACGAGGATGATCAGGGGACTGGAGCACCTCCTGTATGAAGGTAGGCTGAGCAAGCTGGGGCTGTTCAGCCTGGAGAAGAGAAGACTGCATGGAGACCTCTTAGAAACCTTCCAGTATCTAAAGGGGGCCTATAGGGATGCCAGGGAGGGACTCTTCATTAGGGACTGTAGTGACAGGACAAGGGGTAATGGGTTCAAACTTAAACAAGGGAAGATTAGATTGGATGCAAGGAAGAAATTCTTTCCTGTGAGGGTGTTGAGGCACTGGAATGGGTTGCCCAGGGAGTCTGTGAATGTTCCATCCCTGGCGGTGCTCAAGGCCATGTTGGACAGAGCCTTGGGTGACATGGTTTAGTGTGAGGTGTCCCAGCCAATGGCAGGAGGGTTGTAACTAGATGATCTTAAGTTCCTTTCCAACCCTAACTATTCTATGATTCTATGATTCTAAACTTATCCTTATAACAAGTTTCAAGACTCCCAACAACGTACATTTTTGGTTACAGTCCGAGTATATGCACAAGACCAGTGAAATGCTCAAGCAATTGCACCATTGAGAAGAGCACTACACAAGACAGGGACAAAGGATGTGCTGGGTGGAAGCTGCCTGCGAAATACTTGTGTTAACCCCTAAACTGAATTGACACTCTGGACAACAAATGGAAAGCGCTAGCATGCTTTCTGGAGCACATGGATGATACCCTTGTCGGGCTTGAGTCTCTATGTAACTTACTTAACACCGTAGTTTCACAACCATTACAGGTGTGTGCTGCCGTAAGAAATACTGTTCCTTTCTCTGTGTGTGTTTTGTGCTGCCCTTGAGCCAGTGAATCTGCTCAGTGAACCAGTGAGGGAAGTGACCGAGCTCAAGGCTAGCTCAGCAGATAAACACAGACATGAGCTATAGGTCTCCTCGATTTCCCTTGTCATGTTTACTGTGCAGATGCACTGGCACCAGCAAGACACCAGCACAGGGGAAGAACACAGTGCCTGGGAGCAAGAGGACCGTCTCTGTAGGCAGCAGTGCTGTTCAAAACACCAGTTAAAAGATATCTTGTAGAAGTACAGGATTCAGCTATTTTAGTTTTTTGAACAAGGAACATGTTTCTGAAACAATTTATAGTGCAAATCAAATAGTGAAAAGCAAAATTATGAACTCTTAAAGAATCTACGATACTTTAAGGACCTATCTTATCCCTATTCCCCTCTGTCTCAGGTAACCACACCAGCGACAGAGCGGACATTAAATTTTGGTACGGAAGGGTGTACGGCGTAAAGAGCACAGGGCCACCAGGCAGCAGCCACGAAGCAATGTGCCAATATTGTAAATGGGTTCTGTGCCTCCTCTGTGGGTACTGAAAGCCCACATGACAGTTGGTATAACAGGGACTGCTAGAGCCAGAACATCTGTGAGGGGACTGCTGCTCCAGTAGCTCCTCTTGGTGTCTATCTGAGAGGAGGCATGGGCATACCTAAAGGTGTCATCATCAGGAGGGTCTATGAAATCAAGTTCTTTCATGAAACGGTTCTCATTAACTCCTCGCTGCACCAATCGGCATGGAGACTCCATGGGAGACAAAAGGATGACAGAGTTTGGATCACTCGGAGTTAAGTCCACTGCAATAGCAGAATCGGTGAAGCTTCCAAGAGAAAACTCATCCAGCTCCTTCAGTGATGAAGGTGGGCTTAGAGGATAGGTATCTTGAGCACTGAAGATGCTTTGGAAGAACTGCTCCACATCCAGGCTATATGGCACCACGTCAGTCTGGATGGCCTTTTCCACCATCATGTTGATGCTTTTCTCCTCCTCCTGGGGGGAAGCTAGTTTTTCATCCAGAGCATTTTCAAGCATCTCTTTATTCACAGCAGGATTGGAGGGAACTGGATCACTCGGTACGGAGGTTCTGGTGGTTAAACTCTCTTCACATGAATCAGTCTCATTAGCTGTGTCCTCATTAAGAAGCAGTCCACTATCTGCCACCTCCTCCAGAGCTTGCTCCCCAGTGATGAGGCTGTCTGGTATCACGGCTAACGGCTTCCCTTCCAAGTCACACGTGTACTCCAGGTGCTGCTCATCCTGCACAAAGCTGTGCTGAGCCACTTCCATGCTCTGCAGCAAAGATTCCAGTTTCTTGTTTTGAATGTTTATGTCTAGGAAATATTTTTGCATTTTTTTATCTTTCTCAGCCATGCTGTTTTTCATGGTTTCAATAACAACCTTAAGTTGTTTAATTTCACTTTTTGCTTCCTTTAAGGCCAGCTCTGCCTCCACACGATTACACTCTTCTTCAATCCAGTCTTCCCTCATCCTTCCCAGCTGAGCTTTGAGCTCTTCTATTTCTTTTTCCCTGTAGCAGAATAAAAGTGTTGTGACACTACTGCTGACTGGCCAGTTAACGAATCAACATGAGGCTCCCCCATGCTGGAATTGTTGTGCTGCAGAGATGCTCCAACAAGGAAGCAAACTCCTCCGTGCCCCATTTGCTGCCATCCCTGAGAGAGCTGGCAGAGATGCAGCCAGCTGCCAGCCAGAGTCACCAACCTCACCACGCAGCCAGTAACCACAAGTGGGCACACTGGTTTGTGTTAAGAGCTTTTCTTTCATTAGGGGAGCAGGGGGACATTTGTAGTCATATTTCACTGAGAGAGGCAGAACAAGAGACTAAGATCCCATGCTGGCAGGGAAAAACTGCCTTATGTATAAAGGCCTCTCAATGCTAAATCAGACTGGTAAAATATAGTCCTTTAAAAAATATTTTATAGTGAAAGTTCAAAAAAGGGGAAAGAGACAGCTATATTCATATTAAACTGCATGGCATGTATTCCCTGAGAACACTATGAGACCTGAAATACCTGAAAACAACCTCAACAGACTCATAAGATTTCAAATTTGTTAATGCAAACTTTATGTGGTCAAGAAATGAGTAAAAGTGTTTGGGATTCCCACTCCTAAATGTTCCTGAATAAATCTTTCTTGCTCTGATTTCTGAAGCAAAATTTACCTTTCTTTGAGTTTGCTCTCAGATTCCTTCAGCTTGGTTTTCAAATGCCGTACTGTGACTTCTTTCTGCTGCAGAGGTGTCAAATACTGCTCTGGACTTTGTGGCTTAATGTTGTGATTGTCACAAGAATTATTGTACCTTCCTGATCGCCTGCAAAGAAAACACAAACCATCACATAACATTCCTACAGTTCTTCTATCCCAGCCAAAAAAAAAAAAGCATTCCATTGACTGATACAACATTTGACTACTTTGGGGCTCCTCAGTGTCCACATGAGTGACTCCCTCTGGCACATCAGAGTTCTTGAGGGAACAGCTGATTTGTGGCTATGTGCAAAATCTGCTGTTTATTGTACATGGTTTCAGTGCCATGACATCAAATGAGACATTTAAGGCCAAACCACCCACCAAAATGGATGGTGTGCCCAGGGGCAGGCAGCCGGGACTGGCAAGGGTCCCCAGCTGTGGACATGGGCAGGCAAGGCTGCTGAGTTCATCTCCACATGGGAGTTATGAAGCCCAGCACGCTGAAACCTCGATTCATCCTATTTAGCCTTAGGTGTGCATCTGACATGCTTGGCTGTTGAATTGCCTGAGAGAGGGAGAGGGAGGGAAACAGCAGCAGTGCGGTGGCAATTTATTCTCTGCACTATGTGCTGCATTCTCTGGCAAACATCTGTTTTCCTTCCTGTACAGGAAACTGCACTCCTCAGGAGGGTGCCCAGGGCTCGGCAGGGTGAATTTTCACTCAAATGCGTAATATTTTCTATACTACCCCATCCAGTTGTCTCCAAAGTGAAAGGACCCTTCAAGAAAAGAACCATGAGAACTGAAGGCATGAAACCCCATGAAGCAGCCTGCCTTGGAGGGAAAACAAACTCCAAAGGGCTTTGACTAAAAGTAACCTTGAGTTTTACAGTGCTGAAACAATAAAGCTTTTACAAAGGATGGAGCACCCTGTTCACTGTCAAGCCACCAGCATGAGAAGTCACACCTATGCTGAGGAGCAAGGTGACCTGCTCTGCAACTGGTACAGCTGATCCCACGTTACAGTGCAGAGAAGATAAGTCATGCGCTGAACACCGGGATGCTGAAATAAACACTTGCCTCATAACTGGGCTGCTGTCGCTTCCTTTGTATGAGCCTGAGTTGCTGCTGCTGACTGAAGAAGCCCTGTAACTCTGATGGATATTAGGAGGACTCAGCTGGTTTTTGCATAGTGTTGGCAAAGGGTCCTTTTCACGGGAAGCAAGTGGGCTGGCTCCAGGCTTGTAGGATAAGGATCCATTATTCCGACCATAAGGGCCACGACTGGAGGGGAACCAAATAGTCAGAGGATTATCGTGGTTTAACCCCAGCCAGAAACCAAGTTTCACAAAGCCACCCGCTGCCCCCGCCCCTAGAGGGATGGGGAGGAGAACCAGACAAAAATGTAAAACCCATGGGTTGAGACAGGAACAGTCTAATAACTGAAATAAAATGAAGTAAAATAGAATAATAATGATAACACCAATTGTAATGAAAAGGGAGATAAAAAGAGACAGCTGAATAAAAACCAATAAACACAAGTGCTGGTCAATACAGTTACTCAGTACCTGCTGACCGATACCCAGCCAGACCTGAGCAGCGATCAGTCCCTTCCAGGTGACTCCCCCTGGTTTACAAAATGGGCATGACGTGCTGTGGTACGGAATGCCCCTTTGGCTAGTGGGTCAGGTGTCCTGGCTCTGCTTCCTTACAGATTCTTGTGCCCCTCCTCAATGGCAGAACATGAGAGACTGAAAAGTCCTTGTTCAGAGTAAGTGCTGCTGAGCAACAACTGAAATATTGGTGTGTTATCAGCATTGTTCTCAGACTGAAGCCAAAACGCAGCATTGTACCAGCTACAAGGGAGAGAATTAACTCTATCCCAGCAAAAATGAGGACAAATATATTGGAGTATCCTCACCACACAGCCCTTATTTTGCACACAAAGTTGTCTAACCACTAAACCAGACAGATAACTGTGATTGGCCGAGAAGAAAGTCCTGAAGACATCAGCCACTCCGTGTCCTTTCAGTAACTGCAAGGCCCTCAATCTGAACCACATGATCTAGGGAAACCTCAGCCACCTTAGAATCATAGAATAGTTAGGGTTGGAAAGGACCTCAAGATCATCAGGTTCCAACCCCCCTGCCATGGGCAGGGACACCTCACACTAAACCATGTCACCCAAGGCCTCGTCCAACCTGGTCTTGAACACTGCCAGGGATGGAGCATTCACAACTTCCCTGGGCAACCTACTCCAGTGCCTTGCCACCCTAACAGAAAAGAATTTCCTCTTTATATCCAATCTAAACTTCCCCTGTTTAAGTTTTAACCTGTTACCCCTTGTCCTATCACTACAGTCCCTAATGAAGAGTCCCTCCCCAGCATCCCTATAGGCCCCCTTCAGATACTGGAAGGTTGCTAGGAGGTCTTCACGCAGCCTTCTCTTCTCCAGACTGAACAGCCCCAACTTCCTCAGCCTGTCTCCATATGGGAGGTGCTCCAGTCCCCTGATCATCCTCGTGGCCCTCCTCTGGACTTGTTCCAACAGTTCCATGTCCTTTTGATGTTGAGGACACTGAGAGAACTGCACACAATACTCCAAGTGAGGACTCATGAGAGCAGAGTAGAGGGGCAGGATCACCTCCTTCAACCTGCTGGTGATGCTCCTTTTGATACAGCCCAGGATATGGTTGGCTTTCTGGGCTGTGAGTGTGTTGCAGAATGGCTCCAAGAGCAAGGCCATGGATCCTTAGAGGCCTTGTGCAAGCAAAGCAAAGTGTAGGCCTCACATGTAACCGGAAACCGGATGTGGGAGGAGAATGTAAAGGAAGCTGTGTAGAACTAACCAATACTGTTGTGACTAGTAGGCGTAGCTAGCACCACAAGGATATAAGCAATGTGCGACACGAATAAAGTAGAAGCTTGCTTATCACCCATATTGGGTTGGCGTGTCTTGCTTCTCCTCACCGTCGGCAAATGGCGCCCGAACAGGGACCCAGATAACAGGGACCCGGATAACAGGGACCCGGAACGGCGAGTGTGAGCCGCACCGGTGGCAGTGGCCAGGGTGTGCGGGCAGTGCTACTGTGGTGGTGTGTCTGACCCGGGTGCTTGGACTGACAAAAAGGAGTCCGCCGCTGGGGTGAGCCAGATACAGCTGCATCGGGAGGACGATCCATTATCGGACGATCCGGAGACCGAGGTTACAGGACGATCCAGAAGAGGACGATCCGGAAAAAGGAACAGGCCAGCCAAAGAAAATGGACCAAGAGGTAGCCCCTGATTTATTACAGCGCTTTTTAGAAAAGCAGGGAATTAAGCCTGAGACTTTAAAGCAGCTAGCGGGTCTAGTAGCTGTAGGGAAGGCTAAGGGATTTTTTGTAGATCCTAATACAGTTTTTGAGGAGAGTGAGTGGCGAAAGTTTGGTGATGAATTACTTGACTCAATGCTTGATGATGAAAAAACGGCAAGGAAACTCGGTAAGCCTTGGAGAGAAGTAATAAATTGTATAAAAAATATAAGGCGGAAAAGAAAATTGCCACTGTAACAACAGAGAAACTAGGAACAGACGTCCCTGGTCGGTTGAAGCCGGGGGAAGATTACAACTCGTTTCCCCCAACTCGTGGGGCGCTCCCTGTGCTTGGAGCACAGGTTTTTTTCCCCCACCTTCCTTCCCCCCCCCCTCCTTCTTCATCAGAAGGTGCAGCGGAGGAGGTGCAACTCCCTGCTCCCCCACCACCCCAGCTGAGTTTTGAAAAGCAGAGGAATTCCGAAAGTAGGGACTTTGAAAAGGATAGAGAAAGTATACTAGAAGGGATAGGCACGATGAATGTCGAGGAAGCTGAAAGGAAGAGGGTGGTGCCTTGGTGCCAGATTGATTGGGGTGCCATTTTGAAGCACACAATAGAAAATAGAGATTATGCCCTAGCGGGAGATTTGGAGGACCTGCGAGCCTTTCCAGTCTGGTATGAACCAGATGGACTGGGAGGAGCACAGGGAACCCATTATGCCCTAGATTGGAAATTTTTAACTCAGTTACGGAGTACGGCGAACGAGTCGGGATTGCACGGTGAGCCCACTAAACAGATGTTAGGCTATATATGGAGCGGTATGGTTTTATGCCCTGAAGACATTAAGGGAATAATTAGGATGATCATCACACAAACGCAGCAGTTATTGTGGCAGGCACATTGGCAGCAGGTCTGTGATAGATCATCTAATCTGCCCAGAGGTCAGCATGACCCACTGTTTGGTGTCACAACATAACAACTGATGGGAACTGGGTGATTTGCTACTATAGACATTCAAGTGCAAATGGGGCCAGACGTTTGCCTGGAATCCATGCATATTGCCAGGGAAGCCATTCAGAGGGTGCACACGGCACCCCCTACCCCCTCGTACATGTCCATTAAACAAGGGGAAGATGAACTATTTCCTGATTTTGTGGACAGACTAACTATAGCCATCAGCACAGTGGATACTATAGAATATATGAGGGGTCTGCTGTTGTGCCAGTGTGTCATGGAAAATAGCAATGCCTACACAAAAGGTATCTTAGTTACCCTACCCACAGATGCCACCATAGAACTTATGTTAGAACACATGAGCAGGGTGCCCGCAGGAGCTCAGGCACTACTTGTAGAAACTGTCAAAGCGATGGGAAAAGAGATAGCTCAGGCACAGAAGGAGGCAGCTCAGGCACAGGTACAGGCTTTTGCAGCGCTGGGTCCTCTCCGGTCCAACAATACAGTGCCGGCCCAACTAAGACGTGAATGGAAGACGCTTCGTTGTTTCCGATGTGGCGGAAGACATTTCAAGCGAAACTGCAGAAAGACTGTGTGGCGCTCTAATTGTCAGCGAGACAACCACAGCACAGAAGCCGGCAGCTGTCCGGGAAACGGACAGAGGAGCGCGAATGGCCGCCGCGCGCAGATAACAATTTCGGGCCCCGTTCAGGCCGCCGCCCAGTGGCCAGCGCCAACCGCGACATCACCAGCCGGGAGCTGCTGCCCGCAGCCGGCCTACGGCCCACCACAAGAGGGAGCCTCGGCTTGCACCTGGTAACCGCAATAGATGTGACCCTCATTGATCAATGGCCGTGTTAAGATCCCCACCTGTGTACAGGGACCACTAATAATCAATGGACAGGCCCATGAAGCGTTGCTGCTTGGGCGATCCTCCAGTGGACTGAAGGGTCTGTTTATTTTACCTGGACTGATTGATGCAGACTTTACTGGAGAAATTTGCATTGTAACTCAAATGTCATTTCCTCTGATTCATATCCCTGAGGGGAGTAAAATTGCCCAGCTTGTCCCCTTGCCACAATTAACTGCTGCAATGCAAGATGTTGGCCCACTGGCCAAACATGGGTCTCAAGGATTTGGCTCCACGGGAGGCCTTATTATGCTAACTGTCCCAATGACCACCAGACCCGTAGTTGACTCCACATGGTCTCGAGGGAATCAGCGCCTAAACCTACCAGCATTACTGGACACTGGAGCCGACATCACCATAATAAACACTGACAAGTGGCCACAGTGGTGGCCGTGCCACCCTACCTTTGGTGGGGTTGAAGGTGTTGGCGGTACTGCTTTGTGCAACGCAGCTCTGACTTAATACAGGCGGCTGTCGATGGTCAGGTTGCCTCCATCTATGCAACCATCATGCCATTGCCGAGTGGGGTCAATGCCCTCATTGGCCGAGATGTGCTAGACCAGCTGGGACTTGTGCTGACTAACCAACATTTTTAGGAGTGGTCGCTGCACAATGGACTTTCCCGATCCAGCTCACATGGACTACTAACACCCCAGTGTGGGTCGAGCAGTGGCTGCTGAAAAAGGAAAGTCTAGAGCAAGCGCAAATTTTAGTGCAGGAACAACTACAGCAGGGACATCTACGACCTTCTATGAGTCCTTGGAATACGCCGATTTTTGTCATAAAAAAGAAATCAGGAAAATATAGATTGCTACAGGATTTGAGAGCTGTCAGTGCACAGATACAAGCAATGGGTGCCTTGCAGCCAGGATTGCCCAACCCTGCTATGCTCCCTGAGGGTTGGCACCTGCTGATTATTGATCTCAAAGACTGCTTTTTCACAATTAAGCTGCATCCAGTAGACACTGCACGATTTGCCTTTACCTTGCCAATGCCAAATAAAGCAGCACCTTTTTGCCACTTTGAATGGACTGCATTGCCACAGGGCATGAAAAATAGCCCTGCCCTGTGTCAACTGTTTGTGGCCAATGCGCTCCATCCCCTTCACCGAATATGGCCAGGAACATTAATTTACCACTATATGGATGATATTTTATTCGCCCCAAATCAACCCTTCACTACGGACCAAGAGACACTACTGGAGCAGCAACTGAGCAGGCAAGGACTCGTTATCACGGCTGAAAAAAATCAGCGCGGCCCTGCTTGGAAATATTTAGGCTGGCATATTACGGAGGGCCAAGTATGGCCACAAAAACTGCAACTTCACATTCAAATATCAACCTTGCATGACGCGCAGTGCTTACTTGGAGATATCCAATGGCTACATCCCGTTGTGGGCATTTCAAACGATCACATTGACACCTTGAGACCCGTTTTGCAAGGTACTGACCCAGCACGGATGATGCGACCCACGTCGGAACAGCGGCTGACCATTCAGCGCATTAGCACACAAATCGTACAGCGATGGGTTGACCGTCGGGACCCAGACCTTCCCATAGATCTTGAAATACTACAAGGCCCTAAGCAACTTTTGGGTGCACTGACACAGTGCAAAAAGAAAAAGGGGGAGGAGGTGAAGATATTGGAATGGCTTTTTACCGCTATCCGACCCAAAACTACTATTCAACAGAAAATTGAAAATTTAGCAGAGTTGGTTCAAAAGGGTCGTATGAGGGTGTTACAACTAACGGCCCAGGAACCTGGAACCATCTACTTGCCAATAAAACGGTGGGATCTTGAGTGGTATCTCCAGCATTCACAGGCATTACAAGCCAGCCTGCTGTCTCAGGCTGTGGAGCTCAAGGTAGAACAGCTGCAATCCACCACCCTGCACTGGATCAGCCAGCAAGAATGGATCAAGATACCAAAAAGGAGTGAGCGTCCGCTGGCCAATGCAGTAACGGTTCTTACAGATGCTGGAAAGAAGTGTCGGCGTGCCGCGGCAACCTGGATGCAGGATGAGAAATGGCACCAGCAGATATTGGCCGTGGAAGCAGAGGACTCACTGCAAACTTTAGAACTGGCAGTGGTCGTTTGGACCTTTCTGAATTGGCATCACACAGAACTAAATGTAATCTCTGATTCTATGTATGTCACAGGTGTAGTTCAGCACATTGAGGACACTCGACTCAGACAGTGTCAAAACCGGCGGTTGTTTGACCTGCTGCGTCAGCTGCAGGCAGCCATTCACCAGCAGGAATGTGCTTATGCCATCATCTATATACGGAGTCATAAATGGTCACAGGGGTTGGGGGAAGGCAATGATAGAGCAGATCAATTAGTTTCCATTGCTGCACCTCTGAGCAACTTCGTAAAGGCCAGGGAGGCCCACAGCACTTTTCACCAGAATGCCAAGGGACTATTCCGCCAATTTAAGATTACAATGGAAGAAGCGAGAGGCATTGTTAGGGCCTGCCCCAGCTGTAGCCATCATGGGCCAGGACTGGGGATTGGGGTGAACCCTCAGGGCTTGGGCCGTTGTGAATTGTGGCAGATGGATATCACACACATGCAGCAGTTTGGGCGCCTAAAGTATGTGCATGTCACAATTGACACATATAGCAGATTCCTATGGGCTACAGCCCAGTCAGGAGAAAAGGGCTCCCATGTAGTACGGCATCTAACTAGCTGCTTTGCCGCCATGCGAGTACCTCAGCAAATAAAAATGGACAATGGGCCTGCCTATGTAGGTGAGAGAATGCACCAATGTTGTCATCAATGGGGAGTCAAACATGTGACTGGCATTCCCCATTCACCAACGGGACAGGCAATAGTTGAGCGGGCGAATTAGACATTGAAACGGTACCTTGAAAAGTTCAGTGACATCCATGATGTGAAAGAAAGACTGTCCAAGGCATTGTTTGTTTTAAATTACTTGTGTGGTTTTGCAGATCAGGACTCTCCCCCTGCTCAAGTGCATGGCCGAGTCGTGGCATCAGAGTCTAAGGCACCCATGATGGTCATGTACCGTGATCCCTGCATGGGCCTGTGGCAGGGCCCGGCAGAAGTGAAGTATATGGGGCGAGGTTATATGTGTGTGCTTACATCCACAGGTACACAATGAGTCCCCGTGAAGTGGACTAAAACAGTGTCTTTCTCTTCCCCTGCTGCTCCTGATAGTAATGAAGACTCCAGAAACGGCCAATTATCTGCCTCCGCAGCCCAAGACCAACGTATGGGTGGCAATGGCTAATCTTATGGGACAGGATACCATTTGCCTCACCTTATCTTCCCCTGGCAACCCGTTTTCAACCTGTTTAGTTGGTATTCCTATAGATGACTGGCCCTGCCCATTCACCATACCTTTATGTAGTGCTACCGACCTCAACAGCACAACAGATAATTGGGACGCTTGGGTACCCTATTTGCCTATTGCCCCAAACGAGCCTCAAGAGAGAGTTATTAGGGGCCGTGCGAATGGATACCTGTGTGACATTTAGTTGGACAAGAGCCCAAGCCAAGGTAAATGGTACCGCGACAAATGTAAATTCTAGCCTTTTAGTTCACAGGAATGCCAGTGTGTGGTGCAAGTATGCTTCCCACAACACTTCCCGATCTACCAATCATCCCCTGAAGTTGCCCAGTGGAGTGTTTTTGATCTGTGGTGATCGAGCCTGGCGTGTTATTCCCTCCAAAATAAAAGGGGGACCTTGTTCCATTGGAAGGCTGTCACTGTTGACCCCCAACACCTCAATGATTCTTGATATGTCTCGACAGCACCATTTAAGGCGCTTAAAAGGCTTTGTACATAGCTTTACTGCTAACTGTAGATCTGATGTAAAGTTTTGGTTGCCTGACACTATTATAGCAGCTTCTTTTCTCGCACCAGGTGTGGCTTCGGCCAGGGCCTTGGCTCAGTTAAACTAGCTGGGTTGCTGGCTTGCTAAGCAGACAAATGCTACATCGAAGGCAATTTCTGATTTGTTGTTTGATGTTGACTCTGTGAGACATGCAACACTGCAGAACAGAGCCGCTATAGACTTTTTGTTGTTGGCACAGGGACATGGATGTGAAGAGTTTGATGGAATGTGTTGTATGAATCTTTCTGATCATTCTAATTCGATACACGCACAGCTGAAAACCCTGGCTCAGCTTACCCAGCAATTGCAAGTGAGCAATGACCTAGGGATAACTAAATGGTTGTCCTCATGGGGCATTACAGGTTGGCTTAAAACACTGCTATTTGAAGGATTGCGCTTACGTATCATTGTTATTTTAATCATTGTAGTTGTTAGACTTGCTTATAGTTGTTTAATGAAACAAGTGAACAGAATGACCCACAATGTTTTGCTCGCACAAAAGAAAAAAGGGGGAATTGCTGCTGAATGGCTCCAAGAGCAAGGCCATGGATCCTTAGAGGCCTTGTGCTAGCAAAGCAAAGTGTAGGCCTCACAAGTAACCGGAAACCGGATGTGGGAGGAGAATGTAAAGGAAGCCGCATAGAGCTAACCAATACTATTGTGACTAGTAGGCGTAGCTAACACCATGAGGATATAAGCGATGTGCGACATGAATAAAGTAGAAGCTTGCTTATCACCCATATTGGGTTGGCGTGTCTTGCTTCTCCTCGCCGTCGGCACGAGTGCACAATGCTGGCTCATGTTCATTTTCTCATCGACCAGCACCCCCAAGTCCTTCTCCGCAGGGCTGCTCTGAATCTCTTCTTTGCCCAACCTGTAGCTGTGCCTGGGATTGCTCCCACCCAGGTGTAGGACCTTGCACTTGGCATGGTTAAACTTCATAAGGTTGGCATCAGCCCACCTCACAAGTGTGTCAAGGTCCCTCTGGATGGCATTCCTTCCCTCCAGCGTATCAACCGAACCACACAGCTTGGTGTCATCGGCAAACTTGCTGAGGGCGCACTCAATCCCACTGTCCATGTCAGCGACGAAGATGTTGAACAAGACTGGTCCCAACACCGATCCCTGAGGGACACCACTCGTTACTGGTCTCCAGCTGGACATTGAGCCATTGACCGCAACTCTTTGTGTGGGACTTACTAGAGCAGGCAGCCTCTCTGCCACATCCCTGATCAGTGCCCCTGGTAGGCAACACACCTCCCTTGAGACCGGCTCAGGCCGACAAACAAGTGCTTCTGCCCCTTTCAGTGTAGAGTCCCCTACTACTACGCCCCGCTGCTTTTTCCTGGCAGCACCAGTAGAGATCTTCTTTACCAGTGCATCAGCCGGCTGTTTCTGGCGCGAGTGCGTTTCATTAGCCCCCTACAGGACAGCAAAGCGGTACTGCGTGGGGGACAACAGATTTAGGAGGAAGCCCTTTGCTTTTGATTGTCCTTTTCCTCCTTTTTTTTTTTTTTTTTTTGTGACTAATTCCCAGCTTCCCGGGTTAACGACCTCCTTCTTTCCTTCATGAGCTAGAGGGGAGGCTTGAAGCACCTGCACAGTTTGGGCCAGGAGCAAGCATTCCTGCTTCCTCTCAGCTTCCCTGACATCTTGCAGTCTATTAACAGCATCCTGCAGCTCAGCCCCTGCTGCAGGAGGACCTCCTCCAGGGAGAACCGAGTGCAGCCCTGCCCATTGTGCACCTTTCCCTCACAAGACCAGTGCAGGCACTCTCTACACCCCAAGCTCTGCACTGCAGCCGCCCCTTTCATCAGCTCTGTCTGGTGCCTGCCAGCTCTGCCATGGAGGGCAGGAAACCAGCCCTGTCAACCTGAACTCTTTCCACTTACTCCAAAACCTGTATCCAACAGGGATCATGTGAGCAGAGCGTACTGTGCACACCACAGTCCCACATTCACAAGCTGTCTGGATTTGCACTCCACACATGAGGGGAAGAAACCCCACTGAAATCTTTATGAAAGATTCGGTCAGACAGATGAGCATGATATTTTTTAAAGCTTGCATTTAGTTTGAGTTATGTAAAGGTTAGGCCAGGGTGTTTAAGAAAAAAGCATCAAAGGCAATATTGTCTGCTTATTTCCTACAGAAGTAAGATCATGATCTGGAAAGGTAGAAGTCGAGCTGACAATTTATTACAAAGAGGAAATAAAGTAATAAAACCAAAAGGTTAACTGGCTAGAAGTACTGCTGTTAACTGATACACACCCAGTTGTTTCCGTCTCCACTCCAGCCAATGCCTTTTCTGCCTTACCTGATTATCTCTCCATACCTGTCATGAATAAACAACATACATAAATACCATTTGGCTGATCTGACATGCTGGCAATTTGTGTGCTCCAAATACAGCATCATTTTTTCTTTCTCATATCACAGTTCTCATGAGTGTGGGTGCTGCCCAAGAACACAGTGTTACCCAAATTGTTTTAAATCTCACAACGCAGGCATTGTATGCATTAACTGCATGACATTACACAGCAGTCTATCTTTGCACAGGCAGTACTTGCAATGTTCAGGAAAAATCACTTTACTTACTTGCGAGAGAAAGAAGATTTCTTGCTTCCAGCAGCAGACAGATGGACTTCAGGCGCTGAAATACTGCCCGTGCTGCCTGAAGAGCTAAAATCAGCTTCACTGCCTGGAAAGGAAAGGGGAAGAGTGAAAACATGATGGAAATTACAACACAAACACTGTTTTCAAAGCAACAGTGAAGCACAAGCATCCTTCCTTTGTCCGTCCCAGGTGAATTTCAGAAGTCACATGGATTTTCAAACATCCCTGAGGACAACTGCTGGATTTGTTCCAGATTTTCATTATTTCCTCAGAACTGTCACTTCCACAAGAGCTGAAAAAACTTTTGGACACGTGCCCTTCATGCTACAGAAGCCATTTTAGGACTTAGGTTAGGAACATTTGTTGTGACAACCTGTTTGCTTTCTCACAGCCATCAACAATTGAATGAGGCCACTCACATTCCTCCTTTGGGAGCACAGTCATTAGGAGCACACAATTATAACTGGAGATTTCTCTTGCTTTAAATCATATGCAAATACTACTTGTTGGGAGGAAAGCTGCTTCTGTTCTGTTTCTGAGATGATGTACACACACATTTATAGATGTATATATGCATAGAGACTAATAGGGTATGTGTATATATATACGCACACCTGTGCAGGTATTCATGTGTCACAGAAGCATAGTAATGTAGTACCAACAGGCTTGAAATAATCCAGTAATCATGTGTGGCTCTCAAGTGCTTCCTGGGTGCTAAATCATCTATCTGATTACTGACTTTCTATGGATCACGGATGGTGACTTTATTTGAGAGGATGGAAATAGCTCTCCAATCTCCTTCACACAGCCGGTCAGGGGGAGCATCACTGACCTGGGGATTTCTGGGTGCTGTCCCATGCGCATACACCCCTGGCCAGCGCTGCGGTTTTACCACAAATCCCAGTTCTGCTCTTTTTTTTTCCACGAGGGGGAGATACAGCTGCAGATACCATCATCCCGTCCAAGACAGATAAACCTCCAAGTGCACCATCTTCACAGCCGTAAAGAGGATGAGACATCCTTACTATCTGGTAACTCTTAGCAACTGGTCATAGGGTCAGATGTGTTTGGATTTAACACAGCATTTTCCCAGTCTCACCAGGTCTGAGACCAGCCCCATTTCCCTGTGCCTCTGGCTCAGCCCAGCCCAGAATATTCCTTAGTCCAATTTCAAAGTGCACAAATGCAAAGCTTAGCTCTTCAAAAGGGAAGGCCATCACAGGGACCTGGCTTTATCATCTCTAACATGCTCTGTACCCAGGCAAACACCCCTGATAATCAGACACAAGGCACAGAGCTGTAACCAGATCAAAAACACGCACAAGTCTGCAAGGGGAGGGAGGGAAAGTAGCAAAGCCACTTTGTGTTGCAGAGTATTTATATCATGTCTACAGATATAGATGTCAGTGACCCTCTCCTTAGGGAAGCAAAATGACCGTGGGACATAGTGTCCAAAACTGCAACAGAATTTTCCTGATAAACAGAACATTCCCATCTACAAGACTGAAACACACTCTGAATTCTGTCTCAGTACCACACTACTCCCAAATCTACTTTTCCAAGCAAGAGCCAAACAGGTAAACCCATTACAGAGATGTCATACCTCTGTGTTCACACCTCTCAACATTCCTGCCCCTGCAAGATGCCAGAAGCTTTCCACAGCCAGGTCCTGCCTGCAGCACAGAGAGCAGGAGTGCTCGCTGAGGCTTATCTCTGGGTAAACAGACCACACTGTAATCAGCCCTGGCTACCAGAAGCATTGCAAGGAAGTGAGGCTTAGCAGTCGCCTCTCGCTGACCTGCTTGCATCACAGAGCATCGCTGGGGCAAGCTGTAGAGCTGGCACTGCTGTCTGGGTCAGCAGAGCCTGGAAACAGCCACCTCCATCACTGAGCTTCCTGAGCGTGAGCTGCATTCGAGACAGGAACCGTGCCTGCCGAGCACCAGCTCACCTTTCTGGCTGCGGTTCCCATAACAGCTACACACAAACTTCACACTGAGCACAGGAGATTACTTACATTTAAAATTAGGTGTGAGGCTATTTATAGGCTCTTCGAGAACATATTCTACATCAAAGGGGTCACTGCTAGCAATGGTTCCAAGTGTGTTAGTGATGTTCAAGCCAGCTTTGCATGTGGCAGAGCTCAACAGCAGTGTTACCAGGAGACTTTTAAAATGCTTCCTCCCATTTGGTAGACATTTCTAAGTAAAGGAACGTGGCATGTATCCATAAAATATCACATGATGAAACACATCCTCCTGGGTAACTGTGACTTCTGTCTTAACAAAGAGGTGGAACTCCTTGCCTAGCAGCAGTGCAGGCAGGAGCCTCTCATCTCTCCTAATGCCATTCTCTGGGCTGATGGCACCCCAAGGGCACCTGTTGACTGTTTTGGTTGCTGTGACAATGTGATTGCAAAAGCTCACATGTAAGCCCAGCAGAGCCTGTGCTGGGCTTTTATGTTAACCATATTCCGTGTTAACCATGAAGGAGGTTGACATTTCTCAAAGCCACTAGTTTGTCCTAACTGGCCAAAATACTTGTTCAGCTCTGATCTCAGACTTCCCTGCTAACGGGACTGTCTTACCCACCCTTTCCTGCCCATGATGATACGTGTTGAGCCACTGTATTCAGCGGTATCTCATTTGAAATTCATTCATTCATATTCTTCCATGCTCCAGGCACTCAGTGTCACAGCACCAACCGCCTGCCAGGGTGATCTGACCTAGGCGTATGCTCTGATGGAGATGCTTGTGCCGCATGTAGCAGCCTTGGGAAGCTGGTTGACCTGGCCTCCCCCCATCTCACAGCGGGCTCAGTACATCAGCGTGCCCTCACCCTTGGAGTGGAGCTGTGCACTGCTCTGTGCAATGGGAGGCACAAGTCGAGAACAGCCAACAAAGTACTGCAACATTTTCCAGAACTGCTCCTTGCCTGGAATGGGTATCTGAGAAGCAGGAGTGAAATCATGGAGCATCTGGTGCTGTCTCTGCACTTTGCTTCTTGATGGACAACTACTCCAAGCTAAGAGCTTGCTGCAGACAGCATCACGCTTTGTGCTGCCTTTTATTCTGCTTGCTGCCCTGACAGCACTGTGACAGACAGACAGTTGCAGCTGACACAGAGGGGAGGAGAAGGGAGCTGTGCCACCCCATGACAAGGGCTGCAGGCAGCATGGGTGGGCACAAGCCAGGCAGAAGCAGGGAAGGCAGTGAGGCTCTGGCAGATGTGTGCTCACCTGAGCCCAGGGTCAGGGAGCACAGCTCAGAGTGCTAATGCTGTCCTGCTGCAACATGGGAGTCAGATGGGGAGCCTCCTCCTGCTGATTACTCAAGATTACCCATCCTGCATGTGATACCACTGAATTTCAAGATGGGATTGAGGGAGGGAGAAGGAGCTGCCTGTGCAAGGACAGCTGGCACTGATGTGTGTTTACTGCACTTGGGCAGTACAGCCATCACACCTACATTCTGGGTGCAGAGAAGCCCCACCTTTAACTCCGCTGCCTGCACGGCTTCAGTAACAGTGCAAGGGTAATGACACAGTGTGGTGACCAGACCACACGTTGCATTCACAGCTGTTACAGGTAGAAAAAAAGTCAGTGTATTAGGCCTACCAGGGCAATATGCAAGCACAGAAATACCACACCACGGACATATACCTATGTATGTATGTATAGAGAGGCAGTAAATACATTGCTTACACAGAGTCACACAATAACCCCCCCCCCACATGCCTGGAGAGTATGGCATCCCAGTTCGCTATTCGTAGCTATTACAGACAAGGCATTCTGGCCTCAACACTAAAATTTAGCATTTAATCTTCTATAAGAAGAAAGCTCCAACTTTCCTGTGTGGATTTTATTATCCATTTGCTATCTAAATAGCAAGACTAAAGTATGGAGAGAAAAAAAATAGTTCAAGTAATACCTGTGACAGTAACATTGACAACTGAGCAGCATAACTGATTCCCAAAACTCAGGTGCATACAAGCTTATCAATGTTTAGCCTTTCTGTGTAAGTCTTTCTTATTTGTAACTTCACCACTGTTTCATAGCTGCCAAAGCTTATAAACCACAGAGCTTACTTACCTTCTGACTCCATAACATGACCTCTTTCTATATATCAGTTTTGATGCTAAGTTTTGCATATTGTCATCCAGTGAAATAGAGCTGTAAATAAAACACTGCTGACGGATACTTGTTCTCAAATGTAAAGCACTTATGTTTGCTGAGCTTCCTCACCTTGAAAAGTATACTGTTCCACAGCAAAACCCACTCTATGCATACATGTTCACCTCTTGGAAGTAGAAACTAGAGGAGTAAGGGGTACACTTTCTCTGTAGATAGCTTAATTTAGAGACCCCATGGGAAAAGACAGGGCCTAACTGTGTAAAAAAATCTACCGAAGCCATTAGAAGCAGTTGGAAAAGTAGAAAGAATTCAGTTGCAATACCCACTATTAAAGGGCCTATATTTTAAAGAGATTTGGTTTCATTTCTTTTGAAACCTTTAACTCACAGCTGCATCTCTTGTTCCAATCTTTAACAGTATAAGCAGTATATTTCCAGGAAACACTAACGTGACTTCTTTTCTACTTAATATGAGGTTGCTCCCACAAGGTTGTTTTTGTACAGGACAAGCAATTTAGGAAAGAAAACCACACTGCTCACATGCACTGAAAAAATTAAGAAAAAGAAGCCACAAAGGGATGATGAAGTCTCTCTTTAGCATTTCAGGCCTTTCTTCAGGTAACACCCTTAAAAATTATCCATTTCAAGGGTAAAGTCTCCTAGTGGAAAATGTACTCAATTCACAGCATCAAGCTATAGCTGACAGCGGGGTTTGGTTCCAGTCTCTGTCCTTTGATTTACTTTACTTATTTGATTTACTATCACTTATCTTGCACTTACTATTCTATTCACACCAAACAGTAACTGGGTAAAAGAAGACATAATCCTGGAACCAAGGAAAAGGACAGAGAGATCTCCCCCATGTGGACAGCTCTAATATTTGGGTGAAACAAGCTGCTCCCACTTCCTCTGCCCATGGTTCAGCCTCTCCTGAAGCTGAGGTCTAGAGTCTGTGGTGGAAGCTGGGGATGCCCAGTAGGTTGCAGTGGCTCAGGAACTCTGATGAGAAGTGTGAATTTGAAGTCCTTTGGTCCAAGGAGGGCACTGAACTGATCTTTTCCTCAAGCTCTAACTGCTCAGCTGGGACCCAGAACACAGAGGTAGCAGTAGCACTGCCCTGTTTCAAAGTAATGAAATGAGTGGGCTGCCTGCCCTCACAGAGTTGGTCTAGCTCCAGCATGAAGGTTCAGAGTGAATCTAAGGCATGCATGTGGGCACACTCAGGACTACAAGTAGGTGACCAATTCTGTCTCTCTCTCTGACAGGCACTCTCTCTGACTGCTCCTGTGTACTGGTGGAGGTGTGCTCCTGCCTGTCATGCTCTGCTGTGAATCTTGGATTTTAGTACCTGACCATCCCCTTTGATTTTTACACAGCTTAGTCACTGAGATCAGATTTGTGAGTTGTGCTCCCAGAATGATGGGGAGGAGCTGGGCACAGCAGTGCCTGGCATGGTCAATTCTAAGGGTACCAACAGGCATCCCTCCCCTATCCTACTGCACTGGCTGCTGAAGCCATCACTCCCTACTCTTCAGTGGACATCTACCCGACTACTTGCCAGTGCTCCCGCATCAGACAGGTCTGTTAACCACATTTCACCCTGGAGAAGAGAGGGCTGCGTGGAGACCTCATAGCAGCCTTCCAGTATCTGAAGGGGGCCTGTAAGGATACTGGGGAGGGACTCTTCATTAGGGACTGTAGCGATAGGACAAGGGGTAATGGGTTAAAACTTAAACAGGAGAAGTTTAGATTGGATATAAGGAGGAAGTTCTTCACTGTAAGGGTGGTGAGGCACTGGAATGGGTTGCCCAAGGAATGCTCCATCCCCAGTGGTGCTCAAGGCCAGGTTGGACGAGGCCTTGGGTGACATGGTTTAGTGTGAGGTGTCCCTGCCCATGGCAGGGGGGTTAGAACTACATAATCTTAAGGTCCTTTCCAACCCTAACTATTCTATGATTCTATGATTCAGGAATAACTGGTAACCTGGGCAGCTGGAAAAGCTGCAGTTCGAGGGGATGTGAAGCAAAACTTGCAGTGTGACCCTTCATAAATTGTTCAAACCTGCTGGGTGAGGAGACCTCCAGCTCAAAACCAGACAGAAGAGTTGGGGAAAAATGGCAACACAGATCCAGCTTCCCCACATTTGGACCTAAATTTGATTTTACAAATGATCTCCTCAATTCAGAGTGCTGGCTTTGTGATCTAACCTCATTATTTGTCTTGATTTTTGCTTGCTTACTCTTCTTAGTTTGGAAGAAGAGTTGTTATCAAATAATTAAAATTTATCTCGTTAAGCAGTTTTCTAAGCTCATCTAAATATTGTAGCTTTGGTAGTAATGTGAACTCCATTAAAGTAAATTATAAGCACTGCAGATCTCAAAATGAATACCGAATGTGATTTGTGTATGCTGCAAAACCACAATCAATCCAACTCTTCTCTAAAAACACAATCACTACAAACTAATTACCGCTATTGGCTGAGAGCCATCATGTATATTCTGCATATCACTGTGATCTGGGCTTGTGTTTTTCTTAATTTTTTTAATTCATGGATTTTTAGCACAGCCACAAGCAGCTGTTGGAACAACCAGCACTGCAAGTTGTTGTTTTTTTTTTTTTTGCTTTAAGTATTTTAAGAAGATTCTTCATACAGATATCAGCTTGAACTAATTATTTTTTTGTGCTTCTGCACACAGTTTGGGTTGTTCTAACACCTTAGAAATGGCTCTCATGAATTTCCTTTTCTCAGGCTGAAATGACCTTTGTCAGGGGGAACATATGTTCATGGAGCAGAAGGGGGCGGTCTGAGGAACTTACCTTCTTGTTCAAACAAAAAGGCTCTTTGGAGCAGAGGTGGAAGGATGCTGTTTTGCTACACCAACCTCAAGGAGGTTCATATAATACACTGAGAGCTGTATAACATGATACTCAATTTGCATTTGACAGTAAATGCAAGTGTAAGTCCACCTATGGACAAGTATCTTTCATAATCAAGCATGTAGTGTCACCTCATTTTTAAACGTACCTGGCAGTGCCATTTGGTCTGTTTGAAGGGAAATGGATAGGCTGGTCAGAAGTATTTTTAGGAGCTGCAAAATGTCATCTTTGGCAAGGATGACTTAGTAGTACACAAAAAAGAGAGTAAACTCCATCAGAGACTGGGAAAACATCCCAGCCCTCCTGTCACGTTGGTGGCAGAAGTTTAACAAAGGGCTTTCAGAAGCCTCTCCAATGCATCTAAATCCGGTTCCCATACACATGGAACACAAGTAACTGGGGCACCACAAGTAACTGTGCAGGCAAGCGTTCACACCATATATGCAAATGCATGAAATCACATGCTAAACCTGATCTAGCTGAAAGCTTGTGCACAGTCACCCTTAATCTAAGACATATGGTTTTCATTATAATGCGCATAAAATTTTAATTCAGCTTGAAATGTTTTCAGCAGGCAAAAGAAAAACACTGGAAGAAGAAACATATCTAGGAGGTAACTAACTAAGCTAACTGGCAGACCCTGCATAAGAAGCAAAATTTGTCATAAGCTAAGAAAACATTCACTGTATCACACACCTTGAAATGATTACAAAATGCAGTAAGAGTTTAAGTGTCATTTCAGGTTGCAATTGCTGTCATTTGCTCCTTCTTTTTCTCAATAGCACTCTTCTCATTAAGAAGCACAAATGACAGATGAGAAGCCTGTGCTTTTTCAGTTTATTAATCCTTGCAGGTTTGTGGTCACACTGTATTCTGCCAGCTCCAGCAAACAGTCACAGCCTGCCTGGATTTGGAAAGTCAACAGCTTCCTATTAGTTACAGAATTTCAGAAGGGAGGAAGAGAGACCTGTAATAAAGTGCCTCAGTGTGGAAGCAAGACAAGGCTTGTAATACTGATAAAACATGAAACAAACCTGGCAGAATTTTCATTTCCTTATGTAATGGTATATATAAAATACACTATTGTAAAGCAGGTTTACTCTTTTGCTATGTCACATTAAAGGGAGTACATTTTAAGCTCCTTAGGGAAGTAATGTCACCCTGGAGGCTGGATTTATGAAAAGATGCAAGGTCCCCCACATTCAGGGCAGGATGGGGCAGGGATTTTGGAAGTGGCCGTCTCCCCATCTGCCACCTCACTTGGGAAGTACCTCCCATCAGTCTCAATCAGCAAAGCTTCTCATCTGTATGACACTTTTGTTTCTGGGCATGCCTAGGAGCAGGTCAGCTTTAAAAGTGTTGAACAGTGCAGTGCTTGGCTGCTGTCTAAAGACCAGGGTTAGTGTTTCACACCAAGCTAAATACACTAGGATCTATGCAAAAGCAGCCCAAGGAAAGCTCTCTTCTGCTGTCTGCTTTACTGGGAAAAGAAAGAATTCACAGGGCCAGACTTAGCTTTGAACAGGGAAGAGGCTGCACAAGATTTCCCTATCACACCACCAGGAACATACACCACATCCAGCAGTAAGAAATGGGTGAAGAGATGAGGTTCCCATACTCTCAGCTTATCATGCCCCTCTCCAGTTCCTCTGTAAATCCACCTAGCCTGGGATGCCTGTCTTCATTACCTCCTGCTGCATTTCCCACAGCTGCCACCTCCATCATGAGACTCTACCCAACCCCAGCGCTCAACACATCTGAGAAAACTAAGCTCTACAATCTGAAGTTTTGGGACAAGTTGGGCAACCTCTATCTAGTTGCTCTTCCAGATGCTAGTGTTTATTTTATGATTTTTAATTGTGTTTTCTTTATTGGAACAGTGGACTGGATGTGTATTTCTCCTATGCTCTTTCTAAGCTCAGAATTGTAAATTCAAGTGGGAACCAAAACAAAGTGAAGGCATCTCAAACACAGCTTCATCACGATTTCAATATCTAGATACATAAAAGCAAGTAACATACCACTGCTTAAATGGGCCAAATGTTCAAAATGCCACCACTACCTGCAAAGGCCTGCTTAGTTGTTTATGCTTGAGCTTTCACTTCTGAGCCCAGGAACCACCAACATACCTGATGTCTTTATAGCACTGTGAAACGAGATGAGTGAGATTTGCATGACTAAAATACATTCCCTTAGCTTTCTATGCTTAAATATAAATACAGATATATAGGACAAGGAATATACAGACATATCTGCTCAATACTGATCAAAAAGTATTTAAAGTACTCACTCCGAGGGTAACAAAAACTATTAGGTAGCAATTTGGTCACCAAAAAAAACAAGTTCAGAGAATACTGAAGCTATTTATGATTAAAGTCAAACAGAAAATTGCCTGCTTTCTGTTTGCAATAATGCTGTAATTTTGAAAACTGACAATTTTTTTTTCTTCTTTCAAAAAGGGGGTAAACCCACTAAAAAAACCTCTCCACACATTCTAAATATTTTAGATTCAATATTGTCTTTGCTCAGTCTGGAAGAAAGGTTTCCTTTAATGTTTTGGTTTGGCAGCAAACCCCCAAATCAGTTATTTGCATAGCTCCACTTTGAACATTGTAAGATGTCAGGCAAAAAAGAAATAAGGGATGTAAAGGAAAATAGAAAACGGAAATAATCTATCAATTCTTGAGTAAACATTGCTCAGAAAACAGTTTAAATCCCAAGATTCTTATTAAAAAGACATTAATAACCCAGAGGAATTCCCAAAAAGGTCAACAATAATGATAACAGGATTACAGGGCACTGTTTATGAAGGGAGATTAAGGGAATGCAATTTGTGTATTCTAAGATAAAAATGAATACTGGCAGCACTGTTTATCATGGGGAGGAGGAATACAGCTGGAAAACTGTAAAGAAAATCACGTAACAGCAACACAGGATTCATGTTATTTTATGAAAAATTACTTGAAATAAAAACTGATGGTTGGTGGGAGTTGTGCATAGTAAAATGTAGCTGGAGTAGGTTCAGAATACTTTAACTAGGGAATCAGAAAACTATTTTAAACATTGGCATAAATAATCAGAATGTAATTTAAAAGCAGAGCACACACACACACAAAATCTCCTAAGGGAAGATTCATAATGGCCTCTTTCCTCTGCGCAGTATTCTTTCTGTGGAGGTGAAGTGAGCTGAAACCCACAGAAAACAGCCAGAAGGAGCAGAAAAATTGCCGCAGTAAAACACAAATTGCAAAGCATGTTCTAGGTTGACCTCACACACATTTTAAAACAAATATTTAAGTGTGCAGTGTGTATAGCGCCACTTTCTCTTTTTTGGCTCTCATTCCACTCTGGATTAACAGAGGACAGAAAAAAACCTAGTTAAATCACAGAACCATAGAATGTTTGGGTTGGAAGATGCCTTAAAGTTCCAACCACCCTGTCATGGCAGGGATACCTTCCACTAGCTCAGGTTGCTCAAAGCCCCATCCAAACTGGCCTTGAACTCTGCCAGGGATGGGGCATACAACTTTGTTTTTAACTAAAGATCACAGCTATTTCCATCTTCCATACCTACCTCAACTCTGACTTCTAAACCCCAGTTCCCTCCTTACACCAGGTGCTCAGCCATCTTTTCCAGATGCAGGAGCACATCCCCACAATCCCCAGCAGATCTTCCTCTCTATCCAGAGGCATTTTGAGTTAAAAGATGAATTGTCTGGCACAGGTATCCCCCTGCCCCGCAGCCCGGGCACTCCCTGCCAAAGTCGCATATCTGTACCCCCTACTCACTCTGATTTGCAGTTAGAGCCGTGGCTCTGTCACAAATGAGTGCAACTCTACGCTTGAGGTTGCAGGCATGTTGCTGTTATCAAGCATGAAACTCACTTTTTTGGATGACTTTCCCACTTTCTGCACATCTGGAGTGGTATTGGGACAATTAACAGGCCAGAGAGAGAGAGAAAAAGGAGCTATGGTGTGCCTCCTTGGAACTCTGCTTCAACCCCCAGTAAAACAGTTACTAAACTAACCAAAGTGGAACAGCTTCCTTGGGAGCAGACTCTCTGCATCCCCTCAGCCTGCCCAGACCTGGATTAGCGCACTCTTCTCCTTTATGCTCAAGTCCATCCTCCAAAAGAGGCACAAACAGATCTAAATATAAATTTATTTTCCTTTTACTGAACTAAGAAACAGGGTTCTCCTTTTATTGTATATTTTTATTAATTTCCTAAGGAAATAAGTACCTAACTGCACAAGATTTGTGCCCAAGGCCTTGAATTGCAGGTAGCCTGTGCCACCAGCCCACACCTGGACAGGTCATTATCCAGGACAGGTAGGACTTGGGCTTTTGCCTTTTATTTGCCAGTTCCTCCTTGCAACTTCCTGGCTCCAGTTTTGGATGCTCCGTTTTTCCTGTGATATCTGGGTCCTTGCTGCAGCCTGAAATCTTTCGAACAAAAAGTGGTATGCATCTCAAGAGGCCACAGCCAACCTACTAATTGCTTACAGCTCTCCTAAGCAACACCTAAAATAATCTTTAGAAGGGGATGTGTTACAAATTTAGTGACACAAAATTAAAAGACTGTATTTTGAGGTCACTTTAACAGGAACTTGTAGATTTGGTTTTGATAATATATGAAACACTCCAAAGCTGAAATATTCTGTGTAGCTATTTTGCTTATTCTTGTTCAAAAGAAATATTTGGTGATTCAAACATGTTCTCCACATCAATTTAAGCATATTTGTTTCAATTCAAAGTTTAAATCTAAAATACATATAAATTCAAGCTAAAAAAAACCCAGTGCTATGCTAATCATATTTACCAAACTTTCACATGGTGGAGGGTGCAGAGGCAGGAAGGTGGGTCTGGACCCCATGAGGGCTGCGTGACCATGTCTGACCACAGCTTGGACCAGGGCAGCAATGGAGACCCTGGGCAGCCATTCTCAGTCTCTCTCAGAGCAGCAGACTGCCTTTGAGTAGAAAGAAGGAACTCGTTGAGGCGGAGAGCCCTCCCTTTTAGCTGAGTGACTGCACATTTTGTATCGTTGGCCATGAACTTTAAGAATCAGCATTGTAGTGACGAATCCACTCGACATCCCGAAGCTGTCACAGATGATGTTGGTCGAGCTTTGACTGACCTTGAACAATAACTTTCATTTAGCCTCAATTTATTGCTTCTGTGGCATTTAAATTGGTGCATTCAGCAGGACGTCCATATAGGGCTTGTTACGGAGGCACGAAGGAGCACGTTTTGGCATCCAGGAGCGTTTTTGAGCAGCGGACCGGGAGGCTTCTTGGGCTGGGTGGTGGAGCCCAGGAGCGAGGGGAGCTGGTCACTGCGGAAGTGAAGGGCCTGTCCGAGCTACGGAGGGGGGGCAAACGGCTGCTTTCATCTAAGCAGTGTAAGAGAAGGCTACAGAGAGCACCGATGGCCGCTCTGGGAGACCCCAACCACCTCAGACCGCTCCTCAGAGGGTCACAGAACGCCCTGAAAGTGTTGGTTCAGTCTCTTGTGGGAAGAATCCCGGCGATCATGGAGCACAGCCGGCAGTATACTCATCACCCCCGCGCGCGTTTTGGTCCGGGCGGAGACGTGACACGATATAGCCACCCCCAGGCGAGCGATGGGCTGTGCTGATCCGGAGGGCGGGGCGGGCGAGCGCAGGACAGTCCGGCCGGTGTGTCACAGACCGCGGCCTGGGCGTCCCGCTGGGGTCTGGAGCAGACCCGAACCTTTGGGGCTTGGGCCACCCGCTGCTGCCGAAGTGGCTCTAAGTCCTCACAAGGAAAACACATGAGGGTTTGGCATACTGGCAGGCAGGTAATGGTCTGCCCAATGGCGGAGTGTGGAGTCCAGGATGCAGAGAGGCAGAACCCCTCTAAGTGAGGCTCCTGCAAGACTGCCCCTGCCCTGCCACAGAACAACCTGTTGTCTCAATACCTACTGCCAAATAGGTCACGTCTTGAAGTGATTAAAGAGCTAGAGAAGACGCATATTGTAAGTTGTGTGCACTCCCCTCAGAACTCCCCAGTCCGTAAGGCCGATGGCCAGTGGTGTTTAACAACTGATCACAGGAAATGGAATACTAATACTGCACCACTGACTGCTGCTGTCCTGAGCATAACCACTGTAGTGACAGCAATGCAGGCTTGCTGCCCACCCCTGGATGGCCACTCTAGATGTTAAGGATATGTTTTTTTATGGTTACCCTAAGGGAAGAAGACACACCTCCATTGCTTTCACTTGGAAGAGAACACAGTACACCTTTAACTGACTCCCCCAGCAGTATAAACAATCCCCCAATATTGCCCACAGTGCTTTAGCCAAGCCAATAGAATAGTTGAGTGAACTAATGGCCTGATTAAAAGACATGCAGGTGTTTCATACCACATTTGGGATGTATGACTGCCACAAGCAGTCTTCATTGTCAGTAACTGCCATGGAAATTACAGGAACCCAAAACTTTAAGTGTTTTGTCCTCCTGGGACACTGACGGGTGACACCCTCATACCTGATGATCAGAGGAGTCAATTCCCATTGGGAACCGATGTGGGACAGCTAATGGTGAAATTGCCCTGTGTTGGCATTGTGCCCATGACCCTGGCAAACCCCAGAGGCCTAAATATGCCTGGCGAGCCCTGGACAGGAGTGGGAAGACTCACTGAATTACTGCCTAATCTCTGGCTTTAACCTAAAACCCAGTCTCAAAGGTCAGAGGCCTAGTTTTGTTTCCTTACAGAGGAGTTCATGAAGATGTGGATCAACCTGATGTGAAGGAGTACTGGCCTGCAACAACCACCAGGACCTGGTCATCAGATATGTCAAAGCCAGCTTGGTGTGGTACGCAAGGTGTAATTTCACCTTTCTACACCCTTTCTCACAGTAACACGGGGTGGAATTGGACATTTTCAAGGAGAGTCTGTGCCAACAAGTGGTGGGATTGCACCGCAGGAAGCCAGTGGGAGGTGTGGCAGGAAGCCTCAACACTAAAGAAAGGGTGTATGTGGAATTCTGAAACTGTTGATAGATGACTGTTGTCTTCACATTCCAAAGTTTATATTATGTGTCATTAAGTGTGCAATGATAAGATCAGTAACATAATTGAGAACTAATGATCCACAGCCAGCATTAAGACTTACTGAGGCTGTGCTTTCTTTTAACTTTGCAGGCAAGAGGCCTCAATTTATTGGTTCTGTGACACCAGGTTAAATGTTCTTTGACATACCCTTGTTCTTAATTACCCATCCCCCAGAAAAGGTGCAGTCTTGGAATGTGGGTTACAAAGTAGGCTAAATAAGGGAGAGCAGAAAGACAGACACATTGCACTGAGGTCACCAGTCTTCTCATCACTCTCACCTTTGTGTGATTTCTGCTTTTAAACTGACACACACTCATTTATTTTAGGGATCAGTCAAGTCAGATTGCTATCTCTAAATGCAGGTTTTCTGTTGTCTGTTTGTCTTTCTTCAAAACAACCCAACAGTGTGACTTTGTGTTAGTATACCAAGTACACCAGCAGCATTGTAAAATGTATTTCAGTGTAAGACGTAGAAGTACTAACGGGTAGTTACACAGAGCAATGAACCTTTGCATATCATAGGATCTATTCAAATTAGTACATTTTGTAACTTGTTTTTTGTACTCTGTACCGTTGTTCCTGAGCAATGGGGTCAACAGTTCTATTATTTTTCCCCGCTGCTTGCAGAAACTTGGTGCAAAGTGTGAACATAAGCCATGCAAATACAAGATACAATCTTCTTGGATAAATCTACCAGTAAAACATGTCTTTCCAATATTTTCCAGACTTCCCAAGATAAAACAAGTCCAATCATTGCATCTTTCTGCATTCAGAAAGGTGAAGTTCTTAAGAGTGAAGTATACTTCCAGAATTACCTCTAAGACAATCCTCTCTCAGTATTTGCACATAGATTCATCTGCTTTTCAAGTGAAACACATACATTTCAGAGTCAGACACTATTATTTCCACAGTGTCATACTGAAGAAAGGGAGTGAGCTGGCAGAAGAGCTATAAAATCATAAAGCCAGATGTCAGTAATACAACCTAAATCAGAGCTTTCATTTAAAATAACCAAAGTGGCTGCCTTTAGCATACAGGCACATATGGAAGGAGGGTAGCGATATGGATAAACTTGCCTGATAATTTTACACTAATGGATCAAGTAGCCACTACTCTTGTTTGCACAGGGTGACCCCAAGAATAAGTTCCTGGATATTTCGTATCCTGCAAATCTAACCCTTACACAGTGGACAGCACAAAAAAGCAGGAAGAGCATTATGTTTTAACAGCTAGACATAATTTGCAGCTAATGCTTGTATTTCTTCTCTGATCAGTTTGGCTTATTTAGCTCTAACTGTAATATTCCCAGTTACCCAGGGTCATTTCCCCTGCCTCATTTTTTTTCATTATCATCAGCTTCAACACTGATTAAAAATGTTACCAGCACCTATTGAGTACTCATAAGCAATTTAAGGCCAATTACAGTCTGCCCCACCTGTCTCTCCTAAAACTCCTGATAATCTTAAAACTTTCAAACATTAATCTGTGCAGACTTGGACATCCTACCCTGAGGGTCACTTGCTTGTGACTTAACAAATTCACCAGGAAGAAGTAGAAAAGATCATGTTGGCCACATATTCTGAGTACAATGTTACTTACTATGGCTTAAAGTTAGATGACATTTTAACTTGAATAGTGATTGTTAAAAGTTACTTTTTTTTATACTTCCATTTTGATAACCTTATTGTAAGTGAAATGTCAGTACATGGACATGAAAGATAGGGCAGAAAAAGCACAAATTGTACCTTGCAGCTACTTAACTACAGATCTGGGTGATGCACTATTTAAAGTAAAAAAAAAAATCCAACAACATAAAATCACAGAACTGCTGGGGGTGGAAGGGAACTCTTGAGACCACCTGGCTTGACTCCCAGCTTGAGCAAGTCTAGCTGATGCAGGCTGCCCAGGACCATGCCCAGCTGAGTTCTGAATGTCTCCACAACTTCTCCAGACAACCTGTGCCAGTGTCTGCTCCTATCTGGAATGGTTATTCCTGAACTGAGCTGTGAATGACAGCCAGCCAGTCTTGACAAGGCTTAGGGAGTTGACCCTAACTATGGCTCACCTAGGTCTCCTTTAATGCAGTGGTGCTTATATCTCTACTCTGCAGCCTTCTGAGGGTGCAAAAAGGACAAGTCTGGGACAGTCTTAATGTTTTACCTTAAGTCTTAACAATTTCATGTGGAACTTCAGCAGCTCCACAGGCTCTAAGAGACAGTTTGACAGCAACCTCAACTGTTCCATGTATGCCCATGACACCAAAAGCAAGAAAGCAAAGATCAGAACTTTTGCCAGAAATGCTGAACATAGTCAGCTGATCAGGTACCCTTCTCAAATGATGCTCACAGACATTTAAATACATCTCTGTGTTATTTTAAACATGCAAGCCTTTTAAAAGTTACTGACGCAACTCTTGCCCAAGATTCCCTTCTTTATCCACATGTCTTTGGAAGTTTATCAGTACTTTTTAGCTTGCAGATCCAGATTTTGAATTCTAGTACTAAGCATTCTAAAGGAAGTCTAAAAAACAGTGAGATGACAAAGACTGTCAAAGAAAGCAGTTCCCACTATTCTCAACAAGATGTGGACATGAGCTGCAGGCACATCATGCCCAATATATAAACAGGGGAGAGTCACCCAGGAGGCCCAGATTGCTGCTCAGGTTGGGCTGAGGATCAGTTGGTGGGTGGTGAGTGGCTGTATTCTCTTTCCTTGTTATTTCCCTTATCATTTTTGTTATTGGTGGTAGCAGTAGTGGTTTGTGTTATACCTTAGTTACTGGACTGTTCTTATCTCAGCCCATGGGAGTTACATTCTTTCGATTCTCCTCCCATCCTTCTGGTAGTGGGGGGAGGAAGGAGGAGAAGTGAGCGAGGGACTGCATGGTTCTGAGTTACCGGCTGGGCTTAAACCACAACAGTTCTTTGGGGCATGAAGAAGTTGAGATAACGACAGATTTGACCAAAGTGTGTCTAATCGTATTTGTGATAAGCATTCATTGTTTCTGATTAATAGTCACTTGGCACAGTGCTGCTATATTTGCTCTCAGAGTTGTTGCACTTGGTCTCAGAGTTTCAGCATGTCATACCTTACTCGCAGCGAACATTTGCTGTTCTAGTGTTGAGCAGCTGCAGGTCCTGGGCTAAGGTTCTCGTTTCACTGTATTTCATGGTAATGACTTGTAATACCATAGAATCATTGATCATGAAACTGGTCTGGCATGCGTTCTCAGCGTTTTCATCACCTCTATACTTTGGGAGGCATTTAACAGGCATTTTTAGCAATTACAGATCTTTTTTTTCCTCCTCGGAGGGTCAAACTATGAAGGAGACATTCCCTCACACCCTCTGCTCCCCTATGAGGCTATTTACAGCAGCATTTGAGAATTCTAACAGTTTTGGATGGCCTCTGGTTACCCTTGAGACCTGCCTGCTGCTTTTGCTGGGGATCAGCATGTTGCCGCAAATACTGCGCGTGTTTTACCCACAGCCATACCACCTTGAGAACGCCCAATTTTGTCTCATCTTGTCAGTTAAGCAGGGTCATGCTTGGGTCTTCTCTAGGGTTAAACAAAGATCTAAGAGGACCACCAAGAGATTTTTCCTGAGGCTGAACAGTCATGAATGGCAGGGTGTGTGGGACAGTATGGGCAAGTATCTAGGCCAGTGGGCCCCTCAAGTTCATGCAGTAGCCCATGGATCAGTCCAGACCAGGCCAGATGTGAAAAATGTGCTTCACACCACAGCCGGGGAGAATGATCCTACCTGGAGCCTCTGGCAGAAAGCTCCAGGGGAGACTCGAGCTCAGCCCCTCAGCTTTTGGAGTTGTGGTACAGAGGATCTGAGGCCAGCTATACTCTAGCTGAAAAAGGGATATTGGCAGCCTATGAAGCAGTTCGAGCTGCTTCAGAAGTGATTGGCACTGAAGCACAGCTCCTCCTAGCACCCCGGTTGCCTGTGCTGGGCTGGATGTTCAAAGGCAGGGTCTCCTCTACACATCATGCAACTGATGCTACATGGAGTAAGTGGGCTGCACTAATTACACAATGAGCTCGAATAGGAAATCCCAGTCATCCAGGAATTCTAGAAGTCATTATGGACTGGCCAGAGGGCAAAGAATGGAATGTCACCAGAGGAGGAGGTGATGCTTGCTGAAGAGGCCCCACCATATAATAAACTGTCAGAAAATGAAAAGCAATATGCCTTGTTTACTGATGGGTCCTGCTGTATTGTGGGAAAGCATTGGAGATGGAAGGCAACTGTATGGAGTCCCTGAAGACAAGTTGCAGAAACTGCTGCAGGAGAGGGTGAATCGAGTCAGTTTGCCGAGGTGAAAGCCATTCAGCTGGCCTTGGACATTGCTGAACGAGAAAAGGGGGGCCAGTACTTTATCTCTATACTGACTCATGGATGGTGGCAAATGCCCTGTGGGGGTGGTTGCAGCAATGGAAGCAGAGCAACTGGCAGTGCAGAGGTAAACCCATCTGGGCTGCTGCACTGTGGAAAGACATCACTGCCCAGGTGCAGAACCTGGTGGTGAAGGTACGCCATGTAGATGCTCATGTACCCAAGCATGAAAGAAGCAGGGGAGTGAGCAAGTGGCTGCATGGTTCTGAGTAACTGTGGGCTTAAACTACAACAGTTAGAGAAAACAAAAGCTGTGTTGTATTACATATTTTGAAGTATAGAAAAGAAAGATGAAGTGATGTTGCATAAGTAGCAGAAAAGTACTGGAACTTGCAAACAGCCTAAAAATGTCCTAGGGTTCATTCCCAGTGCTATCCCACTTTGACATTTCCTGAATTATCTAAATATTTGTGTGAGTGTTACTTCTGAGATTCAGATTGCTCCAGGAAAACAGTCCTGGAAAGAGATAAATTTATTTCAGCAAAATGGCAGGTGTTTTGAAGGTTGATTGATGTACTTGCCTGCAAAAATGTAGCGCAGGACACGGTCTGTAAAAGACGGTGGTGGTAGGCTGCTTTTCTGTCTCTCATATATCATATCATATACTCCTGCTATGTAGTCATTATCAGAAGATGTTTCGGATAAATATGAAGTAGAGATTGTCTCCATAAATCAGTAAGGGCTTTTGGTATAAAGATACTATGCACCACCCCTTTTGTGCCAGAGTTTGAAGTATCCAGTTATATGGAGAACTAGGTTTTATATACAGGGGCATGTTGCTGCTACTCTCCTCCCATGTCCCACTTCCCTTCTACTGCTCCCCTGTGTCTTTTGCTACATGACGCTGCCCCCTCTTTTCACAAGGGCTAGATATTCCTGACTGAGTCACCTGAAATTCATGTGCAAGTAGGTCATGGGGAAGACACTGGATCCACCTGAAGCCAAGAGATGGCAATGGGAGTTATATTAATCCCTCTGGCCAACAGTGAGGAAAATGAACCCCAGCTGTCCCCGGCATGCTTCCCATTTCAGGAATGTCCCTCACATGTCTCAGTGCTTACACTATGATGCAGTTTTTGACAACTTTCCACTAAAAAAGTTATGAGATACTTAGCACAAGGAACTTAGAAGTACTCTGTGAATCAGACGTGGTTCCTGCTCTGAGAGTTTTTATGGATCTCAAAGAGCAATAGGCTTGAAATCAAGAAGCAGTTTTTCCAACCTTAGAGATCAATTGATGTAGAGGTACCAACAGTTACTGGATGGCCCACTTAGAAGAATACCTAAATACCTAAACTAAGTCCACTCAAAGACTTGAAATAATACTGTCAACTAAAATGAAGACAACTTCTGACTATTACTGCAAAAGGCTAATATCTTGATATATGTAGGTCAATTTAAGTGTAATAATTAAACCAAATAATTTATTGAAATGTGCATAACTTTTCCATGTGTATAGGACTCCTCAGTAGAAAAAAAAACTTTCAAAATCCATAATCCACATTTTGCTAAGCTATGTCCATATTCACTTAGTCTTGCCTTGGTCTGACATGTTGTATTCCCAGAGCTATCACAGCCTGGCAGCATAAACTTTAGGCAGGATCCAACAAGAAATCTAACAACATCAGAAGACTGTAATTCTTTGCTTTGATGGTAAGAGTCATTTATCTTTGGCCAGTGAAATATGTGTGCAATTACCATGAAACAGGATAAAATCCGTTTCAGTTACGTGGCATCACCATGGAGCCTCATAAAAGAAAGTGAAGACTTCAATTAATTATATTTTCATGAAAAAGTGAATACCAACACTGTTTCCAAACCTTGCAGGTGGTTCCATAGAAAGAACCCAACTATTTTTTTATTTACTATCAGCATTAGTGGTATCAGAGGCAGCACAACACCTGCAGATGTACTAGTAAATTAGAAAGTGTCATTAAAGAAATGAAAGGAGCTATATTGTACTCACCAGGCTTTACAAGGCTTGTCTTTGTCTCCTTCTTAGATCGATTCAGCTGTGGGTTCCCTTCGCTCATTGTCCCTGGACTGAATTTTTTCCTGCAGAAGTCTCCATCACTACCAGTGCAAAAACTGATAGGACTGTTCCCAGCATCAGAAGGAGTCTTCACCGGAGATACTGACTGGCTACTGGGACAGCCAGTGTCATCTGAAGGGAAAAGGGAAAACATCAACATTTCTAACTAGTAAGTGTGTAAATGTTAGCAGAAAATGAAACAAAGTGTTTGCACTACAACTGTTTGCAGCCATTTACCTGATATGTACAACCTTGTTTCTAAAACCTGGTGAGGAGCTATTTGCCTCTCCCATTTTGTGAAGAAGTCTTGAATACCTTATGGCAGAAAGTCTGACAAAATACAAAATCAGGGGCTACATAATAAAAACTCAGATCTAAGATAAATTCTGTTGATGTAGCTAGGTTAGGGAGTATTCTGAAATGAGAAAATGCATATAAGACACGAGAATGGCTTGTGTAGTGTACACTGGATGAAGAGCTAAGATGGCCCATGGAGGCCATGGACTCTCCTTCAAAATCTGTTCCTGTGTGAGCAAGAGAACAACCTAGAGTCCATATGCACAAAGTCAGGATTTTAATTTAACTGGAATTAATAAATATTTCTCAAAATTGTTTTTCCTCTTAAAGCTATCGTGATCACAGAGCTCTTCCTTCTTGACAAGTGCTGTGAGGCACTTGTCACACCTTCTGAAGAGGGTGTGTTTTACACCAACTGCTTTTGTTTAAGACCAAATTCCTCTGAGGGCATACCAGTGGTCTGTGGTATCAGCAGCCACCTCAAGAACAGACCCATGTTCCTGACCTCCAGGAATACAAACCCTCCAGCTCTTAGCAATAAAATGCAAAGTAGGAAGTCTGAGTCCAGATGAAATCCACATATCAAACACCCCCTTCATCTAATCACATCTGTAATCACAGCTCCCCTAAAAGTCATGGTGGTTTTAGAAATACACGACAAAAACAGGCTACTCTGACACAAGGAAGCCTTGAATATTTACTCCCCTGGAGAAATATAACTGTTTGTTCTTTCCCAGTACAAAATGAAAGCTGCCATCTTAATTATGCAACTGCACCCTGCTGTCAGTGCAGTCTCTTTACCTAACATGAAACTCAAAGAAGTACCAGCAACTGAGCCAAAAGATTTGCATGACCATATTGCACTTATCACTTCCACCCTGTTCATAATTCAGGTCAAGCCTGATCTTGCAATGAGCTCTGCATGGGCAGATTGCTCAAAAAGTCAGTATATGACTGCACATTTATGAGACAAAAGGGATAGCCTATAACTACCTGACTCCTTCCCTGCCCACCTCTCCTCTTCAGGGAAAAGCAGCTGTTCCCTCAGTACAGTAAAACAACCTCATCCTTTCATGGAAACCAGTTTTCCTGGCCAGCTATTTGCTCCAATGTTCTGCTTCTTACTTCTCCGCATTCTGCCTCCAATACTGAGCAAGGTACCTGTAGGTGTTGACCACTCAATTCATGTTTTATGCCTTAGCATGTATCGTCAGCCAGCAGTCTGAGGTGTTGCTGGCCAGGCCTCTGCAAAATGCCAGCCATGCTGTGGGGCAGCCCTGCCTACTGCCAGGATTATCTCCCAAGGCACAAAGGGCAGTAATGCTGCAAAGCACCTAATACAACTTCATTGTATTTCGTTCCTTCACATCAGCTCAATTAAACCTACAAGCATCTCCTTTTGCCATCTTGCTGCTGCCTTCAGAATTGGTCCCTAGGAAAATGAAAGAGAAGATAGCTAATAAGGTTTTCAGCTCATCCCCACATTCTTCCTGACTAAAGCAGGATTGCTGTCTGCATTTTAGTTTACTTTTTATCCTTTCCATTCCCATCAACATCACTGTATAAATGAATACAAAGAAAAGAGCAGGCAGCAGTTTCCTCCCAGATCAGCACCCATTTCCTTTTTTCAAGGGTTCAGAGTCTCTGTTGCAGGCTGAATGAATGCCACCTCCAGGGCAATGGATCAGCATGCTGAGTGAGCTTCTGAACTGCGTTTAAGCAGCTCCTTTAGCTTTGTCCAACTCATCTGCTCTTCAGAAGCACACAAACATTTTAATTATAAATATATTCTGAAAAGTGAAGCTTCATGCAGTTTATTTTTAATTGTGACCATTCCATTCAGTTCTTTCTCTATGTGGCATTATTTTCAAAACTTTGCATTTAAAAAAAAAAACCAAACTGTTTACTTCATCTCTCCACCAGTAAAACCACTGCAATACCTTCACAGGTTCTGCAGCCCTCATAGACGTGTTTTATATGGGAGGCTTTATATAAAAATAACACTCAAAGCTAGATATGCTACCTGGAAGAGCATCAGGAGCTGATAAAACCTTTAAATAACAGAAGAACTAAACTTCAGTGTTAAGAATTAGGGCAGTAAAAAACTCAGATACTTAAAGCTGACTGATATAAGGAAATGAGGTAGCTAAAGAAAGCATACAAAATAGCATTAAAATGCAAGTGTTTTAATTACCATACTGCCACCATTACCTCTGATATCACACTGTTGACACTATGATCACATACGTTATGTCTATGCATTCTCATTTTACCTTTAAGGACATCAGCTTTCATTGCAATAGGGAATTTATTAAAGGAAGAAATGAGCCTGGCACAAAGAAGCATAGCTCTTCTCTACTTATACCCCCTGTGATCTTTAAATACACCAATAAGCAGGTGAGCATTCCCTCTCCAAATTAAGTAAATTAGTGATTTTATTGTATTCCCTCTCCTCTGATAGTTTGTTATATTTTCTGTGTAATGTGTAACTTCTACTCCTTCGACCTAGTATTAGACAGAAACATAAACAAAATTAGAACTGTCCAAATCTAGGCCAAGGTGCAGAGAGACAGTTTTCTGTGTCAAGAGTGTTTACTACCACAGGAACAGCTGCATATAAATGCTGGTGCTCCCCACCAAAGGCAAGCAAAGCTCAGCTATAGTCTGGGGGATCCACCTCCCATCTGACCTGCAACCCACCATTCTGGCACAAAAAAAAGTCCTGAGGTGGTATCCAGCAGCTCAGTGAGAGCCAAATTGCCAAATTACCTTCATTCTTTTCTGCTACCAAAGCCTTAACAGGCTATTTAATGGTATTTAACACTGTAGGTGAACTCCCTACAGGAGAGCAACAAACTTCCTTATGGACCCTAACCACACACCAAACTGACACTCCCTCTGCCCTGCAGACAGCCTGACCATACATTCTGCTCACTGCGGCAGTGAACACCTTTGCTGCTCATCCGCAAGCGGAAGGGTGCAGTGTGGTTTCAGTATTACTCACAGACCTGCAGGCTCCTCCAAAACCCTACTGACAACTCTGATGGAAGGAGGTGAGGACCTCCACCTGCCCAGAAATGGGCAGAGATATTAGATCTATCTCCAAAGGAGGAAGGTAATAGGAGCAGATAAGCCCACAATGGTATTCACTTTCTGCTTATATGAATATAGAAAGACAGGATAGCAATGTAGTTTTCAGCAAGGTCAGTTATGGATTCAGTCCTACTACTTGGCAAGACTTTTGCCTCAGTAAGGATTTCAGGTCTAGACTCCTCAGGAATACAAAGAAACCTGATTTACCTTCTCAGGCACATGAGCATCAGGAAGACAGAAGAGAGAAAGCTGGCAAATACTGCTGTGAAAGTATTTCAAAGCACAAGATCACTTCTGATATTGCCTATATTATTTAGTTGCACAAGAGGGAAAAAAAAATTATAAGACGAATTGTTTACTTAGCAATATTCATAGTGTCTTTTTTCACAGTGGCCTTCTCAGAGTGCTCTGGGAGTACTTTCCCTTTGAACATCAGCTGGATTTCATCACTGAAACTCCATGTCCAACCCTTTTCCCAGATCAGTCATGTCTGCCAAGTTTCAAAGTCAAGTGTCTTCTCTAACAAACAGTCAGGGAGGTTGCTCAGAGTACTCTGCATGCACTAACTTTTAAATAGTAAAGTCAAAGTGTAAACAGCAGCATTAAAGATAATAATACTCTAACAACTGACAAAAATGGTGTTCTAGACTTTGAGGCCGTACATTGTGACATGATTTTCTCTGGTTTTCTGGGCACTTTAGGAGTTAGAAATTTCACTGGAATACGCTTTAGAACCTTCTTTGGAAAAACGCTGCCTTTTCCTAAAGGTTTCAAGGGATACTGAATAAATAACCACCTTATGTAATACACCAAATAATTAATGATGCTCTCTCTGAAAAGACACTGACTTATTTCTACTTTCATTCCTAGCTGCCAGATCTAGTTATGCACTTTTATGAGTCTGAACTGTTCATCCCCTATTTATTTTCGCTTCACTGTCCCACTTTCATCTCCTCTTAAGGTTCCCTTGACCAATGTTCAGGCTGTACATATTTTGAATTTCCACTAAGAAATGTGGATTCTAGAATTAAACATGGACCTCTAATGAAGGCCCATGAATGAGTAAATACTTAGTGTACCAGGGCAAAAATAGTCTTCTGACTTCTACCTGACTCTCACTCAATTCATCCCAGGAATGATGTGGGATGGGTGACCATGGCTTGGCAAGCATGGCACACTGTGAGCTGGCTGTTGGTGGTGAGGGTACCACTAAGGGTATTTCAGAATTTTTTTAGGTTAATCTCCCAATCTGTTTGTCTGCTCCACATTTTTTGACACCCTATATGCTTTGCTTTTCTTTTGTCTTTTACCACAGGGGTGTTTTATGCATTAATGAGAGTTCCTGACAGACACCAAAGGGAATGTATTACCTAGCTTCCACCTGTAAAGTTCATTCTGTATTAACTGGAGAGAATGAGGCTCCTCTGGAGGAGGAGAGTCTAATTCAGGCTTACTCATCCCACTACTCTGAGTCACTGTCTGGAGGATCTCGTCTCTCTTCATTGACTAGTGCAACCACTCTTCTGACTGGCAGCTGAACCAGTGTTGGTGTAAAGGCTCACCATCCAGTCAGAAAAGAGTGCTAAGAGGACACTCAGAGCATCATTCTGGAACACCTGGACAACACAGTAAAAGCAGCAGGATAAAACACAGTAGTATAAAATGAGTAGTACATACAGAAAGACAGAGGTGGAACATATTCAGATCAACACCATGAGGCTCTCAACAGGTAGGAGTCTAACACCTATCTCATCACTATATGGTATGGTTCTCTAGAGGCACCCTCGCTTGCCCACATCATTTTGCCACCTACAAATAACTAAAAGATTAGTCATTTGCTACTAACAATCTGTCAGCTGCAAACCTGCAAAGTCACGCAGGCTGTTGACAAAAAATAGTTAACAACTTCACTAAAAGCAGAGCCCTAAACTGCTACTGGTTTTGGTCCATCTGATCAATTCTAAACTCATTTTACAGCTATTTTGAAGAACTGTTGGGGTTAGTGTTTAATAAAATTCATCAGAATATCATGTGGTTGTGAGGCACGTGTCTTACCAAAAGTCAAGCACACTAAAGCAGAGTAGAAAAGCCACCAAAACTATAGCCCTGACAGGAAAAATAGAGGAGGCCTACTTACATGAAATTCTGCTAAGCAAATTAATTCCACATTTAATCTCCGTGTCTCTGCAGACAGAACTTAAATTAAGCATGCTCCATTTTGCCTGAGAAAGAAGGCAGGCTAGCAGCTCCATTGCTCCTTGAAGTTACCTTGAGAAGCTGTGCCAACTCTTGTCCTTGAAGATTTTCCAGACTCGGATAGACAAAGCCATGGCTGACGTGATGTAGTACTGGAGAGAGTCCTTCTGCACAAAGGTGGCTGGATGAAATGATCTCCAGAGGTACTGTACAACCTACACGCATAGGATCATTCTTTTCCTTGACATTTTTTAGATACTCCACAGCTGGGAACCAGTCTGGTTTTCCCTGTTCAAGCTGGAACTATTGATTTTAATGTTCTAGTTATAAAATTTAACCCAGTAGTGACATAAGTATTTCCCACAGACCTGCAGGCTCCTCCAAAACCCCGCTGACAACTCTGATGGGAGGAGATGAAGACCTCTTCACCTGCCCAGAAATGGGCTGAAATAAGGGATCTATCTCCAAAGTGGGCAGTGGGGTAACAGGAGCAGGTAAAATTAAACATCTTCAACTCCTTTTGATTGTTGCTGTGTTTCCTGTCATTAATATACAGGTAACTTTTACACCTCTTTCTCACCAGCCACTTTGACCTTGCTTCCATCAAACCCATAGGCTGAACACTAATGGTCACTACTGAAAATTTAGTATGGAAACTGCTCACTGATCACTCAAAGCATGCCACAAATGGTGACATGCTCAAATTATGTATAAGAGGGGAGAGGAAGGTGAGAGAAGATAGGCTGACCTGCTCCTACAGCTTGGGCAAGTAGTTAATCACAGAATCATAGAATGGTTTAAGTTGGAAAGGACTTTAAGATAATCTAGTTCTAACCCCATGGACAGGAACACGTTCCAGTAGACCAGGTTGCTCCAACCCCTGTCCAGCCTGACCTTGAATGCTGTGACGGGTGGAGCATTCACCACTTCCTTGGGAAAATTTCTTATTCCTTGTTCCTTATTTCCCATAAACATGTCCTTAAAGGTATCCGCTCTTGACATCTTGACTATACAAAAGATAAGTTACACTGAAGCAACAAATTTTAATGGACTTTGGCAGTAAATCTAATCTTCCTTCTATTTGAACATTTCACTAACAGGCAGAACTGATGTGAGTTCTGGGAAAGCATCTGAAAAAGATGACTGTATTGTGGCTTACTGGCCTTGTCATTACATTTATAGCACCACTAATGGTAGAAGTATTACGGAACAAAAGCATAAAGGCTTACTAGTAAAAACATCAATAAAAACAGTACTGTTAGTAGGAGAGAGCTGTGGTCACCAATAACACAGCTCCTTGTGTTTTGATATCACATCACATCACAGGTAACATTTGGACAAGTGTTTTAAGATGATAGAGGACTGAAAATTATTTGAAAATTATAACGAAAAGTTTTAACTAAAGCTGAGGACAGGAAAGGGTCTGAAAAAGAGACAGAGTCTTGGATGTTTGATAGGGTTTTTTAAGCACTTTAGTAGACCTCACTAACCTTTTCTGAGGACAGTAGCTGGAAGTGGAACCACTGCTGCTGCCTCTGGTGGGAAAGCCTTGACTACATCCAGTCTAAGAAAGATTACGCATTTAATATTAACTCTATGTGAAATACATGTGTATATACAGGTGGATTTCTACGTGTGTGTTTTTATATGTTTAATTTCATTATGCATTAAAGGAAGAAATTATACATTATCTAATTTTAAAGGTAGCATTTTTGGAAATAAAAATCTTCAGTAGACCACATAGAAATTTGTACCTGTTCTTCAAATGGTACAACATACTACAGCCCCTTGCTCTCACACAGCTCTGCCTCCATGGCTGACAGCATAACTGTGACCTTCACAGCTTCAACATCACCTCACAATGTTGTACTGTTTATCTTCTAATGGAAGGAAACCACATATATTCTAGCCATTGCTGTTGTACTCCTATTTTTCTGTTTTTGTTAACTTCCCCCAGGCCCAGACTGGCACTCAGCATTACCACACACAGAACCCACCCACTGTATCTGGTGATGTGTACACATCAAAATACTGTTCCAGAATTTCAAGGACATATCTTAACCCTATAAGTGTAGGGTTAAAACATGTCATGTAGGATTTCTTTTAAAACATCAAGATTCTCTTTTAGTAAAAAATAAACCAAAGACTTGTAATTGAAGTTTCAGTCTTGCTACAAGTTGTGATGTTCTTCAATATGCATGAGAATAGAAAACTGTATGAAAAGCACTTTATAACAAAAGCATTAGATTACACGTTGGTGGCAAAGAAAATACACATTGCAGTTTAGAATTCAGGCCGTAGCACACAGCAAGCTGCGACAAGCAGGGTGGTAGAAAGGGTGAGGTACTGAGTGTTTTCAGGACAACATCCAAAATGTGCCAGAGAGAACAGGAACTCTTCTACTGGCTCAGGAGGCTCAGGTCAGGCTTTAAAGGTTCACAGTGCTGACAGATAAATAAAAAGGTGACAACAAGGATTCAAAAGGTCAAATATTTTGGCTTCCAGATGTTTTTATGTGGCACAGAAACAAAAAGACTGTTACTTAGTAAGAGGGAATAAATAGTGAAGTTGAAAAGGAAGCAGGGAAAGGCCAAAAGCTTAGGAACCAGCAGGCTTCACTCTTTAGTACCTAGGCACTTTGCTCATTTCCATGTTTGGAACAGATCTTGAGCCACAGAAAAAGAACTAGTGGTTAACAGTATGAAGCAATAATAAATTATTGCACTTAAGCCAGCTCAGTAGGAAATTCTCCAGGGAAGCAGCAGTGAGAAAAGGAAGCATGTTACAGTGTGGCCCCTATGCAAAGGCCATCCGTGCATATTTGCAAGCAGATTTTGTTTCAACGCTGTTGTAAATTAGTATCACAGTGATCCTGAGCTGCATTAAAGAGAGTGCTGCAAGTAAATGCTCTGGAGAACACCTCCGCTTCGTACCTTTCAAATAATGGCAAAAATACCCTGTAAAAGCACAACATAAAGGACTGCAGGGAAGAGAAGCTAACTTTCCGTATCACATACTTGAGCACTTTTAAGCCTATCTCTGATTCAGTAACTAAGACTGAAAAAGAGCAACGAATAAAAGAAAGGAACTATTTAAATGAAATATTTTTTTCTTATAACAAGCAACAAGAATGGGAGAGCCCATGGTTTCTGTATAATAATACATACATTATACATACCTATAAATACACACAAGTAAGAAGAGTATTTTCAGTAATTTATATCAACTCTTTGGCCTCATTCTGTTGACTTGATAAAATACTGAACATTTGTTTTCCTCTCTGTTTTTCTGTTCAAAAATACATGTTTAAGTACACGCACTTTAATAATGTAGCCTCCAAGGCTAGATGGTTACAGTGCAACCTGCTTCAATGCTTTAACAAAGAAATTATTTACCACAGTTCCAGAATATACAGCTTTTTGTCCATTAACACCCATTCAACCGTTCTCTTCTTCTCTGTGACTACCAATATGAGTCGTGCATTCACATGGACTTCAGTAAACCTGCCAAAAGCTTACATGCTTTTTTTGACATAGGTGGTGTGAACTCAGCCCCAGCATCCATCACCAGCTGGGTCAACTGGCAAATAATCTCTTGAGTTCAAGCGGACCGTGCACAGAAGCAGGGAATGGTAATGCAGAGTTTCTTGCCTGCACCCCAGGGCTTACAGTGCAGCCTCAGTACAGGAGCATAGTTACTGTGCCACACAGAAGAACAAGATTTTCAAAAAGTTATTGTACCAGAAAAGAACAAGATACGGAATAAGCAGTGAACCCAGATCTCGAAATTTGAAAGGAAAAGCAAAATGGAACCTTCAACTCCTATTTTGGAAAACTGCTGTACTAAGTCACAATCATCCACGTGCGCAGACACTACTGGTTTTCAATAGCCTGTAGTACTATGCAGTCCAGTTAAAGAGGTGGTTTGCAGGTAAGCCGAAGAGAAACCATTTGCTGTGGGTATAAAACAGGTTCCTTTGCTCACAAAGTCTTTTGCTGAACTGATTATTAAATGCAAAGCTGCTTCCTGCAAAGCTGCATCTCAGTTAACAAAGCAGTGCTGCATTACCTACAGAAATTCTGGCAGCTGGCTTCTTAAGAAAAGCTGGAGGAAACCTTGGGCTTCGTTATGAAGGTAGCTTGTAACAAGTCTTCTTCATAAGGAGAAATTTAAAAGCTGAGCTATTCAGCAGCAGAAACTAGGAAAAAAGCAGATCCCAAACTAACTTCCTTTTACAATGAAAAGCTAAACAGAAGTTTCTGAGCTTGGCATGTCCAGACTGCCTCTGATACAATGCACAGCTGGCTTGGTATCCAAAGGATGTGTACATAGAAATCAAGGATAATGCCCTGCCCTAAGCATCTTATTTCTTATGAGTCAAATACTGCAGCTGGACTTACCAAAGGCAGCCCAGCAGCCGCTCTGCCACAGGCCCACAAGTGGATGGTTTGTTCTTGATGCTTAAATTGTGCTCTCCACCCAACTGAGAAGGTAAGTAAGTGCACAGAGCCACTTGGAGCCAAGTGCAACTAATGAGGAAAACACGCGTGACACGGACAAGTGCTTGGTAGGAGCCGTGCCAGAAGCTGCTGAGAGCGTTTGTTCATGGTTTGACATCACACAAGCTCTGTGGCTGACATCCAAGCCAAAGGAGGGCAACGGCTGCGGGTAGAGAAGTGCTCCCATATCAAATGACAAACAGGACCCCAGGTGCACTAGGATTTTATGGAAGGATTGCGAACAGTGAATACTGATACAAAGGCTCAGCTTGCCTATACAACATCCAGAGAGCATCCGTGTTCACTTGGCAGAAAAAAAGGATATTCAAAACATGTTTCGTCAAGAATATCAGGTAAGATTAACAGCCTCATCATGTTTCATACAGACTTACAAAGCAAAACTAACACAGTCAGTTGCAAATAACTGACTGACAGGGTCAAGTGAGCCTCTGACCCAGTCACCCAAGACAAAGGGAGCTGATCACATGAATTACTTCAGCCAGAGCTAACTTCTTCAAAAGAAACTAAGAACTAAACCCAAGTGTCTCATGTCTGTTGCCAAGTGGTATTTTTTTGCACTGCCGCAGTTCCCAAAGGCTCCCTCCACCTAAACCAACATTAATGATACCTAGAAGGCCCTGCTGCTCTCACTTAGAGAAAAACAAGAACTCCAAGCCTTCACTTATGTGTTGTGACCAATGTAAGCACACAGGGAAAATAGACAACCTCATAAGCCCTAGGGAATCAAGCAGGAAATACATTTTTAAATGGAGAAGGGGAAAAAGAAATCTACCGATCATAACCACTTAGTGTCAATGATAAGGGAAGAAAGGCAGAGAGCAGCTTGCTAAGGAAGAGGAAAGGAATTATTCTAGGTGTCAAGTCATAGAGTCTTATAAAGAACCTTTTGAAGTTTAATGCTCCAAAGAACTTATACAAAAGGGATTTATCTAAATGCTCATGAGCTTTTTCATACTGCCATCAGACTGTCATTCACATTATCCATCTGCTCCCCTCTTCCAAATGTATTACTTGGTAATTTTAAATATACTTTCTGCACATGCCACTTCTCCATTAAGATGAAGCACCAGGAGAGGCAGGTGAGAGGCTGCTTCACTCCCCTCCCCACGCAGCTCTTTGCCATCCCCTCCCCAGAAACAGGAATGAGCAGCCACCTGCTGCTGCTGGGAATTTCAATCTATCTGAATTATACATATTATGACGAAGAAGGATTTTATAAGGAAGATAGGGAAGAGACACTAGAGACAGAGGAGATAAGTCAATTACTTTTGTCATCATACCTACACTACAGTGAAAAATGCATCAAACCGATCGATCAACAAGACCCCATGTACTAGGATGAAGCACAGGGCCTTGGCTGATCCTTGGCTGTGAAAGGTTTGAAGGCTCAGCAGTCAAATGGGGTAGTATGGGTGCTGCAGGCAGCAGAGCACTCAGCATGGGAAAGAAAAGCAAACTGTATCAATGCAGTATTCATGGAAGAATAGAAGATGAATACAGGAAATATAAACAGGAGCATTTGCAACAGCACTGCACTCCTGAAACCTCTGTGAAAGGTGCCTTAAAACTGTCCAGCCATGAGATCAGCCACACCCAGAGCAAATACAAAGCTCTGCAGGGCCTCCAGACAACACACATAGTGCAGTGGGACAGCAAGGGTATCCCTGGGCAGCTCTGTGCTGAAGAGATCTGAAGAACACAATACAGACCCAAAAGATATGAAAAAGAATGTCAGTAACCAGGATGAAAAGCTTGTCAACACACAGGGGAAGAAAGTCAGGATAAGAAGCAGCCATTTGGTAGACATCATAAAAATAATGCATTTCTAGAAAGCGTCAAAAGATTTTACTTCTTTGTAACAGCAAACCCATGCAAGGTAAGGTGGAGAAATTCCAAAGACATGGGAAAAAGACTTCACTGGTCCTACAGTACTGTGTTGTTTGCTTAACATTTTGCATTGTTCATTAAACAATAACCAAATAGATCATTCCAGTGAGCCTGAATTGCAAAGTCTGCCCAAGCTAGACTCTAACATGAATCGTGTGTTTCTCATCTAGGAAAACTGACTGTTCTTGTACATAGTGTTAAATACACTGCTTTTCATTAAAGGAATTGAAACCAATAATCTGATCCCCTGTAGTGGAGACAAAGATAAATATGAATGTTTATGGCTGTTCTCAGGAAAGCCTTTGGTACCTGAAATACCTTATGAATAAGCAAAAAGGAAGTTTAGGAACTTGCTCTGATATTAACTATTACAAAAATACTTCAGATTTTTGATTCAGATTTTTAGTTAGACTGAGAATATTAGGCTCTCCAAAAAAAACCAACCCTATTAAAACAAAATGTTTAGTCTCCAAAATATGTTTAAAGTTACCACACACATACCGAACCCAAGGTGCTCATGCTGTGACCTTCCATGCTGTTATCCACATGCATAATGTCCTACATGGTGAACAGTTAAAAGACTGCTCACCACTAGTAGGAATCTGAGTCATTCACTGCTAGTCGAGGCATTTGAATTGTGCTGAACTCTACACAGGACAAATATGTAACATAAAATATCTGGTTTCAAGCTGTCCCTGAGGTAAAGGGTTATACTTATGTTGAAAAGCAAATGACACTTTTGTGGTCTACAATTGGAAAATAGTAATTTACTTCAGACATTGCCCTTTCTGTAGAGAAGACATGCCCAGCTCTAGTGACAGGCTTGCCAGGAGAAGCCTCGCTGCTCAAATAAACAAAACTCAATTCACTTTGACAGTGAAAACTTCACCTACATATTTAGTTCCGATTCATGCACAATCATTATCACAAAACAAAAAGGAATTGCAGTAGTTGACCTATATCTGATACCTGTAGTAGCAACTCCCCTGTTTTACACACTGACTCAGGGGCTTTTCAGATGCCTCAACCCCATGCTGCAGTTTTTAAGGCAAATCTTTCTCTTTAAAGCAACTATTTTGCCGCAGTAAAACTGCCAACTTTTTAGCAGTGGATAGCGGAACTCAAAATGGAAACATCTGGTGTCGCTTATGGGCATGTATTAAAAGAACAGATGCTGGAAAAATCAATGGTTGCCCTTCTTCATCGGCAAAGCAGGATGCTCATCAGGGCTCAGTACGAGCCTGACACACAGATGCTGCATCCAGGGGTGACAGCAAATCTCGGGGCCAGGGTGCTGGGTGAGCACTGAGGCCGGGAGAGTAGGGGAGGATCCCTCTGCGGTACCTGAGCAGAAGCTGTTGCTGCTGACGGTCCTGCGGGAACCCCCGGAGGAACTGGGCGGGTTGAATTCCCGGCTTTCCTCTTCCGAAAAGGGTGACTCGGAAGCGGGGGATGTCTTCTGCTGCGGGCGGAGGACCAGGCGGGGGATGCGGCTGCGGGACACCTCCTTCTCCAGCTGAGTCTTCTGCTCCTGCTTGGGAAGGGACACTCTGGGATTCACCCTCCTCCTTCCACCATCCAGGCAGGCTCCGGACGAGCGGGGGGGCCGGGGTTTGCCTGCCCCTGCCGCTCGTCCGTCCCCGCATCCGCCCGGTCCCCGCAGCCATCCCCGTCTCCTCACCTTGCTGCTCTCCCGCAGAGGCCCCATCGCTCCTCAGTCACGTCGCACCCGGGAAAGGGCACCTGGCATGGGCGAGAAGGGATGCGCTCAGCCGGGGCCGCTGCCGCTGCGTCGCTGGCGGCTGGTGGAGGCCGGCTCGGCCCCACCGCTCCCCGCCCCGACACGTGGTGCTGCCGCTGCCTCCCGCCCCGAGATGCGGGAGCGGGGCCGCGGGTATCCCAGTGGGCAGCAGCATCGCTTCGGAGCCTCCCAGAGCGGGCAGAACCGAGGGGGGACTCTGCCCTGGGTGCAGGAGGGCGTGGGGAGCATGGATATGTTATAGGAAGTGCCGTGATGGAGGTTTCAGGGTGAGGCATGAAGCAGACACATAACGGGGTAGATGTTACCGGTACAAATATGATGGATGCATAGCTGTGTAAGTAGCAAAATGTGTCAGATGTTCTCTCAACACCACCTTTTGATGGAAAATGTAGCGATGTAAAACTGTACTTGCTCCTCGGTGCATGGCATAGTGTATTTTATTGTTGTAGCATCTCTTTTACCTCTCACTGTGATAATTGTTGTTGACCCTCCTATTGATTAATGCACATGTGTTAACCTTCTTCATCTGCTCCCCAGAGTGGCTCTACTTAAAAGGCATGCATTTATTATCAAGGCTGCGATCTGAGCTGTGTGCACATCACGCAATGGGTGAAAAGGACTTCTTTTCCACAAAAACGATGAAGAAATTCTCAGTGTGAAGCTCATTTGGGGTTCCACATAAATGTCTGCTTGTAGGACTTAATGAGCTTGCAGAAACTGTACTTTCAGCAGTAATATTTTTGGGCAAAGGTTTCCTTTGCATGTATGCTTCCTACAAAGGGCCCCAATTCCTGTGGGGAACTTCTGCTTGCTATTAGAGAGTAAATATTAAATACTGTCTCGCAAATAATTAAGAGCAAATGTGTCCTTTATGTGCAGTACAGAGAACATACCATCAGTAATAGGAAAGGTGATGCATTCATCTGGTCCTCGAAGAAGAAAGAGGACACTGGTGAGTACCGACACACTGATTGTTGCATATACAAAGAGATATAATTACTAATTTATTAAGTTGGCATCAGGACTAGGTCCATTACTTATGTAGAGCTCCAAGCTATGCTCTGCCAAAAAGATGATACCATCCTCCCTGGTGGTGTCAAGACATCTATAATTCAGAGAAGTGAGGTAGTTACAGCTGAAAAAAAATAGCATAGAATCCCTGAATTAAAGATTCTCTGTGCTCATAAGACACCCTCTAAGCACTGGAATACACCTTCCTGAGGCACAGAAGAGCAGGAAGAATCCTAGGTCCTGCCCCAAGACTGTTTCCATGGAAAACTGCAAGTCACCTACTTTAATTATGGGAATTTGCTCTTCCTCTCTGCAGGAACTGGACCCTGGAGCCCATGGGCCAATCCTGCGAGCCACACGTGTGAGGTGGACATTTCCCACATATGTTTGCTGTCATACTTGTAGAATGAGTAAGGAGAAGCTGTGCAGTAGCACTGCCATTGCCATAGTAACTCCTCTCCGGAGCGGATGGTGATGATTCAGTTGCTGGAGCCTGCTTTATCTTTTTTCCATTTCAAGCTCAAATTTTTGCCTTGTTCAGAGACAAGACATGAAAACGGAAGGCTTCAGGTTGTCTCAGGATTCATAATGGGATGTGATTCCCTTTGATCTCCTCTTTGCATAGAGATTTATAGCCTTGTCATAAATCATGAAACAATCATTAACTTTCAGGCAAACATTTCCCCCCCCTACAATCCATGTATATCAAATAAATATTGAGGAATTAAGTCAATTCTCAGCTTATTAAAATATTTTTACTGTGCACTGGTTAATCATCAGTATAGGGAGAAACACATACTTGACATGATCCCATGATACCACTCCTAATACTCCTCCTGATGCCTTTTACAAACCAACACTATTGCTGCATTACCTATAAAGCTAATTTTCATAACCAGTATGTAACTCTGACCATACCTGTGTTTGCTGTGGAAAGGAAAAATGTACATTGATAAGGGCCTCAGAAAACCTACAGAACACAGTATCTTCCTAGGCTTTTCTTTCTCTGCTCCCTCCTCGCAAATAACAGCTCTTCAGGAAGCCACAGCAGGATGCAGATTCAGCTCAAGCACTGGACTCTGGGAACTGCCAGGGAAATCTGGGCTCTGGGCCAGGCCCTTGGGTTAGACCTTTTGCTTTCCTGAACAGGGAGCAAGGTAAATGAAGCAGTTCTTATTCCAGGCTTTGCTACTCTGATCTTCACTCAGATGGAGCGCTTTTCCAGAAGTAGTTGCAAGGAGAGGGTATGGGGTGAATTACAGCTGGTCATTGAGCACATTTTGCTGTTGTCTCTGCTCCTGTTTTGCTGCTGCTTCTGAACCATCTCAGTGTGAGGGAGAATGGGGCTCTCAATCACAGAGTGTTGCTAGCCAGCAGTTAGCAGTGTCCTTTAGCAGAGACACAAGGAACTCAACGCATTTTTGCTTCCTACTGCAACTGACCTACCAAAGGAAAAGCTTCACCTGATGTTTTTGCAAAGCTTTCTGTGGAATTTGTTTTCATACGTTCATTTGCTCCATCTGATGGTGCATTGTTTCTAGACACCTGCTAATGCTGTTTTCCACTTTGCTTTCTTGCAGTCCAATATTTTTGCTCATGAGCTGTCAGAATAACAAGAGTGGAAAAGTCCAGTAAAGGTCTCAGCACTGCAGTTAAGTACCCAAATACCTCTGGTCAGAATTGGAACTTCAGAAGAACAAGCAAAAGCAATACTGTACCCAGGAGAATGGATTAGAGCTCAGTAGTACATACTAGGGTACCTTTGCACCCTTCAGCACAAGAGGTTTATTCATGCTGCCTGGAGAGACCAAGTTTCAGTTGAGACCTTCTCCGTGGTACAGCCTTGTATAAGGCCTTTCTGATTCCATGAATTTTCCATCTTTTCTGTGATGTAGTTCCACTTCAGCAGGAAGGCTTCCTTTCCTTTCTCACTTTACTTTAGACCAGCCCCTTACAGTGGATGAACACAGCACTTCTAGGAAGTCAGAGGCTGCAGTCTCCCCAGGTGGCAAAAGCAGTGCAACTTCTACTTTTTTTCCTTTTTTCCTTGGTGTAATAACTAAAAGGCTGAACAATGATTCCTGCCTGATGTGTATTCCTACTAAACAGCCACCTCGTGCGCCTCGCCTGTCTTTATACTGTGATCATCTGGTAGTGTTGTGTATACTTGCAAAACTTGGCTTTATGGGGCAGTGGGGTGCTTCTGCACTCAGTTTATCACCTGGTCCAAAACCAGGCTGGCTTGTTGCACAGACCAGGACACTTTCATGTTTTTGTAACAGTGAAAGCACTTGTGGACATTTGGGATGAAAACCCAAGAGGCGTTTTGTAACCTTATGTTCAGTAGGGTTGGGCATCTTTCTTTCAAAGGTATTTTGGTTTGGAGAGTTTTGGTACCTACATCTGTCTAAGTTCAATTTCAGATGGCTAAATTTTTCCTTTTAGGTTTGGAACTGGGCTTTCACAGATTAAAAAACTGCAGACAATGCCTTATACTGCTTCAGGGCTGTAGGCCAAGTTTGGGTTTTGAATTGTGTCCCCCTCTGAGGTCACAGGAATGCTGAAAGGGGCAGAGTGCAGAGCTGGGCCCTGTAATCCTGATGCTGTGTGATCTCATTAATGCAGGCACATAGCTGATAATGCTTCTGTCTGTGACCTAGAGAGCATCTGTACTTTGTCAGCTGAGGCCTATGATGCTTTGACCTTTTCTTCCTACCCAAAACATGAGAATGATGTTGAAATCAGGTTTTCAGAGTTTGGAGATGAGGAAATGTTGGGAAGATTGTGAAAGCCTGTCAAGCTGGGGAAAATGAAGGAAATACTGCAGATTGTCAATATTAACACAAATTGACTTGGAGATCTTTAAACATCTGCTTTGTAACCAAGTGGTTAATATGTAGGTGAGCAAGCACAGTGAAAAGTGTTGCCAAGTATACATTCATTTGCAATTGTGTGTATCAGTATGTTAGTAGGGATAGGACAGGTAGAAACAGTGGAAAAAATAAACATGGAGAATTAAAAGATTACAAGTCTACATTTAAAATGTCAGATTCAAAAGACTTTTGCATAAAGATTATAGATGAAAAATCAGCATAAGAGAAAATAAAAAGATGAAACAAATAGATATTCATTGAATATTACATGCTTATGATTTTATACTTAAGAATGTTACTTGTGTATTTCTTATTTTTCATTGGTGGTGGAAAATTAATATTTTTCTGCTTTAGAAACCAGGTGTGCGGGAGAATTAAAATCCAAATGCAAAGACAGACCTGCACATGGGTCAAGTCCCCAATATCAGTGCAGGCTGGGGGATGAATGGATTGAGGGAAGCCCTGCAAAGGACTTGAGAATATTGGTGGATTAAAAACTGGACCAGAGCCGGCATTGTGCACTTGTGGTCCAGAAAGCCAACCATAAGCTGGGCTGCATCAAAAGGAATGTGGCCAGCAGGTCATGGGAGTTGATTTTGCCCCTCTACTCTGCTCTTGTGAGACCCCACCTGCAGTGCTGCATTCAGCTCTGATGCCCTCAACACAAGAGGGAAGTGGAGCTGTTGGAACGAGTCCAGAGGAGTCCAGGAAGATGCTCAGGGCAGCTGAGCTCTGGAGACAGGCTGAGAGAGCTGGGGCTGTTCAGCCTGGAGAAGAGAAGGCTCTGAGGAGCTTCCAGTGCCTAAACGGGGCTACAAGAAATCTGGAGAGGGGCTACAAGAAATCTGGAGAAGGCTCAGAGCAGCTTCCAGTGCCTAAAGGGGGCTACAAGAAATCTGGAGAGGGGCTTTTTACAAGGGCAGGTAATAACAGGATGAGGGGGAATGGCTTTAAACTGACAGAGGGGAGATTGAGATCTTATGCAGATCTCATTACCCCTGTGAACAGACTGCCTACAGAAACTGTGGCTGCCCCATCCTTGGCAGAGTTCAAGGCCAGGTTGGACAGGGCTTGGAGCAACCTGATGTAGTGGAAGGTGTCCCTGCCCATGGCAGGGGATTGGGACTGGATGAACTTTAATGTCCCTTCCAACTATTCTATGATTCAATGATCTTTGATTCAATTATTCTGACTGGCCTTGGTTCAAATGAGTTCTAATTCTCCAAACAGAATAACACCCTCTAGTTTGCTTGTCAAATGTGTTGATCCTGTTTTTCTATTCGGATGGGTTGTATAACATATCAGCAGATCTCACTGAAACATTTCACAAATGCTAAAAAGAACAACAGCTGGAGCTAAGCATTTTCATAACAATAGTTTACATAGAGATCTTCAGAGAATTAACTGGAAAATTTTCTTACCATATTTATGAAATACTGGAAAATAAGAGAAAGATAAGAAGACTATGAATATCATTATTACATATATAAAAGGGCAAAAGGGAAGCATTGCTTTGTGTTGGTCTTGGGCAAAAAAGGAGAATAAATAATTTGAGATTCTGGCAACACAAATTGGAGGTTAAAAATAAAACTAATAGCTATCAGGCTGTCTTTATAGGAAGAATATCCCATGAGAAAGACTCATTAGGTAAAGTGAACAGTAACATTAAAAATATACAGCTAAATTCAAAGAAGAACATCTGGGACAAATAATAAAGCTCTGCCAACAGGATGGGAAACTGTTTTGGAAAGCAGTTATGAGAAAAAATACTTCGGACCCATAGTAGTGAACGTCTCAATGTGAGTTCTTGGACCACGACTGTGGTTAAGAGAACTGATGCTGAAGAAGTGGAAAGTTTAGCTGAAACAGGGGAGTGATCTTGCCTATATACACAGTGTAAGATGTCTGCTGGAACACTGTGTTCAGTTCTAGTGGAGGAGAGTTCAAGGGAGATGTTATTTTCATCAAAGCATTTATTTAATCTGACTTCTGATAAGAATTGTGTGATCTGTTTATACGGGACAGATCCCTGTCAGTACTACTCGGTGAAATGCAAGCCAGAAAGCAACCTGAAGCACTGCACACCCTCAGATGTTTGTGTAGCAGCCTATGTATTTAGAAAAGACTTGCCTGACTTCAGGCATCTGAAGTTACTGCATGGAATTATGAGATATATAGAAGCAGAGTAATGGCAAGCAGGCACATCCATGCCTGTGCCTCTGCGGGAGATGGAGATGTGAGGAAGAACCTGTGCCTGGATTTATGCTTTCCTTACCGAGGGGTCTCAGAGCTCTGCCAAAACCCATGACCCAGCTCTACATCCAAACAATTTGCGAAATATAGGAAATGTGGGTTTAAGTGCAGCTTGTATCTGCTTTTAAAGCACAGTGTAAATGCATAAAAAAAATCTACCTAAGCAATTATTCAACTGCCTGACCATCACAGGCACTCCCATCAAAGGCTAGTGTTTTGTAAATGAGCAGTCTGAGTGGCACAGATATACCCTGTGAGTTTTAGACTATAGCTGTGCCTGAGCTCCAGTAGAACAAAATCTGGTATTCCTATATAGATCCAATTTATCAAATTCATAAAATGATTGTATATAACAGGACACATATTTTGGTAATCTCTGAGAAGATTGTCCAAAGAGGTGGTAAATGCTCCATCCCTCGCAGTGTTCAAGGCCAGGTTGGACAGAGCCTTAGGGGACATGGCCTAGTGGAAGGTGTTCCTGCCCATGGCAAAGGAGTTGGAACTAGATGATCTTAAGGTCCTTTCCAAACCTAACTATTCTATGATTCTATGATTCTAACTTGATCCAGTTTAAGAGTTTAGGAGCAGCCTTGTTATGAGTCCTGGAATTCAACCATCTGAGTTGAGTAACTGTAGCTTACTGTACCATGTGGCTTTTTTTACATAATGTAAACTCTATGTGCAGTAGGGCTTGGGAAGTGTCTGTGGTGAGGTTCTGAGAAAGTTGATGGCATGCAGCTATTTCTCCTAGCTGAGGCCTGGTGTAGTCTGTAACTCTGATTGTTTTGGGGTTTAGTGTGACATTGCCAAAACATGAATACTCAAGGAAGACAGATTATTCAGAGATGGGCTTGTACCTAATGACTCCTACCTAGTTTCGAAAGATTCTTTCCTTTGGAGCAAGTGTTCTCCACTTTTATTTTGGCTCACTGGCCATCAGCCAGCCACCATTTAAATTGGAGGATACAGATATGGTGGATTTGACAGAGACTTGATTTTTCATATTAAACGAAAATGAGTAAGAAAGTAGCAGAGGTATTAAGTGGTTAATTATTTCTGAATGCTGCATCTCCTGGGTTTTCAAGAAAATAATCTTTTTTTTTCGCCTTATTTTCCTCAGTACCTTATGCGTGTTTGCATGGTATACAGCGCTTGCAGCACAGAGCAGAGAAAAAAAGCATTTTATTGGGAATCTGGACTGAACTGCCACTCAGAGAGGGATAGCTGACATTTTTAGCTTTTTCTGGAGACAAATGTCTGTTGATGAATACGGCACTTGTGAAGGGAGTTTTATGACTCCAAAATGGATGTCTGAGAAGTGTCTTCCCATTTATCTTGCATACCTAGTTGGGTACCTCCGTTCTGAGGAGTAGAAGATTTATTTCTGAGGTACTTTTATTCTGTTCTTATCCTGTAGGTAGAGAGGAGTCTGATTTCAAATGCTCTTCAGTGTGGGAAAGAAAAATGATGCAGTGACACCTGTATATCAGAAGGTTTCCCAGGAACTGAAGCACACTTTTGCAGGGGCCTTTAGGTGAGCTTCAAATTGGTTGATGACATTTAATACGGTTAAGAGGATAAGCCCTCACTGACCTGGAATCTAACACGGTTCTTGTGAGCATTCCCTTTGAATCAAAGTAATGCCTTGTTAATTCACACATGCTTCTGGCAAAATGTAATGATTGGAGCAAGGGCAAATTTAACCAACTTATGGGAACACTTGCACAGGAGCAAAAGGCAGAATAAGAGTCTGTCATGGTGCAGAAGAAGATGATGTCTAGAATGTCTGTACAGGCTCTGTTGTATGAGCCTGAGACCACAGTGTGTGATGCAGCCAAGTGAGATTTGATATAGGAGGTGATGATCCCTGGAGGCAGGCACAAGGTAATGGGGAAAGGTTATCTAGGGTGCAGATGTGATCCAAGGCACTGCTGGCCAAAATAATATGGTTTCCCATGCTCACTATATGAAGCATGAATCCATCTGAACTGTCACTGAAATAAGAAAACCAGCATAAACGGTATACAATTGCCAATGTCAGTAGCTATTCAACTCAAGGGGAGAGCACAAACTGTGTTAGCAGAGCATTATAGTTTGAATTCAGGATAACTGAATCCAATTTTAACTGCATTTCACAAGTAACAGCAATGAAGAATGGTCAACACAGAGGGTTTTTACCTTGTGTCCTTTTAAAGGACAAAAATATGAACAATACTTCCCTCCCAAAAGTAGACTTCAAAAGAATCTTAAAAAGTCTTTTATTGTAATCAACTTATTAAGTACTGTATCAGTCCTTCTGGGCTTGCTTTAATAATAAATTTGGGATATGCATAGATTTATTCAGTACTGAGGTTCTGTGTTGAGTAAGTAGAAATTTGTATATGGGTATTCATGTATAAATCAGTTCATGAAAACATGAGTAGCACCAAAGTGGAGTAGTTTTTATTTATTCAGGAGATGATAAAGTGTTTATATTTTGGTCTTGTCTTTCCAAGACTGGTCTTTCTTCTGTCAGCTTCACAGTATTAATATATATATACACCAAGGATCACATCATAGTTACTCTCATCCTCCCATCCTTTCTTCTTTCTGCTTTATTAATGTTCTTGGCTAGACATGTACGCAGCAGTGCCCTCACATAGGCTTTCCCTGGGAACATTCAGAGCCTGAACTATAAGAAGGAACAAGGCATTTTGGTCTGGTTTTGTTTCAGTATCTATTGCAATGTGGCCTTGAACAAGGCCTTAAAATGCTGCTCCATATAAACAATGGATGATAATAGGAGTAAATTATAAAGCTTAATGCCTTCAACATCAGAAGGACTGTCAGGTTGCCAGCTGACCTATAAAATCTTCAAGTAATCAACAGATTGTGTAGTCCTTGATGACTTTTAAATCACTGGTATAAGGATTTTGGACGAGTGTGTACTTGGTTCACGTGTGTGGTTCCTGACAGGTACATATCTGCTTGATAACTTCCCCCATATCACAGTACACAATATGCTAGAGATTGGAAGGGACCTCAAAAGATCATCTAGTCCAATCCCCCTGCCGGAGCAGGAACACCTAGATAAGGTTACACAGGAATGTGTCCAGGTGGGTTTTGAATGTCTCCAGGGAAGGAGACTCCACAACCTCCCTGGGCAGCCTGTTCCAGTGTTCCGTCACCCTCACTGAGAAGAAGTTTCTTCTCAAGTTTAAGTGGAACCTCTTGTGTTCCAGTTTGTACCCATTACCCCTTGTCCTATCATTGTTTGCCACTGAGTAGAGCCTGGCTCCATCCTCGTGACACTCCCCCTTTATATATTTATAGACACTTATAAGGTCACCCCTCAGTCTCCTCTTCTCCAAACTATAGAGACCCAGCTCCCTCAGTCTTTCCTCATAAGGGAGATGCTCCACTCCCTTAAACGTCTTTGTTGCCCTGCGCTGGACTCTCTCCAGCAGCTCCCTGTCCTTCTTGAACTGAGGGGCCCAGAACTGGACACAATATTCTAGATGGGGTCTCACCAGGGCAGAGTAGAGGGGAAGGAGGACCTCTCTCGACCTACTAACCACCCCCCTTCTAATACACCCCAGGATGCAATTGGTCTTCTTAGCCACAAGGGCACAGTGTTGGCTCATGGTCATCCTGTCGTCCACTAGGATCCCCAGGTCCCTCTCCCCTACACTGCTCTCTAACAGGTCGTTCCCCAACCTATACTGGAACCTGGGGCTGTTCCTGCCCAGATGCAGGACTCTACACTTTCCCTTGTTATATTTCATCAAGTTATTCCCTGCCCAACTCTCCAGCCTGTCCAGGTCTCGCTGGATGGCAGCACAGCCTTCTGGCATGTCAGCCACTCCTCCCAGCTTAGCGTCATCAGCAAACTTGCTGATAGTACACTCAATTCCCTCATCTAAATCATTGATGAATATATTAAATAATACCGGTCCCAGTACTGACCCTTGAGGCACTCCACTAGTTACAGGCCTCCAAGTAGACTCTGCCTCATAGACTACAACTCTCTGGCTTCTCTCCTTCAGCCAGTTCGCAGTCCACCTCACTACCTGATCATCCAGTCCACACTTCCTCAATTTAGCTGTGAGGATGCTGTGGGAGACTGTGTCAAATGCTTTGCTGAGGTCAAGGTAGACCACATCCACCGCTCTGCCATCATCCATCCACCGTGTTATTTCCTCATAAAAGGCTAAGAGATTGGTCAAGCATGGTTTCCCCTTGGCGAAGCCATGTTGACTGCCCCTCATAACCCTCTTATCCTTGATATGCCTTAAGATGGCACCAAGGATAAGGTGTTCCATCACTTTCCCAGGGATGGAGGTGAGGCTGACCGGTCTATAGTTACCCGGGTCCTCCTTCTTGCCCTTTTTGAAGACTGGAGTGACATTTGCTTTCCTCCAGTCCTCAGGCACCTCTCCCGTTTCCCAAGACTTGGTAAAGATGATGGAGAGTGGTCTAGCAATGACTTCCGCCAGTTCCCTCAGCACCCACGGGTGCATCCCATCTGGACCCCTGGATTTATGGATGTCCAGACTGCTCAACTGGTCTCTAACCCATTCCTCATCGACTAAGGCAAACTGCTCCGTTGACCTGACTTCATCTAAGGTCTCAGGGGTACAGGGCTCTTCAGGACTGCCTGCAGCAGAGTAGACAGAGACAAAGAAGGCATTCAGTAACTCTGTCATCTCTGTATCTTCTGTCACCATTCATCAGTGGGCCTACATTGCCTCTGGTGTTAGTTTTATCTGCCATGAATTATTTATGTTGTTACCATCCTCTCATTCCCTCTCAATAAGATAATTGAGCTATCTGGGGCAATTAAAGGCCAAATGACACTTTTTTTATCTAGGCATCTACTTTCAGACAATGGTAGTGTCATATTTTTTCACAACTGTCACTAAATAACAATGATACTGGTTTGATATAAAGGCTTGTGAAGTTGAGAACACTGAATATGCAAATGGCAGAAGTGCTCCACTTCCACAGAAGATGTGTGTTTGTAGGACTGGTGGATAAACTTGCTTAGAAATGTGAAGAGAAAATGAGATTTTAAATCTTCATTTTACATCTGAATGTAAAGAAAATTGCTTACTTTTTTTTTTGCATAAAATTTTATTTATATCCTAAATTTGTAATTTATTTAATTTTTCTCAGACAAGATAAACAAGAAAACAATTTCTACTGATACTGAATTTTCGACCGCGCCAAATATGCTGTTGATTTATAGTCTGGTTATTTAGCTGTAAGAAGTGTGTCCAGTTTGAGCCATGGACTTACATTATGGGTAACAAAGACTACATAGACTCATAGAATCATAGAATAGTTAGGGTTGGAAAGGACCTTAAGATCATCAATTTCCAACCCCCCTGTGATGAGCAGGGACACCTCACGCTAAACCATGCCACCCAAGGCTCTGTCCAACCTGGCCTTGAACACTGCCAGGAATGGAGTATTCACAGCTTCCTTGGGCAGCTCGTTCCAGTGCCTCACCTTACCTTTTTGTCCAGACTCAGCTGTGTTTCACAGACATTGCTTGCTCTCTGGACAAGGCCCTTCGGCTGTAGAATGGCACGATGCACAACTCCTGCTGAGATATGTGCTGGCTCATGCTGTGTTGTTCCAAGCTTGCTGGAGGCTCTCAGCCAGCAGTCCTCAGCTGCACATGTCTGACACCCAGTCACCTGGCTCAATTTAACCACTAATTGCACCAAGTGCCTCCTAGAATGCAGGGGAGCAGGGGCACAGCAGGGCAGAGTCCCCTGGCATTTCCTCCCAGCCACCCCATAGTAAGCTAGCAGTGGGAACTGCAAAAAAGAAAGCTGCATTGTAAGACTGTAACCCACAGGCAGGGCAAGGATCAGTGTAAGTCAGGGGATGGAGAGGAAACCTGTCAGAACTGATTCCATGTCCCATTCCCTGCAGGAGGTGCCCTGGGTCCAGTGCCACCTCGCACAGGTGGATGTCAGCATCCCCTGCTGCAGCACAGAACAGGTGCTGGCCACGGTTCAGTTCAGGAAAGACTATAAGATTGGATCAAATATTTCTGAAATATGATTTAATCCCATAGTCCTTCTGTATCTGTAACTAACAGCATGGTTGAATGGTTGCATCCTGCCCTGCAGTTCCTACCTGAAGTAAATGCTAAGCTTTGAAAATCATTTACTGAGGAATTCTTCTAGATACTAAGAGTAACTTAAACAAATACAAGTATTGTGCAACCACTGGTGACAGGAATTTCAGAAGATTCAAAATCCTGATCAGTAAAAACATCTGTTATTAAAAAATAGCTTTTTACACATTTGCTCTCCTGATTTCCTTTATATGTTGATTATTAATTGAAACGTCAGAAGAGCAGTGGACCTTTTAACTGATGTGGGAGGTAACCAATGCAGATTCAACCTCTTAGGTTCAAAATTGTTAATTTCCTTTGTAAAAGTACATTTTAGTATAATAAATGGTAGAGTCCCTTTCTTGTTCCATATACCTCTTATTTTTTTGTATTTTATTGTATATATATAGTATAGATATTTTGTAAGTATGAGATACTACCATTACTGTTTACTGTGGGCTTGAACTGAGTTTATATTTCAAGAGCACCCACTCAACCCATCTGAAGCATTGGTATTAAATCTTCATGGAATGCATGTTTCACCCACATCAATACGTGATCCCAGAAATGCATGATCCTGATGCAAGGATTTCCATTCAGTTCATCAGCAGCTCTGCACTGACCAGTCTGCAGGGTCTGGACTCAATATGGCATTAAAATTATATCACTGCTGGAAGATAACCGAAAGATAAAGTCTGTGTAAACAATACTCAAGTAATATCCAGTGTTCATTTTAATGGCATCAGTAGAGTTAAAAGAAACCTACTTGTAGCCTAAGCTCCAGAGAGAGCTTGTGACAGAATGAAAGATAACCTGCTGAAACCTACTGTAAGCAAATACCACAAGCTGTGCCAAACAATTATATTAGTTTCACTGTAAACATAACATGAATAGAAAGAAAGGACTTGCATATTCTGTCACCATTGTTTTTAAATGGTACCTCCATGAAGAAGGCAGGCAATCATCTGGCTAAAAAGTCATTAAACCATAATCTGTACAAGTATCCAATGCAGACAGAAGTTTTAAGGATTTGGTTTATCTTATAAGGAAAAATGGATCTGAATATCACATTTGCTTCCTAATATTGTTTAGGAATATTTATAAACTCTGTTGTTATTTCAGAATTTCATTTTCATGACATTTTAAACACTGGTTGGTTACTCTGATCCTGTATGCATGCAGGCTCTTTTTCTACTTTTGATTTAGAAACTCTATGGTGTAATGCATCTGCTATTTGCAACGAAACAGTAAAAAGAGGATTAGTGTTTAGTTCATGCCTAGTATATCGTAATATTTGTAACTCTATAAATGGATTTCTGTGGACACCACTGAAGTGGTGAGGTTATACACACTTAAAACATCAGGTGAGGGATCCATGTGTCAAAACCTACTATTTCTGAGGTGGTCTTGCCAAAAGCTACTAAGTTTTGTATGCTTGTCTAAGAAAAAATAGGCTGTCAGCTAGTCTGAGATGACATTCTCCTGGCTCAGGGCCCTGGATGCAATTTCTGATCAGATCCAGTGCTTTTTCAAACACTCTGTGTCCCTAACCTGACCTCAACCTCCAGAGAAACTCCCTTCTTCACCACAGCAGATGAAACTTGGCTTGAGTGGAGAATACAGAGCTTGAGCACGAGGGGGATTTATCTTTAGAGTTTGTCAGAACACACTGCCAACAGTTTTGATTTCAGAGCTGAGTTCAACTTTTTCTTTAAGGAACCATTTGTTTTTACCAGCTGGGAATCTTCACAAATACTCAGTTTGAGCAATGCTTCATCAGGAGCACAAATATCTCTAGGGTTTTATATAGAGATGTATTTCAAAGGTTTGCAAATTGGTTTATGTGTTGCCTCAGATATCATGTTTTGGAATGCATCTGTCCATTGTACCTTACTAACTTGTTTTTCAGTCTATGATGAGTCAGAAATATCCATATGTCACTAATCCTAGATTCTAATCCCACCAAAAGTTACTGAATGTGGCTTTTTTTTTTTTTACCTTACATAGCAAATCATTCATTACATTTCAGGATTCACTTATTTGTCTTCTCCCAAGTACTGTACAATTTCTCATCTCTTGTCTACTTCAGTGTGTAAGAAACATTACTTCAGAAATCTGAAGTTTGTTTTAATCTAAGGTATGAATGTTTAGGGATTTTAGAAGTAAGTAGATTTTTTGTGATTCATAGGGTAGAACACTGACAAAGGTTCACGTTCAATGACAGGCAACTAATGGCATCAGCAGAGGTGTTATTTCTTACTTCTCCAGTTAGAATCTCTCACATTCTGTAGACATAGCAAAAGTAATTACATCTCTTCCTGGATGCATATTGCAATGTGTCACAAATGCTGTTCATGCTCCCTGTCTTTTTCCCAGTTCTTAGAGATGCCATTTCCAGCTTTTCTAAATGATCATTTATTTCAGCTTTTATTGAAGGCCTTGTGAGCTTTCTCCAGCTCCTTGTTAGAAGTTACTATTCACTTCCTGGTAAGACTAGAAAAAATGTATGAACAATACGAAATCATACTTGGAATTTTTCCCATTAAAAAAAATGCTTTTAGGTTAAAGAGTCTGACCTCATTTAATATTTAAAATAGTGGCAATATTAGATAAACCTGAACTCACTTTGTTCTAGGGAATGAAGAAATTAAGTGGTAGCTTTTTCTGTAGAGCAGTCAGGAAGATTGCATAGGAGGTGATGTAATGTTTCTAATAATAGGACTTTTTATCATCTTCCTGCAGGTTGTGGATCTTGGCAAATATTGTTGTAATAATCATAAATGCATTTGAAATGTTCTAAGTGGCACAGATTCTTTTGCTTCTAATAGGGATGTTGGAGTAGTGTGACAGAAGCCTTGATTCCGGAGGCAGTGATGTGCATGTGCATAACCTGGAGCTGTGTAAAGGCATGTGCCTATCTGGAGACACTCAGACTTTCTGTCCCTGCTCACAATAAACCAGGTTCCTTCCTAAAGTCGGTGTGTCTGTGTTGGTTTTCTCCTTTGTCAATATATCAAATAATATTGTTCTCTGTAAATGGTAATAATTTTTTTTCTAATACTGAGTGCTTCAACTACACCTATGTTGTTTCTGTCATAGGATACATGTCTAACTTGCTCTTAGAAGTCTCCAGCAATGGTTTCCATAATCTCCCCAACTAAATTATTCTTCCACTCTTAATAATCTTTGCTAGGTATTTGGTGTGAACTTTCTGTGCTAAAAGTGTTGAACTCATTGTTTCTTGTCCTGTCCACCGTAGTCATGAAGGACAAAGGGCAATTTTTGTCTTTGTGTCAACTTTTAATGCACTTGAATAGTGCCCTCTGCTTGTATTTTATGCAAGCTTTTGTTTGAAGGTCTTGACTTATAGTTCCATCACACTTATAAACAGCTCTGTGTTTTTTAATGGTCATATGACAGTGGAGTTAGCTTGTGTCTCAGAGCAGTCCTGCTCCTTTACTGCACAACTGCTGCCTATCGAGTTCTTCCTCATTCTGTGTATCTCATTATTTCTCCATTAATTTTCATTTATCCTTTTTAGAAAATCAACCTATTATACTGAGATGATACAATTTGTTCAAAGCACTGACAGTCCCATTCAGCTTGGAGTTGCCTGCACATTAATAGTATATATTCCTTATTTCATCATGCAGGCTATTAACGGAACAGCTTGCCAGACTCAGGGCCAATCCCTGCTGCCATTTTCACAGTGAACCATTGATAACTGTCCTCCTAATGTGATTTTGTAACTGGTTTTGCACCCAATCAGTGATATTTTCACCTCTATTATGTGTTCTAGCTTGCTTTGAGACTGCAGTGTCAGTGCAGTGTCAGAAGGAGTACTAAAATGAAAACATATGACTTCAGCTGTTTCTGTCTTACCCACTGGCCTGTCATCCCATCAGAAAGGAATTTATATTGGCTTGGCATAATTTATTCTTAAGTAATCCATATTGGCTTTTAGTCATCTCCTGTTCCTCCAGATACTTACAGATAGTATGTAAAAATGATCATTTTGACTAGGACTGTGAGGAAGTAGAGATGAGACCAGCACTGTGGCTGGCTCCCAGATGAATGTTGGTGGATATTATCAGAATAAAATCTACCTCTGTAGGCTCTACACCCCAGTTGCCCTTCAGACTACAGCAGAGACCATTGCTGCCCGAGAGGTTAGTAAAAAGGCTGTATCTGTGCCAGTCAGCCCTTGTGCCAGGGACTGATTCCTGGCATGTTCCATCAACTCTTTGGTTTACAGCTTCAGTCTTCTTAACCTCTTGCATCCCCTTTCAAGGCTGGGATCTTTCACAGTTGTCACCAGTGGTAACCACTTGATTGGCAAGTGAACTTTTTAGTGAAGTGAAACTTGGCATCATCATTTGTTCATGCGACTGAATGGCAGAGTAACAGTTGGGTTTTCACTTATTGAAGTACTGCAAATGTCCCTTGCTAGTTGCATCACTTTTTTTTTGCTTTCACTTGTATTAGAGTAATAATTGATTTTACCCCTTAGAAGAAAGAAAACTGTTTTTTGTGTTAGGTGGTAAATATATAGCAGTATTTGAAAAGCCAAAATAGTTTGTAACTGTGGTCTCCTGTATGGTAATATAAATTATGTCCACTAATATTACTCCAGATAAACAGAATTTTCTATGGAATTATACAGAAATCCTTTCTCTATATCAAAACCAGGAAATATACTGTCTTTAGAAGGAATGTCTTCTGGCAGATCCTCATGCTATATGAGAAATGCAGTAAATAATGCTAAAGTTGAATGAATTAATTTAAGGGAAAAAGTTACAAGCTAAAATATCATACTGAAAGAAGGCCTTCAAAATTAAACAGGTATAAAAGTGATGCTGTACTGTCAAAATTTACTTGGAAATTTTGGGGGTAAATCAATTTTTTTCCTTTTTCAAATTCATGTTTGCTATAATGCGAACACTTCAGTTAATGACAACCTCAGGAAGGCCACTGGAGCTCAGGCTGGGGGGCTGTGTGACAGTGTCCCTCCTGCCACTAGCCAGCACTGCAGGCATGAGAAAGAACACAAGAGCAGGGTTATGCATGCGGTGATGTGTTTACAAATATTCTGTCAGCCTGTGGCAATTTGTAGGTCAGTAGAGGTGAAGGTCTGATCCATGCATTTGCCCTGTTGGTTTCTGCAGCCATCTCTAGATTCTGAAAGCCACCACCTTCTGCAGAATAACGTTCCATTGCTGATTAGATGTGGGGTCACATCACCAGTTTTCATTGCATCTTTCCTCTCTGGTCAGTGCTTTTTCCTGTGACCAGCTGCTAATTCCTCAATTGCAAAAATCCGTCTGGGGTGGAAGAGACTACTCTCCCATCCTTAATACCTTCCTTCTCTTACCTACTGCTTCCCCCATACCTCTAGCACAGAAAAGATGGGAAATTAAATGTTGTTGGCATGTTCCCTGGCTGCTCCATGGAAGCCAGCTGCAGCACTGCCAGCCAGGGCAGCCTGAGGGAAGGATGTCTGTATGTCCTATAGACTCAGGCATGATGGGTGGAAAAGGAACCCTAAGAAGGATGTAGCTGCTATTCCATTTGCAGAGCTGAGTAACAGCTGTCTTGTTCCATCCTCAGATGATTGACCTGATGAATTATATGCATTGCCTCCAGTTGAAGGTTTGCTCCAGCAACTTGACACAGATAGGTGAGCCAAGTTCCTCCATTTGAAAACTCTCATGCATTTAAAAATAATTAAGGCTAATTTTGAAAGCAATGAAGAAAATAAATAAATCCGGTCAATTTGGGAAAAAAGTTTTCCAAATGTGATAGAATAAATTAATTATGTGTGAAAAAAAAGAAATCATTAAGCTGTTCATTTTAACAGTTTGGCAAAGACCTCCCTTATTTCCTTTGAATGGTCCCAGGAAGGTGTTTCTGCTGTTAAGACTGGAGAACACAGGTGAATGTACATGTGGAAGCTTCTGGCAATAATGAAAGCATGGGATAAGGGAGCTCATAAACACCAAGTTATATGCTGTATGTTTTCATAAATACTTGGATATTTTGTATGCTTGAATACAAATGCCATCTTTCCTGGTTTTGTATTTAATTATTACTGCTGGTTTCCACTTTCTGAGGTCAGAGGATCATAGCAGAATTTATAAAAGTAGCAACAACATACTAATGTACTCACATTTTTCTTTTCATGCATCTAAAAATATAAACGTTCTAATTTAAAAGGTGAGATGGTACACTACTTTACTGAAATATGTCCTAGTTCAGAAAACTTCTGTTTCCAAATTCCAGGCTGCAGGCTAAGAAAAACAGTAAATTTGTTGTTTGCAACTTGGATGGATTATTTGATGGAAAAAGAATTGGCTGGATGGTCACATCCAAAGAGTTGTGGTCAATGGCTCAATGTCTAAATGGAGATCAGTGACAAGTGCTGTCTCTTAAGGGTCCACACTGGAACTGGTACTCTTCAGTATCTTTATTAATGACATATGTATATTTGGGATTGACTGCACCCTCAGCAAGTTTATGGGTGACACAAAGCTGAGTGGTGTAGCTGATATGCTAGAGGGAAGGGATGCCATCCAAAGGGACTTTGGCAGACTTGAGTAGGGGGCCTGTGGAGTTCAAGAAGGACAAGTGCAAGATCCTTCACCTTTGTTATGCCAATCCCCAGTATCAATATAGACTTGGGATGGAAATCAGCCCTGTGGAGAAGGACTTGAGGGTGCTGGTGGATGTAAAATTGGATGTGAGCTGGCAATGTGTGCTTGCAGCTCAGAAAGCCAGCTGTATCCTGGTCTGCATCACAAGAAACATGAACAGCAGGTTGAAGGAGGCGATTGTCCCTCTGTACTCCTCTCCTGTGGGATCTCACCACAGTACTGCGTTCAGCACAAGAAAGAAGTGGATGTGTTGCAATGGGTCCAGAGGAGGGCCATAGAGATGCTCAAAGGGCTGGAGCATCTCTCCTATAAAGCCTGGAGAAGAAAAAGCTCTGGGGAGACCTTACTGTGGCATTTCAATGAAGAGGGCTTACAAGAGAGATGGAGAGAGACTTTTGCCAAGACCTGTAGTTACAGGACAAGGGGCAACAGTTTTGAACTGAAAGAGGGAAGGTTTAGGTTGGACATAAGAAAGGAACTTTTTATGATGAGGCTGGTGAGACACTTGACCAGATTGCCCTGAGAAGTTGGCATCTGTGGCAGCATTCAAGGCCAGGCTGGATGGGGCCTGGAGCAACCTGGTCTACTGGAAGGTGCCCGTACCTGTGTTAGGGGATCAGAACTGAATGAGCTTTAAGGACCCTTCCAGTCCAAACCATTCTATGGTTCTGTGATTTTTTTACAGAACCTTTAAACAGGTACATAGGTGAGGTAGATACAGAAATTCATGCTTAAGATGAGAACATATGAAATCTTTTCCAAGTAACAGATGAATCCACCTCAACAAAATTCCAGCTCTGAAGAGATATACCTGGGTATATTATTTACTTATAATACACCTTTTTAAAGAGATACAGTGGGCAGCAAGAAGTCTGAATTAGTAAGGGAATGAAGTAAAGAGATGGGATAACAGAAAAGCAGAATAACTTTAATGGACTTCGGTTTGCATCTTGAGTAACACAGAAGTACCAAAGGAGCTGTCTGGCAGACTGTGTTCTCCAGCACCCTCTCCTGGCTGGGTCAAGAGTGGCATTATGGCCTTGAAAAGTGTCCCCTTTTGGGGAAGGTGAAGATGACAGACTATAACTACAATTTTAATGGAAAGGCAAAGTGGGAATGAAATGGATGAGAGAAACAAAATCATTTTCCTCTTTCCCAGAAACCCTAAACCCACCTGCAGGATTCAAGAGGGGTTAAAATTGTCAGAAATTATTATTCATGGCCAGTTGATAAGGCCATGTGGGAAATGAAATCATAAAATTGCATTATCATGTGCTCAGAAACAGGCCCAGAATAGCTACCTGCACTATACCGTGAAGCCTCAATGCTGGTGCTGGAAAGGAAAATCAATCTGGAGGGTGCACACGAGTCCTGTGCCTATCCCAGCAGTGAAGCTGTAGCTTCCAGTCACTAACCATGATGTTTCTCATGGGACACAGCACAGGGCTTTTAGCTGTAATTGTGGAAGGAAGGGAACGGTAAAACAGAACCCATGTACTGCCAAAAGGTGGTTTCTGGCCTTACATGAATAATTTCTACGTCTACTGATGTTGAAGTATGCACATCAGAGAGAGAAAGAACACTTTCTATACAGATAACTACTGACTTTAGTTGCACATATACTCTGAAAGTGCAGTAATTGTACCAGTCTTCCATTTCATTTGGTGCCTATGAATGCTAAGATGTCATGAAATAAAAGGCAAAGCTCTTAAGATCAGGATGTTCTAAGAAAATGTTGACAAATTCTATATTGTAAAAATGTATCAGAGAAACAAAAGTTAAATGTTTTTAATGACTTGAAGGTATTTTGTAAGCATGTTTATACTTAAAGATGTATATAATACATAAGATTAAATTAATCTTATATATATTAAATATGTAATTAAATACTTATGTAAAAGATTGTATGTAAAAGAGATGAAAGGTTTAAATGAATATGGAGAAGTGAGATTTTCAAGGCTTTTTACAGCCATTTTCTCATAAAAGCAAGAGTAAGCAAAATGTAAGGCATTAGTTCATAAGAAATTTGCTGTCTTTGATCAGAAAGTATTTAATATTCTTAGAATATTGGTCTGAATAACAACACATAAAAATTCAACCAGTCTGGATACTGAAATGACACCTAGTAATTTCAGCCAGATATTGCAGGTCACACCTTTCCCAGGTGACTCCATATGATGATGCTTACATTTATTCCACAGCCTGCTGGCTCCAACTGGGCTACAGGCATGGGAATGACTGCACAAGGAAGAATTACACTCCAGTGCCAGGGAGGTATTTCCAGGGAAGTACCATTGATGCTTGGAAAAGGAAAATGCCTGGTGCCAATTTAGCTCTGCTCAGCTTCAGGATGAATGAAATAGTAACAAGGGTAATGGGCTTCATGTCATCATCTGAGTGGAGAGGCCCCTCAATGATCATCACAGTGGGTGAGGGGCTGCTGTGGTTGTACGTATAGCTTCTCCTCTAGCTTCTCCTGGCTCCTAGCTACCAATATTGAAAATTAATGTAGTTGACTCTTTTGCAAATACAACTCAGTTCTTTACATGGCTCCTGATACATAGATTTTACTTTGTACATTAGATGCTATGGGAGAAGAGGAGCAAAGCAGATGGCCTATGTTTCTGAGAAATGTTTTTTTTTTAATAAGCAGTGTGTAAACTGTAATTGCAGTTATATCATTTTATTTGGCAGTATTGCGATCACTTTGTCTTGAAACAGATGTGGTAGCTTTGGTTGCAACTGCTGAACATGAAATGTTGAAACTGAAGTGGTCTGTGTAACTTGTCAGATCTTAATATCTATAGTAAGTCCTGTAAGCACATATGTTCTTACTCATGCCTATGGGTAAATCTCTGTATATGCATATCAAACACAAAGGTAATTCAAGCTGGTGTAAGAAAATGTACTTTTTTCAGAATCATTAAATCAGTCCTCCACTCAGAGTAATTACAGTCACACCCCAATGTCCCCATACACATTAATTTGACACAAAATCACACCCCTTTTGCTGTGTGAACAATGGGAAATAAGAGGCTTTTCCTAAGCACATCTATTTCAACAGTTAGAGAAGCTGTTACTATGTGAATAGGACTAAAAATTCCTTGTAACTCACTTATCAAGTGTCTTTCAGTTTGTCAGGTATTTTTAGGGTTTTAGAAAAATCACATTTTGTGTAATTGTGCTGGGGAAAAGAAAGTCCCTTAAAGATTCACTTACTCACATGTTAGGGAGTAAATGCAACTGTCCAATGCTTTGATTACAGAACAGTCTTAAGGGACCAAGCCGGTAGCAACAACTGCTTTGTAAGAAATATGACAAAGTCTCGTAAACTGGATAGCTTGGAGAATAAGATGAACCTTGCCTGACCAGAGATGCCCAACATACCTGTCTTCATGGGCTTCATCAGTGATCCTGACCTATCTGAGCTGATGGTTCTTGGTGGGCAAACCCGCTGTTCATTCTTTTAATAGACTCTGATGTTTCTTATGAATTGTGCTAGAAATTTTTGCTGATCAGAATAAATGTAATAATTACATCTACATGAAGAAAAGTGTATCGTTAGTGGCGATTGAATTGATAATCTGGAGTGCTGCAAAAATTCCTGCAGTAGTTAACATTCTTTTGCCAAAGGCTTCACTACTGAGATAGAGGGTAATTAATTAATTCTATTTGACACTTAAACAAAAATTGTAGTAATTTCATTGAATTAAAATAAAGCATTAGATATCAAGTTTTATTTTAAATTTGAGATTTTTTAAAATAATAATCAGATCTGTTACACTTTGATCCTAAATTCTACATCTGTATTCATAACAATTGCACTAATGCCTTTCAGAATACTGCAGAAATGTAGGTCAGAAAAAATGCAGCACTACTCTCAATCTTAGAGAAATTAATGGCATTATAGGAGTTTCCAGGCTATCAGTTTTGAAATAAATTCACTGAAGTAGCACTATTTGAGTGACCCAGTCACCACAGCACACACAACTTAAATTAACTATTATTATTTAGTTTCAAAGTTAATCTCATTAATAACATTGTCAGCCCTATTCTTATTGAGATGTAATTATAGATGATCTTCCAAATCTTAGTATTCTACAGAACTTACTTGTATTAATGCAATTTTTTTCTAACTTTGTAGATCCTTTTTAAAGGATTTAAAATCAGCTGCTCTGCTTGTAGGCAAAGAAGAAGGCAACACGAGGCAGAAAACCTTTGAAATGCATACAGAGGAATTTATTGCTTTCTGAGTAAAGCACTGTCCTGGGTTCAGCAGTAGCAGTCATGTTTTTTCCTTTGTGTTAACTGGTGCAGTGCTGTGTTTTGACTTCTAGTTTGAGAACAGTGTTGGTGAAGCCGATGTTGTCGGTTGTTGGTAAGTGATGTTTACCCTGACCAAGGACTCTGTGAGGCTCATGCTCTGCCAGGGAGGAGGGGAAGCTGTGAGGAAGCAGAGACGGGGCGCCTGACCCGGGCTAGCCGGGGAGGTATTCCATACCACAGCACGTCATGCCCGGGGTGGGGGGTAACTGGGAGTTACCCGGAAGGACAGGGGCTTCCGGGTGGAACTCGTTTTCTTGGCCGGTGGTATCGTATTCTCTTCCCTTGTTATTTTCCCTTATCATTGTTTTAGCTGATAGTAGCGGTGGTGATTTGTTGCTGGACTGTTCTTGTCTCAACCCGTGGGAGTTGCACTCTCTCGATCCTCCTCCCCGTTCCTCCGGGAGCGGGGAAGGGGAGAGCCCCGGTGCAGGGGGAAGGGGGAGACGGACATGGACCTTGATTGTTGTCAGCTCGGCACCACTCACTGGGAGTGAGTGAACAAGTTACCTGACTGGGTTTAAACCACGACAGTTCTTTTTGGCGCCCAACGTGGGGCACGAGGGGTTGAGATAAGAACAGATCTGACTGGATTGATAGTCACTTGTCACAATGCTGATTTATTGGCTCTCAAGGTTGTTCCTCTTGATCTCACAGTTTCAGTATATCATACCTTACGTCCATCCGGTATTTGCTGTATTAGTGTTTTTCAAGTGTGGGGCTTGGGCTAAGGTTTTTATCCCATTGTACTTTATGGTAATGACTTGTAATACAATAGAATCATTGATCATGAAACTGGTCTGGCTTATGTTCCCAGTGTGGTCACCACCTTTATACTTTGGGAGGTATATGATGGAGGTGCTTAGCAATTACACATCTTTTTTCTCCTCCTCAGGTGCTCAACCTGTGAAGGAGACATCCTTTTACCCTCCTAGTCGTCCCCCCAGACCATTTACATTTGAGAGTTTTGAATTTTTTGAATGGCCTTTTAATGCTGTTGAGACTTGTTTGCTGATGGTGATGGGAATCACCATGCTAACACGCATACAGAGTGTGTTTTGCCCACTACTGATTTCAAGAGTTAAGCAGATTCAGGTTTGGGTCTTGTCTGGGGTCAAACGACGATGTAGGAGGACCGAGAGATTTTCCCAGAGGCTGGACAGCCATGAGTGGCAGGGTGTGTGGGATAGTATGGGCAAGTATCTAGGTCAGTGGGCCCCTCCAGTATTTTGGAATTTCACTACCGAACAACTGCAAAATCCAGAAGAATTAGTAAAACACTTAAATGAGGTGTGTGGTCATTCTGGCCATACCAGAGATGGACAAATCACGGCAACGTGCTGGGGCTTGGCCTACGCTTACAGGGCCTTGTTCAACACTATCCAGCACCTTCAAAAGGAAAAGAATGTCGGCGGATCTGAGGGCAAAGTGACAGTTGCTACTCAAACTTTGGCTGCAATGAACTGCGCAGCTACCCCAGTGGCAAGTACAGCAGCTGCTCAAACTTCAACTGCAACAGACAGCGCGGTTACCCCAGCTCCAAGCACAGTAGCTACACCACCCCCAGCAACAAGTACAGTCACTACTCAAACCACAGTGATAATCACTGCAGCCAAACCAGAGGACCAATTCGTACCAATATCAGTTGCCCCTGTACACAAGAGAACAAGCAAAAAGGAGGCAAAAAGGGTGAAGCGAGATGAAGAACCAATGAATTCACCACCCGGTCCAGAATCTGATCAGGAGTCATCATCACATGACGAAGAAGAAGAAGAAGAGGTAACTTCTCAACCTCGGACCTCAACTGAGCTGCGGAATATGCGAAAAGATTTTACCTGTCAACCAGGGGAGCACATCATCACCTGGTTACTCCGATGCTGGGACAATGGGGCCGATGGTCACGAACTAGAAGGTACAGAAGCCAAGCAGCTGGGATCACTTGCTAGAGAAGGGGGAATTGACAAAGCAATTGCAAGAGAGAAAAAGTCCCTCAGCCTTTGGAGGAGGCTCTTGGCAGCTGTGAAAGAAAGGTTTCCGTACAAGGACGATGTTACGAGTCGTTCGGCCAAGTGGACTACTATAGACAAAGGCATCCAGTCTCTGAGGGAATCGGCCATCGTAGAGATGATCTATCACATCAAGCCGAATAACAGGGATACACCTATAGATCCAGATGAAGTTGAATGTACATGACCCATGTGGCGAAAACTTACACGGAATGCACCGTCATCATATGCCCATTCATTGGCAACAGTGACCTGGAATGACATAGTACCACTAACAGTGGATGAAATGGTTCATAAACTCCGAGAGTTCGAAGACAATCTCACTCCTTCCATCATCTCAGCTGTGAAAAAACTGTCCCAGGACCTCGACAAATTGAGGGACGATGTATCTGATTTATCCAGCTCCTCACTTGTACCAACACACGTCTCAGCTATTAACAAAAGACGTCCTATTGTTCGAGAGAGGAGATACAGAAGGTATACGCCACGGGGTACCCTATGGTTTTACCTGCTGGATCACGGAGAAGACATGACAAAGTGGGATGGAAAACCTACTTCAGCTTTGGAGGAACGGGTGAGTGAACTGAAGAGGGGAGCAAGGGCCAAGACTGATCGTCCCATGAGAGCTACGGCTTCAGTCTCTGGTGAGCAGTTTCCCAGATGGAATGGAAGAGCTGATTTTACTCCAGCTCCTGTGATAATGAAGAATAATCCCTTTCAACACTACTTAAGTGTCCAATGCTGTGACGACCATTAGAGGGGCCCTGCCTCCAGCCAGGTGGAGGTAGGGGACAATCGGATTTACTGGACTGTGTGGATCAGATGGCCTGGCACATCAGTCCCACAGAAGTATAAGGCTCTAGTAGATACCGGTGCACAGTGTACCCTGATGCCATCAAGCTGTCAAGGGGTGGAACCCATCTATATCTCTGGAGTAACAGGAGGATCCCAAGAGTTGACTGTGCTGGAGGCTGAAATCAGCCTGACTGGGAGGGAGTGGCAAAAGCACCCTATTGTGACTGGTCCAGAGGCTCCATGCATCCTCGGCATAGACTACCTCAAGAGAGGGTACTTCAAAGACCCAAAAGGGTACCGGTGGGCTTTTGGTATTGCTGCTTTGGAGACTGAGGAAATTGAGCAGCTGTCCACCTTGCCTGGTCTCTCAGAAGATCCCTCTGCTGTGGGGTTGCTGAAAGTTGAAGAACAACAAGTGCCAATTGCGACCACAACAGTGCACCGGCGGCAATATCGCACCAACCGAGACTCCCTGATTCCCATCCATCAGCTGATCCGTAGACTGGAGAGTCAGGGGGTGATCAGCAGGACCCGCTCACCCTTCAATAGCCCCATATGGCCAGTGCGAAAGTCTAATGGAGAATGGAGACTAACAGTAGACTATCGTGGCCTGAATGAAGTCACACCACCATTGAGTGCTGCCGTACCGGACATGCTAGAACTTCAGTATGAACTAGAGTCAAAGGCAGCCAAGTGGTATGCCACGATTGATATTGCCAATGCATTTTTCTCCATTCCTTTGGCAGCAGAGTGCAGGCCACAGTTTGCTTTTACTTGGAGGGGTGTCCAGTTCACTTGGAACCGACTGCCCCAGGGGTGGAAACACAGCCCTACCATTTGCCATGGACTGATCCAGACTGCACTGGAACAGGGGCAAGCTCCAGAACACCTGCAATACATTGATGACATTATTGTGTGGGGCGATACAGCGGAAGAAGTCTTTGAGAAAGGGAGGAAAATAATCCAAATCCTGCTGAAAGCCGGTTTTGCCATAAAACGGAGTAAGGTCAAGGGACCTGCACAGGAGATTCAATTTTTGGGAATAAAATGGCAAGATGGACGTAGACAGATCCCCACAGATGTGATCAACAAGATAACAGCAATGTCTCCACCAACTAATAAGAAAGAAACGCAAGCTTTCTTGGGTGCAGTGGGGTTCTGGAGAATGCACATCCCAAATTACAGTTCGATTGTAAGCCCTCTCTATCATGTGACCCGGAAGAAGAATGATTTTAAATGGGGCCCTGAGCAGCAACAAGCCTTTGAGCAAATTAAACGCGAGATAGTTCATGCAGTAGCCCTTGGACCAGTCCGAACCGGACCAGATGTAAAAAATGTGCTGTACACTGCAGCTGGGGAGAACGGTCCTACCTGGAGCCTCTGGCAGAAAGCTCCAGGGGAGACTCGAGGTGGACCCCTCAGCTTTTGGAGTCGGGGATACAAAGGATCTGAGGCCAGCTATACCCCAACTGAGAAAGAGATACTGGCAGCCTATGAAGGGGTTCGAGCTGCTTCGGAAGTGATTGGCACTGAAGCACAGCTCCTCCTGGCACCCCGGCTGACCGTGCTGGGCTGGATGTTCAAAGGCAGGGTCTCCTCTACACATCATGCAACTGATGCTACATGGAGTAAATGGGCTGCACTAATTACACAACGAACTCGAATAGGAAATCCCAGTCGTCCAGGCATTCTAGAAGTCATCATGGACTGGCCAGAGGGCAAAGATTTCGGAATGTCACCAGAGGAGGAGGTGGTGCGTGCTGAAGAGGCCCCACCATATAATAAACTGTCAGAAAGTGAAAAGCAGTATGCCTTGTTTACTGATGGCTCTTGCCGTATTGTGGGAAAGCATCGGAGATGGAAGGCAGCTGTATGGAGTCCTGGACGACAAGTTGCAGAAACTGCTGACGGAGAGGGTGAATCGAGTCAATTTGCCGAGGTGAAAGCCATCCAGCTGGCCCTGGACATTGCTGAACGAGAAAAGTGGCCAGTACTTTATCTCTATACTGACTCATGGATGGTGGCAAATGCCCTGTGGGGGTGGTTGAAGCAATGGAAGCAGAACAACTGGCAACGCAGAGGTAAACCCATCTGGGCTGCTGCACTGTGGAAAGATATTGCTGCCCGGGTGCAGAACCTGGTGGTGAAGGTACGTCATGTAGATGCCCATGTACCCAAGAGTCGGGCCACTGAGGAACACCAGAACAACCAACAAGTGGATAAAGCGGCTAAGATTGAAGTGGCTCAGATGGACTTAGATTGGCAACATAAAGGTGAATTATTTTTGGCCCGGTGGGCCCATGACACTTCAGGCCATCAGGGCAGAGATGCAACATATAGATGGGCCCGTGACCGAGGGGTGGACTTAACAATGGACACTATTGCCCAGGTTATTCATGAGTGTGAAACATGTGCTGCAATTAAACAAGCCAAGCGGTTAAAGCCTCTTTGGTATGGAGGACGATGGTTGAAGTATAAATATGGGGAGGCCTGGCAGATTGACTATATCACACTGCCACCAACCCGCCAAGGCAAGCGCCATGTGCTTACCATGGTGGAAGCAACCACCGGGTGGCTGGAAACATACGCTGTGCCCCTATAGCTGATAGTAGCGGTGGTGATTTGTTGCTGGACTGTTCTTGTCTCAACCCGCAGGAGTTGCACTCTCTTGATCCTCCTCCCCGTTCCTCCGGGAGCGGGGAAGGGGAGAGCCCCGGTGCAGGGGGGGGGGGGGGGGAGACGGACATGGACCTTGATTGTTGTCAGCTCGGCACCACTCACTGGGAGTGAGTGAACAAGTTACCTGACTGGGTTTAAACCACGACAAGCACAGCGTACAATTTTTGGTGAATATGTACTAGGAACAGTGCTCTGCTAACAATCAATAGTGGGTTAGATTTGGACATTGTTTGCAATTGTAAGTAGTATTTATAAAAAAAAAAATCCAAGAGAGATCCTGATCCAAAATGTATGAAATTATTTAATTTAGGAAGAGGAAATCTGATAAGTGGTATTTCACACCCACCCATGTGTCTGAATGAATGCTTCTTCAGTACCTAGTGTGAGATACTGGCTAGCCTTTTGACTCGTGTGCATAAATGGGGAAGGGACAGGGGAAATACAGAAAATGATGTAGAAAATAGTCATAGATTCATAGAATGATCTGAGTTGGAAAGGACCTTAAGATTGTCTAATTCCAGCCCCCTTACCATGGGCAGGGACATGTCCCACCAGACCAGGTTGCTTGAAGCTCTGTCCAACCTGGCCTTGAACACTGCCAGGGATGGAATATTCACAGTTTCCGTGGGCAGCCTGTGCCTGCGCTTCACCACTCTCACAGTAAAGAACTTCCTCCTTGTATCTAACCTTATTCTCCCCTGTTTAAGTTTGAAACCATTACCCCTTGTCCTCCAGCTTCTTTGTCTATGCTTCACACTTAAATTCTTTCACACAACTGTATTCCTTACACCATTATGAAGAGCACCTGTCCTGGTTTCAGCTGAGATAGAGTTAATTTTCTTACTAGCAACTAGTACAGTGCTGTGTTTTGGCTTTAATCTGAGAATAACGTTGACCATGACAGCACCTTAGATAAATGATTGCATGTTTAGGAGAGATGGCCAAAATCTAGTTCCTCAGACACTCAACTACATGATCTCTCTCCCAGATTTTCTGAAATTTTCTGTAAGAAAGCATCCTTTCAATAAGAAAAATCCTTCATTTCTCTTGGCTGGCATGTGCACAACCATCTGATAGTTCATAGTGTGCTATGAACTATGTCTAGGACAGTTTTGCAACCCATGGTCTAGATCACTGGCACTGAGGACAGACTTACTAAAATGTGTCCTCCCCCTGTCCCCTCACATAGAGCTGATGACTCAAATGATTGAGTACATGGGCTAGGATGCAGCGGTACCTCCTCATTACCTCAGCTGAGGGATTGTCCCACCGCCATGGAGAGGACAACACTTGAGGGCTTTGAAAATTCTCAGCTGAAAGTCTCCCAAGCCCATTTGCTAAAACCATTCAATCAGTTACAAAGATTAATTAGAGCTAGGAAAAACATGCCTGTCTGAAGAAATAGAATTTAATTTCCAATATTGTTTTCCAAACTATTTATTTTCTTGAAGAAGATGCAAAACTAAGGGTCAGATTCTTTATTTGATCACAGAACTGAAGAAATTTGTCACATAGTCTAACAACTTTTCACAGAGGCACTTAGGGTCTGCTGATGGGTAGTTGGAGCAGTTTGAGTCAATTTTCCTCTTCCATGCTAATATTTATTGAAGCAATTTTGCTGCATTCATTGACAATACTCAAAATCTTCATAGACACAAATGGAAGGAAAATAATTTTTTACCATTTTCTGAATCCATGGCATACACAAATGACACATGGCATTTATTAATTGCTCAACTTTATACGTATTCAGCACATCTTAGAGAAAAGCAATTATAATTAATTCTTTCATAAAAGCAGTATCTTCAGTATGACAATTCCATGAGAAATAGCTAGCTCTGAAGCAAACAACCAGCATTTATAATCTCAGAGCCCGTTATCATCAGTGAATTATCTTTTTAAACACCTTTGGTCCAAAAGGATATATTATGTTGCCAGTGATCTCAACGTTATGCATAGCAATTTAATTAAGTTTATGGTAAATTTCTCCTCTGTTAGCTTACACAGTTCATATGACGAAGTGAATTTATTTTTGCAATATAAAAACTTTAATAAAATCAATGAAATTATATCTCTCAGTATGAGATACTTCACAGTTATTTACATCACTTATAATTTGTTTTTATTGCAGGTTAATTTCTTTCCTTGTGGACAGATCAGAAAATAGCAGATTTCTGAAAAACTCCATAAACCTCAATCTTAATGCTATATTACTTGTAAAAGCACAAAAGACTCACTCCAAGGAAGTCACCATGGTTCTCTTCTAGACACATTTTTAAGGCTGTGCCAGGTGCAATGGAAAGTTTTAATTTTTCAACCTGACATTTTTTTTCATTTCCATAGTCAGCATAGGCTGAGAAACAAGGGAATAGCATCTTCTTACTGCCAAAACTGTTTGCACAGCGGATAGCTGTACAAAGTTATTGTCATGTTCCTTCTTCACAGGTGATGAAGCAAATTAGCTGTTCACTAAAATTGATCCTTAAATGATCCTAATAGAAGGACTCAAGCTCAAAGTTTCTATAATGCAGTAAGTTACATTAATTAAGCTATAGTGATGAACTACGTGCTTGTTTTTACGAAGCATGTGGTCCCTTGTGTTAATTTAACTGTTTTTCAATATAGGCTAAAATGACTTGAATTACATCACCCTTGTGACAGACTAGGAAAGTTTAGCCTCTAATTCAGCTGATAAATTTGATCACTTGTTTCAGTCCATAGATGGCAGTTGCTTTTTTTTGCATGGAGTATTTTGTTTGTATTTCCCTTGAATAAATCAAAGTACTCTAGAAGCCCTGTATTAAATTTGACCTTTCTGAAGAGTGAGGGTAATTTATGCTTATACACAGATACTTTATTTACTTAATATCTGTAGAGATTTAAAATCTAATCATGTTCCTGAGTGTATAAAGATGGCACAAAATTCTGAGCTTTATAAAATTTGCTAGAACATGACCAGTGTTTCAGTGTATACCAGATTGACAGCTGATCATGAGTCTTCTCACGCAGATGGTTCTAAGGTGAACTAACACATCAGCAAGCAACTGTACATCAGCAGCTTTGCAGCACTTGGCTTTGTAATCATTTTCTTCTCTCAAATGAATAAGGAATTGCTTTTCTGCCTATAAAGGGTAAGCTATCTCAAATTACCTTGCACTTTTTAGAGGATAAGAGGGTACATGGAAAATTATTGTGGAAAAAATGATGTGTGGTAACATATTCTGTGCACTGAAACACCATGTGTGAAATTGATGGAAGAGCTGAGCAGTATCAGACTTCCCTGAGGATTAGTGACTGGAAAAGAGGAAACTACTGTATATTATTAGGGGAACATAAAGCATGTAAGCATGGCAGATCAAATTGAGCACCTTTTCCTTTTTAATCCCTTATTATTGATAAAAGTATTTTTTCTTGAGGGATTCTGAGAATCACCAGATGAAAAAATCTCATTTCATATAATCTCAATGTAGGTAAGAGAACCTATACAGAAACTTTCCTTAAGTCCTTTGAACAACTAAGGTATTATGTGTGGTTTCACAACAAAACTGAAAACAATGAAGAACTGAGAGAATATTTGAGACACAGATTTCACAGACACTACATACATTGTTGTCCATTCTTTATGAATACAGAACCAAAAACCTGTTGATACAGAAACTCCACATGAACTGTTTATTTGAGCCAGCTAATTCCAGTAAATGTCAAATGAGACTGTGTGTATCTATGCAAGAGTAAAAGCTGTCATTCAAGGTCATGTACTTCCTTTATTTATGCTTACTTCAGTAGGGCTAACTATGGAGTAAAGCAGAATTTGAGTGTGGCTCAGTGATGCATATGGCCATGGGCATCCTTGGCATAGTGGACTTAAAATGTAAATGAGAATTTCAGCTTTTATTTTCCTGTGAAGATAGCACAGAAAAGGAAACCAGCTATTTATGAGCGTGAGCTTATGACAGCAAAAACGAGGGCACCTGTCTGATGTTTCCTACACTTTATTCAAAATCATGAGCTCTCCCCATAAAAATTTACTGCTTTTTCATTCCTCCCTGTAGCGTATTTACCACTTAACATCAAGGAAGAAAGTAAGAGAACTTCAATATATACTCACAACATATCAAGTCAGAAAGAACTGCATGTACCACATGCTGCTCTTCCAAACTGCACACTAAGCACCATGAAGACCTCAAAATCAAAACTAAAAAGATTTGCCGCTGCTTGTGAGCCCATATCTCCAAAGGAAAACATGCTGCCTTGGCAGTTAGGCAATGTTACGAGTTAAACAAACTTAATTTACCCATTTACACATTTTGATCTCTCAAGGTACTCTGACTTCAACACTAATGTTAAATGCTGAGATTTTATAAAAGAAAAGGGTAAAAATATTTTACATCAAGTAAGTATATAAGCTAGACCAGACTAGGCTAGACTAGACTAGACGAGCTGGAAACAACCTAAAGTGATCATATAGCCCAACTGGTCTGACCAGTTCAGGGCTGACCAAGAGTTAAAGCATGTTGTAAAGGGTATTGTCCAAATGTCTCTTAAACACTGACAGCCTTGGGGCATCGACCACCTCTGTATGAAGCCTGTTCCAGTATTTGACCACCTTCTCACTAAAGAAATGTTTCCTTTATACACTTAAAAAATCAGCAAAATTAAAAAAGATAAGCTTTCATATGCCAGACCTTTCCAATAAAGTTTTATCTTCCTGCAAAATTATAAGGCCAAATAATAATCCTTAAAAAGTATATATGGGAAGTGCAACCAGATTCATAACTACTGTTTGTCTGTCAGAGACTCTCTAGCTGGATTGTAGAGCAGATCTGGGCTGTTCTTGACTCACATTGAAACGCTGCCTATGCTGATCAAGACTATTAAAATCAGTTAATATGAAATGCTCTCTAAAAGACCAAAAGTATTCAAAATAGTGTTTTAAAGATTATTGTAGCAGTCAAAGATTAAGATTTCTATGTTACTGAGATGAAACATGCTGATTTCTTGATTGCTGTATTATTTTGAAGCTATGAACATGAAGGATTTCCAAAATTATTTCCCTCCCACAAACATTGTTTTCTTAATCTTTTTAATACAAATTCCTGGAATGTATCCTGTTGATTTGATTCAGGAAGGCAAGCAGAGCTTAAGCCAGCAATGTCAGTACAGTAGGAATGATAAATCTCCTTCACACCTCAAACAAGAAAAGACTTGCCTTTTGAGTAGAAGAGATGAGATTACACAGCAACAGCTGTGTTCTTCTTAGAGAACCCTGTCTTGGACACACTGGTGAAAGAGATCTTCCTTTTTGATCTAGATCCAAAGAATGAAGTGGTTTAAATGCAGTTAGCATGCAGTTGTTGTGCCCTTTCCAAAACAGAAAACAAAGCGACATGCACTGAGTCCTTAGTTGCAGAACTGCACCTTTGTTCTAGGCAGAATGCTAATGGAAAACCTGCTACTTCATGCAGCTCCTGTTACTTTGTTGAGCAATGATTTGATCTGACAAAGAGCTTCCAGCCAAATATCCTGTTAATAAAAGCAGATCTGCTGTGCTACACCCTTTCAGAGCAAATGTGGACAAAATCCAGCAACAGTTAAGAACATGAACAAATGAAGCTGAAGGATATAAAAGCCTTGGCCATGGTAGCGTTTGTGGCCCTTCTAAGAAATTCTTGTACAAAGCATATTCAAGCAAGGAAAATAAAATCTGAGTGTTGACTAATTCCACCCCTTTCTTAACATGCTCATATCAGTTACAGTGAGCCTGTCTCAAAGACAGCATGAATCAGACATGTCAGTACTGCTCTGGATACTATACGCCTTCTGTGAAGGACATATATTGTTTAAAATGAAAAAGATGTATAAATAGGAGCAAGGAGATTGACTGTAGTCAAGGAAAACACAGTGGAAAATTAAGAACACTTTCTTGCCATGAAGTCCATGATAAGATTTGAGTAATTTAATTCTGCATGTCATAAATCAGTGGAATCTGGTTTGGACAGTGCCATCTGTCCCACAGCAAGTGTCACAGCTGCAACTGTGAAAAAATCCATCTTTTAATGTATCTAGTCTCATGCTTTGAATACTGTAAGTTGAAAGAAAGTTGGTTACCTGGACATTAAAATCAATTAATTTTGACCTTTTATTCACTCTTTAATAAATATTCACAAACTCTCAGTGAGGAAAAAAAAAACAACCAAAAACAACAAAGAGTGAAAAGTAGCAGTAATCAAATCATAGGATAGCAATGAAGTTAATTGTTATCTTACCCACTAGAGACACTTCTAAAGGACCCCCATGGATTTTCCATGCCTACAAGCTAGACAGCCCTTTTGTGGTGTTTCCATCTCAGTTTCTTTGTCTCAGGAGTGCTTTTCTGCACTGCTTATGAGTTTGACTGCTTTATTACCTTTGTTTATATGCTTCTCATTCATGTCCTTCTTCTCTGGCTACTTGCCAGCCAGACAACAGCTTCCCATGTCCCATTTATCTTCCTAATAAGCCTCCTTCTCAAAACTCCTAGGGCCCCTGTATGAAGATCTCACTAGGCCCCTGTGGAAGTAGCTGTTGTCTTCAGTGCATTCTTGACTCATACATTTGATCTTGTCCTTCCATGATGTCTTTGAGCTATTTCATTAATTCTGGAGGGAAAAGAATATCACCCCAAATCCAGATTTCTTCTTAAATTCAGAATAAGTGTTCTCCTGTTATCAAGAAAGAATGTGTAATCTCTCAAAATGCACTGTTAAAACTAGGTAACTGCTAAGTAATGCTTGATCACAAGAACCCAACCATAACTTAAATATAATTATTTGTTTTAAACCTACAGCAGATTCTGAAGCAATCACTGTGAAAAATCATGGCAGAAGAATGACTGCAGTCCTATCAGAAAAAGATGGTTTATTCTAGTGACATCAGTATCAAAATACATCTGTTTAGGAAGAGGGATTAACACTGTTTTAATATGCTTAAATATTCATAGAATCAAGAATGGTTTGGTTTGGAAAGGACCTTGAAAGTACATCTAGTCCACCCCCCTTGCCGTGGATCATATAAAGATGTTTCTGTAGGAATTAATGTTAGAATGATAGAATGTTTAGGGTTGGAAAGAACCATCTAATTCCACACCTTCTCCCCCCCCTCCCCCGCCATGGGCAGGTACATGTACCACTACACCAGGTTGCTCGAGGCCCTGTCCAGCCCGGCCATGAACACTGCCAGGGATGGAGCATTCACAGATTCCTTGGGGAACCCATTCCAGTGCCTCACCGCCCTCACAGGAAAGAACTTCCTCCTTATATTCAACCTAATGTCCCCGTTTAATTTTGAACCCATTACCCCGTGTCCTATCACTACAGTCCCTCATGAAGAGTCCCTCCTTAGCATCCTTGTAGGCTTCCTTCAGATACTGGAAGGCTGCTAGGAGGCTTCCACGCAGCCTCTAGGCTGAGCAGCCCCAACTTTCATAGCCTGTCAATGTTCTCACAGAGTAATGACTTAGGGTTATTTTCTTGGTCAGTGCAGGTGAGACTGCTTTGCGTTGTTTTTATCTGCCTGCATTCACGCAGTTAATGCAACTTCTAGCTTTCGCTGTGCCAAAACCCTCTCACCTCTGCCACGCTGCCTGCAGGGAACTTTGTGGCTTTGGTGGTGGCCGCAGCAGTGGCTTTGCCGCTCCAGCTGCAGCACCGCGGACAGCGCCCGGCGGCAGCGCTGGCCGGAGCACCCAGACGTCTGCCCCCCTCTGCCGGGCCGCCGGAGCGCGGGCAGCTCACTCCAGCCGGGCAATGCCCAGCGGCCTTCATTAAATCCACTGCGTCTCTGAAGTGCGGATGATGTATGCATGCAACGGCCATTAGTCCTAATGGGATGCAAACGCGACTCCAGTCTTACGGGAACTGCGCTTATGGAAGGAGCATGATTGATGATAATGGGAAATGGACTCACCGGTAGACATACCAAATAGAAGAGCTGAGAGCCATTTGCACCTCTCTGACTGAAGGATTTGAAACAGCAGAAAACTAGCACAATATACCGAGGTATTTGTCCACTCAGCATTGCATTAGATAAATGATCTACAGCAAAACCTGAATGTTTCACTTAGGTGAGCCATAGTGTACTAGCTTCATAAAGTTTATGCTCAAAAGTAGATATGAATTGAGAAAATGAAAACATATAAATAAAACATTATTTACATCTTATGTCAGTCAAATGATAACTGTTCTGATGGTAAGTAACACAATTCAACCAAGTTAATAAAAACAGACATTTTTGAATCTTCTTGGGTGGTTCCAGTGTTGCTCTCTTTGCTGTTATTGCAAATGTACCTCTGGCCGTGGACCAAGCCCATGAGGAGATTTCATGATTTTCCTGCTTGCTAAATTTTGATTGTTGATGGAAGATCTGAACTCACATGTTCATCACTGTCATACTGCACTTTCAGAGCAGTGTGAGCCCTTTCACCACTAATAAAGTATTATACAGCAAAAGTTCAAACAACAAGGCAGTTCTTCAAAATGCATGTGGGCAAGACAGCTCAATGGAGATGGTTCAAGACCAGGTTGGATGGGGCTTTGAGCAACCTGGTCTAGTGAAATGTGTCCCTGCCTATGGCAGGGATCTTGGAACTAGATGGGTTTAAGTTCCTTTCTAACCCTAACCATTCTATGATTCTACAATACATGATTTTTAAGTGTAAATGTATCTGAATATATGGTAGTCATGGTTATGAAGAAATGGTCTTGAACTGACAGGTTTAACTATTTGGGATTATTATTGTAGTGTTGACATCCATGTTAAATAGGCTTTAATACATAGGGTTGTAGCTGCTAGTGCAGCCTGTCAAGTGCTGTTCATAAAAAGAAATCATCATATGATCTGCTTCTCTGTTCAATGTGTTAGCTAAAATGTTTTTGGCACAGCAACTAGAGAGAGATGACTCCTTGCCGTATGCCTCTCTCTCATACCTGAAGCCATCAGCTGCTCAGCTCCCCTCCTTTGCTCCCTCACTGTAGCCCTGGAATACAAAATACCTGATAAATGTATATTGTGCTTGTACATTAATTATAATGGTTTTCCCATTCCAATATTAAATTGAATACATATATATATGAAGTTCCCCCAAAAATGATCCTGTATATAGACTTTTAGATAGAAAAGGGATAATTCAGAATACTGCTTTAAGAGGTATGTGTGTTTAAAGGATCAGTCTTAATCCCTTGAGCTTCACACAGTCCCAGGATGCACTGACACTGATATTCTTAAACACAGCAATGATGTGGCATTTCAACAAGCTCAGATCTAAGCACAAACTAAAAAATACTGTTTCTTCTGTTGTGTTTGTGAAGGATGGAGAAGGTATGAGGAGCAAAGACATCACTGGTACCCTACCAAAACTCTTGTTGCAGCTGTGGAGGTGGCAGAGTATGCTGTGAAGCAGCCATGCCATCTCCATAGTAACAGAAAGGCAAGGCTGATGATTCTGTACTGAACATGCACTCTTCCCATTGCTATGCAACCTCTTGCCTCAGGATTTTTTCCATGTAGTCTCCACACAGACCCTTCCTTTTGCCCTAAAACATCTGAAAATACAGAGACTGGAGAGAAATCCTGTACTACTGGACAAGCCTGAATAAGCAATGGAAAATTTTATGTCAGAATGTTCAGCCATCACAAATGTAAAAGCTATAAACATATTGCTGAAGAAATTGTGGAGTAAATCCTACACTCATTGAAAAAAGAGTTAACTGATATTACATGCTTGAGATTACATGATTTAGATTTCCTCTGCTGCATCCTCACTCAGGGAGCTCAGCTATAAATCTTTCAGTTGCTTAGTGAAAGGAGGTGGATTAGACTGTATGTTACCCACAACCACCTCTGTGAATCACTTTGACAAATCTGTTGTTTTTCTTCACCAAATAGGAAAGCAAAAATGGATTAAAATTAAATTACCTGAAAATATTGATGGAGAAAGAGTATTTTCTAAAAAATATCTAAAAGCCTTCAATAGTTTGGAACCTGGTTACTGATGGATATATCTGTGTTGGTCTTTGCCAGTAGATCTGAGCCTGCTATACCCACATAACAGATTTCTCCGCTTCCCTCCAGGCTAACCAGTACCCAGAATACTATATTAGTGTAAAGATATACTACTGTACAACTCTTATCAGTACTTATAAGCACAGATGAACTGTCATGTACACCACAGCTTCTGGGATGCAAGCAGGGAGAGCTCAGCGCTACCACAGACAGTCACGCTAACATACCACAAAGACTTTCATATATTCTGTTCCTTGGAAGTAGATTGGGTGCAGTCACCACATGTTATCTAACACATGACTGAGATTCAAGTTTGCATACACCAAGGGTAGAACATGATGCAAAGACCTACAGCTGGCACCATGACCTTTTTCTTTTCTTATAAATTCAGGAAATAGGAAATTGTGACTAGTTTTTCTCCACTTTTTTTTTTAAACCAGATTTTGTCTTCTATTAACACCTTTCTCATTTATTTTCTCAGGAAACTGACTTCCTCTCTCTCTCCCTATTTTTACTGCTTCTTTGTCTGGTATTTTCTACTGTGTCTGTATAGAGAATTTTGGCATGGTCAGTGGGCAGAAGGATTGGAATCACTAAGGCAGTAAAGTGCAATCTGATTTGCATAGCTTTTTCCTGTAATGGTGACTCTTCCATTGAAGCACTGAAAAGCGGATTTATACATGGTCAAGGATTTAACCCATGGATCCTAGATATGATGGTGATAAACATGTCAGAAATTCACCCCAAAAGACATTATTGCTAGTATGTCCAGGAAATCAAGAATGTTTAGCTGCCTTCTAATAACTAGATTCTGAATCTTTTCTTGGCTTTATGTGATATTTTTAAATTACATTTCTTTTTTTTTAATCTATGAACACTTTTTTAGTGGAAAAGGCAAGTGGTGAGACATGAAACTGCATGTTTTAAGCAAGTGAGAAAATAAAGAGAATGTTTCCGAGAGGCTGTTTTTGATATTAACATTTACTGACAACTTTGTTACGCTACCCAGCAGCACTGACCTTATTATGCCAGTCTCATCTCCAAGCAGCCTCTGTGCAGCAATAGGAAAAGAGGGCAAGCTATTTTTATAAAACACAAAATGCAGACAGATCACAGCACTCACTGAAGCAAAAACGTCTTATGATGACTTTAAAGGAACCGTAAAAAATAACAATAAGAGGGGTGTTTTTTCTTTAGCTTGTAAGAGAAATACTACTACTATTCAAAGCATTGTGCTGGAGTCTAGCCAAGACAGACATGCAGCCATTTTGCCCAAGAATTCAATGAGTAAGACATTTGAGAATGAATCCCTAACCCAAATATTATTAACATTAGTATGCGTATTGGCTTATATGGCAAGGTTTTGGTAACAGGGGGGGCTGCAGGGTGGCTTATGTGAGAAGACAGCATAAGTTGCCCCCATGTTAGAGAAAGCCAGTTCAAGCCAGCTCCAAAATGTGCCTGCCACTGGCCAAAGCTGAGTCCCTTAAGCTTTGTTGGTAGTGCCTGTAGTAGCATACTTAGGAAAAGGTAAAAAATACTGCACAGCGGCTGTGAGAGATCAGTGGGAAAATATGAGAGCAACAGCTCTGCAGACACCGAGGTCAGTGCAGAAGGAGGACAGGAGGTGTTCTAAGTGCCAGAGCAGAGATTCCCCTGCAGCCCTTGCTGCAGCCCATGGTGAGGCAGGCTGTGCTCCTGCAGCTCACGGGGGATCCTAGATTGGAGAAACAGAATATTGCCCCGAGGGAACCTGCAGCCCATGGAGAGCCCTTACTGGACCAGGCTTCTGGCAGGAGCTGTGGCCTATGGAGAGGACCCATACAGGAGACAGTTTTCTGGCAGGAGCTGTGGAAGACCCACACTGGAGCAGTTTGTTCCCAAAGGACTGCACTCTGTGGGAAGGACCACATTAGAGGAGGTTGTGAAGAACTGTATCCTGTGGGACGCACACCACTAGAGCAGTGGAAGAGCATGAGGATGAAGGAGCAGCAGAGACAAAGTTATCAGTTATGACCTGATTCCAATCCCCATGCCCTGTCTCCCTAGCTCCTTGGCGCAGAGAAAGTGGACTGTTAGAAAAAGTATAAGTGTTACCCTATGGTCTGCCAGTGGATGAAGAACAGGTAGAAACTGAGCATTACTGGACAGTCTTGGTGCTGTCTTTTTTGTTAGAAGCAGTGTACCTATGACTGCCTAATCCAGCCCCCTAATGAAGATCAGTGCTGGATTCCTCACCGGCATTAAGTGTCAACCATTTCCACCTGACTTCTGTTTTTCATTTTTCTGCTGGCTTTATATGACCATTTATGGATCTGAAGCCCCCAGAACTTCGGAAGCTCCAGTGATTACATGCCATCACAGTATTTGTGGAAGTGTCAATGTCACATCAAAACAATTTCAACTCAGTGCTGGCTTCCCACAGAACACAGATCGACTTCAAAAACATTGTCTCTTGTTTTTAAAGTTCTAAAAGACTCGAGTTCAAGGAGCCTATAAAGTCATATAACCTTCTAGAAGACAAGGAACGAGTAAATGACACAAGTTAAACAGCTATCCTTAATACAGTACCAGAAGCCCTTGTATTACAGCAGAGGGAAAGAGGATAAAACATAGCACCCTTGCTAATAATATCAGAGGTGATTATAAAATGGTAATATAAACAACTGCCACTTGTCACCACAGCCACTTGCTTGTGATGATAAGTGAGCCATGCTTGTGAGAAGTTTGCTTGGTCATGACTTACTCTATATTTCAGTTGTAGATCGAGGATTTCAGTAACCAGAGGTGTCAGTCTGATATGTATTACAATGTCTCATATCCACTGGCATGCATCTGATACCTGTTTGATGGTATTACCCCTGCAAAGCTCTCATGTGCCAGTTTGACTCAGATCCCAGCTTAAATTATTGCCATGGAGTAAGATCTTTGAATTATCTTCTGCACTGTGAGCTCATTTCATTTGACATAGTACTGTTTAGGTTGGAAATACCTTTAAAATCATTGAGTCCAACCATCAGCCAAGCCCTGCCAAATCCAACATTAAACCATGTCCCGAAGTGCCACATCTACATATCTGTTAAATACCTCCAGGGGTGGTGACCCCACCACTTTCCTTAGCGGCCTGTTCCAATGCTTGACAACCCTTTCAGTGAAGAAATTTTTCCTAATATCCAATCTAAACCTCCTCAGGAACAACTTGAGACCATTTCCTCTTGTCCTTTCACTTGGGAGAAGACACTGACACCCACGTCTCTACAACCTCTGTTCAGGTAGATGTAGAAAGCGAGAAGGTCTCCCCTGAGCCTCCTTTTCTCCAAGCTAAACAACCCCAGTTCCCTCAGCTGCTTCTCATAAGACATGTGCTCTAGACCCTTTACGGCTTCATTGCCTTTCTTTGGATGAACTCCTGAAACTCAATGTTCTTTCTTCAGTGATGGGTCCAGAACTGAACACAGTGTTAAAGTGCAGCCTCTCCAGTACAGGGCACAGTTGCTTCCCTGGCTCTGCCGGCCACACTACTGCTGATACAGGCCAGGATGCCATTGGCCTTCTTGGCCACCTGAGCACAAGCTGGCTTATATTCAGTGGCTGTCAGTCAGCACTCCCAGGTCCTTTTCCATTGAGCAGCTTTCCAGCCACTCTTCCTTAAGCTTTTAGCACTGCATGAGGTTGTGACCCAAGTGCAGGACCTAGCACTTTGCCTTGTTAAACCTCATACCACTAGCCACAGCCCATTGATCCAGCCTGTCCAGATCCCCCTGCAGAGCCTTCCTACCCTCCAGCAGATCAACGTTCCCACCCAACTTGATGTTGTCTGCAAACTTACTGAGGGAGCGCTTGATCCCCTCATCCACATCATTGATAAACAGAACCGTCTCCAGTGCTGAGCTCTGGGGAACAACCCCCTGTGACCAACTGCCAACTAGATTTAACTCCATTCACCACCACTCTTCAGGTTTGGTCACCCAGCCAGTTTTTATCCAGTAAAGAGTGCACCCATCCAAGCCCTGAGCAGCCAGTTTCTCCTGGGGAATGCTATGGGAAATACTGTTAAGTGCTTTACTAAATTCTAGGGAGAAGACACCCACAGCCTTTCCCTTATCTACTAAGCAGGTCACCCCGTCGTAAGAAGATCAGGTTAGTCAAGCAGGACCTGTTTTTCATAAACCCCTGCTGACTGGCCCAAATCACCTGGTTGTCCTGTAGGTGCCACTGATGGCACTCAAGACGATCTGCTCCATAACCTTTTCTGACACTGGGGTCATGCTGACAAGTCCATCATCTGGAGAATTTGAGAAACACTGGAGTTGTGTCTTGGATGTTGGTGGTAGGAAGTTTCCAGCTGTCAGTCCCAGGATTAGAGTGCATTATACTGTTCACACACTGAAGAAAAAAAAGAAAAACTAATTTTCTGGGGACTTCAGTCACTTGCCTGTTGAGAAACCTGGGAATCTTCTTCTTATCAAAAATTGGAGTTGTGCACTTCTGTGAATCAGTCAACCCGTGTTTTGGGGTTTCTGTAACCATACCTTGTAAATGCAATAAATGGCATGATAAAAGGTTGTAAATGATTGTAAAGCTCAAACTATAAAGTGGCCATGTGACGACAGTGTATGAATTAAATAAAGGTGCAGGTATACAAAAAAGGCAGGTATTTTCTGTAAAGGTAACAGGTGGAAAAAAGGTGCAAAGCTGGTGGAAAAAAAATATCTTTTCTTCAGAGAAATATGCTCACTTAACCTTATGTTTTCCCAGTCCCTTTAGTATCAAGGGAAATGTGGTACATGTTTTCCTTTGATGCCAAATATAGCTGTGAAGTTGTCCTGGGTTCAGCAGTAGCAGTCATTTTTCTTCTTCTTGGTAGCTGGTGCAGTGCAGTGTTTTGACTTTCAGCTCGGGAACAGAGCTGATAACAATGATGTTTTGGTTTGGCCAAGGACTTTGTGAGCCTCGTGCTCTGCCAGGGAGGAAGGGAAGCTGGGAGGAAGCAGCGACAGGACACCTGACCCAAGCTAGCTAAAGAGGTATTCCATACCACAGCACATCATGCCCAGGAGGTAACTGGGAGTTAGCCGGAAGGACTTGGAGACTGCAGGGTTGGAAGAGGTATGGGTGGGTGCTTGGTCAGGCTGGGGGGGGGGGTTGGGCAAGTTATCGGTTGGCTGGTGGTGAGGTGTTGTATTCTCTTCCCTTGTAATTTTCCTTTATCATTGTTATTATTGGTGGCAGCAGTAGTGATTTGTGTTATACCTTGGTTACTAAACTGTTCTTATCTCAACCTGCGGGAGTTGCATTCTTTTCGATTCTCCTCTCTGTCCCTCTGGGAGTAGGGGGAGGGAAAGAAGGGGGGGAGTGAGTGAATGAGTTGCCTGACTGGGTTTAAACCATGACAGAAGTCCTACTGAGACTCCATGAGTATAGTGAGGAAATAAATTTTCATTCCTATTTTATGAATAAGGAAAATACAAAGCAGAAGAAAAGCACTTTTTTTTTCCAGCCATGTGGAAAGATGCAACTCACCCCAAATTATAGTCTCTTTGAGAGAAGCCATTGCTTGTCTTGCATAATTTGTTGTTACTACTCTAGATTCCTGGGCTTTTAATGAGAAGTGATGGCAATAGCATGCTGAACTTCATTTTATTTAACTTCAAAGAATCAGAAAAGAAAGGGAAAAGGGCTAGGGAAGCTGAACACTGATCAGACTTTCTACCTGTCAGCCACTGCATTTTAGAACACAGGCGTTATTTCTGTACAGAAACTTTAGTTCATCTCAGTAATCAAAACCATTTCTAACACCACAGTGAAAACAAAGCTCATAGAATTTTCCTCTTGGCTTTTCCAGGGTTTGCATAAGATTTCATCATCCCTTCTCCACTGACAGGAAACAGAATCCCTTCAAACTTTTTCTTTTTCATTATACTACAAAATGTCTATGCTCTGTGCTGAGGAACTCTGGATCCACCCTCAAACAATCACCATAGTAATCATTACTGAAGAATCACAAAATATTAGGCATGTGGACAACGTCTCTACATTCTCCACATTAATACCTTTTGTGTGGGTGCTGTTTAACAAAGAGATCTGTGATGCTGATAGCTCCCGATATGGGTTTTGTTGTGTGAGTTGACCTGAAGAGATCCAAACTTGACTCACATAGTCCTCTTACTGATTCTTCTGAGCTGTTTTTCTTGAAACAATAGCCAGCTTGTTTCCACAGCACTTTCATTTGTAATCTTAAGCATACTACCAGTTCTGTATCTGCAATTGTATTTCTATGATTCTGTAATTCTATGATTCATTGCAGAATGTTGCAGAATGACTCTAAGAGCAGAACCATAGAGTTCTGGAGGACTGTGCAAGCAAGGCAGGGGGTGGCCCCCACAGGTGGCCAGAGACCGGACCTGGGAGGAGAATGTGGAGGAAGCTGTGGGGGCTAACCAATACTGTTATGCCAAGAAGGAGTGGCTGAATACCACCCCTATATATGTGTGAACTGCGTCACAAATAAAGTAGAAGTTGCCTATCACCCATATTGGGTTGGCCTGTCTGCTTCTCCTCGCCTTTTACAGCAGAATTATAACTCCCAGATATTTTGCATTTGGAGTAAATCATATTTAAAAAAGAAAATCATAAGCCTTTTTTAAAATGATAATGTGGTGGCCATCCTTGATATTAGGTTTGTCTAAATTCATTCTGCTCTTACATTCAAAGTTTAAAGGATAATAATAGGATACAAATAGGATAGCAGTTATCAGACCACAAATATATCTATAAACCTCCCCCCCCCCGATAATCCATGAAGTCTTAATGAAAGTCAAAAGAGGTAACTGACAGTGAAGTAAGCAAAGATCACAATCACTAAATCACCTTCCATTTTGCAGAGTTTCTGGTTTTCCTTGAGCTTGTCATGGGGGTTGTTTTTCAGCAGAGGCTGTATTTTCATGCATTTTGCTGCACCAAGAAGTGTCAGAACTGATCAAGTAATAGTAGTAATTCACTTTGATCTGCTTGTTGGAAATAAGCACTTATGCTTCTTTGCTACTGAACCAAAAATAGAATAAACTCATGAACACGGGCAGATTCTGAGAGCTATTCAGAGCAACCTTGACCTTCCAGTCTACCTCTTTGGTTTTGCTGTGAGGGCATTATGGGCTATTTATGCCTTGCTAAAGCCACATCTACAGGTCTCCAGTTGTTCAATGACCCAGTCATCTTACCACAGAAAACCACCAAACTCATCAGGCATGATGCATCCTTGGTATATCTGTGCTGCCTGCTCCCAGTCAGATTATTATACTTCACATGCCTCCAGGAAGAACTGCCTTTTACTTTTTGTGTGGACAGATACTAAATGAACTGGCTACCCATTGTTTTTTTCTTGCCACGTGAAGATGGGTGCAACATTTGCCTATTTTTTCAGTCATTGGGTATTTCACCTGCATTAAATCCAATCAGAAAACAAGTCTCTTTGAATACAGAAGATGATAGCGACTCTTGAATGTTCCCTGCTTCTCAGTCGTTTCTTGTCTTAGTTCACATCCCAGTGCAATGAATAAAAACAAAAGAAAGTTATATGAATTCCAGCATAGAACCGGAGGTCATACGTCAGCGGGCAGCATTCTAAAAACACACTGTGTTTGTCAGGCTGAACTTGTTAATGTATGATGGTATGAATATAAATCCACATGGGACAAAACATTCTGGTTTGCCTGCATGAATTGTCATTTCTATTTTCTCAAGAAATCCAATCCAATTGTTGGACTCAAGCACAGCACCGCTAGCTGATTGAGGGAGAGGATTATCCCACTCTATACTGCACTGGTACAGCCCCACCTCTAGTGCAGTTTTGGGTGCCTCAATATAAGAAGGACATCAAACTATTAGAGTGTACAGAGGAGGGCAACCAAGATGGTGAAAGGCCTCAAGGGCAAGATTTATGAGGAGCAGCTGAGGTCACTTGCTCTATTCAGCCTGGAGAGGAGAAGGCTGAGGGGGTGACCTGATTATAGTCTACAACTTCCTGAAGGAGGGCAGCAGAGGGGGAAGTGCTGATCTCCTGTCTCTGGTGACCAGCAAAAGGACATGAGGAAATGGAATGAAGCTGTATTGGGGGAAGTTCAGGTTGGACATCAGGAAAAGGCTCTCTACTGTGAGCATGGTCAGTCACTGGAACAGGTTCCCCAGGAAGTGGTCACAGCACCAAGCCTGTCAAAGTTCAAGAAGCATCTGGGAAATGCTCTTTATCATATGGTTTAATTTTAAGTAGTCCTGCAAGGAGAAGGATGTTGAACTTGATAATCCTTATGGTTCCCTTCCAACTTGAGATTTTCTATGACTCTATGAGTCAAAATAAGAAGCAAAGACTTCTAGCCAGTTATATTTCCACAGGACATGACTGATACCCAGTTACAGAGATCTAGAGAAATTTATTTGCAGTAACTCTGAGCTAACATATTAGGAGCTACAGAAAAGCAGGGAATCAGTCCAAGGAAGTGCCATGTTCCTTGAAATCAAGAGTTCCTTCAAAATGAGAGTTGAGTGTTATGGAGAACTCTATGACAGAGCCTGCAAGAGTCACAGAGCAATTGAGAGCTTACTAGTGTGCACCAGAAGAAAGACTGCAGGCAGGCTTGATTAGATAGGCATTATGGTCCTTCAGTTAAATAATCACTGTTCTCTTTTTACACTCCTACTCTCCCTCCACATGATGGCTTATCATTCCAATAACATTCATGAAGAACAAGATTGCCTCTCTATAGCTTTGCCACCACCACCATGCCAAGCTGGAAAGACGCAGCCTCATACAGCTCTTGCCTCAGAGGTAAGCTTTAGCTTGGAAGAAAAAGCTGCATATAGCTTTTGCTCACCTGAAAGTATATCATCAACCAGTTAGTGTAGCAGCTGCTTGAACCTGTCCTATTCCCATTTCTTGTTTCTTGCTCTTGATTTTCAGTCCAAAAGTTAGGAAAAATGGTGAATTCATGTTTTAACTTCCTTCTCCCTACAATTTTGAAGGAAAAAAAAAATCACTTCTTAATTGCACAGAGAATATTATAATTTTTCTGGCTCAAAATGGTTATTCTGTGCTCATAAGCCAGACCAAATTGCTCAATATGTTTTGGAATGAGAGATGGAATCTACTAAAATCTACATGGCTTCATGGTGTGTTAGAGACAAGTGATTCTAACAGCAACTTATAAATGTTTCTAAATGAGAGTAAATGCTGACATCCAGAGGCAGGACAATGTAATACTTTACAGTGGCTCATGCAAATATGAACACTGAATGCATAACAAAAGGAACTTCAGGAATGGCTTCTAAGGAACCTGTTTACCTATTTACACCTGTGAGACAGGCAAATATTAGCACAAAAGAACAAATAAAAAAAAAGGCACAAAAGAAGCAAAACTAGAAGAGATTGATTTTAAATGGGGTGGCATGGATCCTTGAGAGGTCTATATTTCTTGGAGATGACAAATGTTAGCAGGGTTATTCAAAACTTGACTGGACATGGGTCCAAGCAATGTTCCCTCTCTCACAGCTGAGCCTGCTCTGAGCAGGAGATCAGACTAGAGACCTCCTGAGGTCACTTCCAGCCTGAAGTGCTCTGTGACTCTGAGACTGCGTAATCAGTGAATTCACACAGCAATATTATAAGACATGAAGAGAATGTGAGTAGGGACTACTTGCAGAAAGCTTAATTTAATTGATTAGCTCAGCACTGGTCTGGGACAAAGATAAAGGAAGACACTCAGCTACTTAAGCTATCAATCATTTCATCTTATTCTGTAACATAAGGCAAGAATAATCTAGACAACTACCTTTTAACCTGAAATTCAATAGGCCTGGGAAGCTGTAAAATAGGAGAAAATACTGGATCATAGTCCATGAAGAGAATTCATTTAAAAAATGTATTTGTCCACAGAAAAAAGGCTGAAAATACAATATCTAATGACCATTCTTCACTTTACCTGAGGTTTAGATGTTTATAAATTAAAGCTCTGTGAGCTTGTTGGTCTGCAGAGATTTTCCTAAAATATTGAGCAGTCCTTGCCTTACAGAAAAAGCAAGGGAAGACTGAGCTAAGCAACCACTTTTTCTTCCTGTTATCATAAAGGGCCTGAATGATGATGCCATGGGTATCACTCAGAAGTAAAAGTGTACTCGCGTTCTTAATGACTATGTCATAATGCTTCAGTGTTGGCATTTCCTAACTTCCAAGTGCCTCATTTTATACTATCAGCAATATTTTGTTCTGACAGAGCTCCTATCACATAGGATGTGTGTAAATGTTGGAGCTACTAAATTCACTGCAAAGACCTTAAGGGATTTCCTCTTCCCTGCTTTTCTCACCAGACTGTTCATCTTAACAGCGTTTGAGTTGGAGGTTTTTGGTCCCAGTGCTCTGTCTGCATGAATCCAGCCCCTACAGGCATGGGCTGTAGGGGTTTTAGTCCTACAGCTCCTTTAGCCCTTTAGTCCTACAGTCCTTTTAGTCTCTGCCTGCCCTGCCAAGGGAAGGGATTTCTCCAATAACCTTTGCTGACACTCAACTGTGTGAACAGTGCAAACTCACATCAGTAACAAGCAAGACAAAGGCTCTCCAGATACCTGAAATGTCTCTAGGTGGGATAAAGCAGACTGGTGGGTAGGATAGCATACTGAGGGAGGCAATAAACTGTCTGTAGAGCCATGGCTTCTGCTGATGCCCAATACTTCTGGCTGAGCAGAAGCCAACTGGTGGCATGGTAGCTGTGATGTGCTTAGAGAAGAAGCAGCCTCTCTGCATGGCCGAGGAAAAGGAAGGAGCTGCTGTTACCATGTGTCTGCCTAACATGACACATAGTGCTAGAAACATCTCGAGGGAGTAAGCTGATAACTGCAGGATGGACAGTGACTTAGTGCTTCTCTGCATCTCAAAATAGAATGATGGTTTTAGCTAGAGGTGAGTTAAATTTTTACTACCACAAGATGGCAGATAGGAACAACACAAGACTACAGGGAAGGGATTTAATAGACCGGTAGATTTTCCTCACCTTTGAGCTAAACAATAGTTTCAGACAGTGATTCATTTGCCTTGTGGCCAAAATGGGATCTCCATGGCAAACAAGGACATTTTTTCATTGATGTCAAATGGAAGAAGATGACGCTCAAAAGACAGCTGGCACTAAAAGAATAGCATTAAAACACCTCAGTCTAATGACATCGAGATTCAAAGTATCATTCTGGCTTTTATAACGCTGATCTTTGAAAGAACTACATTTGTAGGTATGAATTTTAGACACTCAAGTAAGAGCATAATTATAATAAAAGGTACCTGTCAGGATGCAATCCCTTTCCTGAGGCAGTATGTGGCTTATCATAGGATATTTCCTTTTACTCATTTCAATCTAAATAACCATCTCTTCCTTTTAGGTAGCCAGAAGTTTGAGGAATCTTCCCCTGCTCCAGAACACTGCCCTGTTTGTGGAAGATAATGCCCCCACCAGAGCTGGAGCTTTATTTTGTTCAACTCTGAGCACAATGAGAGCATGTTCCTGGAGCAAGGTTGCTGCTGTGGCACTCAATAAAAGTGTTGGAAGCAATTGGCAAATCAGCTTTCCAGCTGGTGGTTCCAGCCACAAGACTTACTTACAAGTGCTTCTTTTGTTTGATTTGAGAGGAGATAGGGGCTCCATGTAGATTTAATGTCACTATGCAATGTAAAATGCATATGAATGAAGTAATACACAGTGCCTTAGCAAGATGCTAACAGCAGCAGTCTGGCAGCTCTCCTGGGCACAGACTCACTGAATTACAAGTGAAAATCAAACAGAGCAGCTTTTAAACCTCTGCTCATCACGTGGCCTTGTTAGAGGGCCCAGAGCATTAATCCCCCCTCACAGAGTTTGCTGTGAGGGGTGTGGGTGTATGGGGTCATGGCAGCTCCCTGCAGCCCATCTCTCCTTCCTGGAAAGGTGCTTGGGCTCTCCATAGCAGGGCAGCCGGTGGCACTGGGCAGCTTCAGATGTGGGCATAAGGCACCTCCCCGGGCTGATGCCAGCTAGGGCAGGGCTGTAGTGCAATGGGGGCCATGGTGCAATGGGGGCCATGGTGCAATGGAGGCTGTAGCTGAGGCATTAAAGCCTCAGCTGAAAAGCAGCTGCCATGGGCAGGGTGAGCCATGGCTTGGCCTTCGCAGCAGAATGGGGGCTGCCCTCAGCTGCTCTGACTCTGAGCTGGCGCTGAGACCCAAAGGCAGACATCCTGCCCGTTTGACTGTTACAGAATCTGATAGTCCTATTGCTAACTTAGTCCTACTATTTTATTACTGGGATTGGCTGCTTCTTGGTTTTCACCACCTGAGTGATCAAGTGATTGAGTGATTATAAGTATTGGCACATGGAGGCTGGCTGGGAAAATGGATCCCACCTTCCAGCATACTTTCACATCTGAAGGCCTGACACTTGTTTTGCAAGCTGTGAACCAAGCCCAGCACCTTTAAGATTCAGATAGCTAATAAATGGACTCTTAAATAACCACTAACTTTAACAGACCCCAGTTTCCAACCAGGCAAACTGGAAGTTAGAGCAGAGTTTAATGTCCCAGCTGAGTGATGGAAGGTGCAATCTCAAGAGCAAGTGTCTCTTCAGCTTGCCTAACTGAGCTGATCTGCTCTATATAAATAAATATTCCTTAGACCTCTGGGCTCTGTAGCACTTTCCTGTTCTCTGTTCTGCCTCTTCACTGCACTGGCACTCTTGGGTTGGCCTTTCAGTTGCAAACTGAACACATCTAAAGAGCTGTTGTAGTTTAAGATATTAATAATGAAGTTGGGTACATCCTCAAAGAACATTAAACTTCTGATGGAAATGAAGTGACTCTCCACCTTTCCATAAATGGGTTAAAAATATCTTGAGGATGTTTTGACATGATGCCCTTCAGATCAAGAGTTTGAGAGTGCTGGCAAGATATTCTCCTCTGTCTGCTAGTCTGCCTTTGAACCATCTTAGTATTGCTACTGAAACAGCTCTAGTTTCTTGGTCCTCAAAACAGGCTCTACTGCTTTATCTTCCTGTGCTGTAGAGAATGGATAAGAATATGAAGGGATAGATGCTTTGGTGGAAATGGAGAAAGAAACTGTTTCTGGAGAGCTAAGACATAAAACTTTGTAAAAGATTAATATAGCCTCAGTAAGTACCAGGGAGTAGCAAAAAGTATTACTTTTCTGCATCTACAGACAGACATGAAGAGTTCACTTTTCTGACTATTCTCTTTCATGTTTCCTATTTCCCTAAATATTTTGTGTGGGATTTCTCCTCAGGACCAGTGACTCAGTCCATGCAAACCAACAATTCTCCCACTTACCTTCCTGTGAAGGAAAATTTATTTTAGTTGAATTGGAGTCACGGAGCAGAAAGAAATGTTTGCCTTTTCAAGTGGAGGAGAAGTCAAAGAACCCTCAGAGATGGTGAGTTCTTAAATGAGAATAATGTCATGTCCTAATTGATCCCCTTGTATCCACAAAGAACAAACTTTAGGCCACACTAAATATGGTCTGACTTCAAGTCAGAATACTCACTAGGCTTTTGAGGTATCAGCTCCCAGTGCCAGGATTGCTGCCTTTGCTCTTATTTACAGCCATGGTCATACACAGTAGGGAAAGTATGACTCAAACCCCACTCTTGGGTGGTTTAGAGAAAATGAGTTGGTACAGATATTTCAAGAAACTAAAACACATTAGACATCAGTCTGCAATGGCTTGGCCAAAACCAGGACTACATGACCTTTCTTTATTAAGGTCTGAGTATAAGTATTTCAAGCATGATAGTCTTAACAATCACCTACGTATATGTATATATTTACACATATGCATATCTATAGAAATGCACATATATGATTGGAGCCACATGAAATAACATCTATTCCAGTATACATATATTATGCACATAATATACATATTGTACCTATATGTATATAGATGCATAAATTATAAGTCAGAATCACATTAACATATTCATCTTTATGTACCTATCTATATATATGCACACTTTATACATGCATACATACTTATATATATATATACTTATATCCATAAACACGGAATATGTGTAATAGTTATAGGTTGTATACCTGTATGTATACAGGTATATATGGTATTTATATGATTAAAAAAAGGTAAGCATTTTATAATCATATGCTATTCAGTAGCCATAATCAGTCTCTTTGTTGCCTAGAGACTGATCTCAAGAATGAAAGCACACTAATCTTAGTCTGTTTCTTTCAGAGAGAAACCTAGTAGTGAGGCAGAGATTTGATTTCTGAGGCCCCATATAACTTGCATATGAGATACTGAATACTAGCATGTGAATAGCAGTAATCATTCTTTTCACTGTACTGTAAACAGGATTTTTTATGACATTTCTATAGACTCCTGCTGGTAGTAGTTACAATCTCTTGAAATTTAAACAAATATGATGGGCAATAAGCGATTTCTTCTGGGACAAGATGTGCAATTTCATCAATCCTGAAAAGGCCTGGCATTGCCATTTCAGGTCATCATGTCCACCTTACTTAGTGCCAAACCCCATCCTTCTGTTGACTTCTTAAATACCAGAACTATAGCTAAAATGATCCCACAGAAGAGCTGATTGAGAAACAGGTTCATGGCTTTTCAACAGCTATCAGTTCTGGCACTTCAGATTTCCTGCCAAGAAAAGTAAATGGAATTTATTCCTCCTAGGTATGCAGAAAAAAAGAATATTCTAGGTCATTTTCCAAAAGAAAGATTATTATGGGACCTCTCTGTCTGTTATTTCCCTCCTTGGGGGAGGGAAAACTTAGATTAGTTTGAATCTAAAATTTAATTTCAATTGGATTTAATGAGTTATTCCAGTCCAAAAACTTTGATGAAAAATGATGGCAGAGAAATGAGAGAGATAAAATTAGTGTCTCTGATGAGATAAAGGCTTAAGTCTGAACTCAACTGATACTTCTTTTGTCGTTTGCAGGTTAGTCATTTGATATGTTCACATGGGAAGTCAGTCACCATGGGCATAGCTAGAATCAGCAGGGAGTTAGGAGGAAGAGGATTGTTACAGATGTGGGGGAAATGTGCACAAATTTCACTTTTTAAACTAAAAAGAAAAAGAAAAAAGCCCTGTAGGAAGACAGGCTTCAGTAGCTAAAAATATTTAAGGAACAATTTTTTCATCTGTGAGTAACTCAAAGATTTATTCATTACTTGCCAGACCCATCAGTGCCCTTTGCAGCATTAAAATGAAGTATTGGACAGAGCTCCAGCTTTAGCCTTAGAGAGAACTCAGGGAGTCTGTCAGCTAAAGATAGGACAGGATGTCATGACACTCTAGTTAGCCACTAGAAGTGCACAGTGCTTGTTGGGCTGCTTTCACACCCTCTTGCAGGTTCAATTCTACTAGCTGCTTCTAGACTCTGAAGTTGTACAGCAGCACCTTTAGAAAAACACCTGACTTTTGATGCCTTTTCACAACAGTTAACATAACCTTAATTGATGTTCCTTAATCAATTGCACTTAGGTACTGATGTTAGTCATTTACAGTTGAAGTATCCTTGCAATTTTTTCTCACACTATCTAGCAGAAGCTACTTTTTGCTGATACAGAAAGGCCAAGGTCAGATATAACTGATAAAACAGTTCAAGCTGACAAGTATTAGTCTGTGTAACAAGGGAAGCTAGCAAAGACTCTATATAATATTACTAAAAGGCTATAGTACTGGAAACTGTTCACAGTCAATGGAGGTCTTGCTAGCTGTCTTCAAAGAGGTTGTTGCAGTAATACCACAACTGTCCCAGCTGTTACTCAGAATAAGATTAAGATATCTATGTATTAATCAGGACAATCATTCCTATTAAAAGGTATGTACCTAATAACATAAGAAAGACAATTTGTCATGATTAATCTGATTTGTGTGACACTATCTGTTTCACATTCAAGTGTTTGGCACCACAGATTTCTTCTGTACTAGTAGATCATGCCAGATGAACTTGATCCTTGGGTTGTGAGGGCAAGCAGCATTTTATATCCCATATCTGTTCATCTAAATGATCTCCCCTGATTAACAGGATAGCCTAATCTATACTGCCTACCAGGCAAAACTGTTATTTCATGCTATCCCCTGAAACATGCTCATACATTCCTTTTCTGGTAGCATGCTAGTTGGGATATTCCAAAACCATGCTAAGCAGTGCTCGCTTTCTCTCACAAACTTACCTTTATTTCCTGTAACCTTACTCAAGTGGCAACAACCAGTGACAGTTCTCGTGTATGTACCTGGTCATGCATCTGACTCAAAGTGGTTTCAGGGGAGACAGACAGAAAAACAATAAATAGCCAAGGGCTAATTTGAGCCGTGAGCCCACCTAGCCATAGTGCTGGTCAAAGGCTGATTCAAGCCAAGTTTGGAAGAAATTTAACATTTGAAAGACTAAAACTTCTTTAAGGTGAAAAACATACAGTTAGATGCTGCAGTTTATAAGAAAAAAAAAAAAATAATAGGAACAGTCCGGAAAGCCTCTGGATGTTGGCTAGCAAGTTGGATCAAAGAAACCATACTATCCAATCTTAAAACTCCAGGGTATACCTTCAACCTGAAGTGTAGAGCAAAAAAGGCTATAGTCCATTACCCACAACCTTTCTAGATCACATTTAAACATGATGTCTTTGTTGCATGACTGGAATGTACCCAGTCTCATGATGAGCACATATGTGAAGCTGCTGGATCACAGGGTGAAGTGTGCATTTCTTACATGCCAGGTGCAGGAAGTTCTGTTCACATTCTTTTAGGCTGGTCCTAAGCTCTCAATGACTTCTTTGCCTCAGTCTTCACTGGTGAAGGCTCTGACCAAACCACCCAAGACTTGGAAGGCAGACACAGGGTCTGTGAAAATGAAGACCTTGCGCCCACTGTAGGAGAGGATCTGGTTTGAGACCATCTTAAGAACCTGAACATACACAAGTCTATGGTACCTGATGAAATCCATCCACGGGTCCTGAAGGAGCTGGCAAATGAAGTTGCTAAGCCGCTGGCCATCATATTTGAAAAATCATGGCAGTCAGGTAAAGTTCCCAACGACTGGAAAAAAGAAAATATAACCCCCATTTTCAAGAAGGAGAAAATGGATGACCCAGGGAACTACAGACCAGTCAATCTGGTCTGATGTGGCTATGGAACTAATGGACAGGGGTAGGGCAGTTGATGTCATCTACCTGGACTTGTGCAAAGTGTTTGACACTGTTTGACATCCTTGTCTCTAAATTGGAGAGACATCAATTTGATGGATGGACCATTTGGTGGATAAAGAACTGGATGGATGGCCGCATGTAGAGTTGTGGTCAATGGCTCAGTGTCCAGCTGGAGACTAGTAAAGAGTGGTGTCCCTCAGGGATCGGTGGTGGGACTGGTGTTGTTTAACATCTTGGAAGTTGGAGCTGTTCAGCCTGGAGAAGAGAAGGCTGCGTGGAGACCTCCTAGCAGCCTTCCAGTATCTGAAGGGGGCCTATAGGGATGCTGGAGAGGGACTCTTCATTAGGGACTGTAGTGATAGGACAAGGGGTAACTGGTTAAAACTTAAACAGGGGAAGTTTAGGTTGGATATAAGGAGGAAATTCTTTCCTGTTAGGGTGGTGAGACACTGGAATAGGTTGCCCAGGGAGGTTGTGAATGCTCCATCCCTGGCGGTGTTCAAGGCCAGGTTGGACGAGGCCTTGGGTGACATGGTTTAGCGTAAGGTGTCCCTGGCCACGGCAGGGGTGTTGGAACTAGATGGCATTAAGGTCCTTTCCAACCCTAACTATTCTATGATTCTATGATTCTATCTTTTTCTCTGACATGGACAGTGGGATTGGGTGCGCCCTCAGCGAGTTTGCCGATGACACCAAGCTGTGTGGTTCGGTTGATACGCTGGAGGGAAGGAATGCCATCCAGAGGGACCTCGACACGCTTGTGAGGTGGGCTGATGCCAACCTCATGAAGTTTGACCATAACAAGTGCAAGGTCCTGCACCTGGGTGGGAGCAATCCCAGGCACAGCTACAGGTTGGGCAGAGAAGAGATTCAGAGCAGCCCTGCGAAGAAGGACTTGGGGGTGTTGGTTGATGAGAAAATGAACATGAGCCAGCTTCAGTGTGCACTCACAGCCCAGAAAGCCAACTGTATCCCAGGCTGCATCAAAAGGAGCGTGACCAGCAGGTTGAAGGAGGTGATCCTGCCCCTCTACTCTGCTCTTGTGAGACCTCACTTGGAGTATTGTGTGCAGTTCTGGTGTCCTCAATGTAAAAGGGACATGGAACTGTTGGAACAAGTCCAGAGAAGGGCCACAAGGATGATGAGGGGACTGGAGCACCTCCTGTATGAAGATAGGCTGAGAAAGTTGGGGCTCTTCAGCCTGGAGAAGAGAAGGCTGCGTGGAGACCTCATAGCAGCCTTCCAGTATCTGAAGGGGACCTACAAAGATGCTGGGGAGGGACTCTTCATTAGGGACTGTAGTGATAGAACAAGGGGTAATGGGTTAAAACTTAACCAGGGGAAGTTTAGATTGATATAAGGAAGAAGTTCTTTACTTTGAGGGTGTTGAGGCACTGCAATGGGCTGCCCAGGTAAGTTGTGAATGCTCCATCCCTGATGGTGTTCAAAGCCAGGTTGGACAGAGCCTTGGGTGGAATGGTTTAGTGTGAGGTGTCCCTGCCCATGGCAGGGGGGATTGGAACTTGATGATCTTAAGGTCCTTTCCAACCGTAACCATTCTACGATTCTACGAGAAGGGGCTAGACCAGCTGTGTGCAAGAGGATTGCAAAACGGGATTAGGTCTTAATAATGTCATAAATTTGAACAGCATTCAGTCCTGTCATAGATTTGCATTATGTTGAATAGGTTCAATAAGATAAGGCACCCTGATAAGAGGGTGCCATAAAATGTAGTCCTTAAGTGCTTCCATAAATGTCTGTAAAGTGTACTGGAAGGAAGGATCACTACCACCATTTTATCTTGTCAATTTTTGCAGAACAGAGAGAGCCTGTTGCTGCAAACTGCCTAACAAAAAACGTAGAGGCTAATCTAAGAGAAAGATTTTATGTATTTCAGTAGTTACAAATAAGGAGGTAATGAAACAGGGTAAACAGACTTCTGTATTTTGATCTCATTTCTTTAGGTGAAAAATCTAGTTAATATGTTATGCATAGTATTTGCTATGTCTCATGCAAACAGCAAAAGACAGGCTTATTTAAAGCCTTGAAAATGTTTGGTGTGACCATCTACAAGATGAGTCACCTCTGCACTGGGGGGAAAAGCAAGCTTAATGAGAAAGGCTGTTTGTGGGGCTTGCTTAATCCATAATATTAACTGAAGAAGTTGGGAGCAAGGGGATATAAAAATAAAACATTTTCTCAGCTGCTGTCACAGATGCGAATCTTTGTTCAGAAAGAACACTTAAACCAGGAATACACAAACACAAAGGTGACAGAAAGTGCTTGGAGCCTTGTTTAATTGAGCAAGAGGAGGAAAACACCTCTGGTACATTTGCATGGTACTGCAAGGTCAAATCTATTTCCTTTAAGTGGAGTGTATTTACTGCTAGCAGGGATTTTTCAGGGATGAAAGATTCAGGAGTATAAAATTCAAAATATTAATGCCATTCTTAGTACACATTTCAATTTAGCCCAATATGAGACCCATTAATAAAGTGTGCAATATATTTTTAGTAACCAGCCTTGCAGGATCTCAGAGATGAAACAACATCCTGTAAAAAAGTTCTTAACATCTTACTTAAGAGTTATCTCTAATTACATGCATCAGAACTCCAGAACATTTCTATTGTAAATATGTAATTGATTTGCATGCTAAAAATATTTCAAGTCCTAAAAGTGTCATAGAACTTAATTATTGAGAGACTGTTTCAACAATACAGATTGCAGGAAACAGGCAAAGCTGGATCAGAAAGGTATTATCATGAGAAATTTTAGTGAGATTTACCTTGAACAATGAAACACCTGGGAAAAAAATGCCTGTTATAGTATGGCTGTGCATTCCCATATGATAATGCTAATTTCATTACTGTAGAGAAGACACAAACAGTAAACATCACAGGGCAACGGTTTATCAGGACTCTTCTACTGAAAGCTAGTAAGAATGTCTGAATATGTCTATATTCTTTGAATGGTAGTTGGGGTCTCTAGTTCTTTGCATGACATCCTTTGTACACCTGAAGGTCGCACTAATGGCAACCTCATATTAAACCAGAGGTGGATTAGTCTGAAGAATATTATTAGTGCTTTCTTTTAATTACCTCTCATTTTGTATTTTTTTTTTCCCAGATGAGACAGAGAGGTAGCATGATATTGTCTATTATTTTGAGAAGGATCATTGTATCTGCTTTATCCTCCAGAAAAAACAACAACACTTGGCTGACAGCTGGAGAGTTGCACACATGAAAAGCAAGCAGCAGGAAGCTCAGGTGACTTCTGGACCTAGCACTAGGAGAATAGAGAGAATGTGCATAAGTGTTTCTACACATAAACTCCAGACACTGATCCTGATGACACTAAAAATATTTCCACTCTGTGTTGGGTAGTATGAACTGAAGGCCTAATGAAATATGAAAGTGGAGAAAGTAACTCAGAAGTTCAGTGGGAGAAAACTCATGTACTGCTCACCAAATTTTACTAGTGATCTTTTCACTCTTAGGAATGGTGCAATTAAGATTTGCAAGGTCTCAAGCTGGGTCTTTTAGGCATTTTTCTTCACAAGATTCCCATTTTTAACTAATGACAATATTGCTTGTATTGGTTTGATGCTGAGACCTTTTTCCAGATGGGTTTTATCAGTAAGGTAATTTCTGCTGAGGTCAAGATCAAGAAACATCTCTAGCTTGTACTTTAAGAATAAAGCTCTGCCTGATGAAAGTGAACTTCTGAAGAAAACAACTAGAGTTTAGCATATACTTAAAAGATAATAAACTGCAGAGAGTTACATGCTTTTATAGCTTAGTGCAGCCTCATCAACACTATTTGTTACTTTCTATAAATGGTAGCTTGAAGCTCGGTAGTTAAGTTTTATCCAGATCTGCTGGGTAACGTTGCTGAGGACTGTTCGGTAGGAAGCAGAATGACAGATACTCTACTTCTGTCAGATGGATGCTGAAAATCCCCTCTGAATTGAAAACTGAGCAGTACACAACAGCTGCTCCTTGAAGAACAGGGAAAACACTAATAAATAAAGGGTGTCCCACCAGAATTGAGAATCTGAAATTGAGGAGAATCTTGGTGACGTTTAGGAAAATGCACTGTATACTCCTTTTTCAGATGTGGAATGTAATCCATCACGTGGAAACTTGCTGCAGAGTAATCTTAAAAAACTCTAAGTTGATAATTAACACCAAAAGAAGGATAAACATGCAATGTAATCGCTCAGATAAAGATTGTTGTGCGTTACTTGACTCTCTTCAGACAAGAGTAGGCTGTTTCTAAGGAGCTAAACAGCATGCAAAAAAATCTCTGTGGAAGTAGATGAGCCACCTTTGTTCTAGCTGTCAGTGTTGTTAAACTTCAAGGGTGCACATCGCATCTCCTCATGTCTCCTCAAATGCAGTCAACTAGTGCTGTTTAATTCAGATACAAAGTGGATCACAGCAGCAAAAAATCAGAATAATCAAGTTATGGCACTAAGAACATGCTGCTTACCCTTCAGTGAGCAAAGTCTAGATTCATGTCTTTTCCTTAAGCATATTCAGCTGCAAGTGGTTACGTGCTTTGGGCATTGCCATTTGAAACCTTCAAGACTTTGGTTAGAACAACTGTCCCAGTAAGAATGTTCTTCAGGACTTCTAGGTAGAAATGAGTGAAGAATTGTACAGGTCTAAGTGGTAGGAAAATATTTTCACTTTAGCTATTTGGATTTTGTTTCCCCCTGATAACTATAGAAATTGAGAGCTGTAAATTGGAAGGATTTTGCTCAACAGTAAATGAAATATTTTACTGCCTTTTAAGTGTCCTTTTTTTTCTTATTTAAATATTAAGTTTATCATCAAGACAAACTTATTGTCATCAAGAAACAAAACTGATATTGTTTTATTATAGGTTTTCTATTCCAGTTTTCTAAGAGAGAAAAAGTTAAGATAAATTCACAAAAAGTTTAAGAAAATGGTTGTCCAGCTCTCTCCTTGTATCATAGTTACTCATATTAACCTCTTCAGTAAATAATTATATTTGATGTATGAAATTGGGATATTCCCTTTTGGTAAAGAATTTTTGTCTAATTAGCCATTTAATGGCAACTGCAAATGATGCTGGAAATTTGGAACTACAAAAAACCTTTGTCAGAAGGAAACTGTCTTCATATCCAGCTTACTAAATAGTAATGAAATGCACTCAATAATTTCTAACACAATAAACACCATATAACCAATGGTCAAAAGACGTGACTAACCGTCACAGGTGTATTCTCCTAAGAGCAAACAACCGCCAGTCTTTTGCAGTTCTTTTGACTCAGTGACTCTTGTCCATGTTTCTGCACAGTGACATTTATTTGGCAAAATGGTATCTAGGAGGTTACCAAGACAGATGTATTTAAATTTAGAATTTTGGCTCCCAAGGCCAGCTCTCAGTGTGCAAGTCCCTGTTTTACCAGGACCTCTGTCAGGACTACACATAGCTCAGAGCATAAATTGAGAATCCCCCACTGCCTGTATTGTGCTCCTCTTCATACCAGGACATGGAACCTTCTACTCCAAAATCCTGTTCCAGACCTAAAAGCAAGAAATTGATGTGCAATGTGCTTACATTTAGTCTAGCGTGTAAAAACAATTATAAAAGTTGCCCATACAAAGTAGTGCAAAGTACTTGCTTTTTACATAGGTTGAGTTTCTGAGGTGTTCTCATACCTGCATTGAAATAAAAGTGAGATGGTGAAAGCTGATGTTTCTGTGACTGTGAATCCTTTCTTGTGAGAAAATTTAAAAAGAAATACATTTAAATCAATAAGAAACTTGGTTATGAAGGTCATTCAAACTCATTCAAGTTTAGCAATTCACACTTTTGTAAGCTTTGTTAACACTATTATCTTTCATCTAGAGGGAAAATAAGTACTGTGTTGTAAGGTAGGAGCTCCTGCAGGATATTGCCCTATTCTGCATTCTTACAGCAAGGATAATTTGCTACAAGTCTTTGATTTTCTTCAGTTTCTACCTGATTTCTGAATAGTTACACGAAACAGGAATGTTCATTTTAAATGTGTCTGAGCTGTTCTGGTGTCTTTTTCTTCAGAGTCTGGTAGGGTGTTTTTTAATGCACTCTGAAAGTCTTTGGTAACTATAAAAAGGAGAGCTGGATTTCTTTCCCATAGGCTCTCTAGTGAAAAAAAACCAAACAAGAGCTGTTACCAGGTACAGTCTTCTTACCAATGCAAATGGAAAATAAATTTAACTATTGCTGAGTGGTTTAAGAGGATGGTTTTACGTGGGGTATAAACTGAATTCATTGGTCTTATTTTCTAGTAAAGAACTCTGAGATGCGGTTGATATTTGAAGTGCAGGCCACAGCTCCGCTACTATCAAGCCATTATTTACACCCAAAATATATGTCTCTCATTCTAGAGAGGCTTGTGGGCCGTGAGTCATAGTCTGCTATAGAAATGCTTGAACTTTGAAGAGGTGTTGGGAATAAGGTTATTCCTCAGCTACCCTAGCAAGTGATTTTGCTGACTGATTGCACTCACTACTGAAAAGTGCACACTAAGATGTTTGTTCCCCATGCACAATGCAGAGATCATAGCTAACTCAGAATGCTGGATTCCTGAGAGGGCATGTGCTGGGGCCTTTCACAGACCTTTCTTATATTTTTTTAAGGTGATGTTCTCATCAAGAACATCAGCTGAGTTAATGGCAGAAGAAATAATAAGAAATTCACAATAGAGACGCAGAAGAGTCCAGGTTCCCATAAAAAGCCTTTACCTGAAATATCGAAAGTACAGTGTGTGCTTCTATCCATGAAATAAAATTGATATAACTGTAGCATGGTAGAGACTAAAATAGTTTATACAGTTCATTTCCAGGGGAAATGTAAAAGAAGAAAAGCTTTCCTTCAGCTCAGATTCCAGTTGCTGTTTAGTACTTGGTAGGGTACAGAAATAACCAAGCAAATGACTGCTTACTTTAAAGAGCAGATGGATGATGGTCAGAACTGCACGTGAAGAGATGATAAAATAGAAAAGCAAAGAAGGCCTGATTAAGGAGTACACTTAAACTTCTAAGCACACATGTAGATGTGGAGTTGGACATTTAAAATTGCTATGTACAAAATACAGCATTAATAGCCACTTTCTACCCTACTTTCCAGCAAGAAAGGACTGTTTTATAATTCATCAGTGCGGTTTTGATATATTATATGTAGCTTTGTTGGCTTTACTGAGCTGCTCAGATTAATCAAGAAGGCTATAAGCAAGTTATCATATTAAGATTCTTCTTGCAGAAACTGTACCAGAATGTGGAATTTAACAATTTGGAAAAATGGTGGCAAACCGATTAGATAGTGACAGTGCAGGCAAAGTTATCAGAAGTACTGTTCTTTCACTAACTCAGATGTAATGAAACACCAGATTTCATCCCACTGCAACTAGCAATTGTTTAAACTTTCCCATAAAAGACAAGAATATCAGGATTGAATTTGGTCAGTGTAATAATAATTATAAAGTCATTAATTTTAAATAAATTGAGTCTAATGAAGAGTGAAAAGTATACTTCTCATAAAAAAAAACAACAAACCACCAAATAACTGATAATATGCATAAAATATTAAGTGAGTGCATAGCATTTAATATGATATTAGAAAAAGTTGCAGTGATAGTTGAAAACTATTTGCCCAAGTGGATGCTGAGGAAAATAATGGATAGCTAGAGAGATTAAGGCAGAGGTTTATTAACCTGAAAGTAGAGAAAAAAATGGGGCACTCTTTTTATTCATGAAAAGTAACACTGCAAGCATACTAGGATGAACTTATAGACAAGTTGAGTGAAGATAAATTTATTTTATTATGGCAACTAATGGCATTTACCTTTTCTTATAGATGTTCCTTTGTTAGTTCAATGATTAAAGATTTAGATGACAATGTTCAGACTGTTTAATATATTTCACTGCCCAGGTGTCTCAGCTAAGTGTATACATCTAATCTGAGTTTTTAACAAAAGCTCCTCTTTGACACAAGAGGCAAAATAAAAGTGTGCATTACATAGTAACCATGAGTTAACTAACATACTTCAGAGAATAAAATTGAGTGTAAAGGAACTGGGACAAGCTCAAATCCAGCCAAGCAATGAGAAAGGACTCTGAGACTTGGCTAATGTGTATACCAGTGAAACCAGGGGGACAGTGTCATTCTGTTTTCATGGTGAATAGGATCACATAGCTAATGTCCATACAGACAAACTCTCTCCCTCCAGAACAGGATAGCTGGTCCTTGGTGTCTCCTGTGAATCATTTTGGGGTTTTACAAACTCCTAAGCCACTCCAGGTTTTGTGTGGGACACCAAAACCAGGCCAGGGATGCTACTGCTAATGTGAATGAACTCTTGTAATTAGATGAGACCTTGAGCCCTAGTCCTTCCAATAGACCAGGAAAAATATAGGCGTAATGTCTGGAAAGTCCAAATATCCCCAGAGACCATATGCGAAGAAAGGAGATAACTACTGAGAAAAGCCCAGCCAACCAAACAAACTGACAGAGCTACAATCCAGCAGCAGCAATATTTTGGAGGTAGCTTCTGTACACATCTGAAGCAAAGGTCTTACTAGACCTAAGCTATAAAGGAAGTTAGGCTAAAAGTGTAAATCAGTTTATAAAACAATTAATTCAAATAAAAAACAGCGAAGAAAAAAAAAAATATCAAAAAACCCCTAATAGGTGAGTATGAATTTGCAGTGTATAGGTCCTCCAGATTTCAACTGGATACCATCCTAATTCTTGTAAGATGAAAAAATATTTCCTTAATTTAGGTTTTCCCCTAGGATCCTCAGGACAGTGAGAAGAGCGTGCAGCAAGTTCACTGCCCTGGACTTCAAAAGAGCAGGCTTTGGCCTCTTCAGGAACCTGCTTAGGAAGGTTCCATGGGATACAGCCCTAGAGGGCCCCAAGACTGTTGGTTGATATTCAAGGATCACCTGCTACAAGCTCAGAGGTGTTGCATCCCAACTAGAAGGAAGTGCAGCAGGAGGGCCAGGAGACCTCCTTGGATGGATAAGGAGCTGCTGAGGAAAATTCAAATGAAAAAAGAGGCTTATAAAAAGTGGAAGCAAGGACAGGCAGCCTGGGAAGAGTACAGGGATGTTGTCCGAGAAGCTAGGGACCAGGTTAGGAAAGCTAAGGCCCAGTTAGAATTAAACTTGGCTAGGGGTATTAAGGATAACAAGAAGGGATTCTACAGGTACATAGCAAATGCAAAACAAACAAGGGAGAATGTAGGCCCCCTCAGGAAGCTCTCAGGAGAACTGGCTACCCTGGATTTGGAGAAGGCTGAGGTTCTGAATGACTTCTTTGCCTCAGTCTTCACTGGCAAAGGCTCTGACCAAACCACCCAAGACTTGGAAGGCAGATGCAGGGACTGTGGGAATGAAGACCTTGCTCCCACTGCAGGGGAGGATCTGTTTCGAGACCATCTTAAAAATCTGAATGTGCACAAGTCCATGGGACCTGATGAGATCCATCTGTGGGTCCTGAAGGAGCTGGCAAATGAAGTTGCTAACCCACTGTCCATCATATTTGAAAAATCATGGCAGTCAAGTGAAGCTCCCAACAACTGGAAAAAGGGAAATATAACCCCCATTTTCAAGAAGGGGAAAACGTATGACCCAGAGAATTACAGACCAGTCAGTCTCACCTCTGTGCCTGGGAAAATCTTGGAGCAGATTCACCTGGAAGGCATGCTAAGGCACATGAAATCAACAAGGTGCTTGGTGACAGCCAGCATGGCTTCACTAAGGGGAAATCCTGCCTGACCAATTTGGTGGCCTTCTATGTTGTGGCTACAGAACTGATGGACAGGGGTAGAGCAGTTGATGTCATCTACCTGGACTTGTGTAAAGCGTTCGACACTGTCCCACACGACATCCTTGTCTCTAAATTAGAAAGGCATCAATTTGATGGATGGACCACTCGGTGGATGAAGAACTGGCTGGCTGGCTGCACACAAAGAGTTGTGGTCAATGGCTCAATGTCCAGCTGGAGACCAGTAACGAGGGGTGTCCCTCAGTGATCGGTGTTGGGACTGGTCCTGCTCACCATCTTTGTTATTGACATGGACAGTGGGATTGAGTGTGCCCTCAGCAAGTTTGCTGATGACACCAAGCTGTGTGGTTCGGTTGATATGCTGGAGGGAAGGAATGCCATCCAGAGGGACCTCGACACGCTTGTGAGGTGGGCTGATACCAACCTCATGAAGTTTAACCATGCCAAATGCAAGGTCCTACACCTGGGTGGGAGCAATCCCAGGCACAGCTACAGGTTGGGCAGAGAAGACATTCAGGGCAGCCCTGAGGAGAAGGACCTGGGGGTGTTGGTTAATGAGAAAATGAACATGAGGTGGCAGTGTGTGCTCACAGCCCAGAAAGCCAACCGTATCCTGGGCTGCATCAAAAGGAGCATGACCAGCAGGTCGAAGGAGGTGGTCCTGCCCCTCTACTCTGCTCTCATGAGACCTCACTTGGAGTATTGTGTACAGTTCTGGTGTCCTCAATGTAAAAGGACATGGAACTGTTGGAACAAGTCCAGAGAAGGACCACGAGGATGATCAGGGGCTGGAACACCTCCCGTATGAAGATAGGCAGAGGAAGTTGGGGCTGTTCAGCCTGGAGAAGAGAAGGCTGCGTGAAGACCTCCTAGCAGCCTTCCAGTACCTGAAGGGGGCCTATAGGGATGCTGGGGAGGGACTCTTCATTAGAGACTGTAGTGACAGGACAAGGGGTAACAAGTTAATACTTAAACAGGGGAAATTTAGATTGGATATTAGGAGGAAATTCTTTTAAGGGTTTTGAGGCACTGGAATGGGTTGCCCAGGGAGGTTGTGAATGCTCCATCCCTGGCAGTGTTCAAGACCAGGTTGGATGACGCCTTGGATGGTGTAGTTTAGTGTGAGGTGTCCCTGCCCATGGCTGGGGGGTTGGAACTAGATGATTTTAAGGTCCTTTCCAACCCTAGGTATTCTATGATTCTATTCTATTCTATGATTCTATTCTATTCTATGATTCTATGTGATTTAATAACAGGATAACTGTAGTCCTTCAGATGCTTTAGGTTAAGGGATATTATCTGAAAACTGTGCTGAATGGCTTATGTAAGGCTTGGTAGTATTACACTGAGTCTTTCTTCTTGCAAGACAGGAGATTTTGCTTCTATCAACGTAGAACAAAGTCCTTACTGGAATAAGGTATGCTCTTTCACAGAATATATGAGCTCCTAAGCACTCTATTAAGGAAATGGCATATTATTTAATGAACTTTATTTGTTTTTGGAGAACTACAGATGCACAGAACTATACAATTGAAAAATATTATTGTTATATTTTTCACAGCCAAAATCCACTTCACATTTTCTAAGGTTAGATGAGTAATGTTTCCAACCCAATTAAGCAACTAGCCCATATAGTAAGTTACCTCCCTCAGAAATTAGCATGAAAAATAGCAGACTGTTGCCTATTGCAATTACAGAAAAAAGCACAGGACATGATTCGTAGACATGAATGAGTTATTGTAATTCAGTGTGTAAGAACGTGAAAACTACTAAATGCAAGCTAAACCTCTTCTTTTTTTCATCTTTTTTTTTCAACTTTGCATATGCTCAGAGTAATCCATGGATAATTATGCTATTATTTATGGATATTGTTTTCTCTGGTATTGATTGCAAGACTTTATTTTTTTTCCCCTTGGCAACATTTCTGTATTTCTGTCAAGTGATTGCTGTGGCAGACCAAGAGAATAATAGCAAAAGTGAAAGTTCACCTGAAGGTCAGCTCTGAACACATATTGTTCTCTTTCAGTGATGCTTTATTGCAAGTCTTCTGTTTTGACATCATTTGACCACCATTAACCTCAGATCTGTGTGCTGCCAAATCAATTGAAAGGTTATCTATGAGGCAATCCACACATGGTTACAGAATCACAGTTCAAATGTGCCTTATAGGACTAGCAAGATATCTCAGTAATGCCTCAATCATGCTGCCATGTACAGCAGACTGCAGATTTCCTTTCCTGTTCTAGGGACTGAGTTTGTACTTGGGGTGTTTTGGGCAGCTCTCTGAAGGCAGAAGTGATGTGTAGGGGTGGATAATCTGTTTCCCAAACCAGCCACCACCCAGGAACTACACACATGAAATATTTAATGTCAAAGGGAGGCTGCTTTCTGCTTTTCAGCACAAAGGGAGTGCACAGCAACATCAACAGCCTGGGCCCATATCTGCTGAGATTGCACTGTGGTGGCACCTCTGCCCCCAGACTCATGGCTCAGTTCACTCTCCTTCTTCTCATGAACCACAGACCATAGCAGATGGCAGAGTTGGAGGTGAACTTAGCAGAGCCTGAACTGTTCACGTTGCTAGGAAATCCTGTTTTGCCTCCACTGAACATCATCAACCTGCTTCTTGTAATACCTGTCAATGAGGAAACTCTTGATTATGCATTTTGGCAGAGGTGCCTGCTGGAAGGGGAGATTCAGGTGGAAAAATGCTAATGTTTACTGGTAGAAGCATAAACTCACCCCTAATTTAGTATGGTGGACAGTGAACGTGAGAATGCCAAAGAGTCTGAGGAAACAGGCTGTGCTAGGCATAATTGAGATGGCATCCCTGATTCCCGTCACAGGCATCAATCTTCTTTGTGTTAGGAAGATTTGTGAAGTAACATCCAGTCAGATGACAAACGCATGAAGTGTCATACTATGCTTTGCTCCATGAGATGCCCCTGTTATATAGACACTGTTGATGGGATGCATTTTATTATCAGCTGCCTCCTACGGCCAAACCCGCTTTCTAATCAGTAAGAACTGAAGTGACACTGCAGGGCTGCAAACTGTGGTAGACAACCAGGGCCACTGAACTCAGCAGGTGCTGAACTGGTCTTGACTGGCATTCCCTGCCTGCAAACATGTCTCATAATATCTGCCTGCAAACACCAGTGACTATATAGCAAATACGAAGGCTCAGCAAAAGTGTGAAAACCAGAGGGTTCCTTGTTGCTCTCAAAGCATGTATAGTATAGAAATTACTTTTTTTCTTCCAGTGAAGTAGTTCCTAAATCCATTACTTTTTTTTTTTTCTGCTAACTCTGTGGTAGAGTTATACTGACATTATTTTGTAATAATGCTGTCATTCAACATTTCATGACAAGACTGAGATTTTCCATTTCTTTTGTATTCACTGAAGGTGTGTGACAATCTGTGAATGAAGTCATGTCTTCAAGAATTAGATCAAATACCCAAATAATTAGTGGAAGATTGGAAAGCTAATTTCTTGATAGGTTTGGAGGCCACCTAATTAGGCAACCACAGACTGTAGGTGACTAGAAATATCTGATGTTCGTTTTAATCTGATATCTTAAAAATACTGATCTAATTGCATCACAGAATGGTGTTAGGGTGGGAAGCCCATAGGAACTGTCCTGACTGATTTTCTTTTTGTATATTTTAATTTCTAGTTACTAAAAATGCCTGGGATCAAGAGAAGGGAGTAACTTTTCTTAAATTGCCCCCCCTAAACTGAGATTTGATGGTACAGGAAACTCATCTACAGGTTTCCTAGCACTCAATCCAAAATGACACAAAGCATTGCTCTGCAACAAAACCACAGTTCTAAGCTGCTTCTATTAAAACATTTGAGTAAGTTGATGTCACTGTGGCTAAGTTGGTGCTTCCACTGCTGCAGCTCCACACTAAAGAACATGAATACCCTCTAAAGGCCTCTATGACTGTCAGATGCTGTCTAAAAATAACTGAGATACTGCTGAAGTAGTTAGTGTCTTGTCCCATCACACTGACATTTTTCAAAGGGTATTCTGTGGTATCAAGCTGAGTAATTCCACTACCAAAGATGCCTGAAGAGCAGATACAAAGGACATTTGGAAGCTGATTACCTACTTTCAGAAATTTGATCCTTTTTATTTACATTATAGGGTGGGATTTAGGTGGGAAACTGGAGTCTGAAAATGTGGTTCCTCTGTTTTCAAGGTAAGTAGTTGTTTCTTTTTCAGATCAAATGTAAAGCATAAAAATAAAGAAGAAAGTTGCTTAGGTGGGAGCTGGAACAATGAGCTTAGGCATCTTCAGGTAGTACATTAATGCCTTTTTTTTTTTTTTTCAATACCAAGACAAGTATTGTAAGAAGTATTATTTATTATTTCAACTCTTCTCAAGTATGCAGATAATGCACCATGAGTCTGAGCCTTCCAATCAGTAGCTAAACAGTAATTTATTTCAGCGTATAATAGTTCAATCTTTATTTGGGGTTCCAGAATGAAGAGCAAACACACAGACACACAGAAAATCCTTAACTGAGTGTTTTTTATGCTTTACACTATTTCTGCTATCTACAGACAACTACAGTTAAACTTTGAGCTTTTAGGTCTTCATGCTGAACTCAGGTGTTTAAACTATGAGAAGGGTTCTGCAAGACTCATTTTTAACAAATGGATACTTTAAAAATGCCAACTGAAATTAATAGAGCTAGCTACCAATTTTTGCCACCTAGGACTTCTATGTAATTTTCTGAGAGGCACTTGTCAGACTACAGAGGAACTGTTCATCCTGACCTAAGATTTTCTCTCTTTTGTCTGGTTATCAAAAGAAGGCAAACAGTTAACTCAGACTATTTATACCCCTCAGACATCTGAAAGCAGATGAATCCCATCCACTGCACCTGTAGATTCTGAGCACACTTTTTTTCTGGGCTTGAAAAGGGCAGATAGTGTCTACAGTCTTAGACATGACTCTTAACAGATACAGGTGTGCATTTAAAAGCAATTACATCACTCTGCTCTGTTTTCTGTAAGAGTGCTTTTTGTATTTTAAGTTCATCAGAAATAATGAAAATAAATGAACAAAGCAATAAACCAATAAAAAATAAATTATAAAAAACACTCCATAGGAAAGAGCATCAACCCCATTCAGAAGGCTAATGTTACAGGGACAACTTGGAATATTCGGTCAACTGCCTTTACTAATTTCCTAGTGTCCTTCATGCTGGGACTTCTAAGTCCATTATTAAGGAGGATTTATAATTTAAAAAAATCATTATTAGCATTCCTGGAGAGTTCATTTTGATTCACTGGAATAAGTATGATAATTTATGAGCAATACAGGATGCAGTCTCTGAAAATGTAAAGCTCTCTCCATTTACTTTTGGCATAGATAAAGCACTATCCATTCACAAGTGAATTTCAGCTTAAAAGAGTGCTGCTCATGGGAACACTGTGACTTGAGCACTGTGGAAATGTGCACTGCATTCCCACATGTTTTCTTCAGGCAGCATAAAGCGATTGCTTCTGACTAGCAAAGACTACTTTAGATAAACAGTACCTGACTACAATTTTACAACAAGGACAGTAATGTAGGTTCAGAAGTGGTTGTCTCTGTCTATAAAGATAGAACAAAATCAGGAGTTAACAGAATCTTCCCTAAGGAAGATTCTACCATTTGTCTTCCACATTGCAGTCTCTGCTCTTCCTCTCATACTTTTCTCCACCCTTTGCCTTTCACATTCACATTGTCTTCACTTGCACATGGCAACCTCCCTCTGCCTCCCAGTACTGGTAGCTGGATAGAATGTAAAGCCGTTATTTTTTCATTTGGTCCAAGTGCTAAAATATATTTTATATCTTTCAAGCTTTTTAAGTCTCTCAATATATATTTTATGACTGTTTTTGAGAGCCTCCGTGTCCAAGAGTAACATCTAAAGGCTTCTAATCAAACATTCATGACACCAAATGTTCTCTTTGATATAGCAATTTTTATGTTCTAAAAATAAAATTTATAAGACCTTTTAAGAAATATATGTTTTTTAACTTCTTGAGTGGAGAAATTCTCACAATGACAAATAAAATGCAGCACTTGCTTACCAAAAAGCAGAATATCTTTTTCCTTGCTCTGAGTCCAATATGGTTTCAAAACACAGAATAGCTATTTTTAGGTTCTCAGGGTGTGTCCTACTCGTTTTATTGGTGTGAATCACTTCATTGCATTCCTGGGAAACAGGGAAAGCAAGATATAATGCCTAGAAAAAAAGAGAGATTGATGATTTATTCTTAGCAACTAGAACTGTTTCAAATTCATACTCTTACACCAACAATTTCAGGTGGACAGAAAATATTAATATGTAAAACTTCAGATTATTCCAGCTATATGGGTTTATTGCTGGACTAAATAAAGCAAAGGAACAAAACACCACAAGTGATATGTGGAATCAGTATGAGCGCCACTTGATGGATCCATAAATGTACCTAAGTCTATTTTTACAAATCTAGCTTGTACTTCTTTAAGTACCACAGTATTACAATAACAACTTTTGGAATAATGCAATGCCTATACATTATGCCATTTCCTATCTTGAACTGCATTATCCCTTTTCTAGAGATCAGTATTGGTTTTTCAAATAACTGGATAAAAAATCCACCATGATGGGTTTCTGTCCCTTTTGCACACTTCAGAAGAGAGGTGAGTAACTGAAAAGCTCTACTTTCATTAAATCTAACTGCTGTTATTCCAGGGATAAAGCCTAAAAATATGAGTGAATGAACTCTAAAAATCTCTATGGACCCTCAAAACAATTAATGAACTACTAAATTTAAGATTTCAAGCCTGTCATACTTTTATATCAGCCAGCATTTACTTTGCATATGACCATTCACTGGAGCATGCAATAGTCCATCTACCATCATCCACACACTCAAATCTGTGATTTATCTCTCTTGCACACCATTTTCATACATGCTGCCTAGAGTTTGGTACCTAGGCAGGAGTTAAATTATATGTCTGTGGGTCCAGCTTCTGGAATTTCACTTTAAATATTTGAATAACTCTTGGTTTGTGTCTTATTTTAAACTTCTACAAGTTTAAGTTTAGTCATTTTCACATGCATTTTGATGAGTTAACCTTCATGAAGAAAGCTAGGAAAGTATTTCTGTGCCCAAAGCTAGACATATGCCAAAGTAGTTAGGTGATTCAGTTTTGTAACTAAGCATTTGCCTTCTTTAATATATAGATCAGGCATGCATTCAAGCACAAATTAGAAAGTAAACTTTAAATGTCTTTGGAAGTCTGGGATTTTGAAAATTAAGTCTGCAAGTCAATTTTATAAGGCATATAGAGCAGATATTCTGTGCACTACTGAAGGGCAGGATTTGTTCATTAGATATATGCAATTAGTCATCTACTCAGTCATCAGTGGAAAGAGATTAGGTGCCTCTAAAGTTAAATTCGTCATTTCCTAAGGTGTGTAGGATAGATGGGGTGGGGGGTTAGCCTTTACAAATTCCTATCTCTCTCCTTTGGTTGCAGTGTGACTGTAAGTAGTTCAGTGCTAGTCAGCCACTGTCACCAACTAAAATTTCAGTTTAGCATGAGCATACCAGAACAGATTACAAATATTAGTACAGATCTTATTACTAGTACATTAAAAGTGCCAGGGATGCTCTTTGACACAGACGTTAGCTGGTATATAATAGCTGCTATTCTCACTATGGAATATATTTTCACTCTAAAATGCTGCAAAATGCTAAAAACCTGAGGATTGTCGTTAATCCCTAGGCACATGAAGGAACTTCATGGGAGAGTGCTAGTCCAGCTGCACTAAACATGTGACAAGGATCTTTTTAACAATTTACCAGAGGATTGAGTTTGAGCACCTAGAAGTGCTCCTTGCATTAGAGCAGCAGTTTAGAAACAGCCATTGACAAGACACTATTGAATTATATGTGTGGGGCCAAAGAGGACTACTGGAATTATAATAAGGGACATGAGAGAAAAGATATGTGGTGGTGTGGCAACTGGTAACTATGGGACTAGATCCAGTGACTTATATGGTCTTCTCCATGTCCATGTTGGATTTAAATTCAAATGTTTGTGGGACAGAGGAAGATTTTTCAACATAAAATTAAGCAACAGACTATGTTTTCCAAAATAGAACCATATTTCACTGGGAAAAACTTTCATTCAGAATAGTTTGTTGTGTACTTAGATGCTTTCTTACTAGTTTCGGTTGATATACTACTTGAAAACATAATCCTTTACATGGAAGCTCTTAGGAAAACTGAAGTAGTGTATTTCTCATCAATCCATTTCCTAATCTTGTAAATCAAGCCAGTCGGAATAAAATAACAACCAGCAAGTCCATTTTTTAGCTTCTAATGTTTCTGTAAACACTACTTACATTCCACTCACTGCAAGATAAAATAATTAACTTCTTAAACATTTGCATTTATCACTTATTACAAAAATTTTGTCCTGTATGTCTCATCTGAATTAGTGTGTGATAAAAACTCCTTATCCAGAAATACTGCCAGTCACAAGCTCAGTTCATGCGGCTTTTGCCATTTGTGAAAGAAGATGCATATCTGGAAAGAAAAGATAAATGTGCCTTCTGGGGAAAATTAAATTCTCTATTTCCCTCTATAACAGAATAATTTAAACTTAGGAAAGTAAGAGATCTGCTGGTGATATGAAAACCATCAGGTAACAGGCAATCCGTAAAGGAAAAGGGTATAAATGTGGAAAAGTCGAATTAAGAGTAGTAAAAAACAGAAGGAGAGGCAATGGTACAGTGAGACAATGGCTGATGCCAAGGACATTGTCTATTGTCCTCCCATGTGCAAGTCTGTTGCACTCTGCTGCTGAAATTATTTTTTTTCTTCCTAGAATAATTTTCAAGATAGTCTTTATGAAATCATATTTTATTGGGTCAGCTGAACTGAATTTGTCCTAGAAAGCCACATGAATTCCTGCCTTATTTAAATTATTTAAGCCACAATATATTATTTAGTGTTCTGTGTCTTCATTTGTTTTTGGGCAATCAATCTATGTGCATCAAAGAAATGACATTCTGATTTGAGTGCTTTTAAAAAATGGAATTAAGAGTTACTTTCAAAAAGAACTTTTGGAACTTGTGTATTTCAAGAAACTATAAATGACTCTTTCCTGTTTTATATGATAGTTTAATTTCACTTCTCAGCTCTCAGGCAGATATATACTGTGTAATATAACGTATCATCTAACCTCTTGGCAGTGCAAATTTAATCAAAGTTTTGTTTCTCTGTCTCTTTAAAAAGGGTGGCATACATCTTCCCTAATACAACCCGGAGGTGTCTGTCCCTTTTGCTGGGCTTCACACACTCTCTGGACAGCTAACTTAGCCCAGATGCCTAATCAAGAAAGGACACTGCTGTGGAGGTCATCTTTGCATGCTCAGAGGAGGAGCTCCTGTTCCTGCCTGATGGGGACTCTGTTCTGCCGCCTTGCCTGTTTTTATTTCTCATGCCACAAGTGGCAGTAATGAAGATCAAGTGCACCGCCAGCAAAAGAAAGGCTGGGTTTCCAGGCTTAAAGCATATAAGGAAATTTACGTTCTGGTGTAGCTGTGGAACATGGGGAACCTTCGGCTACTGGGAGACAAAAGTGGCCTTTCTGGGCAGGGTGAACACAATGAAAAGCAGTGAAACCAGGAGCTAGAATATCATGGTAGGAGGAGGAAGATGGCAAGAGCTCATGGGATAACTGATGGGATACCTGTCATCACCTTGGCCAGGGACAGGACAGCAAAGGAGCATTCATGTGGAGCAACATAAAACACTGCCCACTGTCTTTTCTTACAAGGGAGGATCTAGTTATAAGGCAAACTCTTCTTACAGGAGTTATTAGTGCTGTCTTGAATAGCAATAGTATATCTTAGAGGTGTCTATCCTGGCAATTTACATTCTGTAAAGTGTACTGACAGGTTTTGTTAATATTCAGAGAGTGATTGTAATTTAGAAAATTCTCACAGCAGGGTAGTATTTTCTTCCTATTTGTTAAAAAAACTCCACAACCACAAAAGCCCCCCCCCCAAACCCAAACCGAACCAGTTTGACTTCTAAGGCAGACAATAGTGGCAGAGTAAGTAAACTTCCTTCAGTTTTTCAATTTTCCTGAAGTAGGGACAAACTATTCAGTACTTTATGATGAAGCAGGGAGTTTACAAGCCATGGAGACCCTGCTCCAAGTGTGTGCTCATGTGTGTCACACTTTCCGCCAGGCAGTCTTTGCAACAGGGATCTTGGATCCACTTCATTATGCAGAAGGTATTGTAGAGTCTCCTTGATGTCGCATATTCTGGAAGCCATGGGGCCCTACAGGTGAACTGGCAAGGTCTTTGGTAAAAGTCTGTAGAAAATATTTCTGAGAAGTTTTTTGAAGACCTGTCATTTTTTCATATTGAAGTGTTTTTACTGGAAAATTCTCAAAAAACTCCACTACTTTTCACATGCAAAGTTCACTAAGTGTGCAAGACTTTTGGGATTTTAGCTTAAACTTATAATTAACTACACTGAAAGGGAAATTAATAGATCAAAATAAGTTTTCATCTCTTACAAATCCTTCCCTATCACTTGAATCTTACTGATTAGGCTGACCAAAGAACTGGGGAAAGAAGCATATATTCTGTAAGTGGAGCTGAGGAATTAGCTGTTCTCTTACGTCTCTGTTTTCTGGGCTTGCTTTTTATCTTTAGCCTCTCTTGTGTGACTTTAGTCAGTTTAAATTCTCTTGAATTTAAATGATTAATGAAACAAGTGATTTTCCTGGTTATAGATATTTGTGAACAATAGTGATGCCTGATCTTTTATTTTGAAAAATGACTTTCAGGAGTCAGGAGATACATTTTTACAGCAAAAAAGTTGAGGACCAGATGAAGTACAATTCAACAAGGAGTAATAATTCAGAGTGAAGTCAGTCTATTTTGTTTCCAATACCTCAATGTAATATTGCAGGTTTAACTCTAAGATGTTTTTTCTACACAAGAACATACATGTTTTTCTTAAAAAATGACATGAAATTCTACAAAGCTTAAAATAATCCATGATTTAGATTGGCACACAAAGTGAAATTCCACTCCCTCCCACCTCTATAAGCAGTCTGTGGGAGTTGTTTTGCTATTTGAATATGTGCATGACAATGGGACATACAGGAATTGACTGTTTTTCTAATTACTATGCTAAGTATTTCAACTGGGACAGGTTCAGACCTTAGGCCAGTAGCTGATATAGCCAGTAGTACTAATTTATGCTATTTAAGTCAATGCAGCTGCACTCATATAACATTAAAAAAGAAGAGTCTACCATTTTTCATTAGCCGACTGTACTGGCTATTTCTTGTGCTGTCATCAGTGTTACAATTGTTGTCTTGACCAAGTCTTTTGATGTATTTAAAAAACTTATTTGCACAAAAGAGAAATGGTATTTCCTTAGCTGAGCTTGCTTTATAAGATGAAATACTGAAAACTGAAACTCATCAGGGCTATAGTAATGGAAACAAAAGGACTATTTCCTCCCTTTCTTGTAATGGGTCAACAACTTTCCTTGAAAAAAAGATTTGTCAAAGGAGAAAAATGACAGGATACAAAATTATTAAGTCAGAAAATCCTATTCAAAAAAATCACACTTCATGCATTTCATATTTGGTTGTGGGCCAATGGTAACTGGATAACCATGTTTTATTAAAGAAAAACTAACAACTATATTTTTTAGTAGATCCTGCTGTCCTTGCCAGATGGCAATAAAATAACAAGCAACACTGCTGATGGAAGCAAGAAAATAGGGACATATGCACCTGATCTTCCCACTGCTTCAGAGATAAAGTATTACTCATTTTGCCAACAGTGATTGCATTAAGTGACAGTTTTGCCATGAGAAATCAGCGCTTGCTTTTTATGGCTTAAATAAAAATGTAATGCTGCTTTGATAGCCTGAGACACTGTACAGTTACAGAGTAAACGTCCTGTATATTTCCAAATCCTGCCCCATTTGGGTACTAAAATCTTTGGAGCAATACTGAGAGGCACATGACAATTCCATCTTCAGCTGCACCCAGTCTTCAACTTCTGTGGTTGCTGGAAAGTTTGGGAATTGAAATTGTTTCTTTTCCCCCTTTCTCATGTTTTTCTTTATTTATTCTGTGTATATTTTTCTTCTTTCAGCCATTTTTTTATTTCCTTTTTAATAAATCATCAGAAAGCAATAAATTCTTCATCATGAAACACTAGGTCTGTTCCTAAATGTCTTTCCTTGTGGGTCTCTGGTATTGCACCACCAGCTTCCTAAAATGGTGTATCTTTCCCTATTCTGACTTCAAGTGTCTGAACATTGTTTAGAACTAATCTGTAAAGGCATCTGAAGTATTGAGATGACCAAAGGAGGCTTTAAACTAGATGTGTTGGGGGAGGGGGGCAACATTCCATTCCAACACACCCAGTCAGTTGCCAGCACCTATAATAAATGCTTGGAGCACTGTAGAGATATTTCAGCCTCTCCAGCCAATGAGCCGGCTTCAGTTGGAGCTCGGCTCAGATGCCTCAATACAAATGCCCATAGCATGGGGAACTAACAAGAGGAATTAGAGATGTGCACACATCTACGGGGGTATGATATAATAGGCATCACAGAAACATGGTGGGATGGCTCCTATGACTGGAGTGTTGGAATGGAAGGTTACAGGCTCTTTAGAAAGGACAGGCCCAGCAAGCAGGGAGGGGGAGTTGCTATTTATGTTAGGGATAGGCTGGAGAGTATGAAACTTTGTCTGGGGACAGGTGAGCAGTCAACAGAGAGTTTGTGGGTCAGGGTTAAAGGGAATATAGCTATGGGAGACATTACTGTGGGGATCTGTTACAGACTGCCTGATCAAGGAGAACCTGCGGATGAAGCACTCCATAGACAGATAAGAAAAGCCTCAAGCTCACAGACCCTTGTTCTCATGGGTGACTTCAACCACCCTGACATCTGTTGGAAGGACGGTACGGCCTGGCACAAGCAATCCAGGAGGTTCCTCGATTGTGTAGAAGACAACTTCTGTCTGCAAGTAATAGAGGAGCCGTCAAGGAGAGGTGCCATGCTTGACCTCGTACTCACCAACAGGGATGGGATCGCTGGAAATGTGACGCTCCAGGGCAGCCTTGGATGCAGCAATCATGAGATGGTCAAATTGGAGATCCTCAGGACAGTAAGAAAAGCGTGCAGCAAGCTCATTGCCCTGGACTTCAAAAGAGCAGACTTTGGCCTCTTCAGGAACCTTCTTAGGAAGGTTCCATGGGATACAGCCCTAGAGGGCAGGGGGGCCCAAGGCTCTTGGTTGATATTCAAGGATCACCTGCTACAAGCTCAGGAATGTTGCATCCCAACTAGAAGGAAGTGCAGCAGGAGGGCCAGGAGACCTCCTTGGATGGATAAGGAGCTGCTGAGGAAATTTCAAATGAAAAAAGAGGCTTATAATAAGTGGAAGCAAGGACAGGTGGCACGGGAAGAGCACAGGGATGCTGTCCGAGAAGCTAGGGACCAGGTTAGGAAAGCTAAGGCCCAGTTAGAATTAAACTTAGCTAGAGGCATTAAAGATAACAGGAAGGGATTCTACAAGTACATAGCAAATAAAAAACAGACTAGGGAGAATGTAGGCTCCCTCAGGAAGCTCTCAGGAGAACTGGCTACACAGGATTTGGAGAAGGCTGAGGTTCTGAATGACTTCTTTGCCTCAGTCTTCACTGGCAAAGGCTCTGACCAAACCACCCAAGACTTGGAAGGCAGACGCGGGGACTGTGAGAATGAAGACCTTGCTCCCACTGCAGGGGAGGATCTGGTTCGAGACCATCTTAAAAATCTGAATGTGCACAAGTCCATGGGACCTGATGAGATCCATCTGTGGGTCCTGAAGGAGCTGGCAAATGAAGTTGCTAACCCACTGTCCATCATATTTGAGAAATCATGGCAGTTAAGTGAAGCTCCCAACAACTGGAAAAAGGGAAATATAACCCCCATTTTCAAGAAGGGGAAAACGTATGACCCAGAGAATTACAGACCAGTAAGTCTCACCTCTGTGCCTGGCAAAATCTTGGAGCAGATTCTCCTAGAAGGCATGCTAAGGCACATGAAAATCAACAAGGTGCTTGGTGACAGCCAGCATGGCTTCACTAAGGGGAAATCCTGCCTGACCAATTTGGTGGCCTTCTATGTTGGGGCTACAGAACTGATGGACAGGGGTAGAGCAGTTGATGTCATCTACCTGGACTTGTGCAAAGCGTTCGACACTGTCCCACACGACATCCTTGTCTCTAAATTGGAAAGGCATCAATTTGATGGATGGACCACTCGGTGGATGAAGAACTGGCTGGATGGCCTCACGCAAAGAGTTGTGGTCAATGGCTCAATGTCCAGCTGGAGACCAGTAACGAGTGGTGTCCCTCAGTGATCGGTGTTGGGACCGGTCTTGTTCAGCATCTTTGTTGGTGACATGGACAGTGGGATTGAGTGCGCCCTCAGCAAGTTTGCCGATGGCACCAAGCTGTGTGGTTCGGTTGACATGCTGGAGGGAAGGAATGCCATCCAGAGGGACCTCGACACGCTTGTGAGGTGGGCTGATGCCAGCCTTGGTGGGAGCAATCCCAGGCACAGCTACAGGTTGGGCAGAGAAGAAATTCAGAGCAGCCCTGCGGAGAAGGACTTGGGCGTGTTGGTTGAGGAGAAAATGAACATGGGCCGGCAGTGTGCGCTTGCAGTCCAGAAAGCCAACCGTATCCTGGGCTGCATCAAAAGGAGTGTGACCAGCAGGTCGAAGGAGGTGATCCTGCCCCTCTACTCTGCTCTTGTGAGACCTCACTTGGAGTATTGTGTACAGTTCTGGTGTCCTCAACATCAAAAAGACATGGAACTGTTGGAACAAGTCCAGAGGAGGGCCACGAGGATGATCAGGGGACTGGAGCACCTCCTGTATGAAGACAGGCTGAGGAAGCTGGGGCTGTTCAGCCTGGAGAAGGCTGCGTGGAGACCTCCTAGCAGCCTTCCAGTATCTGAAGCGGGCCTATAGGGCTGCTGGGGATGGACTCTTCATTAGGGACTGTAGTTACATGACAAGGGGTAACTGGTTAAAACTTAAACAGGGGAAGTTTAGGTTGTATATAAGAAGGAAATTCTTTCCTGTGAGGGTGGTTAGGCACTGGAATAGGTTGCCCAGGGAGGTTGTGAATGCTCCATCCCTGGCAGTGTTCAAGGCCAGGTTGGACGAGGCCTTGGATAATATGGTTTAGAGTAAGGTTTCCCTGCCCACAGCAGGGGGGTTGGAACCTGATGATCTTAAGGTCCTTTCCAACCCTAACTATTCTATGATTCTATGACCAAAGCACAGAAAGACACATGCAGAGAATTTCCAGCAACTAATTGCCATTGATTCCTTTGGCATCTTGTGACCACAGTGTTTCTAAATATATCATGAAAAAAATTATCTTACTGACATTTAATATTGATCCCTTGGCTTGGCTAGTAAATTTATATTTGAGTAGTATATAGACTATATCAAATTTATATTTGACTATATATAGACTATACTCAAATTTATATTTGAGTTAGTATATAGACTGTATTGATAGAATAACTTCATAAGATTTCATGTTCAGGTATATGGAATTATCTTCAGTTCACACCAGCTGAGTGCATATGGTCATGTTTTACTTTCTTTCTGCAAGAATATGAAGAAGTTTATTGTCTCACAGCAAAATGACTAATCCTTCCACTAAATTCATGGAGACTTACTGTTTGACATTGGAGTTCCCACTTTCAGGTAATGTAGATAAATGGTGGTATAGAGTCAACGTCTGGAGTACTTGCCAGTGTGTTGGGCATATTTTTTAAACACTGAAGAGCTTCAACCTTTCATTTTTTACACCATGTCTGACAGATATCAATCTGTCACAGTTTATAGAAACTCAAAATCTAGAAAAATATGCTTTCTAGTCTCAGAAAAAAAATGTCAAATTTAGTTCGTACCATGCTGTAAAGAAACTCTCCCCTCTTCTCTGTGTTGATTGACCTTTTTCCATGTAGAGGTAAAAACCAGCAGTAGTAAAGAATCACAAGTACTAAAGAAGAAATAAAGCAAAGCAAAAATTTCATTTCACTGTTGTTCTGACGGCTGTGTATCTGCATGGAAATTATTCTGGTAGCCAAGACTTCATTATAAATGAAAGCAGGAGCCTCCTTTCTAAACTCCTGCAGATAGTGAAGCTTTATTGAGCCAAACACTTCTTTTTTTTTTGTTTTTATAGCAATATCATTTTATGGCTAACATCAAGTTTGTATTCTTTACAGATAGTAACTGATCAAAAGTCAACCTCCTCACTAGGAGGGCTGCTTTGGGTCACTACTGATCAACCTGATCAGTACTTCAACCTGAGGAGGTTACTTTTTGTTACTCACAAGTAAGTTCTGTCCTGTTGGTGGTTATGAGGATTTGCTGCTGTCATTTTAGAGTCACTTTATGTGAAACCCTGAAAGGATATATTTTTCCTATGGTAGGATCAGAGCCAAGGGATACTGATTCAGTTCAAAGTGATTTGAAATGAATGCTGTTAGATCTGCAGGTCACTAACTATGGGCTGAATTGGCACAGTGGCATCTTCCTTTGTTCTTCTTTGGAAGGAATCTCTCAGAAAACCAAAGAGCTTCTCTCTTAATTCTTTAACTAGAGTATTTACTAAAGAGTTTCACCACAAAGGTTTGAGAGTCAAAAAAGCTGTAAACTGAAGAGGTTCATATCATCAGAGCACAGGATAGTCCCTACATTTGACTGTAACTTAAAAACCAAAACCACAAAAGAGCACTGTGTTTTAACCTCTCCACAGTGCAAATCAGCAGAACTACTAATTCAGCTCTATCCACTTCCCTTGCTGTAGTACCAATTGGCATTTGACTCCAACGCTGTTCAGCAGTGGTTCTCTGAGCACAGTGCACCTAGCCTGCAGAAGGTGGCAGAGCTGAGTCTGACCTGAACTCTACTCCCTCTATGTCCACTTCCACAATGGCTCTGGTCCAGTGTGGTAGGACTAGTGCTGTGCCTGGCTTTGCCTGAGTCTTGCTGGTGACCCTGCAGCGTACTCCACTTGCACCTTGTCACTGAAAGGCATTTAACCATGTGTTGTACACTTTACCTCCTGGGAATATAGAACATGTGGAATTCCACTGTGGATAGAGTGCATGGCTGTTCAAACTCCCAAGCACTGAATTCAATCTGGAAAATGTCAGTATACCGAAAAGTGTTAATCATGTTCCATTATGTTAAGATGTTCTTGAAAAAAAGGAATTGGAAAATTCTGCTTTCAGAAAATTAAGTAATGTCCATAGATGGATTTTTAAACACTCCACTGCAGGTGCTGTGGCTGTAACAATAAATACACATTTCAACGTGGGACTGAAAAGCAGTGTGGTAATTGCTTTTACAGGCCACTATGAACAAAAAATAAAAAAAATTAAATCATTGTGGACATTTATCACAAAAGGCTGAGGTGGGGATTGTTCTTAACACATGCAAGCACAAATACTGTGTTAGGTTCCTATTTACGCAAAAAATAGCATTATGAAGGCACATGTAACATACCACTTGTTATTATATTCATAAATGGCAAAATCCAGGTGACCAAGCTTTGAAAAGATGCTTTGTATAGCTTATACTTGACTTGCATTCACAGGTACATACAGTAGCTTATTTAGAATAAACAACTATTATAAAATACTAGAGAAATACTTTATAGCAGATTGATGAAATGAATTAATGTTAATATACTCAGTAGATATGTTCTGTAAGCTTTGATTGTATTTGGTCCTATGGCAAGTGTAACAGCTATATATTTGTAGCTTGTTTTGAAGAAAAAATTGAATATTGCACAATAAAATCCAATAAGTGGAAAATCTTTTGATGAGAATTTTCTTGAGAGCTTACTGATTTATTATGTCTAGAAAATACAGCTGCTTTAATAATAGATTTCCTTTGGCTAAAGCCATATGTGCTATGTGTGCTTTTTCACATAAATAAGTGCTCATAACAGGTAACCAAGTAGCCAATACTGTGAACCACTGTCCATGAAGGGGCTCTTCAAAGGCAGAAAGGCCTGATGAAATCAAAATAAAAGAACTACTCAAAGAAGCATCAGTTCTAAAAGCCAATGGATTTATATTTGCTGTCTGGAAATCACCAGGATTATAAGTTAGGAAACAAAATCACTTTTAAGGTTATGTACCTTTCCCAGAAACAACTGAGAGAGAAAGGTACACGTGAGATGGAGAAGCCTGGTACTCTTCTCTGTTACTATTGGAACAGTACTTAAACACAATTACACAAGACAGAGAAAAGCATCTGTAATCTTGAAAAGCACATGGTCTTCATTCATTGTTGTGCCAATCCTATTCCCAGGCTGGTCAGCCCCACGGGAACACACCTGTCACATGTGATGTTAACCATATGGAGGATGAGGACTTTCAGAGAGAGTTTTATGTGCAAACCTGTCTTTGCCTTTCCCTGATGTACTGTAGGCACTGAAATATGTCTCTCTTCAAATTAGGTCTGTGTCTAAACTCCACTTGAGTAAAAGGAGCTCTAAGCTGTATGTTCAGAGGAGTCAACAGAAGTATTCAGCTCACCCTAAAACACATCCCTATATCTGATTAGAGAGTTTTGCGAGCTCTACTGACTGTATGGATGGAGGGTGCAGAAAATTTATCCCACCTGCAATGTCTTAGGGCATCCTCCCTGGCCCCCACCTCCTCCTTTCAAAGGAGAACACAGGTCTCCCTCTTGTCCTGTATTACATTTGCCTCACCTAGGTGAATGCTCCAGGCATGACAGGATGCCTCAGGTGTCTACATTTAGGCAATTGAATCAAACTTTCTTCTCTTTAATGACTAACAGAGTTTAGACACTACTGCAGTCATAGACACATTCAGAAATCTACAGCCCAAGGTGGTGTTATTATTATAAAAATTGAAGTTATACACATAAATATAGACATCTTCAAGGACAAATACTTTTCACGTATTTTAGAGATACCCGAGCATATGTTGCCTGTTGCCTGCTTTAGTGATTTGCCTGAAGAGAACCAAGCTGTGCCCAAGGGCTTACTCTTCTGCTCATGTAAAGGATTTAATGAATCAAAATCAGCTTTTTTAAATCTACAGTGTGGATGTTCAAAGCCACCAGCCTTTTGTGTGTCTGCATGCAGTGCTGTGTTTATGGACTGAACTGGCATTCAGTTTCTCCATTGGTGCTGTGCAACTGGAGAAATCCTGCGGACTCCAAGATCAGCTCAAGCTCTGATACTGCCACAAAGGGGAAAACAAGACTAACACAAGTAATGTGGGATATTTGATGGTGTTTGTGGGACTGTGCAAAACTTACCATGGAATGTCTTTGCCCTTTGAGAAGGGTCAAATGTGGGGAAAGAGGAGGATCAGGAGGGACCAAGGAGAAATAAGCCATGCCTCTGTAAGCAGGTGTCTTGAATGAACCCTGAGACTCATTCAAGGGCTCCCTCTCTTTGGTCTTCTGTGTTGCCTTCATTGCTGCCCAGTCCTTAATGTCTGTGAAGTTTTTATTTGATATTTACTACACTGAATATTACTTAACCTGATAATGAACCAGAGGCTTTCACTCTCCATGAACCCTTACAGGCATCCCTCGTAATGTGTTTTTTTTTCACTTCTTTTTTATGTCTTTCAAAATGTGTTTTTCATAATGATTGATGAACTTCTTAGTGTTGGGACAAGGGTCACTACTCCATGTTTCATATCAATAAAAAGAAGTCCATTAGAAAGAAAATGTTGGCTTGATTTCGCCTATAAAGTAGAGGTACTGTAATATTCCATACAAAACACTTGACGAAAGGGGAAAATTCCAAACCTTGCTATTCAATCAGTTCAGACCTGCTCTTTTGCTCACCCCACTGAGGTCTGATGTTTTAGTGCAAAATTCATTGCTTATCAAAACCAGCCTGGAAAATACCAAAGATGTGTCTGTTCCTTGAATCTTTGAAGAAAAACTGACCTAAAACATAAGAGTTATTGGCAAAATGTATTTTTTTTGTCATGGTGATTGACAAGAAAACAATCAGACAAAAAGAGGGATTACCCAACAACTGCAAACTATCTTCAAAATTACCTCTTTTAATTGGGATTTCTTTTTATCACTGCAACAAAGAATCAATATCCTAAGTACCCCAAAGCTATCAGCTCTATAAAGATTAGGAAAGCAATTAATTTTCCTGCTCTCTAAAGCAAGTAGAGAAGTGATGTTAACAAAATTACCATTTTAGCAGGTTATATGTCACAATAAAAGCTGATAAAAATCTAATATAAAAAACTATCTTAAGATACTGCTGAAACTGGCTACCATTTATTGCTGATGTTTAGCCCAGTCTTGAAATTCATCAATAGATTATCACAGTCCCTTTGAGCGCAATTTATGACAAATGATGGTTAGGGAGACTGAAAGTGTCAGAAATCAGTCTCTTGTGTTTAGATATTTTTAATTAAAGATGTTAATATTTTCCATGGCAGGGCAGAGGGATAATTTACTTCCTTAATTACTTTTTCAATGAAATACTCTAGAGAAAGCTTATCAATTTTGAAATTTAAAGTTCCTGGTATTTCTGCAAATATGGGATTAATTCTTAAGCATCAGCTCTTTAAGTATTCTATATATTTGATAGACTATATGCAAACAAAAAAGAAACAATCTTTTCCCTTCCCTTGAATAGTCACATGAAATGACCCTAAAAAAACTGTTGATCATAATAATTTTTATTTCGCTATAAAATCACCTGAGGGATTGAGTAATAATAACAACAAGCAATCAATAAGTGTTCAACTGGAATTCACCCACCTATTGTAATACCTGGGTACCTAGAAGGGAACTGAATTGATTTTTGGAGAATAAAACTCCAGGATCAGGCAAATGGGGAGACATCCCTTGTCTGTCAAAAACTCTTTATTCATCCTGTTTTATAGGTTGTAGGCATGACCAGTCTGTGGTACATATCCTACATTTTTTGCAGTTTGTCTAAGAAGGCACAATATACATGGATAGTATTAATAACACATTAATTTTAACAGGAAAATAACATCCAGCTGTCTGTATATGTGATTACTTTTGAAGGTTCTTAAAAAACTCGTATGAAAATATCCCCGTGTTTGATGAACCTTCTTTCCACAGTCACACACACGTTGCATGCAGTGCAACCTAAGCACCACACGTGTCCCAGATTAGGGCATTGACACCCTTGTTATCCACCCGTATGGCAAGCAAGACTCCTTGCCTTTTAACTTCAGCTCCTTGATTTCTCTTCAGCTTTCTGTTTGATATTTTGATTTTCTGAATCCTCAGCTCCTATTTTCTCTCAATTTTTCTAAGCTCCCTATACTCAACTACGCAAGTGCCTGGGGTCAATTAATCTCAATTGCTCATACCTACAGTGCAGGGGAAGGAAGGCCCAAAGAATTTAACTTTTTAGCCAGTGATGCCAAAGGGAACTCTAAAAGCTTTCCTTGAAAGTATCAGTAATGGAAGGCTCTCACAAGGCCTATGAGGAGTAAGTAGCTAATTTCATCTGTACTTTAGGATACAGCTCATATTTTATCAGGGAACTGTATAATGATGTCTCCGTAAAAAACACAGCATTCTTTATGCTGAAGTCAGTAATGGTGATTTAATGCAAACTAAAAACCTTCTTTTGAACAATTTAAGTCAGTAAGATGCTTTCCAGGGTCACTCGAGTAGAATGGCTGTAGAGCTCACTTTTGAGTAACTCAACTTCAAAGACCTGCCTAAGATTTCAAAATGCTATTTGTTCCAGTTTGTAGTAAACCCTGTACATTTAAAATAACCTAAAGTCAACCTCATAAAAGAAGAAATAAGTAAAATCTCTTTTGAAAGAGCTTAAATAAATTAGTTTTGTCTCAAAACTCCTCCCAGATGGGTCTGGGGACCTGGAAGCCATCCCTGACTGAGCTGGAATTGTCCTTTTTCTGGGCCAGCTGGCTCCTCAAGCTATCTGAGTCTACCGTGCCAGGGTAGGAAGGAAGGTTTCCAACACACACTCTTTGAAATCAATATATTTCCACAGGATAGTATGCTTCAGACAAATCAACAATTGCCTGTCAGAAAAGCTTTCAATTGGAATAAATTCAGCCAGCCTTTTTTGAGATGACATCTATTACCTGGAAAAAATAGAGTGGCATCTCTGGCTTATCTTCGATATCTTCATCCAGGTAATAGTATTTTAGAGTTCTGCCTGCCCAAGTCTTCAGAAAGCATCAGATGAAAAACTATTCCTAAACAGGTATTAGTGGCTCAGCACAGGACATAACATTCAGTCTCTTTGGTACAATGATAAGAACTTTATTGTACTTGTATGATAATGCTCTTCATCTTGCCAGGAGATGGACCATGCAGGCAAAATTTTAGAGCAGTGCAAAGGGTGTTATGCATCTGGCTATCATTAGAAATGTGGCTGCAGCTGTGCCTGTGACTGGATGCCAGTAAGACTGATAAGCTGAACCACTGACATCTGGTTATAAGAAAACTACAACTAGGACATAGAAAACCAGCTGGAGTATAAAATCTGACATGCTCACAAAGGGTCATAATTCATCTTCAAATCAGAAGAAAATAGGTTAATAGAGGTTAATATAGATATGCACATGAAACAAAAGAATAAACAAGTAGCAGGCATGACTGCTCCCTCTTCAACCTCTTCTATGGCGAGTATGCTGACACGAAGCAATGACACTACTGCCTGCAGTCTTTCCAAACAAGGCTGTATTAAGAAGCATTCACAAAAGTGAAAAACTTGAAATTTGGCTGGTGAATATAGGATCACCACAATATCTATGCATTTAATGTATTCCAGTCAAGCCCTCAAACATGGCATAAATAGTGTAGAGGCTGGGGTCTCGCTGTACAAAGCAGAACAATTTTTATGCTGAGCTGATATGTCATGGTTCTAGAAATGTTTTGCTCCTCTATAGATGTCACCTAAATACAGACACATCCTCTTAAGTTTTCTGTGTTTGTTGTAGAGACTTTTATATGTATTTCTGAGAACCATACTTTCCCTGTAATCCCAGTGCATTTGCCTAGACCCCTGAGGCCTTTGCACTTTGGATTCAACGAAATCTGCAGCCCCTTGCAAGCAGCCACGTAGAAGGTGGATTTTAGTCTTATCTTTCTTGCCAATTTCCCATGCAACTGACACAGGGTTCTTCAAGAAAATGTTTGGGGCTGAAAGATTGCAACCTGAAAATGTATTTGTCAATCATTGGACTATAAAGAGTCTGGTTTCAAACACGGGACCAAACAGCAAGTGGCACAGGGTGACAGGTCCTCAGCATACCTGACATCAGACCTCGTTAGGTGCTAGGGCCTCCACTTCTAACTTTATGCACTGAGCTTAAAGGTTCGGGACCAGAGCCTTATACCATACATGAGATCAACTTTGCCTGAGTCCAGGAATGAATCATGCAAGAGCTGATGCATCAGCCATACTAGTCCCGAAAACAGATATTATGTTTAATAACATCACTCACTTAACCTATAAGAAAGCTGTGAAGCTCAGTGTATTAAAGTTCATGAGGTTATCTTAAACCCTTTACAAAAAATTGAGGGATATATTTTTAAACGGTCACAGTTTCACTCTTAAGCCTTTAAAAAAGTAAAAGATCCATGGAGCTAATAAAGAGTTGAGTCACATGGAACAGTTTCTGCTACGTTTGTCATAATTTTGTGTATAAATCAGACTCTTTGTCCAGTTTTTGATTAGAAAGTCAGATGAATATGAAGTCTTAATGTGCCTCACATAGTTATACCCCTATAAATATCTACCTGCAGATATAAATATCCAGTAGTGCAAATGAAATGGTAAAATGATTGTCACTGATGGAGAATTAAATATACATAAGGATGTGTGCAAAGACACATGCTTACACATATGTATATACACAATGGAGTAGATAATATGCATAAATACAAGAAGAAATTTAAGATTTGATTTTTTCAAACACCAGTTTATGTTAACCTGAAATCCTTTGGCAATTTCTTCAGAACACAGAATTACTTTTGAAGAACCATATGTTGATAAATATATATGCTTGATAAATGAATAAGGTGTCCTTGTCAGCAGCAGGACACATACACTGATTAAACTATGAGCTTCTGCAGAAATTAATTTGCATTAGAAGTTACTGAAAGCTGATTTTGTTGGTAGAAGCTAATAAGTCTCATAATTTAATGGGCAAACAAAAAGCACTAATTTACATTTTGGAGGAACAGAAATATTTGCTTTCCTTCTGAATAATGTTTGTAAACATGATTTTTAAAATTAATTTGTTAAATGAAATAACCAAGTGAATATTCAAAGGAGTTACACACTAACTATGGAATATTAATGCAACAAATAATTGGAACAACTCTATTTGTGGAAGGACTTATGTTTATGGTCGAAGTTAACTTTTAATTTTAGGCCTATTTTAAGACCAAATATTACAAGGTAAGGGTGAAAGTTAGTGAAATGTTGTCCTGGGTTTAGCAGTAGCAGTCAATTTTTCTCTAGCTTTCTGGCTAGGATTTAATCCAAGACAAATGTGCACATTTGATTTGCACCTGAACTTTCATGTTGGTGAATTAAAAGAAATAAAAGAAATAAAAAGAAGTAGGAGCTTCGATTCATATTGAAAGAGACATTTGAGAGAGATGAAACTTTGAGATGAGTTGATTCCTTGTCTCTGACTAAACTCAGCTGGAAAATGGTATGGCCTGGAAATGCCAGGCTATTTAATCTGTTTTAGTGAAGCAGGAACCCCCATGAAATGGCATGAAGGGCACCGGTATGCTGCTCAAAGGGACCATCTCAACACATTGATTCCTTCAGCAGACACCCTTCGACTGGTGATGGTTCCCTACAGAGGTGATTGTGGTGCTGGTCTGGCAGCTTCTCAGAAAGCAAAGACTTAGATTGCGTAGCCTGACTACTGCATATCTCAAGCCACAAAACCGTAGGTGGCTCGGGGCGTTAACCTATTACTATTACTTTACTGTAACCTCTAGAAGAACTTCTAGTGCTAACTTGATGGCTTGCTGCTTTCCTTGCCAGTGTGTTCCAGTGGTCACCTACAGATTCACGCCTTATCTGAATTCTCATCCTTTATCATTGATCTGCTGGTTCATTCATCGCCTTTTCATACATAGAGAGCCCACTGACATTCTGTCTCCATTAAATGAGGAGAGGAGAAGAGAGGAGAGGAGAGATACAATACTATGGACTAAGATACTGAGTAAACCTCAATACACAACTTTCTTCAGCCAAGATTTTAAGCAAAATGGAAGGAAGCCAAATAGAGTACAGGAAAAAAACCAACCCTGCAGCTTTTTCCTGCTGTCTCTACAGTGTGCAGCTTTTCATCGCTTCCGTATCACCATTAAAAGCCATAATCACTGCGTTAGAAATGTGTCTTGCATCCACCTCCAGCCCAGAAATACATTACTTTTGAAAAAACACACAAACAAAAAAAACCCCACATCTGCAGTTTATGGATGCTGAATCTAATAGCTTGTCTTACATGCTCCTCAGGATGAGACACGCAGATCTGAGTATGATTGGTATGATTGGAAGGGGATTTTTTCTTTATGAGCACTTACAAAATATAGGGTACTTTTTAATTCTAAACTAGAACATTTTTTTTTTCCAGAATTTTCCAAGGAATGGAAAACCTGTACTTTTGCCCATCTTTAGGGCAATCCATCCCTTTCCAAACTTCAGTCTTCTCTCACACTCTGAAAGACTGAGCTTGGCTTCCTTGGTATGTTGGCATGGGGAGTGTGATTCAGACATCCGATTTAGACACTTTCATACAGTGAATGCAGACCATTAGACAACTAAAATGAGATTCACAGCCCCTGGAGTCTGTGATGGAGAGGGCACAGGCATCTTCTGTGTTTCTTTTTGCTGTGGATGAAGATAGAGGAACTCACAGCCCAAGACCACTCTCTAGGCTGAAGGGGAAAACAAAGTCATCATTTGCGTTGCTCCCTTGGCTGTTCTCTATTGCACATTGGCTGTTTAACCTGTAATGACAATCATTTAAGAGGAGCAGTCTTAAGGGCTCACCCTTCTCTGCTCTGCCCCTGGTCCAGGACATCTTCTCCCTTCTGGGCTCTTTCTAAACCTTTCAAGACACAAACCTGACAACCACTTCAGTTAACTCTAAACCAATCCTGGTTTCAAAAAATAATAATTGGAAAAAAGAAACAAATATAGTTGTGATGATGTCTATATTCTTCTCAGAAAGTATGAGTATCCTTACAAAGTTGAAAAGCTGGATTCCTCTCAGCTTCATAGAGATTTTCATGTCCAAGGTAACAACCCCATCACCCAAGCATAGCAGAAACTGGGGAATATGGAGCTGGGCATTGTCCACATTCAGCCTTTTGAAGTTGATAGGAAGAGGCATGGCTCTGGAGCTGTAGCTGTATGTTTTCCCTTTAGAAGGGGAATGGGGATGTCTCAAATTCCACTTTCTGCTATTTTTTTCCTTTTGATTGTTTCATGCAATATGCATTAACAGTCCCTGGGGCAAAGGCCTGAAAGGTTTCTTTTCTGAGACTGATTTTGAAGAAGAAAATATGTTTTGTTCATCTTTATTTCATCTAGGTGTCAGTACAGGGCAGAGTCAAGGTTGTTTGGTATCTCCAATAAAACATTCTTGTACTTGGATAAAAACCATCATTCTATTCTTTTAAAATGTACAAGGAAACCCTAAATATAATATATTAAGAAAATCAGTGTCTACATGGAAAGACAATACATGTAGGTCTACTTAAAATATCCTTGTTCCTATACTGGTTGATGATTTATTAAACATACCACAGTTATTAAAAATGGAATGGCTTTGATATTACTTTTAGCTGGCAGAAATTATACATCAGCTATTCCACCTCTTCAGCCATGTTATAAAATTGGTCCACCATAAGGTAGCAGAATTAAATTAAAATAAGGCATGAAGAATAGCTTAATGAGTGTTGCCAGGTGACTTTCTGAAATATTAATACAGCTTGACCTAAGCTTTATTGCTTTAAACCTGCAACTCATGCAATTTTACACAGGCAGCATAGTCTTGAGGTAAAAACCTGGTGACTAAGAAAAAGTGGCTTGATTTTCCACACAAATTTTCAGTGTCAGTTGCTTCCCCCCAAAGGGACTATGTGAAGCTTTTTGCTTCCTCTTGGTCGGCCCAGGTTAGATGCACTGAGGTTTACTTTTGATTTGAGTATTTCTAATAACTCTAGTGTAAGGACTGGTTGAAATACTACTTTCTTCTGTATCAGATTTTCACATATTTTATTAAGGAGAGAATTCTATGATTTCTTATGTTCCTTTCTATCCCTTTGCTTAGTTTTTCTTATTGCTTTCTTGTCCCCTGCCCTTCAGTGACCCCAAAACTCTCTTGATCCTTCAAGATGCCTTATAGTTCTAAGCATTCTTATGGAAGGAGAGGTGCAGCGAAACCTCCTCCAGCCACTCTTGGCATATTTTTTATTTAGGTAAAGTTCTTTCATAAGCAAAGTCCTTTCATAAGCAAAGTCCTTATATTGAAATAAAAACAAAAAAAATTATTTGCACCGGCTTTAAAGCACTTTTATGTGAGCAGAGTGGTGTAAAGATCTTATCAGGCAACTAAAGTTTAGGTATCTATAAAATATGGATATCTGTATAAACGTATAGACACACAGATATAAAATCCTCCAGGATTTTCAAGGGGCAGCCCTCACCCCAAGATCTCCCTCCTTTTCCCCTTGCTGCTGCCTGCTTTCTGTCAGCACAGCTGCCAGGGCTGACAGAAGGATCTGGCTGAAACACTGTGATTCTGCTTCCCTGGTGCGGACCTCACTGCCTGGGGAGAGGTGAGTATTGCAGCAGCCTGTGCGCTGAGCAGGGAGCAGCTGGTTGGAAACACTGACTACAGAAGAACATCTCAAACCCTGTTGCTCTCCAAAATTGAGCACTAATCACTGTTCCAGGAAGGCATTTCTCTCGCTGTGGTTTAAAGCCTGGGAAAGCTTTCACGTGCACATGCTGATTTTAGGCACCTCCATACTATGGCATATATTTAATGTCTGTTTTTTTGGATCACAGTTTTGCTACAGGAATCTACTTCATGTGCCTGAATACCCTTTTTTTTTTTTTTTTTAATGTAGTCCAGCATAGCTTTAAGCAAGAGTTTAAAGACAGTAAGCACACAAAAAAGAGCAAATAACATAGAAGAAATGACTAAAGGCTTTCAGTTGCTAAATATTTTTTAAGGAATATTACTTCACTTACAAAGGAGGTGTTTCAATTTTAGGTATAAATACCTGAAAATAAAAGCCAGGTGCTGCACTGAGAAAGATATTCATGCTGGGTTTTGCTCTAATTCAAAACCTGTCTATATATGTATTTGTGATTCTTCATTGGCTTGGTGATAAATAGAAATAATGCAGCAGTGAAGTCTTAGGATAATGGCAAAGGAGATGTTTTGCAGAATCCTGCATGAGGATAAAAATCTTCAGAGAGCCCAACTCAAGTCCCACATAGCATCTAAACACGTGAAAGTTTAATCAAAGTAAAAAATTTTTGAAAAAAGACAATTCATTAAAGGCATTGAGAGAAAATGCTCACAGTTTTGTACATGGGTGCACTATGGTTTGACCAATTAAAAGGTTAAATAAGAGGAGGGGGAATATTTAAATCCATTTTGAAGAGCAACAGCCATATCAGCAAAAATACTTCTGTATAATTCCTAAATTAAGATCAATGCAAAAGCTATTAATATCTTAAAAATGACTGCTGTAAGTTATTATTCATAATATTGTAAAATCTTTCCATGTTTAGCCCAAAACTTATGCAAAATTTTCCAACTAGGAATTCAATGGGATTTAAGGGAGTTCAAAGAAAACCTGTTTCTAACATTATTTTTACATTTAAAAAAATTAAGAAATATTTTTATCAGTATGCAAATTCGTACAATTAAAGATCAAATTTCAGTGTTAAACATTAAATAGTCATACTCTGTGCTTTACAAGAAAACAGTTATTGTTATACTGTAGGTAATTGTGACTAGACCTGTCTTTAAAGTATTGACAAGAGTCAATTAAAAAAGGCATATATCCCAGATATTTGATAAATCACAGGGGTTTTAATTTCCCTTTTAATATCTTCTGCATTTTGAAAAATGATTGGTAAAACAATTTACAGGTAAGGTAAGTATGAAAACTGTTGTTAGAATGAGGGAGGGATATCAATTGTTTTGCAAGATGCATGAAGAGGTTATTTCCCACAAACTGGATCCAGCAGGCTGATTCCCTGTCATCCCCTAAAAATATGACAAAGATGTTAAAGACATGCCAAATTGAATTGATATGAATAACCAGTTTGCTCCTGCTACAGAGATAAAATATATTAATGTTCTATTAGGTGTGATAAGAAGATCATAAATAAGATTTGCCTGTCAGACTGTAACATTCTTCATATGCAACTATAATCTGAAATACAAACAAACATTAAAGCTGAATTCCTTAGGACTTTTCAAAATAGGGACCCTATTTTCATAAAGACATCTCATCCCTGCCATTGTGTTCACTGACATATTCATTCCACCATAAACAGGACTAGTTTCTTACAATTGTTAGTATGAGGATCCACAAATTCCCCTGTTCCCTTGGGCCTGATCTGAACCCTCTCCTTTTTTACAGGAGTATTTGCATTAATTCAAAAACCAGTTTTTTTTGGCCAGACTGGAAAACCTGCTAAAGTCAAAGGACTTTCTTCCATAAACAATGTCAGAATTTGCCCCCTCTACTACTACTAATAATAGTAACTGCATATGTTTTCATGAATGTAGAGGACTCTCTTTCAAAGCAGCTTTCAGAGCACACAAAGATGTAATGAGCCCTTGCAGGGCCAACCCATCCTTGTGCATGCACAGGAAAGGGACTGCTGCCAGCACAAATCTGTAGTTGCAAAGACTCGTGGGAGTCTGCAAACAGCCAATCTCTGTTTCCTACTGCTGGAACAGTCCTTATTCCAAGCCAGGCAACTGAGCACTGTGTCCCGTTCCTTCCTTGTCTTCTCATTGCCTGGCATGCCCAGCTCCACCACCTCATTGGCACTGGGCTCCAAACCTCCTGCCTGGCCATGCTCCCCCTTGCCCCCACAGACCCCACCAGCCTGCTGTGTGCTCCTGTTTCAGATGGCCCTAGCCCCATGTCCTGCTCATGTTCCTGGGGCAGGAGACCAAGGATGGTTAGCAGTGTCCTAATCATAATACAGGCACATTTCCTAAATTTAGTAAAATGTATTTTTTGCAATACCTGCCTTATGTGTAAACAAAGCTACTGAAGCTATGTGCAAGCTGAAGCTTAGGAGACTGGAAAAGGGCACCTAGCAATCACAGGTGGTGGACAGTTTGCTGCTGGCTCATTACTAGCTCAGATCACCCTAAGACAGAGATGCTCCAGTTACAGCAGAGAACTCCCACATGCAGAAGCTGGGTCCTCTTTGTGATTCTGTAAGGACCTTTGTCCTGGGTTCAGCAGTAGCAGTCATGTTTCTCCTTCGTGGTAGCTGGTGCAGTGCTGTGTTTTGACTTCCAGCCTGGGAACAGTGTTGGTGAAGCCGATGTTTTTGGTTGTTGCTAAGTGATGTTTACCCTGAGCAAGGACTTTGTGAGGCTCATGCTCTGCCGGGGAGGAGGGGAAGCTGTGAGGAAGCAGAGACGGGGCGCCTGACCCGGGCTAGCCGGGGAGGTATTCCATACCACAGCACGTCATGGCCGGGGTGAGGGGTAACTGGGAGTTACCTGGAAGGACACGGGCTTCCGGGTGGAACTCGTTTTGTTTGCCGGTGGTATCATATTCTCTTCCCTTGTTATTTTCCCTTATCATTGTTGTCGTTGGTGGTAGCGGTGGTGATTTGTGTTGTACATTGGTTGTTGGACCGTTCTTGTCTCAACCCGTAGGAGTTGCACTCTTTCGATCCTCCTCCCCGTTCCTCCGGGAGCGGGGAAGGGGAGAGCCCCGGTGGGGGGGGGGGGGAGGGGGGGGACACGGCCCTCGATTGTTGTCAGCCCGGCAGCACTCACTGGGAGTGAGTGAACAAGTTACCTGACTGGGTTTAAACCACGACAACCTTAATATAATAAGTCTTCGCATCTTTCATTCCTTGGGACTCTTGCAAGACAAGCACTGCTGACTACTTTGCCACCCACATGGGATCATCTTCAACAGATACCACTTTTTATCAATTACTAACTGCCGTATTGCGGAATTTGTTTTCACATGAATGCTGCAGTGTGAATTACCTCTGTAGCTTCATTAACCTGAAATCATTGTTTGTCCGTTGTTATCTGATGAAACATCTCTGTTACCTAGAGAAACACTATTCATCTCAGTGGAAACAGGTCAGCTGATCCATCTGAAAACCTGGTGTTGTGACTATTATACATGGCCATAATGAGCTGAATGTGTAGCTGTGGTTTTAGAAAGACATGAGGATGCATGCTAATGGTTTAAAGGTTGGACCAGATGCTCTCTCAAGTCTCTTCCAACCCTGTATTCTATGATAATTGTAAATTTATAACTGTTCATATCCCCATATTAATTACAAGGAAATTAATATCTTTCATGTTTTGCATGTGAATGGCCTTCTGTGTTTAAATACATCAAGAAGCTTGTGTTGGGGGTGATTTTTTCTCTTTAATGCTCCTGAGACTGCTGAAAGCTGCCAGCTGTACCTGAGCAGAGGAACATGGCTATTAACACATTGTCAAAAAATGCTGTATTATACACTGCTGCCTAGTTTAATTGCAGTAGTCAGTATTTGCAATTCAAATAACATAAGCATTTAGAAATTGTATTGCTAATTTGTGGCAAATTTTCATTTACTAATTTTTCATTTTAAAACATGCACTTGGTCTTGATTAGGTTCAATGAGTGTAATTTTACCTAAATGGAAAGCTCCTACAAATCAAACTTAGTTTTATGATTTACTTAAGAAAATAATGAAAGTCAATACTAAGATTACTATTAAGAATGTCTTACAGAACATATGGAGTAAAGTTATGGAATAGAATGCTATTTGAGTAAACTACTGCTTAACATCCAGACTCACCCTTGTGATCTTACTTAGTATGTACTAAGAACAAGACTCTTGAATTTCAACCAAGACATATGCACCAACGTAACAGAAGGCAACAGAAGTGCTGTCTTTGATTAACTACTGCTCTGCATTCAGAACTCACTGTACAGTCACTGAAATACTTGCAGGACACAGCACTTGCGCAGAAATGGAGAGGAACCTCTTTGGTGTGATTTTTATCCAGTGCTGATCTGTCACGGATATGTGCAACTAGATAAACAACTGACTCAAAAGCTGCCAAAGGTTCTGGAAACATTAACCCAGAGGTCATGTTCATATATCAGTTAACAATCACTGAGATAAATGCTTTTCCCTTAAGAAAAAATTGGAAGAACCTGTCTTCTAGTAACCTTGTAGTTGTATAACTTCTGCTTGTCCATAGTGAGTGCTACTGATGTGGTCTTACCTTTTTCATAAAAAAATTTATATTTTTTTTTCTGGACAGAGGATGCTAGAAACCTGCAATAATTGGAGAGGATTTTAAGATGATTTCTAATAATCAGCTAATATATTTGTAATTTTTTTTGCTTATTTGAAGTACAGAATAAAGTAGCTGCATTTTGTAGGTCTCCAGAGGAAAGAAAGCGGGAGGAGAAATAATGTGCCACTCCAAGGTAGGCCCACTACCTATGCTTTTTTTTGTCAGAAACTTATAGAGAGTATTATAACATCCAAATGAGAGATTTTAAAACATGCTGTCAGCTGTCAACATTTTCTTATTTACACATGACAGTAAATCACTACTAGCTTCTATCTGGCTTTCCTCTGGCTTTCAGGATGTTACTAGAGATGTGCATCAAATATTGCTTTTGACAAAGCACTCAGTGAAAAAAAAAGAGTCTGTACAAGTGTTACCTGCTGCACATACCTCCAGTGCAAACACTATTAACAAACATTGTTTGGAGCTGAGGAGCTAAAACTGAAATAAAGGCTTTTAACCCAACTTTACCATCAATGGTCCTAATTTCTACAAAGGTTTATCCTGGCTGAGTTTTATAAGTGCCATTGCACATGGATACCATTGTGATTTCAGAACAGCTCTATAAAAATGACTCAAGGCATACTCTTGAAAAAACCCCATGAACAGCAAACTAACATTTTGTCACTCTGTAGTTATCTCCCTGTGCACTTGAACGAGAAACCTGCGTTGCCAATTAGTCAGTGTAATAATGTTTTTCAAGATTTACTTATGAGCAACTGTACAATAAAGCCTGTTAATTTTATTTTACAAAGTTTTAGTGTGAGAACTAGGTGAAAATGCTGTAACTCAACCTTAGCACAGAAAGGAGCAGGATCACTGACTGACTTACGTATACTGCAAATAAAGCTGTGTCAACAGGCAAATGCTGTGTGTAGCAGAAAAGAGGACAGGCTTACCCCAGGGAGTGGGCAAGAAGTAGGGAGCATCCCCCTAAAGAAAGAGAGAAAGAGAAAACCTCAGGAGCCAGACCTTTCTGAGTCTTACTGGTTAGATGCTCCACATCTAACAACATCTGCATAGGTTCAGGTGACGGGAGTTTTAATCAGTGCAACAATGGGAACTGGACCATATACATTTCAGTGTGACATTTAATTAAACTTAGTATTTTATTTTGGTTGATGTGTGTCCTGGGTTCAGCAGTAGCAATCATGTTTCTCCTTCTTGGTAGCTGGTGCAGTGCTGTGTTTTGATTTCAGCTCGGGAACAGAGCTGATAACAAGGATGTTTTGGTTTGGCCAAGGACTTTGTGAGCCTCATGCTCTGCCAGGGAGGAGGGGAAGCTGTGAGGAAGCAGAGACGGGGCGCCTGACCCGGGCTAGCCGGAGAGGTATTCCTTACCACAGCACGTCATGCCCGGGGTGGGGGGTAACTGGGAGTTACCCGGAAGGACAGGGGCTTCCGGGTGGAACTCGTTTTCTTGGCCGGTGGTATCGTATTCTCTTCCCTTGTTATTTTCCCTTATCATTGTTTTAGCTGATAGTAGCGGTGGTGATTTGTTGCTGGACTGTTCTTGTCTCAACCCGTAGGAAGTGAACAAGTTACCTGACTGGGTTTAAACCACGACAGTTCTTTTTGGCGCCCAACGTGGGGCTGGTATAGCTGCTGTGCTTGCCGGCTCTCCCACCACCAGCTTCTCTTTTCCTGAGTCCAGCTCTTCCTCCTCTGCCTTGCTGGGAAATGCTGCGTGGTCTCCTGCGTCCCCCTGGGGCTCGGCGGGCGGCTGCCGGGGAATGCTCTCGGCCGTCGCGGGGCTCGGCTCGGCCGCGGGGCTCGGCTCCTCCGCGGGGCTCGGCTCCTCCGCCGCCTTCTCCCGCTGCTTGGCAGCCCCTTCCTTCTGCTCCTCGACCGCCCCGACCTCCTCCACCGGCAGCCGTCCCCTCGCAGCCTCCGGCCCAGCTCCCGCCGCCGCTTGCTCCCCGGGGCCGCTCTCCTGAGCCGCTTCGGCTGCCGCCGGCTCCCGGGGCCGCGCCCCCTCGGCTCCCCGCAGCCTCACGAAGATGGAGAGTAGGGTGAGGGCCAGGACGGTGAAGAGCAGCCGGACGGCCAGGTACAAGTCCACGGCCACATCCGTCCCGCCCTGCTGCTGGAGCCCCCCCGTATTACAAGCCATTGCCATAAAGCACAGTGAGACAAGAACCTTAGCCCAGGCCCCACACTTGATAAACACTAACACAGCGAATACCGGCTCTAAGTAAGTTACAACGGTCTGAAGCTGTGAGATCAACAAGAACAACTCTGAGAGCCAATAAATCAGCATTGTGACGAGTGACTATTAATCCAGTCAGATCTGTTGTTATCTCAACCCCTCGTGCCCCACGTTGGGCGCCAAAAAGAACTGTCGTGGTTTAAACCCAGTCAGGTAACTTGTTCACTCACTCCCAGTGAGTGGTGCCGAGCTGACAACAATCAAGGTCCGTGTCCGTCTCCCCCCCCCCCTGCACCGGGGATCTCCCCTTCCCCGCTCCCGGAGGAACGGGGAGGAGGATCGAGAGAGTGCAACTCCTACGGGTTGAGACAAGAACAGTCCAGCAACAAATCACCACCGCTACTATCAGCTAAAACAATGATAAGGGAAAATAACAAGGGAAGAGAATACGATACCACCGGCCAAGAAAACGAGTTCCACCCGGAAGCTCCTGTCCTTCCGGGTAACTCCCAGTTACCCCCCACCCCGGGCATGACGTGCTGTGGTATGGAATACCTCTCCGGCTAGCCCGGGTCAGGCGCCCCGTCTCTGCTTCCTCACAGCTTCCCCTCCTCCCTGGCAGAGCATGAGCCTCACAAAGTCCTTGGCCAAACCAAAACATCCTTGTTATCAGCTCTGTTCCCGAGCTGAAATCAAAACACAGCACTGCACCAGCTACCAAGAAGGAGAAACATGATTGCTACTGCTGAACCCAGGACAATGTGTGAAATATAATCTCAGATTTCTTTTTTTTTTTTTTTTCATAAGCAACACTGAAGATGCTAAAAACTGGAAAATATCTGTAATAGTGTATCCAGAGGTGCTGGAGATGAAAGGTTTTTTTCCTTATCAGTTGTTAAACAGGAGAAATATTATAGAGTAGGGTTGGAAAGGACCTTAAGACCACCTAGTTCCAACCCCCCTTGTATTGTATTACAGGATACAAGACTGCAATATACCCTTATGCACTCAGAATTCCAACTGTGACTGTTGGGAGGCACCATAGGACATCAGAAATTGTGAGGAAGAGGTGGAAAAATCTTGTTAGTTTTAAAATCTTTCTCTACTGTGCATGAACTGATGAAGATGATTATTTTACAAGTTCTAGAGAGCTGTGGGATCATTTAATTCTTTCCCATAACAGTTTTGCTACTCACTACTTGAAACAGCTGAAGTCACTACAGTTGAATTAAAGGGATGCAATTTATTGCAGGACTACAGAAAGTTTTCTTGGGGTTAGAGATTCAGTCTTGAACTGAATTCTTTCCCACTCCTAACAATTTGAATTCTTTCCCACTCCTAACAACAGCTGACAGAAATGAAACCTTAGTGTTACAGTTTGGGAAGGCAAATTCCGTTCAGAAAATCCAGGTGAGGCGAGAGGCTCCCTGTGCTGAGTGGGTAATAAATTAATAACATTCAAGAGTAATTAGGGCTTGAAGGATGTGGTCACTGGATGTGGCCACCTTATGTGTTATGAAAGATTACCTTGTCAGTGGCCACGCAGCAGGACATTTTCTGAACCAGCAGTAAAATCCAAGAAGCCTCATTTTCCCTGCAGTGCCCTCCACAGCACACTAACAACTACCCCGGAGTGCAGGGTTATAAGTGGGGTGAGGAACTCAGGAGGACAAATCCTGAAAGGCACATGTTGCTTTTGTGCCAGACCCGCCTGCCTCCGCAAAGCTCAGAGACAAAAACAACAGTCCCAAAATATGGGTTTTTCCCAAATTAGCAGAACTGCTGTAAGACACACATTGCCTGATTTTACTATGCTGTGTCATGCTACCATAGGATGTGAAATTGTGCATTGAATGATGCATTTTTCTCTCAGGTATTTTTCAGTGAAATAATGATTTCCATTGACTTTTTTTTTCTGGGTGTGATGTAGTTTATCTTAATACTTCATTTTCCTTTCTGATAATGCCATTAATTCTGCAGGTTCAGCTGGGGTGGGTAAAAGCCCAAAGTAAATAATTTACAGACAGCCAAGAAAGCATATTTAAATTTTTTCTAATAGCTACTTCACATTAGTATCTGGACCTTTTATTTTATTCTTTGTAGAAGTTTCTTAATTAAGTTTGAGAGTGTACAGCCAATATTGCTCATGCTGTTTCTGCATTCCAGTTTCAGGTAGGAAAATATCTGCAAGTTGCAGAGCTAAAATGTTAAAATCTACTGACTACCCCATGTGTGGTTTACTCTTCACAGAACTTACTCTGAAGGTCTCTTTTAGCCAGTAGACTGATGATTAGATTGTCCAGAAGATTGTCTAGACATCTGGGTAGAATCCCATTCTTTCCCTAAAACAGCTGGAACCTGTACCAAAGAAATGCATCCTAATCTGTAAGTCACAGTATATGAAAGAACAGGTCTTTCTAATCACCATTGTCGACTGCTTCAAAGCTGTAAACATACTTGTTCCTTGGGGAACCAGGTAAGACATACAGCCCTCCATCCTGCTCAGTGACTGCCTGGCAGACAAAACCTCCAGCAAAGCATCTTGTATAAGCATAGACCATCAGAACAATGCAGTTTGTCATTCCTTGCCTCTTCTGGGAAAGGTTCTTGGTGGGTTTTGAACAGAAATTGAGTGTAAGTCTGGTTTTGGTTCTCCCTACATAACTGTACCTCCCCGCATATATTTTAAATCTAGTTCACCAATATCCATGACAGCTAAAAATAACTTATCTTGAGAACTATGGGAGGTGAAAGTATGTGAGTAATTTCTAAGGGAAATTGCATGCTTTTGAGTAACTGATAAAAAGTAAATCAGAAGTACATCCTGGGGTATAAGTAATAATATATCTTTAAATAAAAGACAAAGATAGAGTCTTCTGAGGAAAAACAGAATTAACATAGCATCCACAATGTTGTAATTACTGTAAAACCATCAGTTCCTGGGAAGTGTTTCAGTGGTTGAAATATAACATCCAAGTATTCTTGAAATGGAATATATGCTGGGGTGGCTTAAGCCAGGATCTTTAAGGGAATACTGACCTAATGCTTACTTTGCACAGCATTTTTTGAGTTATGATTTGTAGTTCCTTAAAGAAGGAGGTTTTCAGATTGTTTTAGCAAGTTTTGGACACTGCACCGTTCCAAGGTGGTGCACCTCTGAAGCATGCAAAATCAGTTGTCACCCCTCACAGCACTGAGCTCCTACCAGAATTTTGTGTTTATCCTTCTCCCTGATGTGGAAATATTTAAAAATTAATTCTAAGAACAGTAGTGATTCTCTCTTCAGCTATACCAAGGCAAAGTCAGTGCAGGCTGCAGTACCAGAGAGCCAAGACATTGTACTGTAAAACACAGCTGCGGAGAATATGTGCCTCTGAGGGGTAACTCAAGAGAAAAAGTGTTCATGGATTTGTTAGGATTTAGCTCAAAATTCACACTTAAAATTGTATAAGCAAGGGAGGTCTAGTCAGTAAAACAAAAACCATTATTCAGACCACCTTAATGCAAACACCAACACCTGGCTGTCCAAACAGCTCTTGATATTACATTGACAGTAATAACTTGTGATCAGATTGTCTAAACATGTGTGTCCTATCATCAGGATGCCCCAAAGTATCCTGCCTATCCTCCTGGAGTATTTGTTCCAAAAGATCTTGAGTCTCATGTAAGTCCTCCTGTCCTATCCATCAGTCCTCTAGAGATATTCTACAGATAACTTGGATACCCTAAAGCATCTTAAATGGCACTGGATCCTTCTTATCAGGCAAATTAATACAGTCCTAGAAGTCCACCAACAGAGCAACAGTTTAGAACTTAGCATGTGTGTTTGACACAGTGGTTTTGGTATCTTCATCTTCAGCTGAATCTCATCCATTGACAGGTTTAATTCAGCTGACTACATGTAGGTGGCCAGCAATATCTGAGGACCCATACTGTATCTGAGATGCACATGAAGCTGCAGCTACAACACAGGCTCTCTGAGAGGGCACCAACTTTCCCACGTGGCAGCTGAAGGCCAAGGGTGTCAGGAGCCTTGGTGCATCAATGAGTCTTAGTGGCCTTGACTAGCCTCACCTGAGGCCTCCACCCCCACCCATGGCCCAGAAGCATTATCTAAGCCCAATTTTGGAGCTCCGTTCTCCCTCAGCTAAACTGGAGGAGTGCTGATTTTCAGCTCAGTTACAGCCCTGCCCTTCCTTGCTCGGCAATGATGGGCCAGGCAGCCCCTTGGGCTGGATCTCAACCCATGGACTGACTTGACCTATTGTAGCATCATCACTACAGTATGAATTGAGGGACAATGTTGCTGTAAGAGTGCATCTTCCCCACTTAGATGTTTGGCTATCTGTGCTCAAGGGCTCCCTAGAGCCGCTTCAGCTCCATTATCCAGATACAGACTTGCAGATCCAAATCGATGAAGAAGAAGTCTGTGTTGTGAGATATCCACAAGAGAAAGGTGTATCCTGCAGTCTCTAAAGCACTAGGGAACCTTGCTGGTAGCATCTGATCCACACTTAGATTCAAAACATCCCAATCCTCAGGAGGGAATACTGAGATATGGATGATCTGATTAAAAAGCCTCTAAAGGCAATCCATCACACAATAGCTGAAATGTCCAGAATAACTCTAGAGGACATTGACACTCTATCCACTGCTGTAACACAAAGACATACCATCAGGATTGACGCAGGAGGCAGTCCTATTTGTTACAAGGGAGAGAGGGCTAAACACTGTCTTATGAAATATCTCCTTTTGCTTTGAATAGTTCTGCAGAAGAGAAAAAAGACAGGGGATTATTTACAAGACAAGCTGCTGCCGCCCGTTGACTCAGACCCAGACCCTGTGCTATTGGCAGCTCAGAAAAGATGTGCAGCCAGCATTGAATCATCTGGCTGCTATTCTCTCCATTTGTTCCCTGTCCAATATGTATTTGAAGCATCTTTTTAGTACAGCTGGCAGCATTACTTCCATTGGGTGCCCTTTCACAACAGGAAGGTTGTAGAGGAACAAGCCTTGAGGCTCAGAAGGTAGTCTGTAATCAAATTTTCACTAAATAGTACTGTACTAGTTCTGTTCCTCAAAGCTGGCCTGCCCTTGCTGCCGTGTGTATTTGTCCTTTTTCTGGGGTTCTGTGGCTCACTGTGCTCTCTTAACACTGGGACACAATCCTTAAGCACTCCCTTCTGATATCTTCTGCCAAAGTGTTCATGGGGCACTGGTTCCTTTCTGCCTGTCCATACGGATGGGTTTAGCTCCATTTTTCCATCTCGGTGAGGTGGTGCTTGTGGGCATATTCTGCCATGCAAAGAAGCTTGGGCTGTGGAGCCAGTTAGATGAGAACTGGGCTCAGGAGAATAGGGATAAAAGTCTTTCATGAACAGCCTTGCAGATGTTCATCATCACTGGTTGATTCAGAGTCCTTCCTCTGGTGGAGGTGCCATATGAGAGCCAGTACTGCCAAGGGATTCCAGTCTGTGAGGGTGCATCTGGACCACACAGGTCCTTCCACTCCATCCTCCTTTTCTTTCTGCTGCATAAGAACAGAAGTGACCACAAGGCACCTACCTGTTTTGGTTCAGTAGCAGCCAGAATATTTCCCACTGGTGGTGCTGGTGTTGTTAGGCTCACCCTTCCCCACACAGAGAATCATGGAGGCAGAGGGCAGGGGTGATGCCCCAGTTTCCCCATCAGAGACAGAAACCCCAGCCCCAGAATCCTAGGGTTGGCCCAGAGAGCATCAGCCCCAAAAGCTGGGTGAGACCTAGTCTCGTGGGTCCCTGGGGGGCAGCTCTCCGGGGCACTGCACAGACTGGGATTTGGGGCTTATTATGAGATGCTGGGAGAAGCATGCTGGGATTGTGTGAGACTAATTGTGGGATGCTTCTCTCTTAAGGGAGAAACCAAAGGTGGAGAAAGGGATGGATTTAAGTGGATTGGGAAAGAAATGCATAGTAAAATAAAGGGGTAGGGGGATAAAAGGGGTCAGCTGCCTGTAAACAGTTTGCTGGTTGGTACATTTGGCTGGCCATGCCCTTCGTCCAGTCAGCATGGTCTGTCCTTAGTAAATGCCACTTCTATCTCCTTTCCTGGGTGTGAGCTCTCTGTTCTTCATGCATGTGCATATTTGGGGTCTGAGTGCAGCACACTGGAGCCAGACCATGGGCCAGAGGCATCCATGTGTCTGTAGTCAGCATCTGGAGAAACTGGAGTGTGTGTGTAGTGCATGGGCATGTGTATCAGCATGTGGTTGGCAGTGAGTATCAAGCCAGTGAGCTGCGTGGTGCATTCCCTTTTGCCTGTAACAAGACTTGGAGCATAACAGGGTGATAGGCATATGAAACAGGAGGAACGGCAGTGACTGCATTTGGTTCCTGTGCCTTCAGGGTGGAAGAGTTTCCGAGGTTCACCCACAGCAGGGAGAGAGGATCAGGGTCACTGTCAGGGCAGCTGTGCTGCTGGTGTCAGAGTGGAGCTTTGTACACAAATGTATCATCTCACTTGACAGCATTTTCTGTTGTGCTGACCCAGTTTAAGTCACTGAATTAGGATTTTTAAAAGAATTTAGAATATGGGCAACGTAAGAGCTGACATAGACCAAGGCAATTACTGGGCAGAGCAGGTGGTGTTTGTGCCACTGCTTTTCTTGGATGTGATTCCAAGGAAGCTATGATTCAGGTCTCCCTGTCAAGAAGGGAGGCCTGTCATGTCACATGCTGGATTAATGTGCTGCTTGGATGCCCTCAGCTCTTCTGGGGTCCCTTCTAAGTGGAAGTGGGCTATTTGCACTGCAGGTTCACTTCCTGTGGATGCTCTCAACCTCTCAGCAGTCCCCTCCTCAATTCCCCACCAAATAGCTGACTTCTCACCAGGGCCCCTGCCCACGGTTCCAGGATTTCCAGATCTACTGGCTCTTCACACTTGGCATTGGTGGGGGGAGAGTGAAGGACACCAAATTGCAGGAAAGACCCTGTGCAGAGGTGGAGTTTGCTCCTCAGACAGAAGAAGTCCTGCTGGAGAGGACTTTATCCACAATCCATGTCCTGCTCCTGCCTCTTCCCCTGGGCAAGCTTGCAGGCTGGCCTCCTGTAGTGCCTGGAGTATCAGGCTGGGACCAGCCATCTCCAGGGTCTGACCTGGGCTGCTGGGGTTGGGCAAACATGGTCTGTGGCTGCACCTTGTCTTTTTTGCCTGTTCAGACCCAGTTTTCATAAGCAGCATCCTTACCCCTCTGCTGAGAGCTCCAGAGAGCTTCATATCTGTTTTCTGCTTGTGTTTCTTTGCAGTGCTCAAGTCTATTTTCATGCTCAGATAACACTAACGAGTGCTGGAGGGCTTGAGAGCATTCGGAGGTGTGTAGGACACTGACAGACTGAAATATATCTGATGACTGCAGTTGACTTCCTCTTGCTTCACACTTTGTCTTGGTTTTTTTTGTACTGGGAGTGTCCTACAAATCAAAGTGACTTGATTACCAGAGAGGTAAATTAGAGGCTGCAGTTGAGAACTGAAAATGACCCCTTCTAAATCAGATTATTTCAGATTTTAATGTGATGCTTAAGGTAGAGGCACCGCCAGATTAAACGTTACAGAGCTGCCAATTTTTTCTTGATTTCTGTGTCTTTTACATTTTTGGCATAATAAAATAATGCTAAGATGCATATTAAGATATGATTTATGAGAGAATGGGGTGTATGCATTAAAGAAGCTTAAAGCTGTAGCTGTTTAAAACATATGTTTCTGATATTAATTCATAATAGAAATATATAGCACTTTGCATTGTTATGAGAGAAGTTCAACACCTAATTCTATTTTTTCTTAAATGCTTTTGATCTATTTATGTAATATCTTTAATTGTTCTTGACCTTTAATCAGTTCACAATCTGCTCATGATTTGATTAATTTTTCTCTAAATTAAACTGTAACTAGAAGTATAAAGGTACAATTGTAAGTGAAATAAAAATCTTATTTTCAAAACATCTTTAAGCATTTGCTCAATATTCCCTGATTTTGTACTTTTTTTTTCTTTTACATTCATTTAGGCTAAGCTCAGAAAAAAAAAACAGTAGAATATATGGTAACATACTACAAAGAAATGCACACTGTAAGAACTCAATAGAACCTATTTTCTGAAACAAAAGAAAGCAAAACCCCCCAAAATTAAATTACATATCAGTGATACATTCAGATATAAAGTCATAAACCCATTTTTGTAATTTAGAATATGAGAGTTCATACCTCTTTTCTATTAATGCAAATCATTATTTCAGTACGCTCACCTTTGGGATTATTGTTTTCTCTCTTACATGATTTCATCTGCAAATTTCATTATGGTTCCCATCTGGCATTTCTTATATAATGTTTTGCCTTTGCTTTAGTGCACTTATTAAGGTAATTATAATTTAAAATAATTTCTGAAAATAAGCCTGAATGCATCTACTGTGTTCCTAAAACTTTGTTTGTATCTATGGCACTAAAACTGTCAAGACCAATGGTTCTGCACGGCTTGGCTTTTTTCTGTCTGTTAAAATGCTCTTGCCACTTGTTATTTCAGACTTGTTGCTCTGATTGTCTAGGATGGGAAATAAAAAGGTCTTCTAAGTGGATTGAAAGGCACTGGAACTACCCTACATTCTTTTTGAAAGCAAAAAAAAAAAAAAAGCTTTTAAAATCAAATATATTATTGCTTTTAAATGCAGCTGTGAGATCTTAGTTAGAGACAGCACCTGTACAGTCCATGACACAAAAGGTAACCATGACAGTAGGACTGCATTTCCTCAGTGGTTTTATCTAGTCCTATCCTTTTGGTTTCATGAGCAGTTTCTCCTTTCATCTCATCCCAGTTTCCAACTGGTAGTTTAATATCTTGAGTTAAATGAGCTCTTCCCATTAGCAAATCACTGAGGTTAGTCTTCCCAGATGAAGACTCTTGTAAAACGAATGTGTAATAGCTACCAGATGGCAAAGAGAAATCCATAAAAAACCATAATTTTCCCCCAGAAAAAGACTAGGCTTTGTCTAAATGTTCATTTTTCTGAGCTGCTGTCCTGAGTGTGCCTTCACATTTTTCTCTAGGCAACATTACCTTTCTTACAGATGTGAGACATCACCCTATTCTCTTCATTCTATTTCAGCTTACTTTTTCTTCTTCCTTCTTGTCTGTTTTCCTTTTCCCCATTCTAACTCCATATACTTCTGTTGCTTGTTTAATGGCAGAACACTTTTTCCACTTTCATTATTTCCACTGCTTTAATCTACCTTAAACTCCTTCTGTATTTTTATTATCCCCTCTTCGTTGTGGCCATCACTGTTTCTGTGATCCTTCCCCTCATGTGCCAGATTCACTAATTTTGAGACACTCCTATTTTTGGTTTCTAATTCTCATCAAGCTTGATGAATTCCTCCACTGAAATCTTGCTGAAATACCTTGTTTCCAAAAATTCAGCCCTCCTCCAAGTAAGCAACTGAGCCAAAGGCAGTTACTGTTACCCCTCAATGGCAAAATGTTAATGGATACAGTCTTGAAAGCATACAGAAGAATTTAGTCCTTGAAAATTTAATCTTTTATAATGAGATCTGAGCACCAGTACCGGCAAAGCTGAGAATATACATGGACATAAGATATTCATCACTGTAGCTATCAAATTGAATATACATTGGACAAAAGGGTGTTATCAACAAATTCAGCACTGGTGAAAGGTTTTGCACAAAGTTATTTACTTCTGAGAGAAGGCTATCTCAGTCGTTTGAATGAGTAATTTTAAACAGTTTCTCTGTGAAATGCTATTATGCTTGATGTATTTTATAGCCAGAAAAGCAAATTATATTTTAATATGCTTTTTTTTCTGTGTGGTGCATTCTCAAATAACTTTTCTTCATTTCCCTGTAGCTCTCATTAACATTTCTGTCTGTTGTGTTTAATTTAATGCTGTAATCTCTGAAGTCCTATTAAAAACAGTCAACACCACAAATGTATTGACATAAAAAAACACCCAGTTTCTGGTTAGGTTATGCTCCTCATATTACTAGCACAATTTTGGCTCTCAGGAGATATTTCTTTGGCTAACTGTTGCTTTAGATTGTATGGTCAAATGACCTTGTGGCAAGCTTCACAGCTTTTAATAATCCACAGTTTTATAAATGGGGGAAAGAACCCCAAACAAGCAAACAAACATAATAAAAGCCACTGGTCTTTTAAAAACCTTTTTCTTTGGGTCACCTTTTCTTAATTTGTGAATTTTTAAAGCTGCTAGCTGTAACATTATGTTTAAAAGAACTCTTCCTAATGCAGAATTTTGATTGTGATAAATTAAATAGAACTTATTTGAAAGAAGTAATCTAGGATGAATTGTTTCTGCAGGCTGTGTATCAGGCCCATTCAGCACTTAAAGAGTGAAATTTGCTCAAAATTTCACAGTTCAACAGAGATACGCCACAAGACTGCGTCTGCATTCCTCTGTAAGAGTGCGAACTGAAGTCTCTTGAAGATGAATTCTTCACCTATCCAGACTGTTTCAATCCTGTGAAATGCCAAGGACCTCCTTCCTGTGTGTAGTCCAGGAGAGCTGGAACCCCCGAGAAACCTGCACAGGGAGCCAGTGCTCCTCTCTGCGCACCCTTGAAATATGCAAATCAAAAGCCTGGCCATGGCAGGCTCCTCATCACTTGCGAAGCTGAGTGCATGGGCTAAGATGTCTCTTCACTAGCTACACCCTGGTAAATCTCGAGACTTCTTAATTCATCAAAAGGACTAGGGTGATTTACCAGTGAGTTGTAAAGTCTTCCCACTGAAGACTTTAACAAGGAGGTCCACAGGCACAACTATAGCTTAAGCCAGAAACTGCTTTCCTTTTAAATGAGAGTCACACGGATGATAGGCAATTTAGCTACAGCACTCATGCTTTTCAAGACCTTTAATTTATAGAGACAGTGTACCCTGCTGAGGGGGGTACCCTGCCACTGCTCGCCAAAAGATGACTTCAACACTGTCAGAAGACTAAATTTTACATAACCACCTCCCACACTGTAGTATTAGAGTGACCATTCTGGGCTAGCCCAAGATTTAACTCAGTTTTTGTGGGGATGTGCAACTCCAGCTCTTCTGTCTCAGGATTCCTTTAGAAAGATTAAGCAGATCAGCAAAATAACTGAATACAGAACACCCTAGGACTAAGCCCATGCACTGGCAGAGACTGGGAAGAGCTGGGCCTGGAGCTCAGCAGATCTCTCTATGCCAGACAGAACTCCCTCCTTCATAAGGATCCCTATCCTGCTTTTGGGGACAAAATCATTCCCTGGCTCTCCAGAGCTATGACTGGAATCACAGTAACAGGCCATGAAGGAAAGTGAGAGAGTATAATAATACTTTTAGACAACACACTCCACTGTGTTTCGCAGGCAGGAACTTCTGCTGGTCCCGATGACTTCTTCCCATGGACAGGCAGTGGTGAGGCTGACAGGCACTGGGCAGGAAGAAATCAGGGCTGGTATGGGCATCCACCCTCTATCTTCTGCCTGGCCTTGTCCCCCAGAGGCATGTGGATGATCAGCCACAGGTTGCTACCCCTGCTTCATACCGAAGTGTTGGCACCAGTTCAGTCCAGTCCACACCAGTTCTCATTATGCAGCAGCAGCAAAACTGGCTCACACAGACTCTGGATTTAGACGTATTTCCTCTTTTTTCCTTATAATGGATGTTTTTCAGTCGAGGTGTCAAAATGTAATAAACTTTCTGGATGACATGGAAGTCTGTGCTGTCTTGCTGAATCATGAAAGGGAAGGAATATTACTTTTAAATATAAATTCTGCCTCTTTTTTATATCAAAAAAATATTAAAATGCTCTGAAAGACCATGGTTTATTTCTGAAAAACAAACTCCAAAATACTAAGTAATGTCAGGTTTGTGATGTATAACAAAATTCAGGATGTTTACATAGCTGTGGTTTGGTTTTTTTTGTGCTAAAGAACTCATTCATTATACTGGGGGGGAATACAATGTGGTAGAATTAAAAGTACTTGAGAAATCATAAATATGGATGTTCCTAACTTTTGTGTATTTGAATATACAGCCTTAAAACCTTTTTTTTTTAAGAGATTTTTTTTAAGTGTGTGGAGAAATATTTATTTGCATTACAGTAATGCCCAGAAGACCCAGTTTGGTTCAAACCTATTTGTTGTGCTGTAGGTCAAAATCATGGTCTTTGGTGCTGGAGTGAAAATTACTTGCTCTAGCATTGCAAAAGGCCACTGAAGGCAGAGAAGAGCAAATGGCAGTAATACGTAAGTCACTGTCCCATACCATCTGAAGGAACCTCTCTGCATCTGCAACTCCAGCCTGCTGACCTCCAGTGCAATAAGTCCTGCAAACCACTTCTTTTGCCCAGATAGAAATGTGAGGTTACCTGAATAACTCACATAGTCCATAGAAACTGTTAAAACCCAACAGCTGGTTCATGGTGCTTTAGAGGCCCTGAATCCTTCATGTATTAAGTACGTACAATATTACATGGAAGACCTGGAAAACTTTATATAATTTGCTTAAAACCACATTTATCTGATTAGTATTTCAAAATTTCTAATAACAATAGCTCTAATAACACTGCTGGATCATTGCTAATCACACAGTGTTATTTCTTTCTGCATTCCTCTTTCTCACTGTTCATTTGAAAAAAGCAAAATAGCAAGATTTTCCACAGCTTCTAAGTATACTTGTTTCTAATCTTCACTATTTGCCACTGATTGCGCTTTGCTGCTTGTGTTGAGAGGTGAGAATGAGATGCATCCCCAGTTAAAGAAAAGAAGGTAAAAGCTCAGCAAAGAAGGTAAGTAAGAGGTTTTTCTCATTTTCCATAAAGCTGTTGTTTTTTTTCAGAACATCTTGCTGAGAAACGCATTCAGTTAATTAGATAAATCTTTTTCTCCATTTTAAATGACTTTAAACATAATTTAAAACAATTGCCAGGAAACCCCAACTATGCATACATGTTTAAAATAATATTGTATTATATGAGGGAAAGTGAAATCCAGGTATTCATACTGTCTGTGTTATACGAGTTAATCAATGCTATCACTAACACCCTCTCTGTCAAGAACTGATATTGCACCCATATCGATTGCTGCTCCCTGGCTTGTTACTCAGCGTAGTGCTGCTTCATGTCCCTGGAGAGGCAGATGGCTCCTTTCATGCAGCAGCAGGTCTTTTCATCAGTCTTCTATGACATCTCTGTTTTCTGTTTACAGATATATATATTTCTGACAGAATTTTCTCCTTCTTCAGAGTTATGATTTTCCAGGATCCTATCTGATCACAATATAAGCGCATTGATCGCTGAGATACATTTCTGCACTGTTATAAACCCAGAGGAAGGATACTACATTTACACTTCTTAAAGTATACTGAGAACACTCTTCTCCACATTAAGAATTTGATCTTTTCAAATTAGTGTTTAAAAAGTAATTACACTAAAAAAAAGAAAAAACAAACCTTTGACAAAAAAAAAAAAAGAAAAAAGGAAAAAAGGGGGTATACTTGTGTAGCTAATTAGCCACTTGGCAGCCATCAGAAATCATCATTTTTATTTCTGTAAACAATGACTGGTATTTTAGAAGGCATCTGAGCATCCAAGCAATGAAATGATGAACAGATACTAAAGTGAAACAGATACTAAAGTGCAAATGTATTTTCTGAAGTGTAACGAAACCAAAAGTTGCAGAGAAGCAGAATAATTGGTTGGTTAGTTAAATAGAGAAGAGATTCAGAGCAGCCCTACCAAGAAGGACTTGGGCGTGTTGGTCAATGAGAAACTTAACATGAGGTGGCAGTGTGCACTTGAACCCCAGAAAGCCAACCGTATCCTGGGCTGCATCAAAAGGAACGTGACCACCAGGTCGAAGGAGGTGATCCTGCCCCTCTACTCTGCTCTCGTGAGACCTCACTTGGTGTATTGTGTACAGTTCTGGTGTCCTCCACATAAGAAGGACATGGAACTGTTGGAACAAGTCCAGAGGAGGGCCACAGGATGATGAGGGGACTGGAGCACCTCCTGTATGAAGATAGGCTGGGAAAGTTGGGGCTGTTCAGCCTGGAGAAGAGAAGGCTGCGCAGAGACCTCATAGCAGCTTTCCAGTATCTGAAGGGGGCCTATAGGGATGCTGGGGAGGGACTCTTCATTAGAGACTGTAGTGATAGGACAAGGGGTAACGGGTTAAAACTTAAACACAGGAAGTTTGGATTGGATATAAGGAGGAAGTTCTTTGCTGTGAGGGTAGTGAGGCACTGGATTGGGTTGCCCAGGGAGGTTGTGAATGCTCCATCCCTGGCAGTGCTCAAGGCCAGGTTGGACAGAGCTTTGTGTGGCATGGTTTAGTGTGAGGTATCCCTGCCCATGGCAGGGGGGTTGGAACTAGATGATCTTAAGGTCCTTTCCAACCCTAACTATTCTATGATTCTATGATTCTATAATACATTGCCTTACAATTCCTGTTATCAAAACCATTTTGACCTTGTTTGAAAGCAAATGCTACATCCAAACTAGGACCATATGTTTTATACAGTAAATACATATCTCAGGTCTCCTTGTAGTATTTCAGAAATATCAACAAGTTCTTGAGAGAAATGTCTCTACTTTTCTTTCTACCTGCTTTTTAGAAATCAATGCCAGTTATCTCGTCAGCTGCGGAAAGTCAGTTTACTATCTGAACTTGGCTTTGCAAGGGAATAAGTAACACTCAAATCAATATCTGACCCAGGACCAGAATTCTAGGTATAGCCATACTCACATGAGAATATCTGTGTAAATGACTGCTATGCCATAGACTTGTCCTGTACATTACTTATAGGGTTTAATTCACTTGAAGTCAACTGAAAGTCTCCATTAAAGGAAGATGAAATGGTTCCTTAGTAATTTGGCATAAACTGTGCACAATTTCAGTACAAGCCACTCACCTTAAGTGGTGGTTTTTTTTTTGTTTGGTTGTTTTGGGTTGGTTTTATTTTGTGATTGTTCTTTTGGTGGTTTTGTTGGCGCTTTTTTTTTTTTTTTTGGTGGGGGTGGGTTTGGTATTTTTGGGCTGTGGTTTTGGTTTTGTTTTTTTTTTTTTTTAATAAGAAGAGATTTATTAAAGTTGCATGGAGTTTTATAATGAAAATGGCCTGTACAGTTATGCAGTCTAAAGGGGAGGTTGGGTTTCCTTCTTTCAATTTATTTAAGAGGTGGACCAAGATTTCCCAATGTTTTGACAGCCTATCTCCTTATTCAAGCTTCAGTGTAGTGAGAACATTATCCTTTAATCCTTTAGTATTCTGGTCATTGTGGGCAGCCAATTTCTGAACAAAAATCAGTAGATGTTTAAGCAATATTGCAAATTTGGAAAAAGTGATGAAGAAAATGAGAATTAGAAGATAAACCCAAATATCATTATATCACAATTACTGGAAAGCAATATATCTTAGTTATTACTGAGCAAGTCTAGAGAATGGGAGCTCAATCTTCTACTCCCAGCTTTTCTGTTTTGACACAAAACATAATTGCAAAATTCCAGTACTTACAGACACATTTATTCATCTCTTAGTACCATTATTCACCTTGTATCAGGTTTTTATTTTTGCTTTTTAGCTTGAATAGATGTGCTATTAATTCAATGTAGTTGTTCTTCAAAGTCAAACATTAGTAGGCTGAAATGAAATAACCAACTAGTTTTCTTGAAGACTCTTCAGGTTACCTTACAGTGGAGAACAAATTATATCTCTAATATGCCATTCAAAAGCAGAGCAGACTGATGGAGACTGCAATTCTTCTTTCCAATATCAGAGAAGTTAATTTTTAAGGCAATTCTGAAGTACATTTTGAACAAGTGGCTTACAACATAGAAAAACTTCAATAAAACCAAGAAAAGCAGAACAGAATATTAGATGAATTTTGAAGACTCAAAAATAGTTTTTGAGTGATAAGGTGCAACTAACTGGAAGGAGTGGAGACAGTTCTCATTTCTTTGTCTCTTTCAATACATCTATAAGGTATTTGTCAGATTCTTGGCTCTTACAATGAAATAGGTAGTCCAGTCCTGTATCAAATGTACTCCACTATGTGATGCTTCATTAAGCTCCTGAAGCAAGCAAAGCCGTGTTCCGTGTTGAAAGGGGCTTTCCTAAAAGAGTGAGTGCCATCAATAAGGACAGGGGATATACAGGAAGGTTTGGAAGGAAGGTGCTGACTGTTGAGGCCTCTGAAAGCAGCACAGTGCTGGGTGCTGAGGGATCAGACTGGGACTGTGCAGCTTTGAACAGGTATCCAGGGCAGAGTGCTAGGGCCTATGCGTTGAAATCAGAATCCCTCTTAATTTAAAATTTCTAGGTTTCACAAATGTTAGTTTTGTTCTGCATTGACACATGGAAGAACTGGCTGAAAACCAATGAAAGATGCTCATCTACCCCAGTCGCATGGTTTCCCTAAGACTTTGATGCCAAAGGCTGAAGTGCAGACTGCCAGACCAATTCCTTATTGTAAAGCTAGAGATCTTACTCGTCAGGGAGAGTGAAGAGCATCACAGTGAAGGAGAAATAATCCGTAAGCTTTCTTAGTTTGATTAGTGTGAAGACATTGGAGTCCTCATAGAGGAAAAAAAAACTTTTTAGGTGGAACATCATCAGTAAGGAAGCAAAGGAGGGAAAAGGCTATGGTAATTGAGAGAGTCTGGTTCTTAAACTGACTGGCTTTAAGATAAGATCCTCCATGGAGTACACTAATCAACTTATCGACTTCTAAGAGGAAATGTTCTTGGCAAGGAATCATTTGGTTACAAAAATCTCTGTGGTAGGGTATTTTGTGGAGAGTAATGACAGACAATATCTTGTGTGAATGCTTCTTACTGAGCATGTAAAACCAAACAGCAGTTGCCTGAAATGGTTAAAGTGTTCTGTGAAAAAAACATTGAAAAATAAATCTGATCCATTTGAGCCTATTATAACACCCATATCCTCACAGAACAGAACAGATTTGCACTCTCAATGCCATCTGGAATAGAATTATGTTAGCAGTCTCTAAAAAATACAAATTAACTCTTTCATGCATTTCTATAGTGTGATCCTTCATTTTTCTATTCACATCCACTGTTGGTTACAAATAACAGCTTTAAAGTCATTGTGTGAATGTTGCGTTTGCTTACTGTTCAGCTCAGAAAGAGTAATAATGTTTGTGTAACAGATATATGAAACACGAAAATAATTTCAAAGGAGTCTTTCTCTGTCATTGAGTAATGGATTTTACTAAGATATAGCTGTAACAGATGCTGCTTAAACTTCCCATATTATATACACTTACAAGTAAAATGAGCATCAGGTATGTACGATCAGTGTTTTACAGGTGTTTAAAGTAACAGGTGCAACATGTAAATAATAAAAAAGTCAGTTAAAATATAAGAATATGCTTTTTTTTACTGCTGGAAGGGAGACCTCAGTGGATTCATGTTGCTCAAATAATTGGTTATTAACATTAATGTTCAGTTTTAAAGCAGCAGTGCATTTGATTTGCAATTAAAAAAATGAGGTTTTCTCTTTCTCAACTATAAGCTGTTTACAAGAAGTTGGGAATAGTTTTGCATAAATAAGTTTCAGACACAAGGCTGTTTGTGAAATGCTCACTTAAATGATTCAGTAACTGTGACTCACTTTTTGTAGCCGATCACTCAAAGCACACGGTATTGGTCCCCCTCTATGAAAGGAAGACATAAAATGGAGAACGTATAACTCGCTTTCTGAATGGATGGAAGAAACAGAACTAAAATTTATGAAAACATCAAGTTTCACAAAGTTTTTAAGATTACCTGATGTATGATGTAGTCATAGCAGGCTAAGAAATAAGATCATAAATATTTTAGTCCCTGAGCAGTTCAGAGGTTTATGGGGGTTTTCCTCTGGGTCTCAAAATTTGCATTGTTTAATTCTTTTCATACTTTAAGTCTTTAAGATTTTTATCTTGTTTATCCCATGAGTGGCCCCATCTGGATGACATGAGCTACATGGAACTGGAGTTAAAAAGATATCCTGTAATACATGCAAAATGATTATTCGCATATTAATTCCACCAAAGTTTAGGCATTTCATTCTTGGATTACTTGCTTGATGGGAAGGCAGCACTGAGAGCCGAAGAAGTATTTTAGACTGATTCATTGAGAAAAAGGATAAAACAAGTTTGATCATTATTTCCAATTTAATGCATCTTCCTAGAAAGGACAATCACCCAAGCTGTGCATAGCTCTCCAGCTGCAGCCTAATTGGGTTGATTCAAAGCAGTCCTATCCAGATCTGGAGCAAAGAACTTTCCTGAAATCTGTACACTGAATGCCTAGACAATAAGCTTGCTGGTGCTAAAAAGGACTCAAGAGGAATGACTCATCTCTCCACAATTTTAAGTTCTAAGATGTGTCTAAACCAGTTAGTCACTCCAAAGGTCCCTTCATCCAATGGAGAATAATAGACAATTCTATTTTAGATATCCTATTTTAGGTGAAATGACTGTGAAGAGTCATTAAGACCTGTTTCAATGTAAGGTTTTATACCCTGTGCTTCTCTAAAGTTTGGCTAGATGACTCTCACTCATGGCTGTAATGTCGCTCATCCATACGGGGAGTTCTGCTGTGAGCTTTAAGGCAGCAGATTAGACCCTCAACTTTTTGAGGCTTTTAATCAGTACTATGGAGCTGTCTCAGGCATAGGAGTGCCCTAACAGAGGCAATGCAAAATAACTCTTTGTTCTAAGTTCCTGAGAACAGATTGGACATGTTATTCTGGACTTAATGACCTTGCTCTACAAAGGTTACTTCTTTACATTTTTCTTTTTTTTAGGGTGCAGGTAAGCTAAATGTTTCTGTATGGCACTATATAACATGGGTTTTGCAGAATTCCCTAGATGTCTTTCATGAGGAACTGAAAAGACTGACCTCACTCTGTAGGTACCAGAATCAAATAATAGTTTCTCTTACTTCAGAAGGAACAGGAACCACATGGGTTAATGTGTTGTCATCGTGATGGCAGGTATGCATTGGTAATGCGAGTAACATGTCAGATCCTAACAATGAAATGTAAAAGAGAAGCAGCCCAGATGACATGGTGGAGCACTGCAGCCAAACCTTCTTACATTTTGTCAGACAAGTCTAATGTACTTACACTTCAGAGCAAAGCCCTTGAAACAGCATTTCTATCAGGAAGCCTGAAATGGCAGTAAAGAAATAAGTCTGACAAAGCTTTTGTTTCTAATCACTAAACCAAGTACTAGTGTGTTATCCATGACCAACAGTATTGTTTACAGGCTTGGTTGCCGTAGTGATACCATCATATGAATACTGCAACTGAGACTGAACCCTTCCTGCAATAGAAGTGGTTTTCAAGCAGCTTTCATTTGCTTGTTTACAAAATCGTCTATAGTTTTCTGAGCACAAAGCCCAACAAAATAGAAATAGACGTATGGAAATTCTGCAGCATTGCCTTTCTGTGCAGAGGACAGATAGAGAAACTTATTCCAAATTTCAAGGAGATGATGTATGAGGGGGCCTTCTACAAGTCATAGACTTGAAGCCCTGTTTCTTGATCCAGGGTTTGGTGTGACTCCAGGATCAACACACTTTACTGTGTCAGAAAGCGAGGTCCATCAGCAATACCTTCCCCAGCATCCCAGCACTGACTCACTGTTTCAGGTGCAAGTGCAAGCTCTGAAAGCTCCCTGCAGCTTCCAGAAGGGATATGAAACTTCCTGCTAGCCATCCTGCTAGTCAGTGCAATCCTGTGTTTTGGCAGCTTGCAGGAGTTAAGTGCTGCTTCTCCAAAACCATTTTGAGCACCAGTGTTGACCATTGCTAGCCTACTCCTTGGAAAGAGAATACGCCTGCCAATTTTTATATAGCTTGAATAAGCATGGAAGATTTATTTCGCATACTACAATCCCTGCCCTTAGTTTGATGGCTGGAGATGAGGAGTGAAACCAATGGAGAAAAATAACTGCCACACTTTTGTCCTTTTTGTCCTCTCTGTCCTTTCTTTCTGGATTGTGTTATGCTCATGTCAGAAACAACCAGCTTGTTCCCTAATATTGTTTGTATTCTTTTTCTCCCATCCCTTATCATAAAACTGGGACACTGCGGCAGACACGTATTAGTGTTCTCAGCTATCTGAAGCAAACCTACCACCTAGCCTTTGCCCTGATGTGAAATTTTGTGCAGCAACACACATTTCAAGTGTGCAGCAACAAGCTTAAAATATTATTCCTACAATGTCTCCAAGGTTTTTCAGGAGCCTTTCCCTGGAAAAGAGCCTATTCTGTGTGTGTGGAGTGGGAATGGAGGAGGTGAACCTGGCAAAGCATTAATCTGTTTCTGCAATGCTATGACTATCCAGCTGTTTTGTGTTTTAAACAAATGCTTCTGGATTTGGTGGTTTGGTGTTTCTGTTGTTTTTTTTTTTTCAAATGTGAAGAATGAATAACTATTCAGTTTCCAAAAGAAAATGTTCATCCAGCTACAGTGCTTTTACCTCCACTCAAAAATAGATCTATTGTCCAAATCTATTGAAAATTTTAAGTGTTTGAGTTTACATACCTAACCTGGTAAGCCAGAATTCTACACCAGAAATTCCTAGTCCTTGCCTGGAGTACAGGATGAGGTGCATTTCAAAACAGTTAGTATCTTGCATAGGAGTTGCTATATGCTACATGGTTGGAATATTTAGGGTCTGAACCTGGATCTCAAATTCTGGACTTGTCTTAGCTCTTCTACTAGTTTCTGACTTTTCTGCCTTTCTTTGCCCAGGATTAAACTGTAATTCAATCTTTGGAGATTTTAATTTTTCTTTTCATTATTTTTACAATCAGCAAAGAGAAGGCTGTGTGGTCTCCACACAGCAGCCTTCCAGTATCTGAGAAAGGCCTATAAGGATGCTGCGTAGGGACTCTTCATTAGAGACCGTAGTGGTAGGACAAGGGGAATGGGTTTAAACTTAAACAGGTGAAGTTTAGATTTGATATAAGGAAGAAGTGCTTTACTGTAAGGGTGGTGAGGCATTGGAATAGGTTGCCCAAGGAAGTTGTGAATGCTCCATCCCTGGCAGTGTTCAAGGCCAGGTTGGACAGAGCCTTGGATGACATGGTTTAGTGTGAGGTGGGACAGGGTTGTTGGAAGTAGCTGATCTTAAGGTCCTTTCCAACCCTAACTATTCTATGATTCTATGTATTTTCATCTTGCCTGCTTTTACTTAGATTACTGATTGTCTTTGTCAAAATCTTTCATTTAATTAGCAAATTATATTTTACCTTGCTAATTGAACACCTCTACACAGGAAGGATAGTTGAGGAAATGAAACTTCCTGGGAAAAACCCATATTGCACTGGCTAGAACTGAATGTACAAATAATGTTTTATCATTCAACACATTCACATTCTAGACTATTTGTTCCTTGGGCAAGTTCAGTGGCATTGAATACATCCTCCCAAGTGCAATTGGCCTACTGGGGCCTCTTTCACAGTTCTGGGGGGCTGGCTGGTGAAAATATGAGGAGTAGGCAAGCTGGAGAGGAAGCTGAGGATATGCAGAGCAGCTCCTTCTGCCTGTGTGCCTTGTGGTCTGCAGTTCACTGGTGATAGGTGAGGACAAGAACTTTCCACTTCCTTATTTTGGCTTGTGTATTGTCACATCTGTTCTAATGAAGTCACTTGCTGGACAGCTGATGGGAGCATTTGCAGCATAATGCAGCCTCTGTATTATAGTGATGGCCAGTGGCATTTTGTCAGCTCGTGCTGCCAGTATTTCCATTGTGATGCTTGGCACAAGCAAACTGGATTTATCTCCATATGGTGAAAAGCAGTCTGCGTAACAGAGGCCATAATTTGGATGTTGGTTTTGGTCCCTTTTGTGGCTCAACCATGTATCCAACTTTTACACAACAAAGCCAGCACTGGCTGGAAAGTGGACCACATTTCTCCATTATATCAGCAGATTTGCCAGGGGGAACATGTCGCATTATTCGTACAACAAACTCATATGAATACTTTTTGGATGAGCTTTGCTCCTTTACACTGTGAAATTTAATATAGGGTTTGGTTTCTCCTACACATTTGGATGGAAGGAACTTTAGGAAAGGGCTGTGTTTTGATTTGGTGCAACACCTGCACAATGGGATCTTGCCTCCTGGGCATGTTTGCAGAAGCAGTTACATTAACTCTCTAAATGCATGTCATGGTTTAAGCCCAGTCAGCAACCCAGAACCACGCAGCCGCTCGCTCACTCCCCCCTCTTCCTTTCCCCTTCTCCTGGAGGGATGGGGAGGAGAATCAAAAGAATGTAACTCCCATGGGCTGAGATAAGAGCAGTCCAGTAACTAAGGTATAACACAAACCACTGCTGCTGCCATCCATAATAATAATGATAAGGGAAATAACAACGGAAGAGAATACAATCGCTCACCACCCGCTGACTGATAGCCAGCACAATCTGAGCAGAGATCTAGCCCTTTGGGTAGCTGCCCCCAGTTTATATACCGGGCCTGACATGCTGTGGTATGGAATACCCCTTTGGCTAGTTTGGGTCAGGTGTCCTGTCTCTGCTTCCTCCCGGCTTCCCCTCCTCCCTGGCAGAGCATGAGACTCAGAAAGCCCTTGGTCAGAGTAAACATTACTGAGCAGCAACTAAAAACATCGGTGTTATCAGTGCTGTTCCCAGGCTGAAAGTCAAAACCACAGCACTGCACCAGCTACTATAAAGGAGAAAAATGACTGCTACAGCGGAACACAGGACAACTCAGAAGGCAGATACCTTCCCAGAGGTATTTCTTTTTTTATTTGTTACTGGAGTCTGGTTTCCTATAAATAGATGTATTACATGACAGGTTGGTTTTGAAAAACTGTAAGCTTATAGCTTCCTGTAATTTGGAAAACTGTAGTTCTGCTGGTTTCTAATCAATACTGTTCTTGTAGCTGTGTGAGAAACACCACACTTGTTTCTTTTGACTTGGATTTTATTCCTAATATAGGAAAACAGAACATAGGTTTGTGGGGACGGTTTGTCTACATTTTGTCACTGAAAGGCTGTGATTGTCAGTTCTTCCATCTGTTATTCAACAAATCCTGCCAGCAAGAGAAGATAGGAGGGTTAAATGAGGACTGACAGCAGAAGTAACAAATAGCAGGAACTGGAAATACATTAAACCAGATCTTATTCCTTTAATTTGATGTTTACTTTTTACAAAAAGGTTTTTTGTTGTTGATCTACAGAAGAACAGTGAAGCCGCATGCTTACATCTAGTTCAGGGCAGAGGTGTTTCTGATATACAGGGCTGAATGGCTAGGATGAGGTATGAATTATTAGTATATGATCTAATTTGTGTTATGGACCTATGATGCATGTTAGTTAATGAGCTGAAAAGAATTTCTTCCTCTGCACAGAACCATGTATTCTTCATTCCTTATGAGAAGATATGAGGACTAAAACACACAAGGTTGGTCACAAAAAGACACTGGTAAATCTCAGCTGAAGAATGTCAACTTCTTATTTAAATTAAACTTAAATTAATTTTCTCTTTCCTGTTCTACCTTCATCGTTTTTTTTTTCTCATATACTCAGAATAAATTATGGCTTAATCTATCTGTTCAAGGCTTCAGTATTAATAGTTTTTATCACTGCAGCATCTAACACACATTACAAAAGCTATGGAGGGGTCCCACTGAGCCTGTAACTAGCAGTTTCTGACATCATGTTCTAAAGGCCCTAATGATATTGATAGTTTAGGACAAAAGAGCTGTAAGTTTACAAATGTTGCTTTCCTGGACAGCAGTTCTTAAGCAGAGACATGTTAATGTTGGAATATTTTTCCATAATTCAACATGGTTGGATTGCATAACATATTTCATACCACAGGCTGAGAGTTAAAATTCACAAATCTGTAACACAGAGCCAGCTGTACAGAGTGACATTGTTCATTATCTTTTGACCAATTTCAAGCCAATTGCATTTTTAGTTGTGCTGAAAAATTATGTTTAGGACAAGTCAATTCACTGTGCTTGTATTTTATGGCAGTTGCAAGAAGTCGCTCTGAAGTACTGTCTAAGTTCTCCTGAGAACCTGATTAATGCATTAGGTTGTGAAGAGTCATGTACACTTCAGCCATTTCTCAGGAGCTATCTCTGCTGCACAGAGTTGGAAATAGACCTGCCTTTCTGAGTCAAGCCATTGGAAATAAAACAGGTATTAGCTTACAGAACTATACAGAAATACTACATGACTTACAAGCACTTTTTATTTTCTTAAAAGCTGCATAATACTAGGTATAATTAGACAAAACCTTATATCTGCAGGAGTCTTCCTTTGCTTGATAAGAAAGATGATTTAATTTTGAGAAGCTGTAACAAAGTAATGTTTTTTCACATCATAATAGGTATTTTACGTAATTTTAAGCAGATGAGCACAACTACAGACTTTTTAAAACACTGAACCTAACTTCAGGCTGTTCTGGGTTCCTCTCTCTCTGTCATGTGAAGTGCATCTCACAGACAGCTTCTTTTGGGGAGAACTTAGAAACACTGGGAGCAACTAATGTTTACATTGGCTGGTGTTGGGCCTGCTTTTGTGACATCAGGTGGGATCCCTTCCTTATTCTTACCTCAGCTAAAGAGGTTGCTGAGGTCTGCAGACAGAAACGTAGCATAAGTAAAATAGATGAGCGCCCCAAAAACCTTTAAATATGCTTTGCTGTTAGTCTAGAATTCTTTTGTCTCACACAGAAATCCTGCAATAGGGAAATCTGGAAGAACCACCTGCACAAAATTTCCCTCCTGTTTTCTGTGAGGACACATGTGTATGCTTATGCTTTTCAACCACATCTGTGCGAGACACATGGGGATGAGCTTTGATCTCCTTCCTGCTGACAGTGCCATCCTCCAGCAGACGCACCAATCCTTTACAGGGGTGTCAAGGTTTTGTCAGAAACTTAAGTGCCTTCTCAAATTCTTACAGAAGTGAGTGCATGGCAGCTCTGTTTTTGTCTGAAGATGTATGTGTTTTGTGGAATTTGTGTTTAAATGAAAGGTAAAGCCATAATCATTACAGGACTTATTAAAACTCTCAAAAAAACCTCCCTAATTGGCAAGAAGCTGTAACTGAAAAATGTGCCTCAGTCCTAGACATACTATTGACTCCAGCCCTCCTCTTTGATTAATGATGCTTTCAAGTGCCTAGAGCCCTGAAGACCCTTTGTCTGCAATCATAGGTATGACTACAGCCTGTGCTGCTCTACCCTTTCTACATTGAAGCCATGTGATAAGCACAGACAGCTATGTACCCAAAGCATCAGCAACAGCTGCTCTAACTTAGATGGCAGGTATCTCAACATAATATGTTCTATTAGGGCTGCATTTATGAGTGTATACCTCAGCGGAAGTTTGAGAGCACAATACTGTAAAAAACAAGAAAAATATGTCACTCATTATCAAAATAATTATAACAAGATGAGAATACTTTGTTCTGCCTGAAAACAAAATTAAATGGGCATTGCCTTCTAAAAGACTTCATATCTTTCTCTGTTCCTTTTTTCTCCTTTTTGTGCTTAAACATATTTGCTATGTGGCAATCCTACCTCACAGTTGGCCAGAAAAACTCCTATCCTGGGGGACAATTGCTCAACTTGCATAGTTAATATCAAATCAAGATTGAAGTGCTTTATTGACTTGCTAACACCACATAATTAAAGTGATCGGTGAACTATGCACTTGGGATCAATACCAGTACAGTACAACAGGTATATCACAAAATTAGACTCTTGTAAATCATTAACAAACAAGAATTTCTAAATACTTTTCTAAAACCCCCAGAAGTGACAAATTAACCCATAGGCACCAGCACTGGTCCTGTTTGTCCCACATGTCCTGGACATGGGGGTTCTCCAACGTGGTCTCTGCAGCCTGGGACTACTTTTTGCTGGGTTTTCTCCAGCATTTCCCCATCTATCTTGTACTTGGGAGCCCAGTACACATCATTGAGATGTGTCTCCTCAGGGCTGAGCAGAGGAGCAGGACTGCGTCCCTTGACCTTCTGGCAATGCTCTGCTTCATGCGCCCCAGGAGGCTGTTTGCTTTCTCCAAAGTAAGAATGACAAAGAAGGATTTTAGTGATGTTTAAACAGTTCTGGTGGGTTTGGACCACACTGTACCCAACTAAAAGCTGATCCTAAGCATAAACAAATGTACAGAATTTTTCAGAGTGTTAGTCTACACTGCAGTGTACAAGAAAGCTGCAGAGGGACTTTTTATAAGGGCTGTAGGCACAGGACTAGGGGTAATGGCTTTAAACTGAAAGACACTGCCCCATACAAGGAAGTATTTAAAGCCAGGTTGGATAGAGCAACCTGGTCTATCGGAAGGTGTCCCTGTCCATGGCAGGGGAATGGAACTGGATGTCCTTTAAGGTCTCTTCCATCTCAAACCACTCTATGATTCTATGATTTTCACTATTATTGTTTCCTGTACTAGGAAACCAAGGTTAATGTGGGCTTGCTTTAAGTGCTGTAGCTATACCCTTTGATGACATTTTTTGAAAATACTTGGTGTTTTAAGCTAAAATGCTGAATTTTTAGCCAATGTTACTGATGTTCTATCATATGATCCTTTCTGCTATGGCATTGGAACCGGCTGCCCAGGGAAATGGTGGAGTCACGGTCTCTGGAAGTGTTCAAAAAACACGTAGATGAGGCCCTCAGTGACATGGTTTAGTGGTGGACTTGGCAGGCCTGGGGTAAAGGTTGGACCTGATGATCTTAAAGGCCTTTTCCAACCTAGTTGATTCTATGATTCTATGAAGTCTGCTGTGGGATAGAAATGGCAGAACAGATGTGGAGAGGTAGTTTCTTATCTTTAGTGTGATATTCTACAAATAGCACAGTAACATCTTTAATTTGGTGCCTTTGTGGTGACTGAGCTATTTTCTAAATCTGTGGTAGTAAGTGCATGTTGCAGCTTTATGTTTTAGAGCTGCAATGTCCTGTACTGTTGTTTGTTACTCAGTATTAATGCTTTGGTCTTTCTGTCTGTAAGAGCTGAGAGCAGAACTGGCCTTAATCTGCAAAATGATTTGCTAGTCTCAGTCCATAACGTGATAGATAACCTTGCTGCATAAACAACAGGACTGACAAACACTTCTTGGGAGACTTTGAATTTAAAATCAAGAGGTCTGGAAATAGAAGCTAAAGCTGCCACTGGATAAAAACTCAGCCACACTTCCTCATGGGCATTTCTAGGAAACTTTTATCTCCAGAGCTGGTGAAAGGAGTGAATCAACTGATACATCCCAGGACATTTCTCATTCTTTTGAGTCTTTCATAAAAGGCACGGGATGCAATAAAAGCAGCCTTTCCCTAAAGAGAATCATCAGCTATCTAACTGCATTTCCTTTCTGAAACAGAGATCAGCTGCTGTACAAGAAAGCACAAAAGACATTACAAAACAGCCTTCACACAATGAAAGCGTCTTCCTAATTCTCTATAATTAGAATGACTTTTGAACGAGAAACAGTCTGTACAATTTGTGCAGCCTGGGAGACTTCCTGCTCCAAGGAGCTATGAAATAATAACCTAAAGTGGGCTGCATCAAACCTTCCCCTGCAGAATTAATTTTATCTCCTGGACATCAGCGGGAGTTTTGTGATGGGTTCATAGGGTATGTGGGCAGAGGGGAACACTGTGGTAACACAGTTTGCTCTCTATGTAACAGATGATGAGGCAGATCCACAAATTTTCACACCTAGACAATTTCTGGTAGAGCAAGACGTACTCTTTTCGTCTCCAGTGTTTTCCTTTGGCTTCCTTCTCCCCCTGGTGCCAGTTGCATATGCTGCGTTGGTCCCAAATCCAAATGCTGACTGATGCCAGCTAACAGGGAGACGTTTCCTGCTGAAATGCTACTCAGTTTGCATCAAGGTTGGAGCCACTGAAAACTTTGTTTGCTGAATTGTGTTTACACCACCATTTATAGGGAATGGGAGGAAATCACACTGTTGTTTCACAACATGTATTACTCAATGTTTATTAAAAGCAGGCTATTTCACCCATTCCTTAAAGGCAGTTTAACCTATTTATATAAATATCTTATAAAATTAAAAAATCCACAGTTAATAGATGTTTTAGTATGTTGAATTAATGCCAGATGTCAAATGTAAATAATGATTGTACTTATCTTGCCCAAAACATGAGAGAGGCTTGTGATTTTTATTATTTAACCTACTAGATGAATTCTATAAATATGTGGCAATATCGTAGTTTAGGACAATGTAATTATATTAAAGAAAAGCTTTAGTTGCTAAGAATTGTATTAGCCCATTGGAGTGGTAAGTGGTAGGAAACTTGACTGAAAATACCTTTGACTATTTGAACTTTGTACTTTGTTTATTGTATTTGACTAATTACCCAGTCTAACAAGTGCTCATTTTTCCTTTGGAACAAAAGATTCTGATGAAGGGTATTTCTAATAATGAGTCCATGAAGATAATTGTTTTTTTTTAAATCTGGCCCCATTTGGAATACCCACTGATTTTAATGGGACATAGGGAAATGAGTACTAATTCTGTTTCTTCTGATACCCACCAGTAACTACTTGAGTGCAAGAACTGCTTAGATACACAAATAATTTATGAGAATCAAAACACATAGACAAGGCACAGTTCAAACTAAGTCTGCAAAGTACTTGTAAATTATGCTGCAAATGATGTATTAGCTTCTGCAACTTCCAGAGCAACGACAGTGGATGCTCTACATTATGAGACCTATTTAATGACTATTTTACACTTTGCTGCAGATCTGGCATTGGCTTAATCATAGAATCACAAAATCAGCTAGGCTGGAATAGACTTATAAGATCATTGAGTTCAACCATCACCCCAGGACTGCCAAGACCATGTCACTAAACCATGTCAGTAAGGGCCTCAGCTACAGGGTATTTGAACACTGCCAGGGACAGTGATTCCATCACTCCCCTGGGAAACCTGTTCCAATGCCTGACCACCCTCTTGGCAAACAAACTTTTATTAACAGTCTAAACTTCCCTAGCACAACTTGAGGCCCTTACCTCTTGTCATACCTCTTGTTACTTCTGAGAAGAGGCCAACCCACCTTCTCACTACAACATCCTTTCAGGAAGTTGTAGAGAGTGATAAAGTCTCCCTTAAGCCTCCTTTTCTCCAGGCTAAACAGCCCTTGTCCCCTCAGCTGCTCTTCATCAGACTTGTTCTCCAGACCCTTCAACAGCTCCGTTGCCCTTTTCTGGACCCGCTCCAGCACCTCAATGTCTCTCTTGTAGTGAGGGGCCCAAAACTAAACACAGGATTCCAGGTGTGGCCTCACCAGTGCCAAGTACAGGAGGACGATCATTGCCCTTGCCCTGATATTTCTGATACAAGCCAAGATGCTTTTGGCCTTCTCGGCCACCTGTGCACAAGCTGGCTCATGTTTAGCAGCTCTCAGTCAACCCCCAGGTCCTTTTCTGCCAAGCAGCTTTCCAGCCAGTCTTCCCAAAGCCTGTAGTGTTGCATGGGGTTGAAGTAGCCCAAGTGCTTTTACTCACCACATATGTGGTAACCCTTCTCTTCAAATAAAAAATTCTCCCTCCCACCCCCAGGGTCTAATAACCTCATTTTCATGTAAATGGAGTAGAAGGTGGAGATAAGAAAGGGGGTCACAATGAAGCTCCTTAGAGGAATGTCATCCTAAATTTATTCAACATTTGATTTCCTTAGACTTCCCTTTTCAGTTTTTCTTAATGTCTTTGACTTTTGCTCTCCCAATGTAAATACAAATCTTATGGATCTTTAAAATTCAAAACACCATGGAAATTTTCACTAAGACTTTATTACTACACATTGCCAAGGACATCAGATTCACAGACAAATGTTTGTGTCACTGTTTTAACGGGCCCATTATTTCCCATCTCACCCACCATGATTCAGTTCTGGAAGTAGGTTTCAGGGCTCCTTGAGAGACTCCATATTATGAAGTCTGCCTTTTGTATAGAATAGTTATCACAGTCTGTCCAAGCAAGCAGAACTCCAGCTGGAAAAGCAAATACACTATGTGGTGGATAATAAAAAAAGAGATGCTTAATAGTACACTTTTGAAGTAGTCTATTTGCTATATAAGGCTAAATAACTTAAAACCAAAAATCATCTGCTCCACTGCTCCTTGTACTTGCTCTCTCTCTGCTTTTTAACCGCAACATGTCCATGACACTGCGTGCATAAACGTCTCGCAAATTAACATTGATGTTTGAATCGCTGGATGAGCTCTTCATGAGTTTCTTTAAAGCTTCACGCTGCCTAAGAGCGGCTTCTTTTATCTTCAGTGTAAAGTAACAGGCAGAAAAACGGTCATTTATTATAGCTATTGGCAAAGCCAAAACCAGTATTCCTGACAGTATACATATAAAGGCTACCACCTTACCAATGGTAGTGTCTGGTCTAATGTCACCATAACCAACAGTTGTCATGGAAGTTGTTGCCCACCACCAAGCACCAGGTACACTTGTGAAAGTTGTGCCTGGCACACCTTGCTCAACGAAGTATTCCACAGTAGAAAATATAGAGATTCCTACAGAGAGGAAAAGCAGCAGAAGGCCAACCTCCTCATAGCACTGTGCGATAGTCATTCCAAGAGACCGCAAGCCTGAAAGACAATAAATGCTGTCAGTATAGGTTGATTCATGTAGCTGTCATCATAACTTCGCAAAACATCTCTTATTTAAAAGATGCCTTGTGTTTTTCTTTGACTGTTTGTGAACATGATTTAAGAAAAAGGTGTGCTGCTCTCAGTGCTACTGGGAAAATGTGGAAGAACTAGATTAAAATGACTGAACCACTGACATCACCTGTGTTTCCTTAATATAGAGCATAAAAATTCTTCTAATTGCTTACTGTTTGTACTACATACACATATAATTTAGGAAAACTAATCAATATTTAGTAACTGGCTATAACAGAAGAATCTGTCGTAGTTTTTAATAAGTTATCTAAATAGCCATTTAAAAGCAGAGTAAAAACACCTGCTCCCTTGAATGTGCCAAGCTCCTGTTTTCCAGCCGTTATCGGATTTTTCTCTTGGACCAAACAACCTCCAGTTACCCAATTCATTTTTCTAGGTCAGTGCTTAGAGCCTAGTTCAGTCAATTAGTAACTTTTTTTTTTTGCTAAGAACTGTTCTTAATCCTCATATAGTTCTCACAACCTCTCCTCGACATGTCTTCCCCCCAGAACCTATCAATATCTTTAACTGTAGACGTCAAAGCAGTATTTCAGCAGCAGGTGCACTTGTGCCAAAACCAGACTGCAAAGCCTCCCAATGAAAACATGATATTCTGTTAATTCACCTATATCAGTAGTATCACCCGTGGGTTGCCAAGGGAGCTCATGGGCAGCTGGCTACTCTACATAGACCCCCCCATTCTTTCTAGAACTGCTGCTTCAAGACTAGACTGCCTGACAAAGCAAGCAGGAAGGTAAATACAATAACAGTGCAATAGATAAATGTTGCACACATAAAGAAAGATAACAGGGTACCAATTCAGCTGAGACACATGGGAGACTGAAATTATCTTTTGAATCACAAGTGACTTTGTATTGTTTTTTAACACTGTTTAAAATGTGCTTTCTTTAATAAATGAAAAAACCCACAATGTTTATGAATTACCCTTCCCGGGGTAGACTTCTAACTAAACTAGCATTTGCAAAATAGCTTACTGAACTCTGCCTCTGCTTGCAGAATTCATATCATGAGTGCAATAAGCAATTCGATTTGCTCTTTGTTCCTCATTCTCAATCTACAAGATGTTAAGAATTTCATCTTGCTTTTGGATTTCTTCTCTCCTTCAGGTCTAATGGGCTTTAAAGGCTTTTTTTTTTTTTTTTTTTTTTTTGTATGTACAGTGAACAATGGAAGTACACCCCAGAATTTGTAGGATTTTTCCTTTTTTAATATTCTACCAACTCCAGTTAAAGACTTGCCCATATCCAGGTTCTATGTTACTATAACTACGATCTGTTGGTTAGAATGTTTATTATAATGATATAGTTTAAATCTGCAATGGGAATAAAATATATCAGTGTATTTTTTTCTCTTAATATGACTGCCTCCACATTTTGGATATGCATTAATATTCGTGGTGCAAAAGCTTTGTGAGACAACTGCAAGGATCCAGATCAAACTCTCATCTTCCAAGGAAGTTATTACCATCCATTGCCCTGTAAAACTTCCTCCTGAACAGGGTAGAAGAGTAAGTCCTTTCAGATGATTTAGAAAGAAGGTACTCTAAATTACCTGCATAGCACTTCTCTTCAAAGAATAACTGACTGCTATAAAAGACAGGGTTTGCTCTTTATGCTGAATCCTGAGAATACTATAGCTAAAGAATTTGCAAAAAGCAGGCTAAAGAAAGGAGGAACTTGGAATTGACTGCTAACTCCTTGTATCACATTGATGAAATCTTCAGTAAAAGAATTTTTCCTATATTAATTATTCTGACTGTTCAGGAGTCTGATTTGGTATTTTTAAATTATTCTTAGTACTATTATCCTCATCTAAAACAAAAATACATCTCTTCATGTCTTCAGATGAAGTCAGAAGACATTTTTAGACAAACCTATGAATCAGACAAGTTACTGGTCTCCACAGCTCATCCTAAGTGGGAATCAGTTGATGTATTCAAACAAATAATATGTTCTGCCGTATCATTTTGTAAGTTTTTTAAATGTATCTGAGCCCTAGCCCACAGCCAAACTAGGGCTGTCCTAGCACAGATACCAAAGCAAGCCTTATTACTTCTGTTTACACACAGCGTTTAAATCATCCTAAATCTTTTGCACTAAAACGCTGAAGTTTCGATTTTTCATGTCTCCAGAGGCATCTCATACTGACATACACCACAGCCTTCTCTCAAACATGTGCCCACTGCTATCACAAGATGCTCAAACCCTCTTCTCAAGGAGTCAATCCATAAGTGCTTCCCAGAGGAAGCACGGCTTCATGCAAAACATGGCCCCAGGAGGAAGGTAACAGCTGAGGAGCATTAGAGAATGCGAGAAATGCAGGTTCAGCTCTCAGCTATTCTTGGAGCCACTCAAATCCACATTTTTGATAGCTCAGAAGAGTGGTTTCACCCTCTAGCTATACATTTTCTGGATATTGGTAGTACTGATTTCTCAGTTGTTCTTTGATGAAGTATAGCACTTTGCATAAATAATTACATACACCAAACTAGCCCAGGTGCTTCTAGGCATTGTATCCCCCCTATTAGCTGGGTTCAGCTTTCAAAGGGGCAGAAATGATTCTTTCATTTCTTTTTCTGTCCTCCCCCACAAAAAGGGTATCCATTTCTTTAAAGTGAAGGAAAGAACTGGTATGTTTTTTCCTAACTCCTTTCTGCCCTGTCAGCTAGGTTGCTGCTGTGATCCCAGCTTTGTATGGGTCTGCAGAGATGTTCTCCTTGTGACTGTGAACACCCCTATTTGATGAAAGAGGAGCTGGTGTTTGCAGGCATGAATTTTCACACCTCTTCTGATCTTGCACTCCTCTTGCCAGGAGCAGTTCATGAAGCTTTGTCTGGTGTGAGAGTGCAGAAATCAGACAGAAGCATCGCTGGGAGGTAGCTTTGAACTGGCAGATCCAAGCCAAGAGAGTGGAAGAGTTGCAAGAGCCACCCTGAACTCTGGGGTTTATAAGGACTGCCTAGGTATGTGCAAGGAGGATGGTCTCTGTGTATGGTACTTATGAGGTTCATTGTGTTATTAGCAGGTGTGGTTAAGGATGTATTTAAAACCACGTTAACAGAACTGTTTTGCAACATACCTCTAGTGGTCAGAAACAGGGCTTCAGATCTGAGAGTCTATTTTGCTGTTTCGATTTATTATGGCTGTGTTTCATCTTAGTAGCAGCATCTCCTCTGACAGGAGATTGAAACAGTGACTTTCTACATTCCAATTATACAGTTCTGATTTAGTGTTCTGGGCCTAAGTGGATAGCCACTGAACTACCAAAGAAGCAAGCACAGTGACAGTAAAGCAGCTCTGGATGGTTTAAATAGATATGTAGGTAGCTCCTTGCATGTTGAAACTGGCACTCTGGTTCTAGTAGAAAGATGATAGCTCACTTCCAGATTAGGAGACTAAATTTTTATATAATTAATTAACATGTACCTAGTCTGGAATGACTAAACTCAACATTAATGGCAGTCAATATTGCGATATAAATTGTGGAAATATTTTAATGACTTTAAGAATAAATAGACACAAAAGTTTAGACTATCCCTGAAAGTTAATCTACCTGAAGTTAACAGTTGTTATACAAACATCTGAAAGATCTGGTTTCAAATTGATAGAAAGAGCCATAGTACTGAGTTTCATGAACTCATTCTGTAACAGTAAAATCCAATAAACTGGAAACCTTGTAACATACTTTTGGATCACTTTTTTGTAATTCAGCACAAAAGTGCCTTGATGAGTTCAAATCTTTTTATTTTCAAAACACAATTAGAGGAATGAATTCACATTGCAGCTACCAACAAAAGTCTGTAGCAGCCTTTCTTGAAAAAAAAAAGAAAACAAAAACAAAAAAACCAAACATCAGCAGACTCTGCAAATGTTATAATAAAGCAAAACAAACTCATTGACACACTGAACCATTACAAGCTTCCTTTCAACCGCTTTCTAAGAGACAGTTATGCATCAGTAATCTAGGGTAGGCGAGCAAGATTAGGATACTTCCCAAACCACTATGATTATGTTCAGCAGCATTAAAGCTACTTGCTGCCACTAGTAGGCAGGTTCACTGCCCTTCAGTGGAAACAAAACTAGAGACACATTCTGCTGCTGTGTGCACACTGTAATGCCTGCCAAAATAGGGCCAGTTCACAAAGAAGGTGGAGATGCATCTCCAAAAAACCGAGAGGCATCAACCCATTCCTGCTTCATGGCAGGAAATCCTGGAAGGGTATGTCAAGTGCCATGTAAGAACAATCATCTCTATCTTGAGAACAGGCTAATATTGCAGGATGGAGACAATGGTTTACTATTAGGATCCTATTTGTCAAAGCTCCAAATGTTGGCTGAACATTTCTCCTGTCAAATTCAGCACCATGTTCAGCATTGATTTAAGTGGGAACATAATTAAATAATATGAAAATGCCAAGCACTGGACAACATCATGGCATGGAGAGGGTGTGGTGGCAATACAGCTTTTATTCTTTCATACACCAGGCATGCACATGCCATGAAGTTGTAATAAAGATGAAGGAAACGCAAGGGGAAATGCAACACCTTCCAATCATTTCCAGCTTCCTCTGATAAATTCCCACTAGAAAACATAACCTTTTATACCTTCCTTTCACCACTTGAAAGAGTGTACAAAGATGTGAGTGTTCTCAGGAATGCACTTCATCTTCCACCCTATCCCTCCTTGCTGTTCATCCTCTGTCTACTGACCTGTCAGGAGTGCTTGGACATGACAGGCCCCACACCAGTGGTGAGCACTGACTGAATCTGACACTGCTGCTCTGTGCTGCACCTACGTCCAACTCAGCAAGCAGCCCCCAGCTGTGCTGCACATGCCACAGAGATACCACTGTGTTCAATGGGACCTTAGAGCCCCTGAAGCCACTGTTCGGTAAGACTCAGTTTAAACAGTTTTCTTGAAGCATTCTTTACCATGGTTGTTTTCAGGATCTATGATGTAGACAAAATCATGACATATTTCCTTGCAAATACTTTTCAACAAAACAAATTATGATAGGTAATTATAAAATGTCATTAGTGGGCCTTTGATAATATAAAAATGTGGCCTAACGATCTGCTTCTTTCCTTGGTTCACCCCTAATAAAATCAACTCAAACACATGCTTGTAAATTTATGACCTTGTGAATGACTGGTGGATGATTTACAGCACGCAACTTCGGGGCCCCTTTTTGCAAATATTCTATGCAAATATACACTGGCTCTATGAAGAGCTAAAATTTATTGGAGAAGGCCGCTGCCACTCAATTATCAATGTCCAAAAGTAAGTTTTTCACAAGCAATTACTGCTAACAGATTGGGTAAAAAAGCTTAGGCAGAAAAGCACAGAGGATGGAGAACCATGCCCAGGAACAACTGCTGCAGGGAGCAAAACCAAATAGTACCACTGCCATAGCTGAAAGTACCTGTTGAATGTCTTCCCAGCTTCAACATCCGCAGGGCTCTGAGCAGCCTCAGCACTTGCACAATGCGCCCCACGTTCTCCAGTTCTTGCGAGCTCTCCCCCCCACACAGGCTCTCCACCAGCAGGGTGATGTAGAAAGGTAAAATAGCAAGGAGGTCTATGATGTTTGCCACACTCCTTAGAAAGCGACACCGATCCCGTGCACACAGGAACCGCAGAACAAACTCCACTGTAAACCATGCAATGCACAGGTACTCTAGGGCATCCAGTAATGGTGGTGCCAGCCAGCTCAGTTCTACTGAAATCAAAGCCATGTTGGCTATAGACACAACAACAAAAACCATGGACAGAGTGCCAAAAGTCCTGGCTGCTGCAGAGGAGCCAGGCTTTTCCAAAACTTCCCAAAGTTTCTGTCTAACATTGGGACAGAGACTACCAGAAAAGTCAACTTCTTCATCTTGGGCATCCAGTTCTTCTGCATCTTTCTTGATGTCTAAGGCTTCACTCAGCTCCTTCCTCCTGAAGTACCTGCCAAGGACATTCCACACCCCCCCCCCACCCCCCCCCCCGAGACGTTTAATACCAGTATGCAAATGTTTTCCTTATCCTCTACCATGCAAGGCAAAAGAATACATGTTAAAGTTTACCTTATGTGAGCTCAGAAAACCCTCATATCAAGCATATGATTGAAGATACTGAGACCCTGTAGCATGTTTCCACTGCCCTCATATTCTATTCCCCCATTTCACGTCAGTGACAGTTTATATGCACAGAGTAATTTTATTCTGATAGCGTGTTATTTATATGGATCATGTTGACTATAGTAGCCTGCTGCACAACTAACACGCATTCTTGCAAGCAATCCAGGCACAACCAGACCTTCTGTTTCTAAATTGTTCTCAACTTAGAATCATAGAATCAGAGAATAGTTAGGGTTGAAAAGGACGTTAAGATCATCAAGTTCCAAACCCCCTGCCATGGGCAGGGACGCCTTGAACTAAACCATCTCACCCAAAGCTCTGTCCAACCTGGCCTTGAACACTACCAAGGATGAAGCATTCACAACTTCCTTGGGCAACCCATTCCAGTGCCCCACCAACCTCACAGTAAAGAACTTCCTCCTTTTATCTAACCTAATCTTCCCCTGTTTAAGTTTTAACCTGTTAACCCTTGTCCTATCACTACAGTCCCTAATGAAGAGTCCCTCCCCAGCATCCCTATAGGCCCCCTTCAGATACTGGAAGGCTGCTATGAGGTCTCCACGCAGCCTTCTCTTCTCCAGGCTGAACAGCCCCAACTTTCTCAGCCTGTCTTCACACAGGAGGTGCTCCAGTCCCCTCATCATCCTTGTGGCCCTGCTCTGGACTTGTTCCAACAGTTCCATGTCCTTTTTATGTTGAGGACACCAGAACTGTACACAATACTCCAAGTGAGGTCTCACAAGAGCAGAGTAGAGCAGAGGGGCAGGATCACCCCCTTCGACCTGCTAGTCACGCTCCTTTTGATGCAGCCCAGGATACGGTTGGCTTCCTGGGCTGCAAGCGCACACTGAAGCCAGCTCATGTTAAGTTTCTCATCGGCCAACACCCCTAAGTCCTTCTCCATAGGGCTGCTCTGAATCTCTTCTCTGGCCAACCTGTAGCTGTGCCTGGGATTGCTCCCATCCAGGTGTAACTTTATTAACTATATCCCATTTTTATTACATCTGTATGCATTTGCAAAACTAAAAGGAAAGGCATCATAAAAACCATGCAGTTCATAGATGAATTTCTGATCAATACACACAAAGATGGCAAGCTTTCTTTCTTTAAATATATGGGTCCTCACACAATCAAGCACACAAGCATCTGTGCTGAGTAAAACTTGCAGATTGTAAATACATACTTGAGTGTTTTGTTAGAGCAATAGTATGTTTACAGAACAATTTCATGAAACAAAATCCATTCCCAAAGCACACTAAAAAAATCCTTTTCTTTTGTATCTGTTTTTCTTGACTGCTGCAAGTCTCAAACAGGCTATGCCATTTTGCTTTTGTTTGATATACAGTTACTCCTGCATATGCCAAAGAGGTCTGTAGCTCTTTTTACCACCAAAGAAGTGAGAGCTTTCAGTTACATCTACCAGGGAAGGAAGAAAGGGATGAAAACTAGGACCCAACTTTTTCAGCCACAGAACTGGACCATGCTAGAGTAAGGTAACCGTAGTATCCTTTGCAGTGGGGCTGCTTTTTGGTTTCTTTCTAATAATTTTGGCATAACCCCTTTGGATAAATAGCAGTTGCACTCTTTAGATAATTCATTTCTTCAATACTAATCAGAAACAAACCAGTAACACTAAAAATGGTGGGAAAAAATAAATTAACCACAAATGGAATATACAGCAACATCCTGGGGGTGGTTCAGTGGAAATCCACCTCACTCCTAGTTTGCTTGTTAAAATTTGCCTCCAGTGAGCCATGTTCCGGCTGCTGCTGCCCCCTCCCTGTAAGCTGCGACATCCATGTGCAATGCTTCCCATCACGGCTCCTCCTGGAGCCTTGCCACCCACACTCAGCCTGCCAGGTGACCACCCCCCTCCTGCCTCTCCAGCTTGGATCTAGAAATCCTCCAGAATGGAAACTGGGGGTGGGGAGGCTCAAAACCTACCCAGCACTGTGCCTGACTCCACATCCAACCCCTATAACTATGGTAACCTCAAACTGGATGACTGAATGGACATCTCCCCTTTCACAACCTTTGTCATTTCTGGCATTGTCCTTTTCAAACATTTTGAGCTTCCAGGGCCGGTACAGGGCAACCCAGATCCAGGTCCTGTTAGGGTCTCACTATCTTTACCCCACTGTCAACCTTCCCCTCAGCAATGGTCAATGAGGACATCACCCATCACATCTGCTCCCATTTTTACACCCATCCACCTCTAGACCAGGATTCAGGGCTGAACTCCCCACTTTTGAGTGCACTTCTCCCAATACTCTGCTACCCTACCTACCCCTACTACTGGATCTCTCACCTGAGCATCCCTGCATGCAAGCCAATGCCGAGTTCACCCATCCCACAATCCAGCGCGTCACATCTTCCCACAACTCACCGGTCTCTGCAGCAGGAATCAATGCTGAGCTCATCCAGACCCCAGTACTGGATCTCTTGCAGGAAGGAGAGTGCACAAAGCTGCTCCATCACATGCAGCCTCCCTGTCTGGTAGTAATTCAGAATGTAATGAAATGCCTGTGAGCTCCGGTCAAAGAAATATTCATTCTCCACGAGGTTGGCATCATCACAGAGCTCAAGGAGGGCAGAGGCCACATCCCGGGCAGCAGAGACCACTACAGCCAGTTTGCCAAGACGGGTGTCAGGGTAGCAAGACAAAGTTTGCTGGGACATCACAAAGCGGCTGCCTCCTACATTGATAGTAAAGCAGTCCAAAGAAGGGATGACCTTCTGGAGTAGGGGCCCCTGCTCTTCTTCACTGTTGAAAACACTGGAGCCCAGGGAACCCAGGGATGTGCTACTCCCCGATTCCTCCAGGGATGCTTGGGAAGAAAGAGACATGCAGCAGGGAGGCGACTTCATCCTGTAGCTGCCAGCAGCAGCCCACACTCTCCTGGATCGAAAACACAACAAAGCTGCACAGAAGACTGCCCTGGGGGGTGTGGGGCTGGGCTAGAAATGCATGACTTCTCTTTGGCTATCGTCCCAGCGACACCTCACCGTGCCCTCTTTCTCCGAACGACGCCTCCATCAGAGCGGAGGTCAGGCCGGGTGCGGAACAGCCCGGCGCTGCTGGCACCTGCGGGTACAGAGGGAACAGCGGTAAACAGGCGGCCTCACCCCGCGCCGTCCGCCCCGGCAGCCATCGGGCAGCGCCGGCACCACCGGCCCCGCCGCTGCCGCGCCCGTCCCCAGCGCTGGGGAGGAACCAGGGCAGCACGACGCGGAGCACCGCACACGGGAACGCCGGCGTCAGCGGGGCCACCCGCCCCCCCGACAGCGGCCCCCTCTCGGCCCGGCCCCACAGCTCCGTTCACAGCCCCGGGGCACCCTTCTACGCCCGCCCCAGCGCTCCGTGCCCGCAGCTGAGGCCGAAGTTGCGCCCCTCAGCACCCGCCGCGGCCGAGCCCCTGGGAGCGGTGCCGCCCCTCGTCCAGCCCGGCCGCTCCCCGCCGCCGCCCCACCTTACCTGCCCGCCGCCCAGCTGCACCGCCCGCAGCCGGGCGCCGGCCACCGCCGTCTCCTCGCAGGCAGTCCTTGCCCGCTCTCGGCTCCAAACTTCAGTGCAGCGCCGGCGCGCCTCCATGGCCGGTCATGTGCTGCGGGGGGCAGGCGGCAGCGGGGCGGGGCGGGCCACCGCCTTCCCGCCGCGGGGTCCAGCGCATCCGCTCGGGCGCCGCTGGACCCCTGCGAGGAGGGCGCAGCCGGGAGCACGGGCAGGGAGTGGGGCTTTACTCCCGGGACAAACCAAATCCAAAGCAAACTTCGCCGCACGAGTTCCCAGGCGGCTCTGAAGCCGCCCCCCTTTAATATACGTAAAACCAAACACGTTTCTAAATAGGTAGCGTACCCCCGCGCACGGAACTCCCACGACCACAAGCCTGAAGTCACTCAAGTAAAACAGTCGTTGTAAAGGCCAGCCGACGTACGTGAGAGAGCCTGTTTTAACTTAGCTGCAGTCAACTTGCTTTTCAAAACACCGGAATATCTCTGGCACTGTCCTGTGCTGACTTTGTAGATCCACAGTGCGAGAGTTAGGTTCACACTCCTTACTACGTTTCCTCTTCTATGAAACAGTTATTTCTGACAAATTTAAAGTGTTCTTTACTGTGAGGGTGTTGAGGCACTGAACAGGCTGCCAAAGGAAATTGTGAATGCTCCATCCCTGGCACAGTTCAAGGCTAGGTTGGACCGGACTTTGAGCAATCTGGTCTAGTGGAAGGGGTCCCTGCCCATGGCAGGGGTCTGGAACTAGACAATGTTAAGGTTCTTTCCAGCCCAAACCATTCTGCGACTCTATGATTCTACTTACTTTTGCAAATTTAGATTGGATATAAGGAGGAAATTCTTTCCTGTTAGGGTGGTGAGGCGCTGGAATAGATTGCCCAGGGAGGTTGTGAATGCTCCATCCCTGGCAGTGTTCAAGACCAGGATGCATGAGGCCTTGGGTGATATGGTTTAGTGTGAGGTGTCCCTGCCCATAGCAAGGGGGTTGAAACTTGATGATCTTAAGGTCCTTTCCAACCCTAACTATTCTATGATTCTATGATTCTATAAATTTGCATTTTCTGCCACCTCTTACTCCTCGCCAGGGTGGGTGGCTGCTGTGCTGCAGTGGTGCCTGACAGGAGGGGAAGTCCCTGTAGCATGTAAAATGTGGCTCTGTGTGTCATGCCACCATTTTTTTATCCCCCATCACTTGTTGCATACATCTGTGTCTAACATTTATTACACAGAGGTCTCTCTTTTGGATACCAGTGATCTTCCATATTTTATGTGAAGATTAGCTGAACATTTACTGTATTGCAGCGATGCAAAACCAGCAGCACTCTCTACTCAACACTTGCTAATTTAGAAATCTGCTCTGGGTGGCGGGTGGCAAAAACATTCACCGATCAGAGAGAATCCGGAGGAGAACAGCAAGGGTGGGGTTTGGAACTTATGGCCCGAGAAGAAAAGATGGGGGGGGGAGGATAGCTACAGTGGAGGGAAATGGGCATTGTACAGTCTTCAGATATGTAAAAGGCTGCTCTCAAAGATGAAGGATGTACTCTGTCCTCCTTGGCCACGTTGGAGAGGTTTAGAGACATAATGGGGTTGAATGACAGGAAGGACATTTAGAGTAGCCATTAAGAAGGATCTGGGGAAGCCATGGAGGAGGAGGTCATCTGGGACATTGGCCTGTTGTTGGTCATGAAAGAGCTGACGGGTCAGGATCTGTCAGAAATAGCGGAAGTGTCCCTTTTCTGAGGCAGGCTGGAAGGGTTAGATGACCTCCTGGGACCCCTTCCAGCTCTATAATTATGCATTTCAAGTATGTCATAAAGAAAAATAATTTCTTATTGGCACTGACATTCTACTTCTGTTTCAAAAAATCAAATTAAATTCAATGAATAAACACAAAAATGTGAATTCATTTTCCGTCAAAACTATCAGCAGCTGCTGTTGTGCAGGGAGCTTTCGGGTATAGGTCATTTTCAGTCCAGGATCACCATTTAGGAATGAAGTCCCTTTGACGGATAGCACTTAAGCCAGCACTTAATTAAAAGTAACAATTAAAAAAAATCATTAAGACTGTCAGTAAGATCAATTCATTAAGGTCATCAATGAGAAGTAAGTACCTCAAAACAGCAAGATGCCTTACTGAGTGTGATAGACCCATAATTGTTCAGTTATTAAACTACTCACTCAACCTCTTTTCAGATTCCTCTTTTCTACAGCCATTCCTTCCATCAGCCGGAAGGACTTTCTCAGTCATATTTTCTCCATTAGAAGGGAGATCAGACACTCCCTTTCCCTCCCCCTCATTCAAGGGGTGGATATCCTGTTAATCCAGATCATAGAATCATAGAATAGTTAGGGTTAGAAAGGACCTTAAGATCATCTAGTTCCAACCCCCATGCCATAGGCAGGGACACCTCACACTAGACTATGTTGCTCAAGGCTCTGTGTTTCTAAGAACCTGACAAAAAGTTTTAATTTTGCCTAGTCAAAATGAGGATCTAATTCACAGCATCATTAGAACTGTAAATAATTTGTTCTTAAAATACTCCAATGTATAATTTTCAGCATGTCTAAGACTTTGAGAGACAACGTTCAGTTCTCTGCTTACCTGTGTCTTTTTTTTATGGAATAATGACTGTATATGGGTATATTTACGTCACTTCAAAGTTGTTTTTTTTTTTGTCTGATCATCAACTGTTCAAGCTAGAATGTTTTCGTCAACATGCTGGGGGAAAGCCAGGAGTTAAGTTTATGCTTTCTCATATTTTTGTGAACTTAATATGCATTCTTCAAGCTCACCTCTCACTGCAGGAATGCAACATCAACAACAAACTTGCACAGTATCTGTAGTGTCCATAATGTCAATTCACATCACCACGATTAAACAGGAGATCTGCACATGATATACTATCTTACTTCTGACTTCTGATTTTCTGATAGTTGTAAGTTTAGATTTTCATTTAAAAAAAATAAATTAGAAAACAGTTCAGAAAAATTATTTTCAAATGTGCCTATAAAATAAAGCTGGAACCCTTGAAGGAAATGAGAAAAATGTTTTACAGTAGAAAGGCTCAAAAATGGAGAATTCATTTTTCTGCCACTAGAGACACAAGAAGCAGGGACTACTGGTGCATTGTTCATTTTCTGGGGAACACTTAAAGGATCATTCTGCTCATTGTTTCTGCTCATTTGTACATGAGGAACCAAAGCAACAGCTTTCATGATTTTATCATTCTCTTGGCAAACCCACTCTGTATTCTTACACCACTGGAGTAGAGGTAAAAACTAATATAACAGTACAAAGACAGTCATTTAGTCTTACTCACTTTGCAGTGAAGTACAGCTGCTGCAGTGAACCACGGACGTTTTCAAGACAGTTTGGCTCATGGAGTTTCTAATGTTGGATAGAACCGTGCTTGCGTGGTTCAGAGATGTGGTTGAAACCAAAGGGGTTATACAGTACTGCTTTCTCATGTCAGGAGTAACAACTGAATGATAGTGACTTCTGACCAAATTACTGTCTTTGTCAGTGCCCCACCTCATATCTCCCTGGTATGATACCTCTGACTGAAATAACAGATTTCATTATTTCAAGAGACAGTACAAAAAGTTTTTGCTGGAGTGCTGAAATATGAGTTGCAACCCAGTATGTCTGTTGTGGGAGTTGAAAAATTTGCTTCAGCAGAAAGCCAGCTGTTACAAAAATCTCTTTTATAATATGTTTTCCTGATCTTCTGTACTCGTCATGTTGAAAACTATGATTTTATGGCAACTGTGTAGTCACTTTTTCCAGGTGAAATACTATGATATACAGGAAAAAGCCAGGATGCGCAGGTCCCAACATTTGACCTTATCTTTTCAAGTAGCCTTGACTCTCTTCTCACAGCAGTACTGCTTCACAATCAACTGATTTTAAGTTATTGGGATTTGTGACACATTATATTTCCAAATTTTTAAAATGCTTTGATTTCATGTATTACTCTGTATTTGGAATGTAAAATTGGATCCTATGAGGTAGAATAAAGGGGAAAAGTTAGGAAAAAAATTGTGTTATGTAGGATGTATCTAGTGGGAACTTTCCCCAGGAGCATCTTCATGATTTCCAGCAGCCCAGGGACTTGATGAGCATGGAGTCTTAAGATGTTTAACGTTTCATGATGCTGCAAATGCATTTTTGAGCTCATTTCTCCTTCAGTGTTGATAGCATGTTGTGCAAGGTTCTCCACAATTTAACTGTGCACAGAGTGAAAGATATCATACAGTTTTGCCAAGCCTTCCTTTGTTCTGGCACTGTGACTGCTGAATAATGGGGTCCTCTTCATGCTGCCAGAACCATTCATGATTTTAGTGACATCTGCCATACAGTAGTTTCTACTGAAGTAGTCAGTTTTAATTATGTATTTTAAAGTTTTTTCACATGGATCCAAGCTTTGTGAGTAATAATCACTTCAAGGGTTAAAACTAATGGATGCTGGCAGTTCCAGTATTTGTCACAAATCTTGGACAAGGTGCAAGCCATTGAGCCCTGAGCTCCACTGTGTTCAACACTAGACATAATCTGCATCATAAGCTCAATTCCCTTGATACAGATCAAGAATCACTTCCTTCAAATGACAGTGGTACTGGCTAGATCCTCTGCTGAATCTTCTCAGTTAGTGTGAAGCAGTGCTCTTTGGGAGCAGTTGTGGTTCCTTTACAGTCTAGTTATCTGAAGTCTTCTGTCCTTCTTTCATATAGTCTGGGAGCTGCCGTAACCTCGCTTTTGCAATAACAGGTGAGTAAAGATGAAACCTAGAAATTCTCTAGACAGCTCTCTGCTGTTTCCTTTGGCAGGCAAAATAAGAGCTTATTAGAACAGCCTTATCCCCTCCAGGGATATTCTGCTTTTCTTATAGAAACAGTCCAGCCGAAACCAGCCAGATCTCACTTACTTTAAGCTAGCTGTATAGAACAGACAGATCAGAAGAAGACACTCAGTTTTGTCTACATTGTGTGAAAACAGTTTGAGAGAGTAGGGAATCAGGGCTATGTTAAGAAAGCTGTTTTCAGTATCTTTGAACACTACCCACTTGCCGACCCTATTTATTTTCTTGCCTTTTACAATGTGGTAGGAAGTAAAAAAAGAGTAGCTGGGGAGGTAGTTCTGTAGAGCAACTTACACATATGAGCAGTTTTATTTTCAAAGTAAGGGCTAACTTTGCATCCACCAGCTGCATAGGAAAGCAAGTTGTAATAGAAATGGGCTTTAATATATAAAGCTGATTTTAGTAAACAGCATGTCTAATGCTAGGATGAATGTTACTTTCATTTTTATTAGACTGGTGAAGGGGATTAATAAGAATTTTCAGATTTTAATTTTAGCTGCATTATGCCAAATGCTCCAAAGTCCTCAGAGATGAATAAAAGACATGCAGTCAGAACTGATTGTCGACCTACCTAATACATTTTTAGGAGGTATTACTCTGTTCTTCTATTACTGAACAGTTACAACCCCGCAATGCCAAGAAAGATTACGTACAAATATCAAGAAGAAGAATACTTCTCTTTAAATAGGGCTATGTTTTGTTACTCTGAAGGAAAGCTCCAATGACTTAGTATCCAAAATAATGCCTTATTCAAAAGAAGTTCTAAAATAGATCAAAGAAAGTGAAGTCATTCAACACGTGGTTGTTTAAATCAGTCAAACTGAGATTTAAATCCATATTATCAGAGACAGAATCAAATTCTCTACAGCAAAAACTTTTTTTTTTTTTAATGTTAAATGCATGCAATCTATGTGCTATTTCTGCTGCTATTCTGGCTCAGGATAACTTGTTTTATTCAACAGCTAAGCTCACTGCTTGATCAGACAACTAGCAAAGCTTTTGGTCTTTTTTTAAATAAACTTAAAATTGCTTCTTCTTCAGATGAAATCTTATCATTTGGCCAATGGCAGTTCCCTTCTGCCAGCAATTCAAGTATACTTTGCAGCTTTTTAACCCATTTTTGTATTCATCCTTTCCTGTGGTCTGTTCCAATGATTACTTTTTACTGTTTGTGTTTCACAGAATCATGAGGGTTGGAACGGACCTTGGAGATCATCTGATCCAAACCCTCTGCCAAGGCAGGGCTCCTTCAGTTGTTTCTCCTGTTCTAATTTACCACACAAACTTTTGCTTCTCTTCAAGACTACTCGTACCTTATTTCTATAGCTGCATCTATAATGAGTTGCAAATGCTTACTTTAGTGCACTTTATTCTGCTGGTCTCTAATCAACAGTGGAAGAACCCAGATGGACAATCTTTTGGGTCCCTTGGGAATTTCAAACCAGTGTCAGTTCTGACTGCTCTTATCCAAGGACAGTTCCCGTGTATAAACTGACATCATTAATGTTAACAACACCTCAACGCATTTTCTCAAGTTGTACCATTTGTTTATAAATTATAAAGAAAGTGTACTATGTCTGGTTGGCATGGAATTAATTTTCTTCAAAGCATCCCATATGGTGCTGTATCTTAGTTTTGTGACCAAAATGGTGTTGGTAACACAGGGATGTTTAGGTAAGGCTGGACAGTACTTCTACAGCATCACCACCTTCTCTGTTTCTCACTCTGGCCTGCAAGGAGTAGGCTGAGAGTGGGCAAGAGGCTGAAAGGGTCAGCTGAGCTAAACTGATTTACTCCATAATGTATGATGTTGCGCTCAGTGGTAAGACTGAAAGACTGAGGCGGGGGAGGTCTTTTGAAAGTAGCTGTTTCTTCAAGGCTGGTAGGGCATCTGTCTGCTGGTGAGAGATTGCCTTTGCATCCCTTGTTTTTTGTTTGTTTGTTTTCTTTCCCCTTCCCTTATTAAATTGTCTTTATCTTGGCCCATAAGTTTTTCTTGCTTTTGCCCTTCCTATTCTCTTCCGCATCCCACTGTGGGGAAATAAGCAAACATCTCGATGGGAGCTTAACTGCCAGTTGGGTGGTGTGCTGCTGCAGCATTGTAATTGATTAGTAAAAAACAAAATATGTGGAACATGTAAAATTCGCTACTTCCTTCAGAACATAAAAATCTTGCACAGCTGTTACGATTTTTTTACACAGCACTGACTTTCAGATGACTCTTCATTGTTCTCTTATGATGAGAAAAAATCACTTCTATAAGCCACATTTTATGAAAAGACCTTTGTATGCAGGTGAATTCAGAGACACTCTAAGCAGAAACATCTTGCAAAGGATTATGCATATGTTTAACTTCATGAAATTTGTTATCTGACTTCAAGGTAATTCTTTACTTAGTTGAATAGCTGGGAAGGGAAGAGGGAATTGTTCAAGAAAAATCATATATTTGGGGACTTTGTCGTTTATTAGGGTGCAAACAGGAAGGAGCCAGGCTCTTTTCATAAAATCATAGAACCATAGAATCATAGGGTGGTTTAGGCAGCAAGGAACCTTAAAGATCATCTAGTCCAACCCTCCTGCCCATATTTCAAAGCACTGTCCAACCTGATCTTGGAACACTTCTGGTGATGTGGCATCCACAGCTTCTCTGGACAGCCCTTATCTTCTTTAGCTTAAAGTGGTTACCCCTTGTCCATTTCTGCAGGCCTTGGTAAAAGTTCTCTTTCTTTCTTTCTTTCTTTCTTTCTCTTTCTACAAGCCTCATTTAAGTATTACAGGGTTGCAGTAATGTGTTCCTGAAGCCTTTTCTTCTCCAGGCTAAACGCCCCTAACTGTCTCAGCCTTTCTTCATAGGGCAGGTGGTCCAGCCCTCTGATCTTTTTCATGGCTCTCCTCTGGACCTGCTAGAGCAGGTCCCCATCTGCGTTGTGCTGGGGGCCACAGCAATGAAAGCAGTACTCCAAGTGGAGTCTTAGGGGAGTGAAATAGAGGAGGAGAATCATAGAATGGTTTGGGTTGTAAGGGACCTGTAAAGGTCATCTAGTACAACCCCCGTGCAATGAGCAGGGACATATTCAACTAGATGAGGTTGCTCAGAATCACCTCCCTTGATTTGCTTGTCTTGATGCAGCCCAGAATACAGTTGACATTCTGGGCTGCAAGTGCACTCTTACCTAACTTTTCATTCACTAATATTCTCAAGTCTTTCTCTGTAATGCTCCTTTCAATCCATTCATCCCCCAGTCTGCACTGATACTGGGGATTGCCCCAACCCAGGTGCAGGATCTTACACTTGGCCTTGTTGAACGTCATGAGGTTGACAAGGGCCTTCTCAAGCAGCAGCATCCCATCCCCCAGTTTTGCCAACTCACTTGGTTTTATCTGCAGACTTGCTTAGGGTGACTTGCTCCCACTGTCTATGTCGTTATTAAAGATACTGAACAGTACCCATCCTAGTGGTGTCTGGTGACAGAACCAGAGGCAATGGGCACAAACTGAAACACTTCAGGAGGTTCTGTCTGAGCATCAGGAAACCCTTTTTTACTGTGGTCCTGACTGAGCCCTGGAAAAGGTTGCCCAGGAAGGTTGTGGAGTCTCCCTTCTTAGAGACATTAAAAAACAGACACAGTCCTGGGCAACTAGTCCTCTTTGAGCAGGGAGGTTAGAGCAGATATGCTACAGAGGTCCCTTCCAATCTCAGCCTTTCTGTGTCTAATTTTGAGTACAATAAATAAATAACAGATAGCAAAAAATATGTGATTGGCCCTTCACTTTTAAGCAAAGAATCTGTGAGGATCCTCAGAAGTGAAGGCTCTTTGACAAATTTCTATTATCAGTTATCTTCTCAATAGCACACTTTAGCAGAAATGGAAGACAATGCTCTTTTAAATTTTAAACTTCTCTCAGGCAATATGTCCATACTGTTCAAAGAATTTGTGAATGTTCACTGTGTTATGCAACACATCATGACCTTCTGGTGGCATACCAGATAAAAAAATTATCCTTTTTTTTTTTTTTGTAAGATTTAATTTTGCCTTTATTTTTTCTATTTACAAAGGATAGAAAGTATAACAGCCTACAGCAAGAATATCTTTAAAAGTGATGTGATCAATTCCAGCCTATTAAGAATATTACTTATGCATATAAATCAGTAGCAATCTCTGAGCAATAGTTAGTATAGAAAATAATTAATTACATTTTGTTAAGAATTTGGATAACATTGGCAAGGTATCAGCATTGCAGCTACCTCAGGAAACTTCAAAATATTGAGTCAGTCAGGAAACTTGTTTATTGTAATAACACATATTTCTGCTCTAAAATAAAAAGATCCAATACATCTATCCATGTACTTAACAATTCCATTTACATTACTGGGCAGGAATAATAGCTGGGCATCCAATACCAAACAGGAGAACCAGAAGAGGCATGTCTTCATACAAAAAAAAACATCATCATGGAAATAACTTTAGATGATTTTATGCAGTGCAAAAGAGAAACATGTTCAGGCAGCTTGATCTCTGCTGCTGTTCTTTGCTGAACTTAAGCAGGGTTTCTTTGCCTCACAATCCTACAGTTTGTTTTATATACTGAATAATTTCCTTCAGTAAATAATGCAAAAATCCTATACTTGGTGTAGTATTTAAGGTGTCCATTCACCATCTTTTTATTTTTTATTTAAATTTACTAGCTAGCCTCACATGTAGCCTGTAGAAAGAACAATTAATTTTGTAACAGGAATTGCTATTACATGCAAATTGAATTTCTGTGGATGTGACTGACTTAGTCTCATACTTGACATGCATAGGGCATGCATAGGCCATGCATAGTTGGCCAACTTTGTCTGCCTATAAAAAGCAGAGGTTTCTTTGCCCTGCCACTCACCTTTAGCCTCTTCAGCCAAAGAGAAATAGGAGCTTCAAAGAAGCAATTCATTGTTTTATATACCTCTAGTCTAGGAAGGGATGAATCACACCTGACAAAGGTCCCTGGTGGCAAGGGAAGGCTAGACAATGGCTAGACTGACTCCAGATTATTTTACATTTTTTGTACTTTTTTATGTTTTTGTAAAAACAAAATAATTCTTTACTACTTAAATCAATGTAGTTTTTAGTTCTTGCTTACCAACACAATCATTTATTGTGAGTGTATCACACACTTATTGTAATATTTATGAAAATGCTTTGTATTTTATAAATTACATCATTTGTCCTGGATGTCACAAAATCTTTTACAAATTAAATATTTAGTTAATTCTTACAACATCACTGTGAAATAGGTAAGTGCCATTATACATTGTGACAGTTAATTTCTGCCATGTTTAACTGAGCTGTACCACCCTCGTGCTTCCAGGTGACTGAATATTTAGAGGGATCTGGGTCATATAGGACTGCTTGATAAAATACTGACCTTCTTGGGGGAGTCACTGCTCCTGGGTGCATAGAAGAAAATGTGTGTTGTCTGACTTCTTAGCTCATGCACCAGAGTTTATTTGTGCTGGGTGAGGTAACCCTGTCTTACAGAGAGCTTTGGGAATGCAATTCTGAGAAAACTTCTGTGGACAGAAACAGTCCTTGTTCCTCAATTTTGGTCTGTTGGATTTGTATAAATAATATCTCATTAACTAGCCATATCAAATTTTCCAATGTTTTCAACTAGATCAACAGTGTGACCTGAATGCTCACTGGAACCGTTCCCTTGTTTCATACACTATGACATACATACCTATGACATACATACCTGACTGTGGGTGCAGGTACTAATGTTGTTTCATAGTATTTATTTTATAAGAGAATACTGGGTTCTAAATAATCTGGTCACATCTTATTATATCTGAGGAGTAATAAGCAATCGTGATAATTTCTGTTCAATAGCTAGAACCCACGTTCTTTATTGTAGGCTTTACTGTGAAGAATAAATCATTTCACAGATGATTCCCACACAGCATTAGTAACTTGAATGCATGTAGCAAGAGGAAATAATGGCATGTAAGCAAATGTATGAAAGTAATCACCTCAAACTTCCATAAAGCTAGATATGTTAGTATTGATTGCTCTCAGAAACAGTATTCCAATTACAGTTGCTTCAGTGTCAATATCTTTGGTGTTCACTTATTAAAACTCCATCAGGCAATGTTTTTATAGATGTCAGTATATGTATGTTTATGGGTATGAGCCTGTCAGAAAAAATCTGTTTAATGTCTCCAATTTTTGTAAATCTTTCACTGTTGTCAGACAGAATTTCCTAGGGATGGTGATGGGTGTGCTGATTGATTTCACGTCTTTCAGGTTGCATGAGACTTGGTATAGCTTTGATCAAACATGTAATGTTTGCAAATAAGTGAGAATTCATAATCTATCATACTCCAGGAAGTCTCCTTAGTTAGCATTAATAATTAATTCAGAGATGACAGTCCTAAATGGCTAAAAACTCAGGGTTTGGGTTCAACAGTTTACAAAGGAGTTTTGCAACACTGACTGATTCTTTGCTTGATTTTGACTTTTAGGGTTCTAAAGCCTGTGGGGTATTAGGGATAGTGGTGAAAGGAAATGCATTAATTTCACAGAAGGTTTATCTTGATCTGAAACTTGTTAGCCAGATTTTGTAGGTTTATAAAGCATTTAAAATACATTACTAAACTTTTGGAGATCTCTGTCTGGCAATTTTATGCATGAAGCTTGGTTAAATGTCCATTTAAGAAGTCAAGGAGTAATTTGCTTAGATGTACAATGTGCTTCTGCTTCTTGGCCTTCTCTTGCTGCCTTGGGGAAGCATGGATTTTTTTATACATTTTGCATCATATCATATTTTAGTGTGAGGTGTTCCTGCCCATGGGAGGGGGGTTGGAACTAGATGATCTTAAGGTCCTTTCCTACCCAAACTATTCTATGTTTCTATGACTTTATCATATCTGCTAGTCCTAAGAAGGTATCTCAGGTACCCCTAGGAATATCTAATAACAGCAGACATGCACTTAAAAAGTTAAGTGCAAAATATCCATGTTAAAGGAATTCAAATACCTTATAGTTAAATGAGTAAAATTTCATATATAAAAAGTCAAGCCGCAAGCAAGTCTCATCTAAGGTTAATTAATAATTTTGCCCTACCTAAAACTTTTCCTTGAAATTAAAGCATTACTTTTACTGAAGCAATTCCTTTCCAGGAGTTTTCAGTCCTTTTCTTGGTTGTGAGGTATCAGCCCCACCTAGTGAATGATCAATGAATTTTTAAAATACAGCATGCCAGAAGAGTTATAAGTAAATGCTCTTTTTTTTTTTTTTTTTTTTTCCTGGGCTATTTATTCTGTTTCTTCTCCTAAAGACCTCGGTGACTTTATTTCACTGAAGCAGTACATAAAATATACTAGCAGAGATGAAATCAGAGATAAGCTCAATGGTTTGCTCACACATGTTACAAGATCAGTTATAACCATCAACAGTTTTAGCATGTGGTATGATTCAGAGTACAAGCAGCATCACAGCAGTACAAGTTTTGGAGCACAAAAGAGAGAAAGATTATTCCTGTGTTTTACAAAGTTGTCAAAGAGAAAAATGTGCTTACCTGTTAACTACATCACCTAATCAGGTAGTTATTCTGTAATCAGTGCACTGAAATATAATTGGGGAGCAAAGTAGCATAAGCAAGTTTAAAGGCCCTGGGACAGATTCTTGGAATAAATTGGAATAATATTGAATAAATTAGAATAAGCTTCTTCATCTTGAAGCATTTCTTTTATGTATCTGGGAATATGGCCTGCTAATACTTGAAGGAAAGGTCTTGCTGATAGCAAACAATTGTTTCTGCTGTTCCACCCAAACAGTTTATATGCCTTTTGAAGACTTTAAAACAGCATGGGTTTGAGTTTCATTTAGCTTAAATTTAAATTGAACAACTCTTTTTTTTTTTCTTTTTCTTTTACTCCAATTTAATCTTGTATGGCAGCAGAATAGTTTAGAACATTGTCGTGGTTTAAACCCAGTCAGACAGCTTGTTCACTCACTTCCCCCCCGCTTCTTGCTCTCCCCCTACTCCTGGAGGGATGAAGAGGAGAATCAAAAAGAATGCAACTCCCACGGGTTTAGATAAGAACAGTTTAGTAACTAAGGTATGACACAAATCACTACTGCTACCACCAATAATAACAATGATAAAGGAAATAACAAGGGAAGAGAATACATCACCTCACCACCAACCGATAACTTGCCCCCCAAGCCCGACCAAGCACTGACCCATACCTCCTCCAACCCTGCAGACCCCCAGCCCTTCCAGCTAACTCGCAGTTACATCCTGGGCATGACGTGCTGTGGTATGGAATACCTCTTTGGTCAGTTTGGGTCAGGTGTCCTGTCTCTGCTTCCTCCCAGCTTCCCCTCCTCCCTGGCAGAGCATGAGACTCAGAAAGTCCTTGGCCAAACCAAAACATCGCCATCAGCTCTGTTCCCAGGCTAGAAGTCAAAACACTGCACTGCACCAGCTACCAAGAAGGAGAAACATGATTGCTACTGCTGAACCCAGGACAAACATATACAAAATATCAAACTCCTGAAATCATATGAAGTGGCTTTTAAGGGACCTGGTATTACAGATTTAAGTATTTAGTTTAGAAGGATTGTTTTCCAGGGTTTTCCATGTAGTCCTTTACTTCCTACTTCTGAGAGGAGGTTTGGTGCAAAACAAGTTTTGAAAGCTCTGTAAAGGGAGCTGACCCTTACTAAAAGAAGATGGGTGTTCAGCTGTGAGCTACAGATCTCAGCAGCATAGGTGAGATTTGGCCTTCTGCTGGACGATCCAGCAAGGACATGTTCTGCTTGTGTGCTAGTTGTGCACCAGCATGTGTACCTCCTGTGGCACTTACACTCTGTTTCTTACAAACAGGGAGCGTTTTGCTTTTACTGCTTATCCCAAGGCAGCATGTTTGTATGGGATGCTGAACAGACCAGAAATGAAGGCAATTGCTGCGAATTGCATGTCATGTCCTTGCACCCTCACACCTGGCTCGAGCAGCGTCTCTCTAGTTTTCTTATAGTAGACAGGGAGAAGGACTACCATTAACTACAGAGAAAGCCTAGGGAAATTAATGTAATTGAAAAGGACTCCAAAGTTTACTTACTGTTTCTGAGCAGGCCACTAGTATTTGCTCATTTAATTTAGCAAATCTTGATTAAACAAGACTTGGAATGACAAGATAATTCACAAACTTGGCTTTTCAGTTATAAACACAAATAGGTTTTTACATTGCAAGGTTCAAATATTCCAGTAAGATTCCTACAATGTTTACACAGTGGAATAATTTTTAATTTTATTTTTATTAATCTGTTGTTGTGGTTTAAAACCAGTCAGACAGCTCGTTCACTCACTCCCCCACTTCTTTCCCTCCCCCTGCTCGCGGAGGGACGGAGAGGAGAATCGAAAAGAATGCAACTCCCACGGGTTGAGATAAGAGTAGTTCAGTAACTAAGGTATAACACAAATCACTACTGCTACCACCAATAATAATAATGATAAGAGAAATAACAAGGGAAGAGAATACAACACCTCACCACCCGTCGACCAGTAACTTGGCCGCCCAGCCCAACCAAGCACCGACCAATACCTCCTCCTATCCTGCAGTGTACTAGTCCTTCCAGGTAACTCTCAGTTACATCCTGGGCATAACGTGCTGTGGTACGGAATACTTCTTTGGTCAGTGTGGGTCAGGTGTCCTGTCTGTGCTTCCTCCCGGCTTCCCCTCCTCCCTGGCAGAGCATGAGGCTCACAAAGTCCTTGGCCAGACCAAACATTTGAGCAGTAACTAAAAACATTGGTGTTATCAGCACCATTCCCAGGCTGAAAGTCAAAAACACAGCACTGCACCAGCTACCAAGAAGGAGAAAAAAATGACTGCTACTGGTGAACCCAGGACATCTGTATTTTCCAGTGCAGGACAAAGGTAATGTTTATGTATCAAATTTTCTTCTGGGATGAGTGTCCTTCTAACTCCATATATGGATAACTACACATTTATTAGAAATCTCTACTTAAAGCTCTACATTTCTCTTCAAAATCTTGTATTTTTTTCCAGTTTTCTGTAAAGTCTTGGCTCTAGTAAAGTCTTTTCCAGTTTTCTGTAAAGTCTTGGCACATCCTGTGATGTTAGCCAGCAATCTCATTATTTATTTTAGTACAAAGTAAAATGAAAGTCTTGGCTTTCATGCTTCTTTAGAAAATAGTGATCTTTTGTTCATAATTCAAACCTAAAATGGAGAATTAAAATAAACTATTTAGTATTCAGAGACATGCTTCTTAAATGATGTCGTGGGATTTGAACACTCTAAGTTAGCATTTTAGCCCATGTCTGGCCTCGCTTTAGGCAGGTTGGGGGATGTGGTGTCAGGCTTATTCATCTGCAACCCTGTCACCAAACCAGGTGGCAGTCAACTCATTGCCTCGAAGAGAAAGAGATGGCTTTCCTTGGGCTTTCTGCTTCAAAAAGTTTCAAGGACCCCTTAAGATTTTACAAAATATCACAATATTTTCTAAAAGAGACAAAAAACTGTCATGGTTTAAGCCCAGAACCACGCAGTCGCTCGCTCAGTCCCTGACCCATCCCCTTCTTCCTCCCCCACTGCTGGAGTGATGAGGAAGAGAACTGAAAGAATGTAACTCGAACGGGTTGAGGTAAGAACAGTCCAGTAACTAAGGTAACACAAACCACTGCTGCTACCACCAATAATAATAATGATAAGGGAAATAACAAGGGAAGAGAACACAACCTCTCACCACCCGCCGAGCGATACCCAGTGCGACCCAAGCAGCAATCTAGCCCTTCCGGGTAACTTCTAGAAGGAAATGCAGCAGGAGGGTCAGGGGACCTTCTTGGATGGATAAGCAGGTGGTGAGGAAAATTTGAAGGAAAAAAGAGGCTTATAAAAGGTGGAAGCAAGGACAGGCAGCCTGGAAAAAATACAGGGATGTTGTCCAAGGAGCTAGGGACCAGGTTAGGAAAGCTAAGGCCCAGATAGAGTTAAATTTGGCTAGGGATGTTAAGGATAACAGGAAGGGATTCTGTAGGCATGTAGTCAATAAAAAACAGACTAAGGACGATGTAAGCCCCCTCTGGAAGCTATTGGGAGAACTGGTTATCCTGGATTTGGAGAAGGCTGAGGTTCTGAATGACTTCTTTGCTTCGCTCTTCACTGGCAAATGCTCTGACCGCACCACCCAAGTCTTAAAAGGCAGACACAGGGACTGTGAGAATGAAGACCTTGCACCCACTGTAGGAGAGGATCTGGTTCGAGACCATCTTAAAAATCTGAACATGCACAAGTCCATGGGACCTGATGAAATCCATTTGCGGGTCCTGAAGGAGCTGGCAAACGAAGTTGCTATGCAACTGGCCACCATATTTGAAAAATCATGGCAGTCAGGTGAAGTTCCTGATGACTGGAAAAAGGGAAATATAACCCCCATTTTCAAGAAAGGGAAAACAGATGACCCTGGGAATTACAGACCAGTCAGTCTCACCTCTGTGCCTGGCAAAATCTTGGAGCAGATTCTCCTGGAAGGCATGCTAAGACACATGAAAATCAACAAGGTGCTTGGTGACAGCCAGCATGACTTCACTAAGGGGAAATCCTGCCTGACCAATTTGGCGGCCTTCTATGATGGGGCTACAGAACTGATGGACAGGGGTAGAGCAGTTGACGTCATCTACCTGGACTTGTGCAAAGCGTTCGACACTGTCCCACACGACATCCTTGTCTCTGAATTGGAAGGACATGAATGTGATATGTGGACCACTCGGTGGATAAAGAACTGGCTGGATGGCCGCACACGGAGAGTTGTGGTCAATGGCTCAATGTCCGGCTGGAGACCAGTAACGAGTGGTGTCCCTCAGGGATCGGTGCTGGGACCGGTCTTGTTTAACATCTTTGTCGCTGACATGGACAGTGGGATTGAGTGCGCCCTCAGCAAGTTTGCCGAAGACACCAAGCTGTGTGGTTCAATTGATATGCTGGAGGGAAGGAATGCCATCCAGAGGGACCTTGACACACTTGTGAAGTGGGCTGATGCCAACCTCAGGAAGTTTAACCATGCCAAGTGCAAGGTCCTACACCTGGGTCAGAGCAATCCCAGGCACAGCTACAGGTTGGGCAGAGAAGAGATTCAGAGCAGCCCTGCAGGGAAGGACTTGGGGGAGCTGGTCGATGAGAAAATGAACATGAGCAGGCAGTGTGTTCTTGCAGCCCAGAAAGCCAACCGTATCCTGGGCTGCATCAAAAGGAACGTGACCAGCAGGTCGAAGGAGGTGATCCTGCCCCTCTACTCTGCTCTTGTGAGACCTCACTTGAAGTATTGTGTGCAGTTCTGGTGTCCTCAACATCAAAAGGACATGGAACTGTTGGAACAAGTCCAGAGAAGGGCCACGAGGATGATCAGGGGACTGGAGCACCTCCCGTATGAAGAGAGGCTGAGAAAGTTGGGGCTGTTCAGCCTGGAGAAGAGGAGTCTGCACGGAGACCTCCTAGCAGCTTTCCAGTATCTGAAGGGGGCCTATAGGGATGCTGGGGAGGGACTCTTCATTAGGGACTGTAGTGATAGGACAAGGGGTAACGGGTTAAAACTTAAAGAGGTGAAGTTTAGGTTGTATATAAGAAGGAAATTCTTTCCTGTGAGGGTGGTTAGGCACTGGAATAGGTTGCCCAGGGAGGCTGTGAATGCTCCATCCCTGGCAGTGTTCAAGACCAGGTTGGACAAAGCCTTGGGTGGTATGTTTTAGTGTGATGTGTCCCTGCCCATGGCAGGGGGGGTGGAAGTAGCTGATCTTAAGGTCCTTTCCAACCCTAACTATTCTATGATTTTATGATTCTATAATATATAGGGTCACAGCTGTGCCTCTTTGCTTAGTTTGGCACTTCTCTGTAGCCTGGTGGGGCCTGATATGGTGTTTGCATGGTGCCTCATGGTAGAGGAATTTGTGGAGTGGTTCCCTTCTCACGGTGCCTCTTTGTGAAGGTTGTGGTGTTTGGTTCTGTGCTCCAGGTGTCCCATGGTGGAGGGTAGGCTGGAGTGATGTTCTGCTCTGTGGTGATGACATCTGGGAGGAGTCACAATCACAGTCAGATTTATAAACACATGCTTGATGTAACATCCTCTGGTTTGCGCTTAACAAATGTTTGACCCAAAATGAAATTGACCTATGCTTAGTTCAGTCAAATACAAACTAGACCAACACATCCTCTATTCTGATCCAGGGATCTGCCGTAGCAGAGAGGAACTGGCAGTTAAACACTTGCTTTTCTGGTAGTTGTCTTAGTTACTGTAATCATGACCTGTAGCTATTTATCCATTGCATGGCTGTGTGTAAATTGTTTGCTTCAGTAATTTGGCCTTAGTAAGGGAAAAGGGGGTTTGAAAAACACATATCACCTTGCATTACAGGTTGTCATGGTTTAAACCCAGTCAGGTAATTCGTTCGCTCACTTCCCCCCCCGTTCTTGCCCTCCCCCTGCTCTCGGAGGGACGGAGAGGAGAATCAAAAGAATGCAACTCCCACGGGTTGAGATAAGAACAGTTTAGTAACTAAGGTATAACACAAATCACTACTGCTACCACCAATAATAATAATGACAAAGGAAATAACAAGGGAAGAGAATACAACACCTCAACACCAGCCGACCGATAACTCGCTCCCCTCAGCCCGACCAAGCACCGACCCATACCTCCTCCAACCCTGCAGACCCCCAGCCCTTCCGGCTAACTCCCAGTTACATCCTGGGCATGACGTGCTGTGGTATGGAATAGCTCTTTGGTCAGTTTGGGTCAGGTGTCCTGTCTCTGCTTCCTCCCAGCTTCCCCTCCTCCCTGGCAGAGCATGAGGCTCACAAAGTCCTTGGCCAAACCAAAACATCTCTATCAGCTCTGTTCCCGAGCCGAAAGTCAAAACACTGCACTGCACCAGCTACCAAGGAGGAGAAACATGACTGCTACTGCTGAACCCAGGACATTATCCACCCCTTATTCCATACCATTCACGTCATGCTCAGATCCCACATTTTCAATACACCATCACTCTTATCTCGGTGCACTCTTATCTTAGTGCATGGACCAGTCCCTATAAAGCTGCTGCGTCCATCTGGTCCATGTCAGGCTCCATCTCTTGTAACAGTCTTCCAGAGCAGGAGAGACTGTGTGCAGTGTTCACACTCGTGAATAACCTGGGCAATAGTGTCCATTGTTAAGTCCACCCCTCGATCATGAGTCCATCTCTATGTTGCATCTCTGCTCTGATGGCCTGAAGTGCCATGGGCCCACCAGGCTTAAAATAATTCACTGTCCCCTTAAGCAGTTTCTGCAGCTTGTTGCTGGGGACTTCATACAGCTGCCTTCCATCTCCGACGCTTCCAAAGCACTGGAGGGGCCCAGTGGACTAGATACTTGCCCATACTGTCCCACACACCCTGCCACTCATGACTCTCCAGCCTTGGGGAAAATCTCTTGGTCCCCCTATATTGTTGTCTAACCCCAGGCAAGACCCAAACCTGACTCTGCTTAACTTTTGAGATCAGACAAAATGGTGGTGGGTAGAACACACTCTGTATGTGTGCCAACATGCTGATCCCCATCACAATCAGCAGGCAGGTCCCAAGGATACCCAAAGGCCATTCAGAGCCTTCAGAACTCTCAAACGATGCTGCTGTGCTTGTCACTGGGGCTGGTGTAGCTGCTGTGCTTGCCGGCTCTCCCACCGCCAGCTTCTCTTTTCCGGAGTCCAGCTCTTCCTCCTCTGCCTTGCTGGGAAATGCTGCGTGGTCTCCTGCATCCTCCTGGGACTCGGCGGGTGGCTGCCGGGAAATGCTCTCGGCCGTCGCGGGGCTGGGCTCCTCCGCGGGGCTCGGCTCCTTCCGCGGGGCTCGGCTCCTCCGCCGCCTTATCCCGCTGCTCGGCAGCCGCTTCCTTCTGCTCCTCGACCGCCCCGGCCTCCTCCACCGGCAGCCGTCCCCTGGCGGCCTCCGGCCCCGCTCCCGCCGCCGCTTGGTGCCCGGGGCCGCTCTCCCGGGCCGCTTCAGCAGCCGCCGGCTCCCGGGACCGCTCCCCCTCAGTTCCCCGCAGCCTCACGAAGATGGAGAGTAGGGTGAGGGCCAGGACGGTGAAGAGCAGCCGGACGGCCAGGTACAAGTCCCCCGCCACGTCCGTCCCGCCCTGCTGCTGGAGCCCGCCCGTATTACAAGCCATTGCCGTAAAGCACAGTGAGACAAGAACCTTAGCCCAGGCCCCACACTTGATAAACACTATCACAGCAAATACCGGCTCTACGTAAGTTACAACGGTCTGAAGCTGTGAGATCAAGAAGAACAACTCTGATACCCAATAAATCAGCATTGTGACGAATGACTATTAATCCAGTCAAATCTGTCGTTATCTCAACCCTTCGTGCCCCACGTTGGGCGCCAAAAGAACTGTCGTGGTTTAAACCCAGTCAGGTAATTCGTTCGCTCCCCCTTTCTTGCCCTCCCCCTGCTCTCGGAGGGACGGAGAGGAGAATCAAAAGAATGCAACTCCCACGGGTTGAGATAAGAACAGTTTAGTAACTAAGGTATAACACAGATCAGTACTGCTACCACCAATAATAATAATGACAAAGGAAATAACAAGGGAAGAGAATACAACACCTCAACACCAGCCGACCGATAACTCGCTCCCCTCAGCCCGACCAAGCACCGACCCATACCTCCTCCAACCCTGCAGACCCCCAGCCCTTCCGGCTCACTCCCAGTTACCTCCTGGGCATGACGTGCTGTGGTATGGAATAGCTCTTTGGTCAGTTTGGGTCAGGTGTCCTGTCTCTGCTTCCTCCCAGCTTCCCCTCCTCCCTGGCAGAGCATGAGGCTCACAAAGTCCTTGGCCAAACCAAAACATCTCTATCAGCTCTGTTCCCGAGCCGAAAGTCAAAACACTGCACTGCACCAGCTACCAAGGAGGAGAAACATGACTGCTACTGCTGAACCCAGGACACAGGTGTAAAGGGCAGAAGCACTCAAAGGCATCTCATAGATATTGAACAGGGAGTATGTGTTTTGGGGCCTTTTCCAGAGGTGATTATAACTGACACTTCTACTTATGAACTGTTAACGGCTGTAACTATCGGTACTTCAGAATGGGCAGACTGCTTCCCCTGTTCATTCAGGAAGTGTCTGATTATTTCCAGTCATGTGGTAAGTATTAGTGTCATGATTTAAACCTAGCAGTACCACACAGCCACTTGCATACCCCCTGTTCCCCTCTGCCTGGACAGGATGGGAAAGAGAATTGAAAAATTGTAAACTCCATGGTTTGAGATAGGAAGTTTAATAACTAAAGTAAAATATAATACTACTAATAATGATAATAACGAAAATTATAATTATAATGGAAATAACTAGGAGTGAGATATAAAACTAAATGGGAAAATAAAAAAAAACACGATAAACACCAGTGATGCACTATACAGTTTCTCATTGCCCTCTGACCATTACTCAGGCTGACCTGAGCAATGATCTGTCCCTTTGGGGTGACTCCCCCCAAGTTATATACTGGTCATGATGTGCTATGGTATGGAATACCCCTTTGGCTATTTATTATCAGGTGCCCTGCCTCTGCTTCTTCCTGTCTTGTGCCTCTCCTCGCTGGCAGATCATGAGAGACTGAACAGCCCTTGATCAGGGTAAGTGCTACTGTGCAGCAACTAAAACATTGGTGTGTTATCAGCATTGTTCTCAAACTGAAGCCAAAATACAGCACTGCACTAGCTACTAGGGAAAATATAACTCTATCCCAGCTGAAACCAGGACATTCCGTAAGAAGCTGTTGCTTTTAGGGTAGGGTCAAAGCTGTTTGTCCTTTGTTATTACAGCTTCACAGATAATTAGCTATATGATGCTTAGCAGTTTTAGAGGAAATAATTGTGTATGCTTCAGCTTATTTCTACTGGGAATGTAGAACTGCTACTGTAGTGATGGCGAACAAAGCAAACAGAATCAGCGTGAATGTTGTGGCAAATGTAATGCTTCAGATCCAGGATTAGAACATTGCAAGACTCAAATGGTTAATCAGAGATGAAGAAGAATATTTAGCAAATCATGTTTAATTATTCTGTGCAAATTTGCATGTCACTCATTTTTCTGTTCCATTATCTATGGGTAAAACCTGATTAAATACGAACACTTGTGCAAGTTTTTACGTAACAGTGCCACCTGCTGTTGCATTATGCGATTTGTGTAGAATTTCCTGAGTAATTTAGTGGCCTGTTACCACTTTCAAAAGATAGACACACAGAAAAATTTAGAAGTGGTGGTGCTGTGCTGGTAGCCTCATTTTCGTATTTTGTGCTATATAATATTGTTCGTTCTTATATTTAGTTAATTTGGAAGAACAGACTAACTTCATTGGGAGAGACTGAAACACACTCATTCCTCAAGGAGATGGCTGATGAACGTTCCTAACTCATCATGGCCTGTTGAAGGTGGAGTCCACTGGCAGAATGTATGAAATTTGTACCATTTCCTTGTCATTTGATTCAGGACCTCAACTGTTCTCCAAGCACCATAGTATTTCCCATGTGTGCGAGGTCTGGGGGGGTTGGACCTAGACGATCTTAAGGTCCTTTCCAACCCTAACTATTCTATGATTCTATGATTCTATGATTCTATGACTGGCTTGTGGTAGAGCTAAGGAGACTTCATACCTTGGCTTGCACAGTGGTAGTACTATTATGTAGTTCTGGTCAGACCAAAAGCAGATCTGTTGGTACTCAGGGTACCCTTACAGGTTAAAACTTAGGCATCTGTATGCCTTAAGCATCTCTTTAAATCAACATTTTGAATGGGAATTTTAAGAAGCTGCAGTTTGGATTGAAGCATCTACAGGAGTAGTTGTACAACTCATTGTACTTTTCAACTTTCTCTAATTTTCAAATTTCTCTAATTCTGCGCTATCCATTATAAAGTGAAGAGAGGGGAGTGACCAAAACAGCACAAGATATTCCTGTTGTGGGTGCACCCTGGAATTATAATGATCTGTCATATTTTATTTTCCATTTTTACAATTTTTAACATTGTGTGGATTTAACATCTTCGTTGCTGACATGGACAGTGGGATTGAGTGCACCCTCAGCAAGATTGCTGAGGACACCAAGCTGTGTGGTTCAGTTGATACCCAGGAGGGAAGGAATGCCGTCCAGAGGGACCTCGACACGCTTGTGAAGTGGGCTGATGCCAACCTCATGAAGTTTAACCATGCCAAGTGCAAGGTCCTACACCTGGGTGGGAGCAATCCCAGGCACAGCTACAGGTTAGGCAGAGAAGAGATTCAGGGCAGCCCTGCGGAGAAGGACTTGGGCGTGTTGGTTGATGAGAAAATGAACATGGGTCGGCAGTGTGTTCTTGCAGCCCAGAAAGCCAACCGCACCCTGGGCTGCATCAAAAGGAACGTGACCAGCAGGTCAAAGGAGATCCTGCCCCTCTCCTCTGCTCCTGTGAGACCTCACTTGAAGTACTGTGTGCAGTTCTGGTGTCCTCAACATCAAAAGGACATGGAACTGTTGGAACAAGTCCAGAGAAGGGCCACAAGGATGATCAGGGGACTGGAGCACCTCCCGTATGAAGAGAGGCTGAGAAAGTTGGGGCTGTTCAGCCTGGAGAAGAGAAGGCTGTGTGGAGACCTCCTAGCAGCCTTCCAGTATCTGAAGGGGGCCTATAGGGATGCTGGGGAGGGACTCTTCATTAGGGACTGTAGTGATAGGACAAGGGGTAACGGGTTAAAACTTAAAGAGGTGAAGTTTAGATTGGTTATAAGGAAGAAATTCTTTCCTGTGAGGGTGGTGAGGCACTGGAATGGGTTGCCCAGGGAGGTTGTGAATGCTCCATCCCTGGCAGTGTTCAAGACCAGGTTGGACGAGGCTTTGGGTGATATGATTTAGCGTAAGGTGTCCCTGCCCATGGCAGGGGGGTTGGAACCTGATGATCTTAAGGTCCTTTCCAACCCTAACTATTCTATGATTCTATGATTCTATGATTCTATGATTTTGTCCTATACGAAGCTCAGGTTTTCATAGGTGCTGCTGAATCTTTTTCTCGAGAAATGATAGTTAATTCAGAATTCTACAATGAAAATGTGAAGGTAAATTGTTTTTCTCTATATGCATTAGTTTATTTTATCTAGACTGATTTTCATGTATTGTTGCTTACTATCATGAGGTCCTTCTGTTATTTTCCCAGCCCTACACCCTGGACTGTTAACAGTCCTGAATTACTTAGTGACATTAGAAAACTATATCACTTAACTATTTATTCAATTTTCCAAGTCATGTTGGATAGCACAAACCTTCACACATACATCTGGAGGGAAGCTGTTGTTATTATTCTTCCACTAAGAAAAAAAGTAACTTATTCTTACTTCTGTCTTACCTTTGTTTTATAGCTTTAAACCAGATCTCTATTCATGCAAGGACTTCCTTTTTTTCACAACATCTTATCGTCTGTAAATGGCTTTGATGAGCAACTTGTTGAATGCTTTCTGAGGATCCTAGCAGATTATACTAAATATATTTTTCTTCAATTGATTTGCGACATATGGCTTCTTTTTACAAAGCTATGTTGATTCTGCCTGAAGATGTTTTTATTCATGTATCAGTACATTAATTCCACTGTTTATTATACTTTCTATGAATTTGCCTGGTACAGTTTAGGTTTACTTCTCTGGAGTTGCCAGAGCCCTTTTTTAAAATTGTCGTCAAATTTACTGGTTTCTACGCTTGATACTAAGATGGTTTTAAGGGCATGGTTACACATGACAGTGAATTGATTTAGAATCATAGAATCATAGAATAGTTAGAGTTAGAAAGGAGCTTAAGATCATCTAGGTCCAACCCCCCTGCCATGGGCAGGGACACCTCACACTAAACCATGTCACCCAAGGCCTCGTCCAGCCTGGCCTTGAACACTGCCAGGGATGGAGCATTCACAACCTCCCTGGGCAACCCATTCCAGTGCCTCGTCACCCTAACAGGAAAGAATTTCTTCCTTATATCCTTTAGAACTTGTGGGGATTTATTACTGCTTCTCTTTGGCTGACTTCTCAGCTGCTCCATTTGCAATGTCTAGAAATGTGGTCTCAAAATTGTCTGGGATGTGATGTCTCATAATTATATATTTGAGCAATCCCACTAGTCTCTTATTTTTGTAGGTTTTTAGACCTATCACAGCATGTCACGACAGGGCATCTGATGCTGTCTTGGTCAGGCAGTGATGCTGTAGTGGTATTATTACCTGTAATAGATATTCTGCGTTATGAGCTGATATGACAAATTAATTTATCTGCTTTGACTCTAAATAATATTTTATATATGATTTTTTCCTTACTGAGTACAGCAGCATTGTCCATCCCATGTAATTTATGTCGTGGAATGGCTACACTTCTGCAAAAATATTATCTACCAATAATGAGATTTTTGGAACCAGTGGGTTTTAGTGATGAGTATTTCAGAAAATGCAATTAAGCACTTACCTCCATTTTCAGAAGCCTATCTAGGCAAATTCCAAATTACAAATTTAAGAAAGCCTTTTTCATTCCTTACCAAATACAATTTTGGTATTCATAACCGAGCTTACTGTTATTAAAACTATAATTATGTCCATAATATTGTCCATAATTATGGACAAGTACAGATTTTGTTGATGCACAAATAGCTCCACTGTTACTTAATGATTTAATGGTACACATGAGAAAACTTGAGGTAGCCTCATGTGTTCAGTTTCCCTGAGATTTTTTCCTTAACTGTGGACATCTCCAAGCACATATTAGATGATTTCGCTCATTTTTGCTGCCTGTGCTTTCAAATGTAGACAAATGTTTTCCTATCTTATTATGTCTATATTCCTCTGTTCCTCAAACTCTCTTGACAAACTCTTTTATTTCCAGTTATTTGTTTATCAGTATATAAAAATCTTCAGAATTCCTTATTCTTATTACTGGTATGCCTATGTCACTAATAGCATTAAAAAAACTCAGACTAATGGGAGTTTATGCATACCTGCCTTAGTCTTAGTCCTCACAAGTTTTGTACTAGTGACCATTCATTAGCAGCATTTTAATTCTTCTTGGCAGCTATAGAATATTTTGGGTAAAATTCTCACGTAAGGGTACACAGAATATGTGAGATTACATTTTATAGTCTGTACACAACATATAGCAATAGTTTCTATAAAGTCGTAACATATGATAGGGTCTTGTTAGACTTACTGGTTTCCTTCTAGGTTTCCACAACATTAGGTGTTAAGGATGCTTTTGAAAATGGAAATTAATTATCCAGTTGTTTATTCCCTTTGCTCAGTTCTAGTCATGCCTTTTCTCCAGTTTAGCAGGTTGACCCTTAAATGAATCATTTCCCTGCACAGGTATGAATTGCAGTGAGAGATCCAAATCATGACAAAACTGAAGTTTTGGTTTAGACACTAAAGGGTGTCTAGACAACCCTTAGCTTAGGGGGGAGAGGGACAACATTTTAGTTTTTTTTTAACCATATGCTTTGCAGTTACTTTTTGCCAAACTTGTCTGGAGGGAGACAAAATGATGAATAAATTACTGTTTGTTTGGCATGCTAAGCTGAGTAAATTTTGCTGATACTGTCCAAAGAATGTAAAAAAAAAAAAAAAAAAAAGTGATACCAACCAACAGTTTTTCTCAACCAAGTAACTGATTTGTAGATTAGTGTACTTCAGCCTTCCATACCACAGAAGAGAAATGTTTTATGGTTTCATATATTCAGACAGTGAGCAGTGAGGAAATGTGATAAACAAGGTGGGGTGTCTGCATGCTGAACACTGTATAGCTCTTGTTTGGCACATGAGGTTTGGAAGAAAAGAATAGATGTATAATTTCTCACTCTGAAATAGATGTATAGCAGTTTCTCTCTCTGAAAGGGACAGATTCAAGGTTAGAAGCTCTCATCACCTTCAGTAAATTTTGGATCATACCTACTGGTGCTGACCATTTTCCCCCAAACCTCAAACATTTTTCATCAACTCGCAGCTTTTTCTGCAGAGATGAAGGGAGGATTTGGGATTTCAGTTAAAAAAAAAAAAAAAAAATTGAACAGATTTTATATATTTAGAACACAGACAGTTACTGCCATTTGAAAAGTCTGTTCCACAAACTGTGTGCAGCTTGTTCATGAATCAGTGCACAAATACAATAGGCACAACATTTATTACTGGCTTAGGTGTGTGAACAAGCGCTAGCCTCATAGGTCAAGTGAGATGAACACTCACAGGAGATAAATTGCCATTTTGTGACATATACCTGTGGTACAGCAAATAAAAATGAGGAAATGGAGATGCCAGACAAATGCAACGTAAGAGAGAGCTTAGAGCAGAGAGAAATTTCTGTAGAACAGTGGGTGGCACTGTGCACATGTGCTAAAAGAATTCCTCCTGCTGCCTAATATGTGAAGTGTTAGAAGATGAAAATGAAGGTGACACTGTATATAGTTCAACATTTTATCCATAAAGAACAGGAGTTACGCACATTTAATACTAGGTCTTATGCAAATAATGATGACAGTGATGATGATGATTACACTTTACAGCTCCTTTTCAACCTGCTTTTGGGACATACCAAAGCACCCTGCAAACATTAGTGAAATCAGCATAATATATTTCAGTAAGACAGGTAAACACGAGTCCTTTCTTGAGAAGATACAGAATTGACTTTATTCTGGTCCCTCTGGCTGGGGGGTGCACACTGGGAGCTTGCTCAGCCACTGAAACTCGTTTTAGTGCTGGCCGGGGTGTGAGACCACACAGCTATGGAGGGCAGATGAGAGGGGGGACACAGGGTTACAGCACACAGCAACAAACCTTGACTGCTCTCTGCTATCCCTCAGTGCAGGGGGCATTGCCGTTGCCTCTGCTCTTTTTAGAGAGAAGCCTTGTGTTTGGATATCAAAGTGACAAAACACACTGTGATTTTCCAGTATGGATCAAGGTACAACATTATGAGTATTTGCTTCAATAAATAATGTTCCTACAAAAAGAACATGCAGTATAATGTACAGAGATGTATATGGAGAAATATTCTGTGAGAGATATTCAAATAATAGAAGGAAACAATATATTTGCATAGATCTATTCCTGATTCATATGTACACAGTATTTCTTGTGTTAGACCTAACAAAACTTGCAGTTCCCATGTGAATATATTGAAAGTTCTGGTGATATTCCTTTGTATTTGCACAATGAAGCTGACCTTTTCACAACTGGTGAGAAATACAGAATTTAAGTGCATTCAGTTGTAAGAAATATATTTTATTCTTTCTTTGCTAAAAATACATATGTATCACAAAAAGATTAATAATTCTAACTAAACTCAGTCAAATAATGAGTGAGCAGCCTAAAAAACACATCTGTTTGTTAAACTGTGCCAGACATTTAATGCATGACATGCACAACACATTAAAAAAGAAAAAAAAGACAATTAACAATTCAAATGAGTTTCCAGACTACCACACAATGATCTGATGGAAGTACGTATTCAGATCATGTATCCTTTTCTGTAGCTGTCTTCAGCAAAACTACATACTGTCGAGAATGCGAAACATGGCCAGAGCTAATATGATAAAGACGAACAAATGGAATCTCTCAGAAATTTAAGGAATTGATACTTCACAGCTGAGCACTGTTCCCAGCAATTTTCCCACAGGTGTAACCACATTGATGAGGTTCAAATTGGTGACTAATACAATGAAACTTAAGCAAGGTATAATTTTCTTTTGTGTACATTTGGAAATCTTGCGTACATCAGTGTAACACATTTACAACTTACATTTGTACTGGCATAACTGTCCACAGTGGTGGACTGCTAATGTTCTTAACAGAGATCAGAGACCTTGATTTACAAGCAACGAGATTGTGGAAACTGCCATTATTGGAGCCACAGCCCAAAGGATATGTTGGTCCAGAAGCAGCCAAATCTAATGGACTTGAAGACTCAGGGGAGCTCTCCTGTCCCATGCGGAAACCCCCCCCACACACAGAGTGCACACACGTCTGGCTGTAGAGATCAACATAGAAAGCAGTACCAATTCTGCACTGCAGCAGCTTGTTTACATGTGAGCCTTTGCTTTTATCCCACCTCCTTTCAAATTTTCCATGCTTTCTCCCACTCCTCAGGTTGAGGAAAGTGATTCTCCCCTCTACTCTGCTCTTGTGAGACACCACCTGGAGCGCTGTGTTCACTCTGGAGTCCTCAGCACAGGAAAGACATGGTCCTGTTGGAGAGGCCAGAGGAGGGCCACAAAAATAGCTAGAGGAATAGAACACCTCTCCTGTGAAGAAAGGCTGAGAAAGCTGAGCTTGTTCAGACTGGAGAAGAAAAGATTCTGGGGAGACCTTAAAGCAGCCTGTCAAATACTTAAGTGAGGACTATAAGATAGGGACAAAGGTTTTACCAGGCCCTGTCGCAATAGGACAACGGGTAATAGTTTGACGCTAAAAGAGGGTAGATTTAAACTAGACATATGAAAGAAATTTTTTACAGAGGGTGATGAGGCACTGGAACAGGTTCCCCAGAGAGTTGCTGGATGCCTTATAGCTGGAAACATTCAAGGCTAGTTTGGACAGGGCTTTGAGCAATCTGGTCATAGAATCATAGAATCATAATAGTTAGGGTTGGAAAAGACCTTAAGACCATCTAGTTCCAACCCCCCTGCCATAGGCATTGACACCTCACACTAAACCATGTCACCTGAGGCCTCATCCAACCTGGTCTTGAGCACTGCCAGGGATGGAGCATTCACAACCTCCCTGGGCAACCCATTCCAGTGCCTCACCACCCTCACAGGAAAGAATTTCTTCCTTATATCCAATCTAAATTTCCCCTGTTTAAGTTTTAACCCGTTACCCCTTGTCCTATCACTACAGTCCCTAATGAAGAGTCCCTCCCCAGCATCCCTATAGGCCCCCTTCAGATACTGGAAGGCTGCTATGAGGTCTCCATGCAGACTTCTCTTCTCCATGCTGAACAGCCCCAACTTCCTCAGCCTGTCTTCATATGGAGGTGCTCCAGCCCCCTGATCATCCTCGTGGCCCTTCTCTGGACTTGTTCCAACAGTTCCATGTCCTTTTGATGTTGAGGACACCAGAACTGTACACAATACTCCAAGTGAGGTCTCACAAGAGCAGAGTAGAGGGGCAGGATCACCTCCTTCAACCTGCTGGTCATGTTCCTTTTGATGCAGCCCAGGATACGGCTGTCTTTCTGGGCTGCAAGCGCACGCTGCTGGCACATGTTCATTTTATCATGGACCAAAACCCCCAAGTCCTTCCCTGCAGGGCTGCTCTGAATCTCTTCTCTGCCCAACCTGTAGCTGTGCCTGGGATTGCTCTGACCCTGGTGTAGGACCTTGCACTTGGCATGGTTAAACTTCATGAGGTTGGCATCAGCCCACTTCACAAGCGTGTCAAGGTCCCTCTGGATGGCATTCCTTCCCTCCAGCGTATCAATCAAACCACACAGCTTGGTGTCTTCGGCAAACTTGCTGAGGGCACACTCAATCCCACTGTCCATGTCAGCGACAAAGGTGTTGAACAGGACCAGTCCCAACACCAATCACTGAGGGACACCCCTCGTTACTGGTCTCTAGCTGGACATTGAGCCATTGACCACAACTCTCTGTGTGCGGGCATCCAACCAGTTCTTTACCCACCGAGTGGTCCACCCATCAAATTGATGTCTCTCTAATTTAGAGACAAGGGTGTCGTGTGGGACAGGGTCGAATGCTTTGCACAAGTCCAGGTAGATGACATCAACTGCTCTACCCCTGTCCATCAGTTCTGTAGCCACATCATAGAAGGCCACCAAATTGGTCAGGCAGGATTTCCCCTTAGTGAAGCCATGCTGGCTGTCACCAAGCACCTTGTTGATTTTCATGTGCCTTAGCATGCCTTCCAGGAGAATCTGCTCCAGGATTTTGCCAGGCACAGAGGTGAGACTGACTGGTCTGTAATCCCCCGGGTCATCTGTTTTCCCCTTCTTGAAAATGGGGGTTATATTTCCCTTTTTCCAGTCATCGGGAACTTCACCTGACTGCCATGATTTTTCAAATATGATGGCCAGTGGTTTAGCAACTTCATTTGCCAGCTCCTTCAGGACCTGCGGATGGATCTCATCAGGACCCATGGACTTGTGCACATTCAGATTTTTAAGATGGTTTCAAACCAGATCCTCTACTACAGTGGGCCCAAGGTCTTCATTCTCACAGGTCTTGCTGCAAGTGTCCCTGCTCACTACAGGAGTATTGGGCTAGATGACCTGTAGATGTCCCTTCCAAACCTAACTATTCTATGGTTGTGCTAAAATGCAGCTGTCCAAGGGAATGATGGGAGAGGAAAGGGGCTTATGCTTGAGGAATTCTGCAGGGGATTCTAAAATTAATTTACTTGGGGTCTGTGTGTGGTGTGGGTTTTTTTTTTTTTGTTTGTTAATTAATAATCCCTCCTACTTTTATAGGGAACTGATACTGTATGTCAACTGCCTCCATCCATTTGGGATGCGGTATGCTTAATTTTGTCCTGAGAACTGAGAAAGTGTGATGATATGGCTTCCTCTTTTTTTGCACAGTAGTCTACAAACTAATGAAATTATTCAGGTTCAGGTACCCAGCTGATCTTTTGTCCCCCTGAGAATAATAACTAATGTAGTAAATCAGGACTGAAGAATAATTAATGATCAGCTCAAGTCAGCTTCCAGCTGACCCGTGTCTTTTGAGTGCTCTTCCAATAAGAACTGACTAAATGGCTCTCTTCTGAATGAATTTCCTAAAGTGAAAATGACTACATGGAAGGGAAATATCACCACCATGTCAAAGGAAATAAGCATTAGTTCTGACAAATTTAGACTTCTGTGTATTTCCTGAAATGTAAATGAAGCTTCTGTGCTTTTTGCCCCAAGCCTAGATTGCTACAAATGTTCTTATTTTACCAGAGAAGGTCTCTCTATGAGTGCTGCATGGCAGACAGGCTCAAGGGATTTACAAGCTAAGAAGAAGAGGGATTAGTAAGGTAGATATGTAAATAACAAATTGTCCTGGAAAGTAGGCAGACTACTCTGCTGCTTCACAAAGTAAGTGGATTTTGGATATATAAATCCAAACTTAAACAGAATGTAGGTTGATGAGATCTCATGTTTTATTAACTTCTCTTTAGGAAATTCAATTATTTTTTCACCAGTGACATTGATGTTAATTTTATTTTGCTACCTGCTGTCTGTGACATACATTCCAAGAAAATCACTCTTTCGTGAAGTTTTGTGCCTAGTTTCAGTTAAAATTGAATTTAATTTCTACCAAATAATTCATTATCCATGTCTGTCATGTGTCTGAGTTAGAAAATAACAAGTACTATATTCTAGGAAATCTTCATTAAGAGGCATGGAAAAGATTATTTTCCTTTGACTCCATTGATTCTTTTGTATTCTAAAACCTTTCTCAAAGTTGCCAGAAAGTTCTCTAAGATGATTGGTTGAAGGGTGTCAAAAAACAGACAAATAATGGTAGTCACTGAATGTATTCATCTCTCCTTCTTTCTCCCAACTTCACAGAAAATTACTTTGTGATTGATTAAATATTTCAGCTTCAGTTTAGTGTTTAATCTATCTCAGCTGTCAGTAGTTTTGAGTGCAATTGAAAGAAATTTTCTCACTTAATTTAACAAGTTTCTATGTAACAACTGAAATCATCTGAAAAAGAAGATTCTTTAGCCTGACTAAATGTGAGGATACAGTTAATCAGGCAGCCCTGTGCATATGGTGCCTCTCAAGGGGCAAGGAAGAACAGCATTAGATAAATGTTTTTTTAAAGCAGATCTCAACAACAGACAGTAACAGTGAAACTTTAGAGATCCACAGGCTCCTTAAGCATCCAAACCCAGATACAGTCTTACAGTTTAAGATCTAGGAAGAATTCCTCATCTGTCTTAAAAGTAGCTTTCAATTCAGATAGCCTCAGAGGTACCTTATAAATATTCTATGTATGTTTTCATACAAAAGAGTACAAATAACTCACAAGCTCTGCAACGGGGTTCTGCTCAATAGTGGCAGCTGTTGAATAGGTACCTAGTCTTAACTGTGCCTGCTGACTGCCCTGGTAATCAGGGGAGATCAATGGTAACCACCTAGCTTAAACAATGGTCTTAAAAGAACCTAATCTTCCAGAAGCATTTACCTCCCTCTGTTATCTTTAGAGGGAGTCTAAAGGACAGTCATAAGTTATGTGCCTTATTTTCCACAGCAAAGTGAAATTGGAAAGTTTAAGTAGTAAATGTTGATTTGGTTTAAAAGCTTTTGAAAATAATGGTCTTCAAATATGCAGCATCAGACATTTAGCAATGCTACAATCTTTACGTGTAATACATCTTTAACCTATTCTGCAGATTAGTTACACTCCAGATTTCATCATCTGAAGGCTTTTTGACCCAGAGGACGTGACTCCTGATGCACTGTTTCAAATTGGTATACCAGCAAGTAGCATGACTTTGTACATGGAGAGCTCTGCATAATTTGCTTTAGAATATGTTAGTCTTATTTTTCTCTTGCTGTTCAAGGAAACTTAGACTTGCAATCACTGTGTTTTTCGTCATTTGAACTGATGAAAAGTGGAGCTTCAATATGACCTTGAATCTAGTTTCCATCCTTAAAACCAAAATTACCTTGATCATTCCCAATAGATGTGTCTTTTACTTGCACTTGTGCTTAAGCCATAGATCCCACTGCCTCTATCGTTTCCAAATGCATAAACTCTTTTGTTATGAAGATTAAATATAATTTGGGGTTTAGACATGTGGACACATTATTTCCTTTCTCTTTTTGCTGTCTCCTGCTTATCAAGAATATTATCAAATATGAGAGGAAATTACCTATCAAAATATATTATCTGAGTCACTATATCTACCCTATACTGAACATTTTCATTGACACCTTCTTCAGTTAGTTTCCATAGCTATATCATGGATGCTGTTGTGAAATACAAGTATCTGTCAGGAAGATCAGTTTTATTCTAGGAAGAAAAAAATCTGCTTGATGCTTTCCACATGGGTCAGTGTGAAATTTCATTCAGAGAACAGTTAAATTAAAATATTTTAATTACAGTGGCTACTTCAGTTTACCCTGGAAGGTAAAAGATGTCTAAGTGCACTCCATGAAAGCAATTATCAACATGTTCCCACAGCAGAATTAATATCAGTTCTCAAATATTAAATCTAAACTTGATTTCATGAGCTCTTAATATCTCTCTTGTTCAAGAGCATGTATTTTTGACTAATGTATTTTGTCTGTGTAATTTGCTAAATGACAAACAGAACTAGAATTCATGCATTGTCAAGGGTAGTTGAAGCAAACCTATCACCATCAAAACTCTGTATTTTGCTTCCATGTACATTTACACTATCTTTTTAGTGCCAGGAAGTGCATAAACTATAGTCAGTAGGTTCAAATAATAAAGATTGATGCTTCCTGGTCCCAGAGGGCATTCTTTCAAGGAAAGGCAATTGAATTTCTCAAGCAAAATTCCGGCTAAAATGACTTAATGACATTTCTGACATTGTCTTCAGTGTGTGGCATTTCAGCTCCTAACTGAAGGCATCCAGAAATAGTGATACAGAATGGAGACATAATTTAGGAAGTCATTATTGTTGGATTCTAATATAGGATTTGCACACCGTATGCCAACATACTTCATATTGGCATTCCGTCAAATCATGACATAGCTAAGCCTACAGCTTATTTATGTCATCAGCACACCTGAGTTCTGCTAACATCCATCCAACAGTGATTCTGGGCCCTTGTCTTTAAACAGACTCTAGAAAATTTTTTAGTAAGTACTATTGTGCAGCGATGCAGTAATGTCAATTATAACAGTCAAACTTTACTGTGCATTTTCTAAGTTTCTTGGAATAGAAATTTGTTACATAGACCTTACTGTAATTTACATTAGGACTTCATGAAACCAGTATAGATGTTGGAGGATAGTCTGTACCATTATCTGAAGTTTGGACTGATCTCTTCTAATTCCAAATGTAGCTACATTTGTCTTTCACCATTCAAGGAAAAAAACCAAACATCTGTGGGAATAACAAAAGGGGTAGATTTTAGTTGCAATTGCTGTGGATATCAGTAAGTACCAGCAGAGTGTAATTATAATAATCAAACTAAAGAAAATGATTCATGCTGTTAGTAAAATAGTATGCATTCTCTTATGTGAATAACTAAGAAAAAGGAATGTAATGGCATCAGACACTCCTAAGGACAGAAAACAGTATCCTACAAGATTGTGCTAACTGACATTACATGCCTGTTTTAAGTGGCACCATGACATAGTGAAACATCTAACTTGTGATTGCCTAAGGTTCTTTAGGCAGTTGGGATGCAATCAGTTGCAAATAGGTACATGCTCACAAAGCAAACAAAAGCTCCTCTAAGAGGTTCAAGTTTTGGAACCTTCCTTAAATCCCTAAAACCCGTTGAGTAATATTTACATACATATACTCTCATTGCCTTTGCCATACTTCAGATCATTTCTTCCTAACTAGAATCAAAGAATTTAAACAATGGCTGAAGTGGTGAGTTGCTTGGTGTATTGATACCTGCAGGAAGCTTAATAGGCTTTTATATTTAGAATCATATTTGCTTAGGCCTGGCTTTTTCTAAAATTGTTATTTTGAAATCTGCAATGTTAGTATTGAATATACTGTCAGGACTTGGTCCAAAAGCTGTCCTGTAAGCATGTTCCAGGTATTTAACACTCTGAATGCTGGTTGATAAAAGAAACTGGCATGCAGAAACTCAGTGAAGCACAAAGCTGTTATCTGTGAGGCCAGTAACCAAGCACTCTCCTTCACTTTTATTTGTAGCTAACAGTGAAATGGCACCAAATATAAATGGAGTGAATTTGTTATCATTAGCTAAAATGCATTAAGAACTTTAAAAGATAATGAAATGTACTCCAGCGTAAAAGGTAAGTTTCCACACTGCTATATGTTGTCATGTATTTTGATTCTAAGGTCCTCTAAGACCCAAGAAGTAAATTCAGTGAGCATTTTCAGATCTGGCTTTGGGCAGCTGCTATCAGGGCAAAGTACAGGATCTTTGAATTCATAAAAGCACTTTCCTGCACAAAAAAAGAAATCTTGGAGGTTGAGGCACTCCCATGGTTAGCATTTTCTCTTACTAGAGGAGAATTCATGGTTGCGTGTATTCCCTTGTTTTCCCCTTTCTTAGGTGAGTAGCCTTCTCCAGCCCTCCTTAGGAAGCTTCTGGATCTAGACTCTTCCTCAGGATCCAAATTATTAACTCAGTCTCAATCTTTATTCTGTTACTACCTCATCACAGAATCATAGAATCATAGAAAAGTTAGGGTTGGAAAGGACCTTAAGATCATCAAGTTCCAACCCCCCTGCCATGGGCAGGGACACCTCACACTAAACCATATCACCCAAGGCCTCGTCCAGCCTGGCCTTGAACACTGCCAGGGATGGAGCATTCACAGCTTCCCTGGGCAACCCATTCCAGTGCCTCACCACCCTCACAGGAAAGAATTTCCTCCTTATATCCAATCTAAACTTCCCCTGTTTAAGTTTTAACCCGTTACCCCTTGTCCTATCACTACAGTCCCTAATGAAGAGTCCCTCCCCGGCATCCCTATAGGCCCCCTTTAGATACTGGAAGGCTGCTAGGAGGTCTCCACGTAGCCTTCTCTTCTCCATGCTGAACAGCCCCAACTTTCTCAGCCTGTCTTCATATGGAGGTGCTCCAGTCCCCTGATCATCCTTGTGGCCCTTCTCTGGACTTGTTCCAACAGTTCCATGTCCTTTTTATGTTGAGGACACCAGAACTGCACACAATACTCCAAGTGAGATTTCACAAGAGCAGAGTAACTGCCCTTTCTGTTCTATGGACTTAAGCACAGATCTTTTAGTAATAATTTTATAACCATTACTTTGCTAAAGAAGGCTACATTATGCCTTTGCTTTTGTTTTCAGCTAGCTATACTCCTTATTTTAGAGCTGTTTGAGAATTTCAAGGAGTCTTATTACTACTGAGAGAGTATTATGCTGTTATTCCCTGATGCATTGAATGTACACCAGTAAGACAAAAGTTTCGCTCTGTAAAAGTTGATGATATAGATTTATAAACTGAGAAAAGGAGAAAATAAAGGATAGTGAGATTTTTTTTCTTATCCTCCTTCTAGAAAAGGATAGCCTCAGCAGGTAGAGATTAAAGGTTTTGTCTTATGTCAAAGTTTACAGCAGAGCTATACGAGTCAAAACATAGGTTTCTGCCTTTACTGTAAAACCAAGATTAATTTATATTTTAACTACAATTTTGAAAGTTTGGAATTTATTTAAATATTGCTTTTTAGGATTTTCCTAGCAGTATAAAAATGATAAGAATCACTGCCCTTAGACAACTGAAGAACAGTATTGTTTATATGTCAGTAACAACTTGGTTCTGTTCCATTAAGGAATGAGTTTGTGTCTTTCTAGTCCAAAATAACAAAGAATTTGAATTTATTTTAATGTACACTGGGAACTAGGAAGTTAAAAATATCTGTGATTTCTGGAATTAATGTACCATTTGACATAATAATCATTACATGGCCCGGTACCTCCGCTACATGTAAACAGAGTAGCAATAATACTGTAAAGTAAAATGCACAGCTTAGGAAATTCTACATCACAACACATATATATATGCAATTTCAGAAAGATGGGCTGTTCTCTGAATGTAAAGCTATGTTTTTGCTACCAATTTATACTATCAAAAAAACCAAACCTTGTACTTTCAATGAATTTAAATACTGCAGCATTTAGGTCAAGAACAGTATAATTTGATTTCACCATTGACTTTTTTCAAGAAAATAGGCGAAGTTTAGAAAAAATATGTTAAAAGAAACCCCAGGCCTCTGGATATGATTTTAAGTCATGCAAATGCCTGGGTATTTTTTTAATGCTTGATTGATTATATTGATGTTGCTCTACATCTGAAGCAATGATATATCTCTGCCATTCCTATCAAAACACATGGTTTGAAATGTGGAACACGTTTTTGGGTAAGTTTAGTGTAGCACAGTCTGAAAATGGTCTACACTCCTTTCCAGAGACTAGAGGCTCTATGGATGGAAGGGGAAGTCTTTGCAATGAACTCAGTGAAGACATTTGATGAGAATCTAGCAGCAGACTTTTTCACTACTGCTGTTATTTTTGTTTATTTTTTTTTACAACCTAAAGATAACAGAGAACTGGTGTATTAAAAAGGTTTATGAAATGTAATGACAATATATTTAATAATGAGTATCATGGTGTCTGCCTAATTTCCGTCAGTCACTAATATAAAAGGAGCACAGATTTAAAAGATGGCAAAAGGGAGAAAAAATTGTCTAGTAATACAGGGTTTACTCAGAACAAAGAATTATTGAAGTGCATTTATAATGAAAGTAGAATGATTAGAGGAAACTAGTTTAAGAGATGAACGTTATTCCCTCTTAAGGATCCCACTTCCTTTTATGTATTATAACATGAGTTAAGGATAACTACCAGTCTTCAAGATTAAACAGCAATTGGGAAAAAATACTGATGGAAAGAAACCCTTATATCAATTTCCAGATGTATTGTTTCAATTTTATCAGAGTTTTGGAAGATGATAACATTCTACCCCTAGTGCAATGATAGTTTATATCTTTGTGTGTGTTCAGCTACCTATTCATCAGTTTCAATGTTCACTTGTCCTGACAACTTAAGTGGATTTTATGCTCAGTTAAAAGTTTTTCATGGAAACATGTTTTTGTGTGGTTTCCATCACACAGGCAATTTTTCCATCCTGATATGATGCCCAGATTACGGTTTTTTACTAAAGTCTCTGTGCATTACTGCCTGCCCTTCTCCTATTTGTTTCATGTGGTTTGGTAGCCCAGTGAGTACGATTTTCACTCCATTCTTAATAAAATATCTTGCGTTCACTGTGCAGGGTCTTTGGACTTGTCTTTGGTTTTGTCGTGGCCTCAGATGTTTATTGCCTAATCTGTTTAACATCTGTCAGTATCCCCTGAGTTTGTGAGGGACCCTGTGAAATGCTAAGTAGAAACACAGCATAGTAGACATCTGTGAATACTTGTCATAGAAATATTCAGGATCGCTGCTCTCCGTAACTGTCTGAAGGATACAGAGAAGACAAAGCCAGACTCTGGCTGGTGATTGAAGTGGAACTGTTGAGCTGTTAGTAAGGAAACTGTGATGATAGTTACAGCTAATGCTTTCTCAGTGCTCCAGATGGGCATGGGGACTGGTTTAGTAGTGGACTTGGCAGTGCTGTGTTTATGGTTGGACTCTATGATCTTAAAGGTCATTTGCAACCCACACAATTCCATGATTCTATCTTGTATGGTCCAGGCCTGAAAAATGTACGCAGACAATATGTGACAAGCAACAATCTTTATGCAATTTGGGGTTGAGGGATGTTGTTGTTCAATTTTCAAAGTAGCTAGCAAAGAATAAGAAGGAAGTAGGCCTTGATAAGCAAACATAAATATAGCTTTCCAAGTGGGCCCTCAGACTTCCATGATCATTGTCCTCCCAACAAAGGACTCAAAATGTTGCTGAAACACCATACTAACCCCTATCCATCCCTCAGTCTGCTTGAGGAAAACTGAAACTGCCAGTGTTAGGGTCCAAGAAGCACTGGAAGGGTAAACATAATACCAGACAAAAGAGGAGACTAATAGGAAGATTTTTCTTGTTTTGTTACAAAACCCTGCAGTGTTTTGGGCATAGTTAACAGAGATTTACCATTTGTAAATCTGGACTGAGAGACCTGACTTCTTTGTATGATAAAATTTCTGTGACTGGATTTTCAGCTTAGAGGACAGCAGTGGGAGGGATTTTCTTTGATTTTACCAAGGCTTTCAACATTGTCTCCCACAGGACTGTCATATCCAAGTGGGTATGCTACAGACTGGATGGGTGCACAACTAAATTATAAAAAACAGGTTGGATGGTTGGGTTAAAAGAGTAGTGGTTAGTGGGCTGGACATTAAGTGATAAAGAACTGACAAGTGGAGTGCTGCAGGGGTCTGTCCAGGACACATCCCATTTTATATGTGTCAAATGACTGGGATGAGATGATGAAATGTGTCATGAAGTTTACAGATGAAACTAAACTGGGAGAATCAACCAATACACTCAGTGTCCATGGAGACACATAGATAGGCTGGAAAATAGGGCCAACAAGGAACATTTGTCAACAAGGACAAATGCAAGATTCTGCACCTGGGAAAGAAGAGCCACGGTAAATAGGAAAGTCTGAGGACAGGGGAGAGCCTGCCCAGGGAGAAGAAGAGGAGCTGGTGGATAACAATCTGAACAGGAGCCATTCTGCAGCAAAGAAAGTCAACAGCACCCTGGGCTGTATTCCCTTCTAGTCAGCATCACATCTAGAATACTGCATCCAGGATTGGCTACCCCCAGTGCAAGAAAGGTAATGATAAACTGGAGTACATTTAACAGAGGGCCCCCAAGCTGGTCATAGCTAGAGTACTTGCCATGTTAAGACTTGCTGGGGAAAGTGAGCATGTTCGGATAAGGAAGAGGTGGCTATAGGGGACCTAAAACCAGCTGGTCAGTACTTACAAGGAGGCCATGAAGAAGATGGAGTCAAGCTCTTCACAGAATTGCCTGATTGGAGGAAGAGAAACAGTAACATGTATTGATGCAGAATGCTCCAGCTGGGAATGAGAAATGTTTTCCCATGGGGACAGTCAACCAGTGGAACACCTTACCAGAGAGGTAGAGCGGTCTCCATCCTTGGAGATTTTCAGGACTTGACTTGATAAAGTTTTGAGGAAACTGTACTGATCTCATTGCTCACACTGCTTGCAGGGGGTTGGATTAGAAACCCTGAGTTTCCTTACATCCGGATTTACCTATCATCATCAGCAATGTACAATTCATTTTTATTAACTAAAGAGTTACTTTCTCCTTTGTTAACTTTGCATCATGTCAAAGGGACCAGTTTTCTATTAATTCTTTAAGAAACTTGCAGAGTACCCTTGTGAAGTCTATAAAAGGGTTCATGGATAAAACTGATCCAACTAATGGAAGATAACATTCTTAGGGTTTTTCATGATGATCAGTTTCATCAAAACATTTAATTTTGTATTTATATTTTGATGTCTTTTCATGATGAAAGTCTCAGGATAAGCATGCAGTTAGTTATTAGGTGATTTAATTTCCTTAATTAACTACTATATTTAATTATGCTTACATAGAGCTCAGCAAATGACTCAAGACAAACTTTAATAGATAAGGGGATGTTGACATAATTGTGCCTTAATAATGTTGTTATTTATATTTTGTACAGCAGTAGCATCCCTAGAGACCTCTCAAGATAATGGCTGATATCATACTAGGCAGTAAACAGACAGAATAGTTCTTATCCTCCACTAGTTTGGCATTGTGGAAAACGTAGTTTCACTGAAGGACAATGCTAGAGGCTTTAAACATGGATTCTTATGTGCTTAGTCTTCAACATTCGTAAGGGGATATAAAAAAAAATAAAATACCAGAAGATGGTTTAAAAGGGAATTGACATTTGACAAAAATACCATGTTATTCATTAAGAGAAATGGTTAGATACGGATTGGTTGGTTTGTTGTTTTTTTGTTGTTTTTTTTTTCCCAGTGAGAAATGAAAAGTTTCAACAAAATGGGATATTACTTAAAGCAAATTTACTACAGAATAAACAGTTTTGAAAAGAGTTGTTCACATCTGCCTTATAACTACATTCTGGAAGGTGGCATGGGAGAGGTGAGGTGTAAAACCACAGCACAAAGCTCCTGATATTGTGTGCACAAGAACAGAGAAACACTGACAAATAAAAAGGAAAAAATAGTGCAACTATAAATATAACCTGCAAAATCATGTCTAACTGACATGTTCCCTTTCTGCATGGAACTAAGAGGCAGACCCTATCTATGCTGGGTGGTTGCAAGCAACTTATTTTTCTAATGGTGGCTAAAAATAAGGAACTGTGTTTTATGCAGCCTTAAAAACTCCATGGGAATGAAGCAGGTGTCATACATTGAATAACAGATGTGTACTTAGCTGAAAGTAAATACTGTTGCTTCCAAACGACAAATTGTTTCTAGAGGCCAGAAGTCAGGTAGGTGAGCAGTAAGAGAGTCCATTCATTCTTCTTTTTCACAGCTATCCTTTTGTTCATTATAGTTTTCATCCTCATTTTTATTAGGAAAAAGATGGAAAAGACAAATAGAAAACATGCTACATTCAGCAAATGTTGTAAAGCACTCCATAAGGTATAAAGCAGTAAAACTGTACTAACACCATGAAAAAGATGAGTTTTCTTATACAGAGATGGAAGACAAAATCATTGCCTGTAATTAGTTTCTGAAGCTGTAATTTGGCATGCACATAAATCAGCTTATTCACTGGAAATATATGTCTATTCTTATTTCCTTTACGCCCCCATCTATTTTTATTTTTTCACTCTCTCACAGCAATAATACAATATTATACTTTGTTATTTTTCTGAAGGCCCAGTGCTTGGGCTGGTTTACTGGATGCCTTCATAAATGTTTACACTGATCTGGTGTGAAGAAAAGGGAGACCCAACCAGGATGATGAAGACAAAGTGAAGACAGAGCCTCTTTTTACCAGGCACAGTAGAAAAATAAATACACATCAAACCTACAGACCAGCAGTAAAAAATTGGTACTGTGTTACAGTTCAGAACCAAATAGTATACAGATATACATAGCTGTCGTGGTTTAAACATGACTGCTACTGCTGAACCCAGGACAATAGCAGAGAGCTGAAGTATAGTTTTGTTTCATTAGAGGAGTTTGTTGAAGTGTTGCTGCCATTATTTTATGTATTATGATACTGGCCAGTGAATCTGGACTCAAGAACTGCTGCTCCTTCCCATTCTTTCCTTACTACTCTCTTCAGTACCATATGATGGAGCACTGCAATGGGAAACAGATAGGAATTACAGTTATCTGACACCAAAAGAAGAATGGCTCTGTTTTATTTTTTAAAGCTAAATCTGTTCCTCACTCTTCACTGCAAGGTGGACCCATGGCTGTGTTACCATCACCAAGGATCCTGTATTGGACCACAGAAATGTTTGAGCACAATTTGATAGGCCTAAACCCCAACTTTTCAAAAGTAAGTTGATTGATTGCAAAAATTTCTTTTCTCCCAGCATGTGAATGTCTTCATCAGGTGAAAGGGACTAGGAGTAAATGTATAAAAAGGAGCTGAATTTAAGGAGAGTGTTCCAAGAAGTAAGAATATATGCTTAGATGACAAGAGTTGTATGATTTTTTAATAGACTTCTTGTTGTCAGCCTTGTAAATTGAAATCTCCTCCATTAGATTTTATACTAGAATTGCAACAATCTTTGTAACAGCCTGAAAAAGTGTATTTCAATGCAAGTAACTCCTATATAGAAATCAATGATAAAATGATGGAAAAATGTGTATTTTATTTCAACTTATCTGGTAAATTTAAAGATTAACTTCAGTTACTCTTGCATGAAAATGTGGAACCGATTAAAATATTGATATTTAATAATTTATTGTAAAGCTCTGCTATCTTGAAATCTCCCAGATGCTGTCTGGATAAATATTCCCTTTATGTGTGGAGTATTGATCTTGGAGAAGTCAATGTGTTTTGAGCAAGTAAAGATCAACAGTTTCTCTAGAGGTTTCTTTCAAAACAAAAGTAATTTGAATTGAAGATTGTAGTTAATATGTACTGTTCACTTATACTCACTCAAAGACACAATTTTTGGTCTCAAGTTTCTGCAGGATGCTGATGTGTAATCGATTTCTCTCTTTCTTTGCCTGGGTCATCCATGTAGTTATAAGAAAACTCGGTAGCTTTTATAGATATGCAATGTTCCCACATCTCACATTAAACTTTGCTGTTTTTTTGACCATATTACTCCAAGGGCAAGCGCTATGTTAGATGGTATATATATCAATAATGCCAGATTAGCATAGGTGATGGCAATTAGTATACACTCTGTTCACCAAGGGCTTGGTGCTGCATAGCTTGGCCACTATAAACTTGCTTGCTATATCAGTGGTTCTTTTCCTTTGTTATATGTAATTTTGTGACTCCTCCATCCCCTTGCACCCAGGTTTGACAGAATCTAATATGGTTCCAGCATCTGCTCAGTCCTGTGGGGTCAGGAGTGAGGATGTGGTAACTGACATCCCCATCCTGAAAGGAAAGGACTGGGAGAGAGATTACTTGACCAATTACCACTGCCACTCTCCCAGCACCCATCTGCAGCTGTAAACTCTGTCGGCCAGGTGTCCTGAACAGACCTGCTCTTTCTTGCCCTTTCAGCACCAGGTTTCAGCATCTCCCCTCTTGCTTTGCTTTTCTCCACCACTTTTTATGCAGCTCAGGCTCTGAGAAGCACCCTTGCTTTCATAACCTTCCAGCAGGCTTCTAGGAACAAAGCACATCTATCATCACCATCCTCCCACATCCCAAAAGAAAACTCTCTTTGCCCGTAATATGTCTTTAGGACAGCAAGGCAGTCTCAGGTAGGAAGATATCTGGCTGCACGTTAACTTCCCAAAGGATGACCTTCTAAACTCACTTAAGAACTAATAAGAGTTATAGGAAGCATTTTCCCTCATGTTTGAAATACTGTATGAGCCAAGGGGGTGCACACAGTGAGTGCTGTAGCTCCTTAGCCCATTCTCTAAATGTGGTACAAAGGCTGTGTAGGTGACACTGAGCACCACAGCAGTGGGTGTGGATGGCATGACTCACTAGAAATTTTGTCTCAATTTCAACAACATATTGAGGATCATGCTTGAACCACAATTATCCTTATGAGTTTATTTTAATTATTTTCCCATGACACTGAAATTAGTCGGAATAAACCATAATTGAACTTGATCTTAAGGGTCTTCTCCAACCTAAATGATTCTATGATTCTATGAATGCGTTATAAAATAACTATGAATTTTCTTGGCTCATTTATTCAGATTTTCTCAAGAATTGACATAGTTTTAAAGGCAGAAGACATGATTAATTCACTTAGTTTGATCCCTTATATATCACCTTCCATAGAAATTGCTTCTCTTACTATCTTGCTGAGACCAATACCATGTTACTGGCTGAAGAATAGATTCTAGAAAGGATATTGTCATCAATTTCCAGGAACCAAAAAAGGGGAATTGAGCCAGTTCTCTTACCTGTAAATGTAAGAGTAAATTTTAATTGGAATTTCTTGGGCTTCAGTCAGCAACTGGATAAAAATCCTCTTCAAATATAGTATTTACTTTATAAAAAAAATTCTTACTTACAGAAATCAAACAGAATAAACATACTAAGCCACAAAATTGTTGAATTGTAATGCATTTTCTCTTTTGTATGGTTTCATTTTACCTTTCCTGTTTTTCCACTTCTGTATTAAAATATGGTGAACAGAACTGTAATTCTAGCTTCATCAGTGGCTGCCACTTTTTCTGAGGATGAAACATTAGCTCTTTCCCTTTTTCAATTATTCTCCTGTGTTCATATTCAAAGGCTTGATTGGGCTTTAGGTTTCTGCAAGGCACTGGATCATATTATTTCACTTATTCACTGCAAAATATACATCTTCTCAAAGTTAGTAACCTTTTTAATATCTGCGGTTTAGTCATTACTTGTATAATCTTGAGCTTTGTTGCATTAAAGCAATTTAATGGGGCCTACCCTACACAGAGATTCAGATCCCTCTGTGTGACTAATCTGTCATCATTATTTGCCACTCTTAATTCTTCAGGCATACTTATACCTCATTATGGAATATTTCTCGGAGATTTCCCAGCTATCCTCAAATGATTTGCTTCAAAATCAGAAGCTAAACGGCCGCTCTTAAACTGTCCCTATGCCCAAGTTAATGATCTCTCCTGAGATGCAAAGTGATTAGTTTAGGAACAATATGCAAGAATCCAGATATGCTGCTTCTAGGATCTGAGCTGGTAATTCTTGATGGCATTTCATTCTGCTATATATCTGGTATATCTTTAATACCCTATGAAAATGCTTAAGTTTATATTTCATTCTACATCACATGGATCACTGGGCATACAACCGTCCAATGAACTGGAAGTTTATGTAGGAAAATAATATTTGATAATGATTCCCCACTGACAAAAGTTGTATTTTCTGAGATGCACTAATTGGTCCATTCTTAATACATATAATTTTAAAAATATTCTTATTTCTTACCTTTTAAACTGGTAGTGGTACAGTTCACTAGTCCTTCAATTCATTCCCTAGAGAATACTGCTAACTGAGATAGTTTAAGTTTTAGATCTTATGGGGATAGATTTCACCATTATAATGTCTATTTTAAAAATAGAGAATCTTGCAAGTAACATGAGTCAAATGATAAATGAGACAACATCCAATTGCTTGCAAAAAAATCCTTTGAAGCAAAAATCACTTAGCTACTTTAAAAATAAATAGAAATAGATTTATTAGTACACACTCCTGTGCATTAACTATATTAGTGCATATTGCTAGGCACTAAATTTCAGTATGACCTTGAAATTTGCTGAGATTAATGGAGAAAGGGAAAGAAAAAAGAACATTTAGTGAACAAGCCTTTTGTGCGTGTTTTTATAAGAACAGCACTAAAATCCTATGAATAGGTATAAAATCCTGTAGTTTTAAAGTCCATTTTATGTGCTCATAAATGAAGTAGTAATTTTGCTGTAAAGGAGCATTTACATTTAATTGCGCCTCCTAACAGCAAGATCTAGAACAATTTTCCTGAACAAATAGTGCTAGGTTTTTTTTCCCATCTTCTGAAATGGATCAATATATTATTCTTTTGACTTTTTTTTTTATTATTATGACTAAAGTGAAATAATAAAGTCATGTGAAAATATTACAGAGTTTTGATTCCTAGATGCACTAAAATGTTTTATAGTGTTTTGAAAGGTGCAGAAAATTTGATCAAATGAACTGCTCTTTCTAGAATGATCCAGATTAGGAAAACAATGACCTCCAGCTTCTTGTTGATTTTCCTTGAGAAAGTATTGCTCACATCAAGGCTTCTCCTTAATCTCCTATTTGATATCTCAGCAGGTTTATTAACTTAGACATGGAAACATTCTGAGAATGTCTGATTAACTTCAGATTTTGAAGCAAGTAATACACTGCTTGCTGCACCATATTCTGCTATCCAGCATAAATAAACTTCAAGGTTGAGCAATGGCAGATGTTGATGAGGATAGAGGGGTCATATAAAGTGATGCACTTCTGTTAGTTTATATGTCTTTTCTCAGTACAGTACTTTCAGAGAACCAGCAGGTGTGTGTGCAGCTGCACACGCAGACATGTTATGTGTTTCAGAAGGTGTGAATGCTGGATTGTAACAGAGAAGCAGTAGCAAGCAGCCGGGGCAGAAATATCTGAACTGATATTACTTACAATCAGAACAGTATGTCCTTAAGCACTGTCTATACCATGATCCATTTCTTTCTACAGTCATGCTGCTGTAGCTAAGCTGGCACACTGATTATCTAATAGCAGTTATTTCAGTAAAAAAACAATTTCTTATGCCAGTTTTAGAGATCAAGATGACTAACAACAGTAGAAGTATAGATATATTGATGGAATTACATATGCATTAAGGCATGGAGATAGTTCAGTTCTTTAAAACAGAGTATCTCTAGCAAATGTAGCCATACTGACAGAAATGTTGGTAGAATGCATGAATATATACCTAAGGCAGCTAGGAAATTAGACCCACTAAGTAAAACTAATCTTTGGGAAAAAAACCTGCACAGAAGACTGCATTTCTAAAGCTGTAGTTAAACTCATAAAATGGGGCTCTAATAGAAACTGCGTGTTGAAAGTTTTGAGTTTCCTCTGAAATTTACCCATTTTAAATGTAACAGGAAGAATTATTTTATTCATATGCTTGAGGAGGACAGGAATAATCTAGAAATCAGCTGTGGGTTGGTATTTGATGGACTGATTGTCTGCAATATACCACCAGATAAGTCAATTATTTCAAGCTGTTGGCAAAACACCCAAACATGAAGCAAGGATATGAAAACAGAAGAGCCTATAAGAGATGACAATTCAACAACTTATCTTCTCAGCATTGGTAAAGCATCAGGTGGAATTTTTAAACATTTCTGGGTCTTGTGCATCTGTGAACCTATGAAGCATAATTATGGAAAAAGTGATCACACAGAAAGCATTCAGAATGAGAAAGAACTCAAATGAACTGTAATTTTGTAGTCTGGAGAAGACTGAGAAGGGTTGACCAAAACTAGGGAAACAGGCATCTAGAGATTAAAGAATGCACTACTTTCCATGACTGCTTGTCTGCTGTGGAATAAGGAGGAATGATGAGCTCTGCAGCAATGAGGATTCAGATGAGACATTCATAAATTTGTTCAACAGTAAATTTGGTGGAGCATTAAGGTCTGAGGTACTTGTGCAATTGTCATACAGATGAAGTTAAAGAATAGATCAGACAAGTGTCTGCCCAGTATTGCAGAAGGGTTCTTCTGCCTCAGGGCAGAGGTGTGTACCATATGATTTGTGGAAGTGTCTTTCATATTTATTTTATTGAATTCCCCACTGTCTTATACAATTACTGTGGTTTTTTGTTCCTTATGTCTTATGTGTTCCTACTTGTCTGGGTTTGTTTTATTTCAAGTCATCTGTGGACTTTGCATAGTGCCCTACACTGAGATCAATGGCTGCAGTCAGAGCAGTGATCTCCAGATGGACGAGGCTCAGCCTTGCACAGGTAGGGGGACATCAATATGTACTCTCTAGGGTCCCTCTACCCTCACACCTTAGCACAGCTGGGATGTTAATTTCTCACAGTGAAAGAGCCCAGCTGTTGTGTGGCAGAAAGGAGAGCAGATGAATTCAAAGACATCTCCAGTGTACCTACACACAGGAGATCTCATACAAACCCCAGTGCACTAAGCCAACATGGAGCTCAGTAAGGCTGGCCCAAGTTCAGAATGACTTCTTTGGTGGTAAAAGAAGGAAGCTGTTCTCTGCTTTGTCTTGGTGAAGCGCTTTTCATCACAACCACCATTTCTTTTTGATGCTGTGTTTCTAGCATGAGGAAAATCAGCACAGAGTCATGCCTTTTTTCTCCATAGACAAAACTCAGCACACACATGCCAGGAAAGCTCAGTACTTTTTCTCTCTTTTTTTTGTTGTTATTTTGTGGGTATGTTTCACCCTAACAGCAAAGGCTAGGTTTGGTGTGATACTAAGCTATGATTAGATAGAATCCCTTCAACTCGGCTCCTTTCCATGAGCCTTACTGTTACCAACAGCATAATATCAATATCAATTATCTCAGATTCAGTCTCTAAAGCAGCAGCCTGAAGGGGGTCATGCAGAACATATTGTCGCATAGTTGGTGAAACAGGCATTCACCATTTGGGACTGTAAATTACTTCTTTGGCTTCATGAAGCAGTCTAGACAGTGGTGTTCTGCATAAAATAGTCTGGGCAGTAGTCTCAAAAGATGTTTTTCAATGCAGATATGTCTATTCAAAATACCTTTAGAAATGCCTATGCTCTGTAGTCCTTGTCAGGAAAATACTGATTGTAAATGCATCTCCTTCATCGGTTCAGAGAAGATTCTTCTATTCCTGTATTTAGGAATAGAAGAGAAAACAGTAATGTCGCTTTATGCTTTCCCTTCAGGCTCAATGCTTCTTTTTTTTTAAGTTAACATGCCTCTAAAAGTATAGCAATTTCACAATGGTCTGACTGAGTACAGCTGATATTTCCCCGTCACTCCCCCTTCATTCCATCATTTATTCCCTTAATGTTTCACAGAATTTTTACCTGTCTGCAATTTCATATGAATACCATTTATAATAATTACATACCAAATGGGTGACATTAGAACTTAAATAATGGATTTATTCTTCAGTATGCACCATCATGAGATGGTACCCAATGGGATTAAAGAGAAAACTTTATATTAAACTAACATTAAGTATCTAAAAGTCTTGCAAAAAAAACCCAAAACATAACTTCCTCTGCCTTTTTTACGTGGGGGTAGGAAAGCCTGTAACTCCATAAAAGTAAATGCACATTTCAACCCAACTGCTATTACAGTAACTCAAGGTAGAATTTGTTTTTTAGATGGAAGAAATTATGATCAATGAATATCATGTTATTTAGAGGCTGCCTTCAAGGAACTTTTTAAGTTAGGGAGTACCTTAGCGATATGAACCACAGATACATTTAAAACAGTGAAGCCTGTTCCAAGATACAGAATCAGATTTGTAAAGATTCAGCAAGTTGGCTGAAGTGTGTAAAACACAGATCTGATCTTGATCTCATTATTTATCTATGCAGAAATGTTCAATTAACTACAAAGGTGTACACTGAAATGTACATACATTGTGAAATTTTGGCCAATGGCATCTGTATTTGCACATATTATGGGGAAATTCCAGTGTCTCATTTGGGTCTGATGTTACATGGCTTAAATATGCAGAAGGATGCTATTTATTTCAGATGAGTCTATTAAGACTGTGCTCAGAGCTCAGATAAGCAGCCAGTCATATTTAAAAGAGGATTGACAGAGGTTAGGCACCTGCATTGCTGACAGCAGCTTATCACTCTGACCACTCCTACTGAGTATTCACATTGCTGAACTCCTGCTTCTGCTTAGCAGGAGTCCATGATCACCAGAGACTAAAAAGCCCTAAGTCTGTCAGTCTGTTCCTGTCTGTGGTTTGAATGATTTCTTTAAATTTCTCTGAGCCCTAATTTTCTGTATCTCCATTCTTGGTATACATATATGGTTGGAGGCTGGGGAGAGGAGAGGAGTTTGTAAGTACCTAATTAGTCATAGGGATTTGACCTTCCTGAAGAGCACTCTTTTTTTATCACTAGTATTACCACTGAACCATGAAGAGAAAGTTTCTAATGCATTTTGGGGGTTTCTAGATACACTGTAATATTAGTCATAACTAAAGTATTTTATCATTAGCATGGCTTTATCTTAGATACTGAACAACTTTAAGTAAAGTTTTATACATTGAGTTTACCATGCAAAGAATGACCAATCCTTTGTACATTGGACAGAAATTCTTTTTGGAGAAGATTTTTGTGTGTGATACAATATTTTCATGTAATTTTTCTAGGCTGATAAATGTATTTGCTTTAGGGACAAATGGATTAGGCATTTCAAAAGTGTAGTTATATCTGTGTGTAGACTAATAGTCCCCTCTATCTGATTTTATGGATTAATAGATCAAAAACTAAGTAGTAAAAAAGACCAGTGGTCTATAGGGCTATAGATTAAGGGGGACAGCAGTGACTGTGAGGGAAGTAACCAGATACTGAGGCTCTAATTTGAGTGCCTGGAGCAAAAAGGCTGTGAGGCTGTGGTGGAGAGATGTGGTATGAGGGCAAAATGTGTGGAAGATCATCAAGGAGAACGGAAGCAGCATAAGAAAGAGAGAAGTTGTGTATAAAACAGGCATTGCATGAAGTGACAAATGGGCTTGGGCTCCCAAAGAAACACCCACTACTACCACTGCTTTGGTGAGAACACGTGGGATTGCCCCATTTTTCTTTCCTTCAAAGGAATATTAACCCCAACATTTAGGTAAGCAGATAACTAAGAGTAAGCACCTTCATGCATATTTTAAATACACAACCTGACTTTCAAAGGTGCTGGTAATGTGCAGGGTTTTTTTTGAAATTGACTTGATGCTTAAAATCATAAAGGAATCTAATGGATATTTTTAGCACCTGATTGTTTGTTGTCGGTGTTTAAGTTTAGTCTTGTAGCAAGGACTTTAAAATAGAAATGCTCTTGAGCTAAGCTTCTGTCCTTATGAGTGCCACAGTTATATTTGCATGTAACTTAATGCATGTGCTAAATGTCTGAAGCTAAGGCCATGACGTAACTTTTTTCATTCTTGTACTTAATCACATAACTAATATGTGTATGCCTAGAGTCAGATTTTGTTTCCCCATTGGCCCCACCCAATTTGGTGGCCTTCTATGATGGGGCTACTGAACTGATGGACAGGGGTAGAGCAGTTGATGTCATCTACCTGGACTTGTGCAAAGCGTTCGACACTGTCCCACATGACATCCTTGTCTCTAAATTGGAGAGACATCAATTTGATGGGTGGACCACTCGGTGGATAAAGAACTGGCTGGATGGCTGCACACAAAGATTTGTGGTCAATGGCTCAACGTCCAGCTGGAGACCAGTAACGAGGGGTGTCCCTCAGGGATCAGTGTTGGGACCAGTCTTGTTCAACATCTTTGTCGCTGACATGGACAGTGGGATTGAGTGTGCCCTCAGCAAGTTTGCCGAAGACACCAAGCTGTGTGTTTGATTGATACGCTGGAGGGAAGGAATGCCATCCAGAGGGACCTTGACACGCTTGTGAAGTGGGCTGATGCCAACCTCATGAAGTTTAACCATGCCAAGTGCAAGGTCCTACACCCGGGTTGGAGCAATCCCAGGCACAGCTACAGGTTGGGCAGAGAAGAGATTCAGAGCAGCCCTGCGGAGAAGTACTTGGGGGTGTTGGTCAATAAGAAAATGAACATGCGCAGGCAGTGTGTTCTTGCAGCCCAGAAAGCCAACCATATCCTGGGCTGCATCAAAAGGAGTATGACCAGCAGGTTGAAGGAGGTGATCCTGCCCCTCTACTCTGCTCTTGTGAGACCTCACTTGAAGTATTGTGTGCAGTTCTGGTGTCCTCCACATAAGAAGGACATGGAACTGTTGGAACAAGTCCAGAGGAGGGCCACAAGGATGATCAGGGGACTGGAGAACCTCCCGTATGAAGACAGCTGAGAAAGTTGGGGCTGTTCAGCCTGGAGAGGAGAAGTCTGTGTGGAGACCTCCTAGCAGCCTTCCAGTATCTGAAGGGGTCCTATAGGGATGCTGGGGAGGGACTCTTCTTTAGGGACTGTAGTGATAGGGCAAGGGGTAACGGGTTCAAACTTAAACAGGGGAAGTTTAGATTGGATGTAAGGAAGAAATTCTTGACTGTGAGGGTGTTGAGGCACTGGGATGGGTTGCCCAAGAATGTTCTGAATGCTCCATCCCTGGCGGTGTTCAAGGCCAGGTTGGACAAAGCCTTGGTTGACATGGTTTAGTGTAGGTGTCCCTGCCCATGGCAGGGGGGTTGGAACTAGATGATCTTAAGGTCCTTTCTAACCCTCACTATTCTATGATTCTATGATTATAATTCCAGTAAGGTCAACAGAGATACACATATATGGTATCAGGAGCAGTGCAGGGTTGTTCAAGATTAGATCTGGACATGCTTGTCCATCCATAGTGATGTAAATTAAATCACTGTTTCTAAAGACTGGATAGCACATGGTGAGTTGAAAGTAAAATGGCTATTGGCTTGGGTCTGGGGAGACTGGAGGTATTGATAGCCAAATACTATTTTATTGTTTCTGTGGGCAAGACTATTAACTTATGACCATTTTTCACTGTTACATTGTGTGAGGCTACGGACTAAAACAGTCACTTGATGCTAAATTGACATGTAACCCAGGGCACTGGCTCTGATTCTGAGACCAGTTCATAAAATCTGGCTACCTTCTCAATTTTAAAATCTTTTTGCTTCCAGTTTAGAGGGACTACATCTAAACTGTGTATTGAATTGGCCAATTAAAAAACTGAAGGTGTGAATTGTTTGTAAAGAGCCCTAATTTACCTAGGCTAAAAGTGTATCATGAATCACTGTAATAACAGCACTACAAATGATAGCCCTTCAGTGCCCAGCTCTGCCTTGATGTTTTCCTTTTACTATGTAGATGTCTCAGGAGTATAAAGAAGTATATTGGAAGGACTGTATGGAATTTATAAGCATGTCTCATAAAGAAGATTTTGGTAACCAGAAGTTAAGGCATTCACCACAGAAAATTATCAAAGGTCTTTCCAGGTGAAAATATTCTGTTTGATGCTTTGTGCCTATGTATCTCATTTTGCCCTAGAGAATCATAGAGCATTCAGCAAACTTTGCACTGAAATAGCAGTGTCCATCAAAGAGGAGTAGTCTCTTCTAGAGTGGAATGCAACAGCTATTTACCAGGCAAAATAGCATTGCAGGTCTGTGTAGATGTGGGACCAGGGAAGAATCCTGCATGCAAGTGAAAATTCAGAGAGACTGGAAGGAGATAAAAGGAGGAAAGAAACCTGATGTTACTTAGATTGCAGAAAGTAAGATTAAAAAAGAATCTCACTTTGCGTCTTTTGCTAATATATCTGGTCTTTAATAAAAGCTGGTCACCTGAATGCAGCATCTTCAAGAACACCGTACCCTGAAATGTCATTTTAAGGCTTAGGTGACGTAGAAATCAATTCAATGAATCAATCCCTGATGCAATTGCAGTCAGCGTTCTCTGATATATCCTATCCAAGTACTGATCAGGATGAATCTTTGCATACTGCTTCCATCTTTGAGAAGGCTTTATGTGAGCGCAGTGGCTTTCCTGCACAGAGTAATTACCAAGACTCTTCAAATTGTGAACTGCAGGTCTTGTCCTCATAAGAAATTGCGCTGACTTAAATAAAGGGATTATTATCAAAGGCTTTAATTATATTCCTCTATGAATACTTTCCTTTTCATGTAGAAGTAGGGGTGAATGGAAGCTGTCAGACAGGATAATCTTAATGAGACATTGGTGGGAGTAGAGAGTGCTGACAGTAGGGTAGCACACTGTTAATCTGAAAAGGAGACAGACTGACTTGGACAGTCCATGAAAGATGACTGTGTCAGATAAAATGAAAAATGCATTTTCAATATAAGATTAGCAGCATGCAGGATGCAAGAGTTACTCTTGGCCTAATGACAAATTGGCAAGTGGCAAACTATTCAGACTGCTGCTTAACTACATAGAATCATAGAATGGCTAGGGTTAGAAAAGACCTTAAGATCATCTAGTTCCAACCCCCCTGCCATGGGCAAGGACACCTCACACTAAACCATGTCACCCAAGGCTCTGGTCCAACCTGGCCTTGAACACCGGCAACCCATTCCAGTGTCTCACCACCCTCACAGTAAAGAACTTCCTTATACCCAATCTAAACTTCCCCTGTTTAACCCGTTACCCCTTGTCCTATCACTACAGTCCCTAATGAAGAGTCCCTCCCCAGCATCCCTATAGGCCCCCTTCAGATCCTGGAAGGCTGCTATGAGGTCTCCACGCAGCCTTCTCTTCTCCAGGCTGAACAGCCCCAACTTTCTCAGCTGTCTTCATACGGGAGGTGCTCCAGTCCCCTGATCATCCTCGTGGCCCTTCTCTGGACTTGTTCCAACAGTTCCATGTCCTTTTTATGTTGAGGACACCAGAACTGTACACAATACTTCAAGTGAGGTCTCACGAGAACAGAGTAGAGGAGCAGGAATGCTACCAAATGCTTTACACTGCTACTTAATTTCTATTCTGCAATGAACGTATATATTATAGCTATAACTGATTCAAATGAAAAAGAATTTTACCCACATTTTTAAACACTTTTCCTTCTACTGAGAGAAATAATACTGGCATTAATATAAATGGAGCTTTAAGTAGCTCTGTGTCTGCACTGCTATGACAATGCAGGCCCCCAAAACCAGTTGCCAACCATAGCTGCTACCATTTTACTGGGTAAGCAAATTAAATTGTTTCTCCTTTAGCACCACTTTCCTGGGTTTATGCAGTTCAAACTTCAAAAGCCAAATAACCTTTGTAGCATGTTACCATATTTTAAACAACAATGTGCATTTTTTAGTTAGTTCTTTGGAAAACGTGTTTCTCTAGGAATCCCTGGGAAGCCTTTGCCCACACAAAACTTTTCCTTTACAGTTCAAGATGGTAGAAAATGTTTTTTTCTGAGGACCTAGGTAGAATACCTTTGATATGTATGGTAGATGAGAATGGAAAAGCAAAAGGAAAACATTAGCTTTCCCTGAAAAGCATTAGTATAGTCCTCTGCTAGAGGGAATTTACTTGTTCTGAATTCCATATGCAAAACAGCTGTGCAACATGGGGGAGAAGGCTGGAGTTGACTGAACTGGAACTGTTCCAGTAGTTAGAAACACTTCTTGACAAACCAAATGGAAAAAAAATAATCTAGTATATAAAATAGCTTTACATGAGGAGTACAAATATCTCAGATGTTACATGACAATGACCTTGATGTTACATGAGATGTTACATGACTGTGTGGTCTAATATCACATTATGGATCCCTCCAATAGCCAGCCTTATGCTTTTAGACTTCCTCATCACTTGGCTCCAGTTGCCCTGGAATCCCTTGCTTCATATTCAGACAAACACACATACACAAAGTGGTCTTTCAGTTGTCTCACAGGTTCCATCATCTCCCCAGGAGCTGTCTGGGACCTCCTGGCCCATCCAGTAGCCAATCCACGTATCCTCTGGTCTCTCCACTATCCATGTTTGATACTTGCTTTTATTTGTTGCCATTTTCAGCTTACCTGCAAATAAACAAAACATTATTTTGCCATTTACTTATATAATAAGGCTAAACTTTCACAAACATCTTCTGTAGAACCACACAAATATAGATGGGAGGCTCACAAATACTAACTCTTGCCTCCTAGGATAACAAACTGGTCTTAATCTCTGGCCAGAGAATAGCTATAACCAAAACCACCTGAAAATCCTCCTCTGAATAAAGCTTCTTTTTGAAGAAGTTTGTGTTGTGAAATTTTTATGGTATCCCTCAAGACAAATTAAACACATATTTGTGCGTAAATAGAAAAATGTAACAAACAATGCATTGGGCAGAGTCATAGAATGATAAAATCATAGAATAGTTAGGGTTGGAAAGAACCTTAAGATCATCTAATTCCAACTCCATGGGCAGGGACACCTCACACTAAACCATGTCATCCAAGGCTCTGTCCAACCTGGCCTTGAACACTGTCAGGGATGGAGCATTCACAACTTCCTTGGGCAACCTATTCCAATGCCTCACCACCTTACAGTAAAGCACTTCTTCCTTATATCCAATCTAAACTTCACCTGTTTAAGTTTAAACCGATTACCCCTTGTCCTATCACTACAGTCCCTAATGAAGAGTCCCTCCCCAGCATCCCTATAGGTCCCTTTTAGATACTGGAAGGCTGCTATGAGGTCTCCACGCAGCCTTCTCCAGGCTGAACAGCTCCCACAGAGTCCTACCACAATACATGGTTCTACATGGAGTCTGCAGAGATGTGTTGCAAGCAGATTTCTTATATACACTTGCACCAGCACCAGTTGCATGAGACACTTGAGCCCAGCTGTGGGTCCAACCCCTGGCCCAGTTCTGCTGCCCAAAGGTGGCCCCTGAGCTTTGGCACTTGAGCACTCCTTTTCCAGGATGGTTACAAGACAATGATCATGGTTTTTCTCATCTCATCACCAAAGGAAACTTCACTCCCTTGCCAGGAGTCTGTTGTGTCCCTGGAATTCCTGCTTCCAGTTTAACCCCTCCTTGTAGATGGGCCTTCTTGCCCTCCATCCCAGATCATTCGTGGTCACATATTACCACTGCTGAGCAGTTACAATTACAATTTCCCCTTCACTTGTCTTTTCCCTTTATCTTTAGAGGAAGCCTAGACATGCTTTTCACTACTTAAAATAGTAGACTTGATGAATATTCATCCATTTGAATGGTGAATATCATATCCCTATCATTTGCTCATCAGTTTGAGAGATCTAAGTCCCATAGTCGTAAAAAAAAATATTATTATATGTCCATGCATATCTACAAAGATAAAGGTTTTTACCAGAAAGAATGAATCAAAGACTCCCTGGTGTTCATCAATAATGAAAAAATTACTCTGACTTTTGAAGTATTTCTTCAGCCCCAAGTACAGAGTGCTTAGATGCTTTTATCTATCTGCTGCAAATCTTGAGATTATGGAAGTGTTTCTTAGAAAAATAAAGAAGAAACATTAGATTTTAAGAGAAACAAAGGTTTTGTTTGTTTGTTTGTTTGTTTGTTTTTTTGGTTTGTTTTTTTTCTAAAGAAGCTACCTCTGTGCTACGGCAGATTATTAATAGATGTCTTTTGATGGCCTGTGCTTCATGCTACCTTCTGAAACAATTGTGATCATTATACATTTTTAATAAAGTTCTTTTTATTACTCATGTGTTTTAGGAATTAATCTTGTGGAAATATGAGCAACTTCAACTAGAACTGGAGAGGAATGCAGAGCTTCTGCTCACCTAAGTGAGGACACAGAAATACCCATCACCAGCTGAGGAGCTTTTAGTTACCTTTCATATGCATTGGAGAAATACATGTACCTCCAAAAGACCAGAGTGAATTTTACTCCACTGGTTGTGTAGATACTGTTTTCTAACTCAGGTAGTTTAGTTATCACCCCAATTGTATGGGGTAAATTGGGGCTGAAAGGTTTTTAATATTAAACTGATAAGGTTTAATACTCAAAAATTGTCATATTATAGTGATATTTTACTGGAAGTTTCCTCATTTTCTTTATGCCAGCTTCCAGAGAAGCAAGTGCTTAAGCGCCCACACTGTGGTCATGGTACAGGGCAGTTACCAGGACAGCAGGTATACCACTGTATATGACATGCTGTGACCTTGGGGGGTGGTTATCATTACAGCATTTACAATTAGCAGTCCTGCACTTTGCTGTTTTCAAGTTAGTCTCAAAAAAGTATACAAAATAGCTGTGGTATGTTGGCCATTTGAACTCATGGTGGTGAGGGCAGCCTGAATAAGCTGCCCAGTAAATTGGCTAACTGCACTTGTGAATGCTGACCTCTAACACCTGTTGCAAAAGCTTAATTTTAGTTGCAGCACCACCTCTGCTGTAGCAAGGCTTTTATAAACCCCTGTGCTGGGTTAGCTAACACTGTGCAAAATCAGCGTTTCCAGTGCACTTTGTCCTCTTCTTTTCTTCTGTAATTATTTGTTGCCACCTTCCACATTTTGTCCTCTCTTTGTGGCAGACAAATTGATTTTCATAATCTCAGCTTCAGGTTTCTCACATTTTAGTTTTTATTCATGTGAAAATGAATTTCTTAATTGCTGCCTGGTTCCAAACCAACATCACTATTTCTCTGTTTTCTACTCCTTTCTTTCCTTCCCCCACCCCATCACCTTGCCTCATGTGCTTTCACGTTGTTATTTTCAGAGTCACATTAGAACCCTTCTTTCTCGTGGAGGGCTCAGGGTGGTCTACACTGTTTTATGAGGGCAGTGTAATGTCCTGGGTATTGTACCTGCCTGTCACTGAGCCCTGGAACAGAATCACAGATATTCAGACTTAGAATTTGCCAAAACTCAACATTGGTGCCTGGTAATTTTTATCTTCCAAATCCCAACTTGACAAAAGAATGAAAACTCAACAGTTTTTTTTTAAAGGGATGCAATTTTACAAAATAATATTGCCTTGAAAGCATACATTGTTTAATGCTGATAATCTCAAATTCCTTATACTTCATGATGGAAATATAATGTAAAATTGTTAAACTTTAAAACAACAGAAAGGTTTAAGTAAAATGAAAATGTACTAAATGTGAACCTGTTAAAGTGGTGTATTTAAATATCCTCAGCCACTTGAAGAATTAAAAAAGCAGTGCTCCCAAATGTTATCAAAATGGACACAATCCTGAAAAAACTGCTGATTAGACATTACTTTTGATTGAAAACATAAGATTTCATTTCATCTAGTTCTCTGTGATACATTCCAAAAATTGCTGTACTTCCATAAACAGGAACCTCTCTTACCCCGAGCAAGGAGAGTTGGTTTTGTTCTTCTGCCATCAGAATTCCTGAATGACTGAATGCAAAGATGACTTGGAGATACTAAATGCGAAGTGCTCTGTTGTAACATGTAGCATGGTTTTCTTTTTTCTTTTTAACATTTTTTTCCATCAGACAACTTTCAGCTGAATGTTCAGCATGTTTTTCTCAACAGAACAATAAGAAGCAGCTCCCAATAGTCTCTCTTTGTTTGTTTTTTCCATTTTTAAATGTTAGCACAGAGGCTTCTTGGAGCTGCATCTTCAGTTTCCTCTTTGGAAATGCACATAAAGAATGCTTTTTTATGTTGCTTAGGATGGCAAAAATATAAATAAAATATATGAAGTGCTTTTAGGTAAAAAAAAAAACAAAACAAAACAAGCAAAAAAAAACCCAAACCCCAAACCGTGGGGAGGGACCAACCCTGTTCTGGTTCTGGTATTATTTTATTGTTTTGCTGGCAGGCAGGAAAATACTGCACTTTGGGAACTGTGGGTGAATAACTTATTCAGGAGCTCAATAACTAGAGAAGGGAAATTGAGCATTAACTAGAGAAGGGAAATTGAGCACATACTGGAACAGGCAGGGTTTTTTTTGTTGGAGGGTTTGTTGTTTTTTTTTTGCTTGGTTTTAAAGTTATAACACTTTATAGATAAATTTAGTATTCATTCCCCATATATTGAGGATTAAGGGTGCAATTTGATACAAGCATTTTACACCATGTTTTTTCTCATTTCTGATGGCCATTAATATGAACAAAAAATTTAGCATTCTTAGTTTTCATGATGAAATGAGGTTAATTTGAACTCTATTACACTTATTCGTGTGCCCACCCATATTTGATAATTTTGAAATACATTGGCTAATTTTAGTCTCACCAAGAGGTCGGTAGAGCTCTTGAAGATAATTCTGTCCCTACAAATTTACTGAAAGGGAGAAAGGCTCCAAATAGTGCCTCTGTTGAGGCCCAATGAGAGTGAAACCAGCCATTACACATTTTCTTTGGTAGCAGGCAGGCATTTCAACGTGCATGTAATGCATATTTTCCTTCTCTTGTATGTGTATTTCATAAAGGATCATCTGGTGAGAAGAGTAATTTTACCTGAGTGACATAAAGGAAATAAGACTCAAATATTAAAGAAAGCAGGTTTCACTGAAGACAATGTGATACTTTTGTCTTCAGGAGGAACCAGTACCAATATTTCTTACTCCAATATTTTTTTTTACACATTAAAACTGCAGTTCAACATTGTATGCATGGCCACGAGTGGGATTCAAGTGCTGTAGAAATCAAACACTGCTCATCTGTGAATTTCATTTTGTGTGAAAATTCCGTGTGCACAAAGATAATTGCTTCTGTCAAAGGACATTTAGCTCTCAGCATTTTGAAAACATCACCTCTTAGCAGTGAGAAGTAAAGAAATTGTACAGAATGTACTTCTAAGTTGCTCTGACCATAGTATCTATTTTAGTCTATTACAGATGAAGAGTCATCTGCACTTCAGACTGTAACGCTGTATAAATGTGAACGGGTATAAACATTTAAACCATAGCAGCACAGTGGTCTGCAAAGACTAGTTTAATAGATGGGGAATAAATGAGCCTTGGTGGATCTCTGTGCAGCTTTCAGGGCAGTTCATCTGTACAGACATTCACTAAGTGACTCTGCAGCTTGTGCTGCATTTTTAAATCTGCTGCAGGCACTTCAGCAGCCTAGTCTAATTGCAAGACAATGGGATTTGATATTGCAAGTGCTGAAGTACTTTAGAACCTGAATCTGATACACATTTTAACTTTACCCTTAACAAAACCTCAGAATACTTCAAAATGTGAAAAGTTTTTCTTAACAGTTTTGCCTAACTTTTAAAAATCTTCTAAGAGACTTTTTTAGCCTTTGGCACAAAAAATGCAAACCTGAATATCAAGGCTGAAAATCAAAATAAAACCCCAAAAGAACTGAAATTGAACTAGTCAGAATAAAGAGAACTGAAAATATACAAAGCATAGAGCATGTAAAGAGCAGACGTGCAAGAAACAAATAGTGAACACAAATGAATAATAAAAAAAATAAATTTAAACTTCAATGTACCACATGTGATTTTTCAATATATTCTCCAGGTGAACGTGCTTTAGCAGGGTTGTTGGTCCAGATTATCTCCAGAGATCCCTTCCAACCCAGCTATTTTGTGATTCTCTGATTATGTAATATAGAGTACAGACCTCTGGCCATAAGATTAGAAACAGAATTTTCAAAATGCCATTGGGTTTTGTATATCTGCCTAATGGTCTGTCAGTATCAGTATTAGGAATACAGACAGAAAACTCACAGAAATTCCCAAAACAGAGACCTTTGGAAGTATGGTCTACTAGTCTACATTGCTTTTTGTGCTACCATAAGGAGTAAATGAAAAAAAAGAAAAAGGAAAAAAAAATCCCCAAACAACCCAAACAAACAAACAAAAAAACCCACAAAAAAACCCACCAAAAAACAAAACAAAAAGAAAAAAGGAAAATTCTCTAGATTTTCAGCCACTGTGAAGCATAAGCAAAAATTCTCAATAACTTCAGAAAAATTTATGTCACTCACAGCTGTCAGGTACTATAAACCTCAAAAACTAAGGGAACTGTTGTTGGGAGCTATGGTTGGGAGCTACAGTAGAGGCAGAAAATTGAAATGGAGACTATATAGGAAGGAGTAAAGGACTAGTGGAAGGAGACTGTGTGAGAAAGACTCATGGAATTTTAAACTTGGAACAGGCTAAGGAGAAATAGACATGCATATATAGATATAGAGCATGAAGAGAGCCAGAAGGGTGATTATTATCTGCAATCCCTTTAAGAACTTAGGAAACCATTGCAAAGATGGTCCTGAAACTGAGCTGTTACCTAGGAGATGTCAGCCCATGTTGGTCAGGGGAAGGAGCTCACCTAGAGAGATTAATCAGATGGCTGAATGACTTCTTTTGAGGAAGAAATGTGGAGACCCAGAAGTAGTTAAAAATTCTGAAGTTGTAATTTTACTGACATTATTACCCAAAACATGACTCACAGGGCAATGAGAGCTCAGTGGTGACATACAAGGCAAGCTCTGACCTCACCAAAATGAAGAGCAAGTACTAAGAAATATTCTTGGGCACTGCAGTAAGTCACTTGAAATTAAGATGCTACTTCTTGAGTAACAGACTAGATTTACCAAGGTTAGGCCATTTTTTGCATCTTCCTAGCTATAAAGCTAAGGAGATGACAGAAATAGAAAGAACTCCTGAACGCGTGCATGTGTTCTTCAACATGGCTTTCCATTTGTGTCTTTATGTATCTAGATTGAGACTAGGGATTAAAACTTTTATATCATTGTTCAGATAACCTTCTACAGAAAAGTTAAACAGTGATAATTTCCCTAAAAAATGCCCAGATACAATATGGGAGTTTGCAGGAGCTAAGGATTTTTCTCAATGAAAAGATTGATTGTGGCCACAGTTCTGGAGGGTGAAAGTATGAATATAGATAGACTATGACAGTTTGTCTGGGGCAAAAAATAAGTGTGAGCACTACCTAGGTAGGTACAGGCGTAATGATAGTACTCATTCCACGTATTACCCCATAAATATTTTGTTCTTAGAACTCATGTCTAAACCAACTTTACTTTTCTAAATGCAACCTTTGTGATATCTGGAAATAGACTTTTGACTTTGAAATTAGAAGACATTCTTCATGACTAATAGGTTGGGAATAGGGTATAATTTTGTTAGTCATACAGGATCTTTTCTAGGTTTACAGACTGATGACACAAAAATTTTTTATTAGAGTTCAAGCCATCAAATATTATTGCATATACAGAGACATTTGAAATACATCTAGTAGCTTTAAAGACAGACGTCAAAAGGCTGATTTTTAACATGTTTCAAATCATCTTAAAAAAACAAAGTTGGAAAAGTAACAGATGCATGTAAGATGTTTAATATTCTTGTAAAAATACCCTCTGCAAAGCAGAGGTATTGTTTAACACATATACGTGGATGTTGATGTTATTTTTGGATTTTGATCTTGATTTTAAAGGGTGCTCGAATAGATTTTTATATGAACTAAAAGGAATATCACCATTCTCTTAAATTTGATGGCTTCTAAGTGTTCCATCAGCAATTTAAAGTATAACAATGCCCATGCAACATCAAGTGTGTCCATATTACTATTTATTTAGACCAGATGAAGAACAAATCGCCTAATCTTCCTTTTCGCTTCACATGGACTTGCATTGCAGAGCAGTTTGCAATAGAGAGTTTGCACTGAGGTACTCAATCTGGATTAATTTTGGATGAAGATAAACTCGATAAAATGTGCCAGTAGCACAGCTAATGCAATCCAATTGCTGATGGTCGTTCACTCTGTAGGGCCAGACAGGAACTAGACCAAGGTAAACCTTTCTTAAATATGTATGATGAAGACTTTGAGGCCTCAACTCCTGCTCTTTCATCCGACAGACCCACCCTTAGTTTGATGCACTAACGCAGATATAGAATCTGGGTTTGATCCTCAGAAATAAGAAAATGATGCAGTCATTTCTATTTAGAAGACAACCACAAACTGCCCAGTAGAAGTTTGTGCTTCCAAGAGGCTTAAGACACAAAGGGAACTGGCTCTAGCAAAAAGTCACTGAAGGTCACCAGAAGACAACTTCAGCATGGAACACTGTTGCCCTGTTTCTGCAGAGCTGCCTGACTGTAGGCTGTAGAGCTGTGTCATTAATACTTTTATCTTAGCACATGCACAGTGATATGCATGCCTGCATGTCAATAGAGATTGATAAAAAAAAGACGTGTCTATTCTGTTTCATTGTTTAAACCACATTTTACAAATGGAATCTGGTTTTACTGAGGATTTTGTCTCCTTTGATAGGTTATTTTGTTGATCCAGACTCTAGGGTCTTGACTCATGTCTACCACCATGATGTAGACTTGTGTCAACTAGTCATCATCTACAGGATAGGCATTTGCACTCATGCTCTAGGCTCATTCTGTATTCACTGGAACTAAGTCATTTCTGGAAGATGATTCATCTCAACAATCTTAGAAAGGGATGATGTAGCTATTTCTCTCCATTAAGTACAGCAGAAGCCTGAAGTTACCAAACATCTAGCTTATAGATGGATAAAATGGTAAAATGAGTCTTGAACCATCTCTATCCTGGCTTAAGTAAAAGTGCACTGACATAAAGCAATGAAGATCTATCCTATTCTTAATGCAAGACTAACATGAAAACAAAGATTTATCCTTTTTCTTTTGGAATCATAGAATAATTAGGTTTGGAAAGGACCTCTAAGATCATCTAGTTCCAAACCCTCTGCCATGGGCAGGGACATCTCACACTAAACCATGTCATCCAAGGCTCTGTCCAACCTGGCCTTGAACACTGCCAGGGATGGAGCATTCACAACTTTCTTTTTCTTTTTTCAACTTTGTTTTTTTTCTCATACCTTTTAAGTACATGTGATTAGCAAAAATTTATGTAAGATTCTCTGTAGTTCTTTAGCTGAAAATTTTCCAGGAATTTATTTCTAATAAAATGTAAACCAAACTACTCTGAATACTTGCCATGTTTTCATGATCAATTATTCGTAGTTTTACAATTTTCATGAGCATAAAGCATCACTCATTTTGCAAATAAACCTTTTTTTAAAAAAAATCTACTCATGTGATTTAGTAAAAAATGCTTTCAGTTTTCATAAGCTGGTGTTTTTATACCAGTGTTAAAAAACAAGCTGTGGGATTTTCAAGAAGTATGTGTATAATTCAATTAGCCTTGTAAAACATGCTTCATTAAGAAAAAAATCCTTGAAGTGAAAGTGTGAATATTATATGTAGAAGATAATCTTACTAATCACTGCAGAAAAAAGAAAGTAAAGCTTAGAAAATAAAGGAGACCACAATTACCTCTTCTATGACTAAAACAGTTCCTTTCTTTGCTCACTGGAGAGCACTGTTTCCCTATGAAGCAATTTGTTTTAGAAGTACAGCTAGGCAGAAGAGGTTTGATGTAGCAAATTATATAACATATATTATGAATACAGAGTTATGGAAGTAGAAATGTTAGTCTCCTGAAGAAAAAAAAAATAATGTTTTATGGGATTCCATTCTTCTATCCCCCAATTTATACTGATACTATTGTACTCTAAGAATGCCTGTAACTTCATCAGGTTCAAAGATGTATTGTACTAGGTAGAACATGTTTATATCTGAAAGATTAGTGGTGATTTTTCTAATACATCTGTTTACCGTAAAAGTAAAAAGAATTGTGTGACATCTAGAGTCAACACACATAAGCAGTCACCCCAGGCAGATGATAATAAAATCACCTACATCATTTGTTGCCTGAATAGGAAAGACTAACAGCATATCTGTCCAGACCTTGAATCATTTCAGTTAAATATAAAATTGGATTTCCAGAACAGGATGCAAAGATAGTTACCGTGATGCAGCTCAGAACTAGAAGTATTTTGTGATTAACACGGAGACTTACTCAGTAATTCTGAGCCTTCTCTGTTGGATTTGAGTATCGGGGCATAAACAAAACCTTGCAAATCCTTGGATGATTTTCTTTTTACATCTCAGATTTCAAACTCTAGCCAGGGGTTAAAAATAGCCCCTTCCAGCTTCTCTTTGGTGCTCCTGCCTTTGAGATTTAGTGCTTTGTGCCAATACAGTTTCTTATCGTACGGTTTAATTTGATTTAGCAGAGTGTGACCTTAGGTCAGACTTCTCTGACTTACTTGTATAAAATCAAAGTTGGTAGCATTCAGTTTGTATGTCAATTATGGGACATGTAATTGGAATGCAGTGAAATGCATATTTTAAATCTTCTTTATTTTAAGAAATTGCCTTTGCTGTATCAAAGCAGAAACACGGAGAGAAAATAATACCTTGCTATCAGCTTTACCCTTTTTCTGGTGTAATAAATGCTTTGTTTAGTTTTTAGGTAATCATGTATCTAAAAAGGGAGCTCTTAATCCTACACTGTTTTCTGTTACATATAGAACATACTAATTATGAACACAGAAGGAGGGCTTTCAGGCTCCTGATCCAAGGACAGCAATGAGGTCTGCTGGATATCATAATCCACAATGAGAGCTGGAGCTCTATGCACTGAAGAGGATCTGAGCCTGTAGGTCACTGACCAAATCTCATCTGCACTCTATGACCATGTCAAATGTCTTGTTTACCTGTTATGTATAACTCATTGTACTGTATTAATTGAAATGTGCACAGAAAAGACCTGATTTGTTGAAATAGCCTTTCCATTTCAGAGCAGTAAAGCTCCATTGATTTCCAGTCAGAGGATGACATGAGCAGAACATTTAATATTTAAATCAACTGAGCGTAGCACTAACCTCTCTCAGCTTCATAAGGGCCTCCACTAATAAGCAGCAAACACTTGCATGTCAGAATCCCATCCTGCAAAGGATCACTGATCACATCAGTTCAAATTCTTTTATGGGGCCATACGCAAAAGGAGATTATGACTGGCAACATGAATGATATGAAGCTGACAGGAAGCATTCTTCAATGTGTAGAAACAGGAATTGATGCTGTGTTTATTAACACTACCTTTATTTTATTGTTCTGGGCTTTGGCTTACTGAGTATCTTGAGCAATCAAGCAAGTTATGGCTTTTAAATAATTACCTGAGAACATCTCTTACTTGCATATCTGAACAGGAAAGAGAATGTAGATGTAGTCAGAACCTGCTTTAGCTTATTAACACTGTGGTATGCCATGATTTCCTCTTCACCTCACTTCATAATGAGGTTCAGGGTAGCTACCACAGTTCTGAGTGACTGTGTATGCAGTAGCACAGGTGGGGAAATGGGAGAAGAGGAAAGATATCTAGAAGCTTCAGCCTAAAACCTGTCCCAGAACAGAGTTCCAGTGTGATTGGCACCAAAACAGTACCATGGAGCTTACATGAAAGAAGAAAACAAATATTTTAGAAGCTTTGGAGCAGTCTGAGTTTGCATGGAAAAGTATCAAAAATTCTCTCTAAAGAGTCATTGAGGAATCCTCAATGGAGCATGTTCCAAGTTTGATGAACTCAGTCATGTCAAATGAATGTTAGCTTCTACCTCCAGGACTCTTTAGACCCAAGAGGATATCCAGGAAGTTGCAGCCTTGGGATGTTGTCTGGTTCTTATTAACCAGTCATTAATCTGACCACAAATGAACAGACCACTCAGGTTTCAGCTTGTGGTCTATAAAACCAATGTCAAAAGCTATCACTTGTCAAACGTCACCAGATGTCATGAATGACTATATGGATGATGACAAATGTCATCACTTGATTTGTGGCTGACTGAAACATAAACCTACTTTTGATGTGCTCAGAAATGGGATTTTCATGTTTTATGATGCTAGTGTCATAATGTAGCATGCTGGTGTCTTTCTAAATGGCCGCAATGAATCTCAAGAGTTCCTTCTCCAGACTCTCACTCATCTTACTGTCTGGCAACTTTGACCATTTTCCCATCCTGTTCTTTCGAATACCAAAGTCCTCCATTCCAGGATATTTTAAATAACTAAAGTAATATAGTGAAGATTTGAAACATCTAAATTCTCTGTCCTGCCCTATCATTCAAGTACCTAGTGGAAAATGTCCCTCTCTTTGTTATTACATTTCTAATAAAAAGATAAAAAGAATGTCCTCTGTTTTCTTTTTCTCTAAAAAACTTCTTTACTTTTTGACTATTCCTTTCTTCTTCTTTATTACAATAGTCTGATATAGCAAAACATTACATGAACAATTAGAATTTTTTATCAGATAGCAGATAGTAGGCTCATCTCATTTCTATCCTAACTTACCCTTTCTTATCTAAGGGTAAGTTAGGATCATCTTTTTACTGAAAAAAAAAACAAACTATTCTGTATTAAAAAAATATATGAAATCTTTACTGATTGGACTCAGAATTTATTAGATTATTGATATGCAGGTGGCTCATATTCAGGCCCTGTAGGAAGCAAGAAACGATACCAAAAAAAAAAAAAATAGATAATAGTAATAGATAAATGCTAACACAATTTTTATTTAAAATTAAAAAAAATCATTTATATATGACTGGGGAAGGGGAGGGGAAAAAGGTTCAGTATAAATTTTGTTTCTTTCCTGATCAATCAATAATTTTTCTTCTTTTAGCTTAATATATCAAGAATAACCATTTTTTACTTCCTAGAAGTCTCCCTGGTGGTATAAAATAATCAAAGTGAAAATTTTATTTTCAGTCTCTAGTTAACATGCACAATCTTTTTACCAAGAAGATTGAACAAGTCGAAGGAGGTGATCCTGCCCCTCTGCTCTCGTGAGACCTCACCTGGACTATTGTGTGCAGTTCTGGTGTCCTCAACATGAAAAGGACATGGAACTGTTGGAACAAGTCCAGAGCAGGGCCACAAGGATGATGAGGGGACTGGAGCACCTCCTGTGTGAAGACAGGCTGAGAAAGTTGGGGCTGTTCAGCCTGGAGAAGAGAAGGCTGCATGGAGACCTCATAGCAGCCTTCCAGTATCTGAAGGGGGCCTATAGGGATGCTGGAGAGGGACTCTTCATTAGGGACTGTAGTGACAGGACAAGGGGTAACGGGTTAAAACTTAAACAGGGAAAGTTTAGGTTGGATAGAAGACAGAAATTCTTTGCTGTGAGGGTGGTGAGGCACTGGAATAGGTTGCCCAGGGAGGTTGTGAATGCTCCATCCCTGGCAGTGTTCAAGGCCAGGTTGGACGAAGCCTTGGGTGACATGGTTTAGTGTGAGGTGTCCCTGCCCACGACAGGGGGGTTGGAACTAGATGATCTTAAGGTCCTTTCCAACTCTAACGATTCTATGATTCTATGATTTTAAGTTATGCAAAATAGATAGAAATAAATTAAATATTACTGTGAAATTTTGTGTTGAATGTCTGTTTGCATTTGCCCTAGAAATCTTACGTTTTTTGGTGTGTGGTCTAAATCATACTATATTTCAGGTGGAAAATTATGCAGGCAAAACCTGTATATGCAGAGGAAAAGCAGAATCTAAAAAGATCATACAATATGAAATTCTGTGAAAAAAGCATCCTCGCATTTATCATAACCTATACCAAATCTCTGTATCTGAATGTTTTTTTCATGTGTCATTAAGATGGATATATGCACATCAAAGCTTTTATTTGCTATTCCAGTCCTCATTGAAGACATGTTTTTGTTCGAATTATTTCACTTGAAAGGTGGTTTTGGAGCTTTTTGTATCTCATTTTGCCTTCCCTTATGCATTTTTTCATCATATTTTTTTAATTCCTGGGAAAATCACTGATGCATACCTATAAAGAGTCTATTTTCAATGAAAAACAAACGTGTGAAAAAGCTAGTTCAGCATAATCTTTCGATCTGAAATGTTTTCTATTGGGAAAATGCATTGTGCCCTCAAATGATCTAAATTTAGGAATGCTGAAATGTTTTGTAAATGGACACATATTATCAGACAGATAGTCCTCTGAATCACATAGCCTTTTGCTCATGGTGCCCATGTCATCTACTAACCCATTCATGAAGACCAGTATGTTCTCTTCCATTTACTGCTGTGTAACATCCTGGTGTCAATTACAGCAATAGCTAACATACGAAATTACCATCAGGGAACCACAGACATACTCTTTTTTTATAGAAAAAAAGAGAATACTGCTTTTTTTCCCCGCCTCCATTTTATTTTACTTTCTGTTTCTGCTCTGCTTATCTTCTGGAAACAAGGCTATGGCATATTACCATATGCCATCTGTACACCTAATAATTTCACTAAGAAACACTAATGAGGCTGGGGATTTCTGACCCAGCAGATCATCACTATCTGTCACCTAACTGATCATCCCTTAAATATACTAGGAATTAATACAAAATCAACTAAGGTCAGCAGGTGCCTTTCCATATACTTTGGAACCAAAACAAAAAATTCAGAAATTGATGGCCCATTTTGAAATGGAGAGGCTGATTAAGAAAAGAATCCCATGACAGTCACAGTGCTATTTTAATAAGCAATCTGTAAGCAGAGCAGCATTAAGAATGATCTTCCAGTGATTTTCACAAGTTCAAAGCATTCAACAACTTTGAGGTACTCTTGGAATTTGATATTTCCCTTCTGTGGTTCCCACTTTGGTCTTTTATGTGTCTTAAGTTTACTAATATTGTACTTCTCTGCTTTTGAACTTCTGTGGTATAAGTGGATTATTTAAAATGGCTTTAAGCTTAAAAGGAAATTTCTTCATCCTAATTGCCACCAGTTTTGGCAGTACAGATTGTGTAAGGGCAAAATAGAGTCATGATGAAAACTGTAGTTTAAAAACCATTTAGTTGCTGGTGGCCCATGGCTAGCTACTAATTGGTCCCTTTAGGTGCTTCTCCATCTTATTTTTCATTTCAGCTCTTATTCCCATTTTTTTGTTTTCTAAATCCAACAATCTAAAAATCTTGTGATAAAGCTCTTGCTAATTTACATAGCAGAGGTTGCCATAGCAACCTGGCGGAACATTTCCACAGGCAACATACTAGTGGTAGCCTTTATCTTTATGTGAGAAATATGGTTTAAATGTTTGTGATAGTCCTGTATTAGCTCTGGTTTTAATTCAAGACATTTAATCATACAGTGAAGTCAAAATATTTCAAATTTGATATCACAGTCCTCAGCTTGGAGAGCCCTGTTGTCATAAACACACATTATGACTTCATTGCATATCAAAGCATCTAGAACCGGAGAATCACAGAGTTCTAAGTTTTAAGTTGTGTTGTGTTGGACACGTACAGCTGAGGCTTTTGAATGCTGTCAAAATGGTTTCCCAAGCATAGTTTGTGGCACCAGGTTCATTAACAACTCGCCTTCTCTTCTACACTAGCAGTGCTGAATGCTAGTCTGCTGCTCCCAGCTTTGGACTCCTAGCTTTGGACTCCCAGCTTTGGACTCCCAGATATGGACTCCCAGCTGCCTCCCAGCTTTGGACTCCTCACACTAGGAAACAGAGTATTGCACAGACCAAAGAGTTTGAGCAAAATGTGGCCAAATATCAGGTGTTATGGTGATATTAATCAGCAGGTCTAATGTCCACCTCTGATAGTGGATTCCTAATGGATCCATTAAGTAGTCTCAGAAAATGTTTGCCATAATTTGCTTTAGTGTTCTATTTTTGAAACTACAACAGCAATATTATATTCCCATAAATGCATGCCTATATGAGTGATATGTTATTAATAGTTCAGAAAAGGAAGAGAATGTGCCTTTCTATTGCTGTGAAACTCTTCCTGTGACCTTCAGATTTGAGTTGTATGTTCCACTACTTTATCACATCCCAGGGAGCCTGGGAGTTGGGAATCACCGACAGTGAAAAGTGTCCCTGCCTTTCCCACCCCAGCCATGGGCTGGCCATGCTGTTGGAGGACTGTGGTATGTCATAATGTGTCTGTGGGTCCAGGTACTTAGCTGGTTACTTATCACACTTGACTCAAGTGGGGTAAGTGTAATGGGCAATACAGACTAAACAACATCCTGTAGTGGATGTGGGTACTGGGATTTATTCAAGAACCAATAAGATTAGAACTTCTACTCAACTGTCTCTCACACTCACTTGCTCCCTCCTACCATTGCATTCGGTAAGTACCTTCCCTTCCCAGACAGGAGGCCACTGCTAGCCCAGGAGTGCTGGGGACGGAGTTGTGTTTCTTCATGCTGCGCTGCTATGTGCAGTTATCAGCACTGGGTGTTACTGACCAAGGTGCTGGGACATCCCCTTGGACATGTCTCATTATATCTCTCCTTCTTTAAGGTCTTTCCCATCTATCTTTGCTGCAGTGAACATCTTCACCATCTTTGGACCCCTTTCTTTTTAGCAAGCCCGTATCTTCTTTTCAGGAACCCTTCTTTTAGCCCCAAGCCTGTTTATGCCAGTCTCAGTAGCTTATGTGCAGAAGCTCAATCGCTGATTAGCCTCCTAAATGTGGCCGTTCTGTCTCATCTCTATTAGTAGGCGGATTCAGGATACATCACTTTTCTTTAGTCCAGGCATTATCAAAGTTTTCAACCAGGCAATACCCATTTTATCTAACAGGTAGCAGGCCTTGGCTTGGGAATGCAAAAGTTCATATTCAAACATTAAATTGCAGACAGATACACACCCAATTATCTGCTGTCTGTTTGCATTCACAATTTAAGTTATTTTTGCCCATTAAAGCCAGGTAAAATCTAAATACAATACTTACTTTTGCAGCATCCAAAGCATTTAAAAATTTGCTGATTTCCTCTCTTCTAGCAAAGAGCTGTGGCTTTTTCCTTGCCATATATTTCAAGACACACTGTCACGGTTTAAGCGCAAAAGCATGAAAAGGTTTTTTTTTCACAAAGGAGTTCACCTGTATAAAAGAGCTTCAATCAGAGCTCTGCAATCACGCCATCTGACAGATTTAGAGTCCGCATCACCCTCAGAAGCCATTCATTCCCTCCCGAGCTGAAAGGTTGTCAAGCTTCACATTGCTTTAGACCAAGAGTCTTATCCCAAGTTCACTGGCTAATGAACAGTTCTTTTCTTTAAAAGATAGAATCTGCTTTGCCATATGTCTTGGTTGCTGCTTATCTTAAATCATTGTGCAATCTGTCTTTCAGTGGAACTTGCATTATGTTATATTATAATTGAATGTTAAAAGCACACCCGAAATAGCCACCTGAATATGATGACTGTATGTAGCTCATTACTGCTTCTGGAATTAGATGGACACTTGGAATGAGTTTAGGGTGACTGATCTTGAGCAGCTCCACTCTGAGTTTATGGTAACAATTAGACAAGACCATTGAAATAGGAAATAATTTAATCCTAAAAAGTAGGGAGATTGTTATCAATCAGACTGTGACTCCAAGATAAATCTAGTTTAAAGAATGTGAATCTAAACTAAGGCAGTTACATCAGAAGAAATGCTCGGTCAAATTCATTAGCACTACATTAAAGTTAGTACCAGTGGGACAGTATTTCCAAAGGAGATAACCTGGTAACAGATTTGTTCTCATGTCCTCTCCCTGCACATTGTCATGCATCTGCTGCATCTCAGCAGCAGAGATGACATGTAGCAGCAGTGCAGTGCCTGGAGACAGTCAGACCAACACAGAAGATTTCTAACCCTGTTTCCTGTTTTCAAGCAGACTTGCTGTTGCAAAACCATCAGCTTTTGAGATGGTATTTTCTAGGTTTGAATGTTGCTCAGAAGTTATATGTGTCTTTCACTGGTGTGGGAGAGAAAGAACATTGCTGAGGCAGGACAGTGAGAACAGTGCTGGACTGGTGCATAAAGACTGGCCACAGACCTACACCATTCTGATCACTCCTCATTGCTTCATAGGTTAACCAAGAGTTTGGTGTACTATATGACACAGACCATACCACATCCCTCAGCTCTATAGTGAATTCACTGACTTGTCCTTGCCCAACGTATAACGTGTTTTTGGGTGCATCTTCTGAAAACATCCTGTCTTACTCTGAAGATACCAGACCAAATATACACCATTTTCTATGTCAGGTATCTCAATGAGTTGGTCAGCTCAATGGGTAGCTCAGCTTTTGAATATCTGCATCACCTACTGGATGTGCTCCTACTGGCACTGCCTACATAAAGACTCAGAGACCAACTTTACTTTTTGGCAATTCAGACAGAAGGCTAAAGCTACAAAGGATAAATCTGGGTCCTAAGTCAGCCCTTTTGACAGAAGAGTATTCCAAAAGTCCATGTTTTGATAGTTTTTAATTTAGATGCTAACACATCTCTTGTTTAATTAATTCTAGGATGTATTTGCCAATTCTGTAGGTATTCCTTACTCCTAAGTATGCGAATTTGCATTTAAAATCCATTTTGTTTGAAAGACCCCAGCTTACCAAGTGGTTGGGCTCATTATACTTTCTAGAGAACAGCCTTTGTTTGAGATATGTAGCAATAATTGTCCAATTTAAATTGCATTTTTTGCTTTGTACAATATTTCAGCTGGTTTTTTTTTTGATCTCAACAGAAGCATATTGAAAATTATTTCACATGGAAAAACTTGATTAAAAACTGAAGAGCAGGGTTATATAATTCAAGCAAAGGCTGTAGCTAATTTAACAGCTGTAAATTCCTAGGGGTTGTTTTTTATATAAAACACTTACAACTTTTATTACACCTTTGGTGTGGCATTTAGTTAACGAATTTGGCATTTCCAAAGCACATGTTCTGCTTCTGAGTGGTGGATGCTTCATATTTCATCTGAAACAGACAAAGGATTTGTGGTTATCCAAATAAAGTCATTTCAAAATGTACAAAAGGGCTCCTTTGCATTCAGTCATCAGTAGAGATGACTACTGGGTATTGAAATAAGCACATGCCACATTGAAGTCAGAGTCTGTAATACTGTCCAGATCTAAACATTTGATGGACTTCACAAAAATTTAACTTTGTGTGTCTGTTCTTGGTATGTCCCTGCTATGCCTACTCCAGACATGAGTGCTTTTCACTGCTGAAGGAAGAGATGTCTCATAGAAAAGCCTGTAGATCAACACCAAACTTGGGCAATTTTCACTTTTTTTTGTAGCTGCCTTCAGGGTATAACAAACACGAGGATTAATAAACAAGAAGTCAGCATGTTCCACAGAAACAGGAAGAATTTGATCTAAAAATGGAAACCCACAGTGTGCAATGCACATTTTTCAGAATGCTGGCAGGGAGAAGGCAAAAAATCAGCCAGGCTGTTCCCCTCCATTGTTTTAAAGCTGAATAATCTGTGGTTGCGAAGTTCAATGTGAAAAATGTATGACAGTTTAACTCACTTTTTTTTGGTGCATGGAATGAAAAGAAGAAAGACTTATTACAATTCCTCATTACAAAAATATCTATAATTTTTTTTTTCAATATAAACTGAACTTACACTATTGTCAGCATGCAATCTTTGCTTACTTGCCTGAAGCTAACTGTTTCAGCTAGGCATAATACTGAATGATGAGGCTGACCATTTTAACATACTTCATTAATTGTTTAGCCTCTGTGGATAATGGAAGAAAAAAAAAAAAACAGGCACATAATTATTATATGAGAAGGGTAGTTATATAATGACATCTCAATACTTATGTTTTCATTTTAGCAACATAGAAAGAAAAGTTAGGAAAACAGAACAGTAAGAAACATAAACTCTTGCTTGCCAGGAAAAGGTATGTTTCGTATTCACTATACAGCTCTGCAGTACAGTGGAGCAAGGTGCCATGCAGGCTGGGTACTCTGTGGATGACTGGGCAATAGCTACTTTTCTTCTGGGCTTGAGGATCTGGAAAATACTCTTAGTCTTCTGCTCCTAAAACATGCACAGTGTTGGATCCTCTGGCCTGTCTAAATGCCTGCCTGCTGTCCCTCTTCTCCTCTTTTTTCCTGGTTTTGTCTTGCTTTATTCTGCCATCTTCCTACTGCTGCTGCCAGTCAGTTAATCTGGGTCAAGACAGCATCACCTATGGCACTGCTGTGCTTATCTTTATTTATGCACCACTTACTGTTCTCAAGCAGCCCTCTGAAGATACAGGATTTGTCCCATACTAAGCCTATTAGCATGAAGAAAAATGCACATGTACAATGTTCCACTTGAGCATTTTAAGATTAATATTTTATCACTATCTCTTGGATATCTGGCTTTTATTCAAAGACAAGATTAACAGTCTGCAAGTGATTTTTCTGATGTGAAAAGGTGCTGAAGGAAAGAGGAAAAAGCAAAATTGAATCTAAAATACAAACTTGCTTATTAACATAAGACTATAACTCAGTAAAACATCTGATTTTCAGTGTCAACAAATATGAATGGATACAGTTTCTAACAAAATGCTTTAATGAAATATGTTTTATGATATACTGTGACCCGTGCTTTTTTTGTATACCAGATCTATTTTGTTAATTTGGAAATTAGACTCATGCAGGGTCTCCTTTTCCAAGTCTCTCTTTTCTTACGGTTTGAGAGATGCCTTTCTACCCCAGTTTAAACTATTTTAAAAACATTAAAAATATATGTTTTGAGATCAGCCATATATTTTACAGTACATTTGCAAATCCAGAAGAAATAACACCTATGCTAATACTCCATGCAATTATACAGTGGCCTTTTCCACCTCCTTTTCCACTTCCTAACCTGAAAGCTGTACAACCTTTCCCCTCGCTTTGCCAGGTATCCCATCTGCTTTATAAGATTTCACACTGTTCCTGAGAAAATGTTTAACTGAATTTGGATAAAAAGCATACTTTACCCTCTCTGATGAAAATTTTAACATTTTCTATTCTGTTAATAACTGGAGCAGCAAAAGTGGAAGTTTCAGACTTCATGGGGAGTAACAAGTATTGGAAGGTAAATGCCATAGAGGTTCCTTGCTCAGCTGCTGAATGTAGCAGTTTAGGTCACACAAACTCATGAAATGGTATTCACAGTCAAAAAGTATTAGTGATGTTTTCAGTCATCTGAACACTTGGCTGATCCCTCTCTGATTAACTATAAATGAGTAAGATTAGTTCCATTAATGTTGAAATGGACAATAGCTATGGGAGCTTACACAGCTCAGTGGACTGAACCTGAAAAGAAAACTAAGGGAGAGAAAATAATTTTATTTCCCTTTAATGCTTATGCACTAAGTGCCTGACTATCGTGCCAATGGCACAAATCCTTCTCTCTTTGGTGTAAGATTGTAGCACCTTGTCTGTGGGCAAGGGCAGTGCATAATTCTCCATAAGGAACACAGTGGTCTACACGGTGGTCTACAGAGAAATTTGGACCAGTGGGCTGGGGCAAGTGGGTGATTTACTCTTTCCAGTCTTACAGCATCCGTTGTCTTGTACAGATCTACTGCTTAGAAGATAAGGCTGATGAAACTTAGCTCCCCACATTTTGATGCCTCCTTTCAGGGAAAGCCACAGCCAGTTGTCCTTCAATTATGTTTAAATGTGAGTAAGATGCTAGAAAAATAAGAGGAAGAAAAAGTATGCACTTACTTACATTCTAACAAATTATGGTTTCCTGTAGTTCAACAGCTTAGTGGAGGAAAGTGTAAACCAGTTTCTTTCTTGTCTCTAAAGCTTAGGGGTTTGGAGGGGATTTTGTCCTTCTGCCTGAGACATCTTCACCTTGTGACTTTCTTGATAAGAAGAGCTTCAGACCCCCACAGAGAGCTGAAGTGATCTGGAGGATGCCTGGTACAAGAATGGGTCCTCTGGGAAGGAGACACTGGGGTGGGAGAAGTTGTATTTGCAGCATGTTTGGACAACAGCAAGTGTGAGAGAATAAATGGAACTAGGAAAATTCTACAGGCTATGGAAATATAAAGCAGATAAGCAGCGGGATTGAGTATGCATATTGTAACTGATGAAAGAAGAAGGTGACTATAACAGAACTTGAAGAAAGGTTGAAGAGGGCACAGACCAAGCAGAGACATATTAGACACGTAAGAAGGAGGACCAAGTGAGACTCCGAAGCTTTCTGATGTTTATTTCTATTGGCTTCCATCTCTTCTACAGGCTCAACCACATGAACTAAGGGAATACTAACATCAAATGTAGGTACAGAAAAACACAATAATTGCAGAAAAAGGTAACATACCTGTAATGATAAAAATGAACATTATTCAAGATTTAAAAGAAACTGTTGTGAGCAGAAAGAAGCTGTGAAGTAGAAGAGTGTAAATGAAAACAAGAGAATATTTCAAATATTTATCAGGTCTTGTGTGCCATGACCTTGGCTCCATGACAGCTAGATAATTCATTTTTAAAATATGTATTATACACTTTTTTTTTAACAGAGAATACTTGCACATTCTACCATTAGTGTCCAAATACTGCCCACTGTAAACTAAAGAAGCATAAAAAGCATATATCAAACTCAAAACAGCAGTGGGTGTCAAGGGTGAGCAACCTGAGGGATGCCTCCTTTCAAATGCCAATTGCTATGAATTTGTGGTGTCCTGTTTCTGCCATGCAGTGGGAAGGAGAACACAGGTATATACAGTTTCTGTGACAAGGTTTTGGCTGGGGGAGGTGGGCTGCAGTGGTGGCTTCTGTGAGAAGCTGCCAGAAGTTTCCCCCATGTCTGATAGAGCCAATGCTAACTGTCTCCAAGACGGACTCACCCCTGGGCAAGTCCAAGCCCATCAGTGATGGTGGCAGTGCCTCTGGAGTAACATAGTTAAGAAGGGGAAAATGTTACTGCACAGGAGCAATCACAGCTGGAGAGAGGAGTGAGACAGCAGGTCAGTGAAGGAAGAGGGTAAGAAGTGCTCCAGACACCAGAGCAGAGATTCCTCTGCAGTCCGTGGTGGTCCATGATGGAGCAGATACCTACCTTTAGCCCATGGCAGACCCTATGCCAGAGCAAGGGAATGCCTGAAGGAGGCTGTGATCTTGTGGACAGCCCATGCTGGAGCAGGGTCCTAGCAGGACCTTGTGGTCTCAAGGAAGATGGAAGGGACCCATTCTGGAGCAGTTCATGAAGGAATGCAGCTCGTGGGAAGGACTCACTTTGGAGAAGTTAATGAAGAACTGTCTTCTGTGGGAGGGACCCCGTGCTGGAGCAAGAGAAACGTGAGGAGTCCTCCCCTGAGGAGGAGGGAACAGCAAGAAACAACATGTGACGAACTGATCACAATGCCCATTCCCCATCACCCTTTGCTGTGGAGGAGGAGGTAGAGAATTTGGGAGTGAAGCTGATTATGGGTAGAACAAAATGGTGGGCCAAGTGTTGTTAAATTTGGTTTTAATTTTCATTTTCCTACTCTAATTTGATTGGTAATAAATCACACTAACTTCCCTAAGTCAAGTCTGTTTTGCCCATGACAGTAACTGGTGAGTGAACTCTCCCTGTTCTTATCTCTACCCAAGAGCCGTTAAGCTGAAGAGAGCCGTGATAGAGCAGCTTTGGTGGGCATCTGGTGTCCAGCCATGGTCAACCCACCACTGCAGGTGCTTGTGGTTTTTTAGTTCCAAGAAGATTAAAGATTTACTCTTCATATGGCAAATATTTTAACAAGTGTGATTATATTCCCAACACAGTTGCATTCGTGTTTGTCATATTTGCATGCTAATAGCTTGTGATATTTTTGGACTTTATGGACTTTATGCAATATACTTTTTAATATATTTTACTTGTGACTAAAGGTAGTTTCTATGGTTACAAATACAGTTTCAGTTTTTGTCTTTAAAAAGATAACGATTTTTCATATTGAAACAAAAGGAAGGCAAAAGCAATTTAGCAGGAATAAGAGTTTCATGTCACTTCCTTTTAATTTTTTTATGGTTTTAGTTAATTTTTGTACCTTATAGGATTGGTCACAAAGTTTTAGTTGGAAGAGTTTTCTTGTCATAGAAATGCAGATGGTTGAGATTTTTCAGAATATTGTAATTTTTGTAGCATTTTACTTTATTTGTTTAACTATGCCCTTTCTGATGACTTTAAATTATGAAATACAAAAGGCCATTATACTGCATGGGTGGATACATGTGGTAATTGTACTGTGTCTCACTAAAGAAAAAGAATGCTGTGCCTCAGCTGTCAGCTGGATGCAATATTGACCATGAGTCAATAGCAGGTTATCAGACTAAGATACTGGACTTTATTACAGTTCATTAAATTTTGAAAGGTGGCAGCTGTGAAAAGACATGCAGAACAACTTTCAGGGGGTTGTAAACCAGGAAGCAGCTTGACTCTTCATTCCTCCCTTCTTGAGGGCAACAAACCGCAGAAAGGGCCAAGCAGCTAGCAGTTGTATTCTCGGAATTTAATCAGTGGTAACAAAGTGTTGAGCCAACGGTGCTGAAAGTAATGCACAGAATATTTCAGGTATGATTATACATAAAATATCTTGAAAGAAGGGGTTGTAATACCATGCATTTAATTATTTCTTTGGTGAGAGGGAAATCAGAAAGTAGATAAAAAATACCAGAAGACTGTAACTGATGAACAACTGATGGGCAACTTGTGCTGCGAAAAGAGTGTACTTGCACTGCTGGAGCTGGTGTGAGAAGGAAAAAAAATCACTCTTCTCAAGCTCTGTAGTCTCAAAAAGTGTTAAGATTGTGTTAAATGTTAAGATTGTGAAAATCAGAGTTGCATGGTCTGATATGAGCTACAGGCATTTTAAGCTTGTTGCAGAACAAGGCTTTATTTCACATAGTCAATGTTTGCTGGTTTTGCCAGGCACAGACTACCTTTTTGATCACTTGGCTTCTTTAGTTGATATTGCTGGAGGCTGTGAGCACAGATACACAGTCAATATTCCCTTTAATAAGTCAATTTCCTAGCAGAAAGAAATCCATATTATAAGCTCACCTGAACTGACCTCCGCTCTCAAAGCCCTTTTGGCAATAGTTGTGTATCCACAAATTCTTTGACTTTTTAGTACTGCATAAACATATGGATCAGCTGTAAATATCACTACCCCGAAGTTTATGCTTGGAGTGTAATGTCCAAAAAAAACCCCCCCAAAAAAACCCAAAAAGAACCAAAAAAAAAAAACAAAACCCTAACCAAACCAATAAGAATAATCCCTACCTGTAAGATGTACAATGCAATACAATTTGTGAGAAACTAAATCTTTTCAGATGACACAAAGACTGTTGATTTTGGTACCACTTCGTTGAGAGTGTGAGCTGAGGACCTGTGTATTTTATCTTGTTTTCACAGTAAGAAATATATAAAGACTCTTATCAAGTCACACATTGTCCTCTATGTAGTCTAACCACATAGCTGCATATGTTGCATGTTATCCAGGTTTTCTTGAACATTACTAAGAGTAGTGTCCAAGAGAGAGGTTTCCTTCTTATTAAAAGAGAGGTTTCCTTCTTATCCTATTCTGTTTAACACATCATAATATACTAGTTTATAACCTCGAAGGTTATATGTGCTTCCAGTATAGCATTGAGTAATCAGCTGCCACAAGGAAGCATAGAATATGACAAATAAGACAAATTTTTCTATCTAACACTGATTATTACTAAAATATATTGTAATAAAAATTAAGTATAGTATGTAAAAATGAATATATCATGTTAATTTTGGTACATAAAATATTGAAAATATATAAGAAGTGCTTATACTATAATCAATTTCTGTTAGATTTTAACCTTATGGTCTTCAACCCTGATTTGTTGTAATGCCTGTGCTAACTAATGGTACTTCAGCTGATAGGTATATACCTTTTACAGCAATTTTATTTATGAGCTCAGTATTGATTTTACAGTAATGAGGGCCAGAGAGTTCTGAATCTGTGTGAATGGGTTTGGACTGAAATCTGCGACAAGTCTGGTGACATTTAGAATGCATTCTTTGCAAAGCATTTTAATTTGCAGTAATTCTATTAAATCTAATTAGTGCAATGTCAGGATGGCAGATGAGAGTATTACACCATGTTTGGCCCATCCACATTTTGTTAACTTTTATAAGTATTTGAGTCTCTTTTTAATATCTAGGGTATCAAATAAATATTCAAGTATATACTAATGAGACACAACTCCCCTTCCAAACACCTCCTTTATTTTGTGAGCATTTAAATTGCTCAAAAATCTCATGTTTAGAAGTAATAAACATCAAAATATGACAAAGGCAAGCAAGAATGAAATATATGCTTGTGTTATTCTCTCATGTGATTTATCATAAGGACCATAGTTGAAATGTTTCCTATAGTTACAAAAGTATGGATAATGAGTGGTAATGATCTGTCAATAGTAAAACCTGGTAAGTGCTGACCTGTGTTATAATGGAGATTGAATAAGTGGCCTGAAGGACCTTTTGGACCCTGAAGGTGGAAATATTTACAAGAGATAAAGTGTGCTAATTCCTAGTAATTTAAGCATGCAAGTGCATACATAATGACATATGAACTCAAAGCCCATGCAAAACTTAACAGATACATGTTTTACACATACTAGCTGCAAGACCGGACATGAAAAGGTCTTTTTGCAATGTCTCTATTCCTTAAAAAAAAAACAAACAACAACCCAAACCACCCCCCCAAAAAAAACAAAACAAAACAAAAAAACAACCAGAAAACCAAAAAGTGAAAACCCAGCTATATTAAAATTTTCATATTTACTCAAACTGTAAGAAATATCTCCTGAAGTAGCTGCTAAGTTTATGAGCTTTCTTTGCAGTATGGTAAAGGATTTATTTTCAGAAAATTCTGATTGCTCACCTCAGGTTAAAGACCTCATCTAAAGCATCTGCTGTAAATGGCTCAAAATAATAAAATTAAATTTATTTTTATTTTAATAGATCTTTCCCCACTCTCTTATTCATTCCTTTCCTAATTTTATCTTATCTTTTATTTAAAAGGTTCCTTTCATTTCTAAAGTTTCAATATCAGATAGCTCTTCTCTTTGCCTGGCTCCTTTGCTCCTGCTTTCAGGCTGACTATAGGGAAACAAGCAGATGTTTGGGACTCTTTAGTCTCCAACCACTATCAGTCCTCAGGCCAAAAGCTCTGTAGATCTGTTAATATCTTTCGCTTCTGCAGTCACAGCCTGTTTGTCCTTAGCTCTGATGTATTACATCCTTGGAGCTATCTTGTCTCTCTGAGGCAGAAATCCACCCAAGTTATTCTGAGAAATGGATACATTTTAGAGGTTGTATCAATTCAAACATGAACTTGGTTTTTTGTTTTAATTTACAGGGTCTGCATTACAAGTTTGATTTCTCAGCTTTCTGGGAAGCTCTTTAAAGCAATAATCAGCTCAACTTTAAGAAGAAAGGTAATTAGCATTACTGTACTGGGGCTTCCCACTGCATTAAAGTAAGTGAAATAAATAAGGACCATAACATGCAGTAAAATTACAAGACACATTTTTACACCATCTCCTACCCCTTCCCAAACTTGCTAATTAGTCATATAGGAAATTACTTAGAATAGACTTTCTACCTGATCACTCTGTACGTTGATATTTGCTCCCTAGTCAAGTTTAAAAGTTTTGGGGGTTTTATCGCCATCATTTCTATCGTTCTTTGCATCCCAAAGTTTACATCAGGCTTATTAATAAGGTCACCATCTATATTGCATCTTTTTATTCCTTCACTCTTTCTCCATCTTTTGCAAAGTTCCATATTGTTTCCTGCTCAGCTGTAGTTACCCAGGAAGCAGCTCTCTTTGCGCCCAAATTCACACTTCCTCTTTAAATACCTCTGCCTATCCCTATCTTTAAATCTCAATCTCTCTCTCATTTGCTTAATGATTAGGCAAAAGTCCAAGAATTTGTCTTTTATCAACTGGACAGCCACATCCCCCAGAGCAAGAGCTCCAGAACAAATAAAATTTAAGTCTCAGCCTCTGGAACCCTACCACAAGGCTGAGGAGTGGAAAGGGCTTTAGATCTTTGCAAGCTGGATGGAATTTCTGGCTGCATCCAATAAATGTTGTGGAAACTCTTTAAACTCAGGTCCTTATTTTGTTAAAGTAACTCTTTGGAAAGGAAAAGTAAGATACACTTTTTTGGGCTGCTTTTTTCACAATAAAATTAAACCTTTATTTTGCTTCATGTTTTATAGCAGTATTAGTAACAGAAGAGAGTGCATTTACTGCTGCTGTCCATTCTGAAAGCATACCTATAATTTTGAAACATGCTGGCTGTAGTGAGTGCAGACACTGCTGTCAAACTGTCAAACTGGATTACTTGTATTTGACTGATTTCATTGAAGCTACTGTAATTTAGATAGGAATGATCTATACTGATTTACTTATGCGACTTAAGTACCCAATCTAATATGTGGCCCAAGTTAAATTAGATGGCTTCTTTCAGATCTCTTCATCTGTATATTTTGAATCAAATCACATTGCCTGCAAATCTTATAAAAGGATAAAGCCTGTCTGTTTTCAGTAAAATTAGACCTTTGAATGAAAGTAACATAAGAGCTACTGTAGCTTCCATCTAACCTGGTTTATAGGTTCACAGAGAACTTGTTTTTCCAGGGCTGACAAATGTATTTTCACAAAAAATGAATAAAGGCAAAGACAAAGAGAAAAGAAGATCTGAATCCCTCTAAGGAACAGAAATTCTTTTTTTATAAATACAATTTCTAATAATTTTATCTAAAGAATAAAATAATCTATTTTTATTCAGAAAAAAGGTTTTTATTTCTGCAATAAATTCATCATGCATTGTCCATTTCTTTCAGCATGTTAGGTAGATGTCTTTCCAAAGGCCTTGAAAACTTCCTTTTTGGCTTGAAGAAGGTAGAGCATACTATACTGATTCCCAGCTCTGCACTGCAGTAGTTACCACTGTCTGAAAAGAAATTCCTTAGTATTCTTCTTCCTTCAGGTTACACAGATATCTTTACTTTTCTTTAACAAATTTTTGAGACATCTATAACTGCTCTAATTCTAAGAATGTAGAAGAGCTTCATAGATGGGATAGACAAAATAAACATTACCAACACCTTGGATTTTTTTTAACTAGGATTTGGGCAATTCTGGGTGCAATGAGTTCATGAAAAGCCACCCTCCCAAACTTTCCCAAACTTTTCCCAAGCAAACACTTCTCTAACAAATAAGAATCACAGCATTGTTTAGGTTTGAAAAGCCTTTAAGATCATTGAGTCCTATTGTTATCTCCAAACTGCCAAGTCCAGCAAACCATGTCCCTAAGTGCCACATCTGCACATCTTTTAAATTTCTCCAGGGATGGTGACTCCTCTGCTTCCCTGGAAGCCTATTACAATGCTTAATAACCCTTTGAGTGAAGAGTTTTTTCCTAATATCCGATCTAAACCTCCATTAATGCAACTTGAGACCATTTTCTCTTGTCCTATCACTTGTTACTTGGGAAAAAACTGACACCCACCTCCCTAGAACTTCCTTTCAGGTAGCTGTAGACAGCAATAAGGTCTCCCTGAGCCTTCTCCAGGCTAAACAACCCCAGTTCCCTCAGCTGATACTCACAAGACTTGTGCTCTAGACCCTTCACCAAATCCAATGCTCTTCTTTGGATGCAGTCCTGAAACACAGTATCTCTCTTGTAGTTACGGGCCCAAAACTGAACATGGGATTTGAGGTGCAGCCTCACTAGTGCCTTCCTGAGACCTGCTGGCCACAGTATTTCTGATACAAGCCAGGATGCTCTTGGCCTTCTTGGCTGCCTGGGTACAAGATGGCTCTTTTTCGGCCAGCTACCGATCAATAGTCCCAGGGCAAGAATTTTCAGGTTCTGACTTTAAATATTAAACCTCAGAATACTGCAATTGCCTAAAGTTCAGAGTGCTATATTGTAGACAAATATGCTTAGACAGGGTTAAACTGAAAAAAAGAAGTGTTCCCTTTATGGACCTTATGGTTATTTTCCATAAAGATGTCCCAGTCTCAGACATGCAATACCCATTGTTGTAAATGTGGTACTGTTGGAGAAGAAAAAATACTTTCCAGTCCCAGGTGCAGCAGTGCTAGTAATGTAGCACTGAAACTATTGAATTTAGCTGTTTGGCAACATTAGAAGTTTTTCTTCAGACTGGGTTTAGGACTGAAATCCAAATCCTCACAACACTGAAAAATAATAAGATATTTGTATCTAATTGTTCAAATAGATAGTAAAGTTCACCTTGAGGTCACTTTGCAATATTGTGTAGCAAAAAAAAGCAATCTAAAAAGAAAAACAGTTCACTTTAGAATAATAATCCTTCTCGCAAATAACAATAAAAATATTGGACTTTGGGGTATATTTATTTGTTCATGCTTGTGCGGTCTAGAATTCCAATTTCTGACTAGTTTGGTCAAAAAATTATCCAGAAATTAAATTTTTTGTGTAAAATAGACATAAATAATATGGGTGGCACTTTTGTTTTAGGAAGAAAAGAAACACCAGTTTTAGGATCATTCCTTCAAAGGCTGAGAAACTGTTTTAATGCAACATTTTAACGCATATTCACCTTTTATTTTCCTGAAGTAGGATGGGAGCACTGAGCTAAAAAACATGGCTCTGCTCTCTCTGACAGATCAAGATAATTTCAAAAACTAAAATGAATTAATTTATAATTAAAAAATGAAAAATTAATGGAAAGAGCAGATGGCTATTTAATCTTTAATAATATAACAGCAACAATAAGACTACTCATGGATAACGTGTGAGTGAATATCTTTAATATATGTTCTCCATTCAAAAACTATCAATGAGAGAAGATTAATTTGTCCAAGAGACAGAACTCATGATTTTGGAATACTCTGGAATTTAAGAATATTTCACGGAGCTGAACTGATGGTGTTTTAACAGTGCAGGGTTATTAACTTGTGAACTGCCTTCTAGTAAGAAGTACTAACAACTTTCCAAAAGTTAACTCATCAAAATTAGAGCAAAAGTAAGTGATTGCATTGTCACTTTATTTTATCATGACATAGTAGTCATCTTCACGAAGTTTGTGTGAAGTTACCAGTTTTTAATGTTCAAACTTTGCGCAGCCAGAATATTTTTCAGATTTTCCTTTTCACATCCTTAGCAATAGGTTATCCTTTTTCTTGAACTCATGTATCTGTCTAGCTATTTTTCAAAGTAAACCACTTGTGTTTCTGTCCAGGGATTCACTGGAATTGCTTTTTCTTGAGAAAATATACTTTCATTGGTATTTTTTGCTTTTCTCCCATATTTAAGCATTTGATCCAGCATCTTCTACAAACATGGAATCTAAATTTTAACTTCTACATGATGATTTTTTTAGCCTTAAATGTTTACTGCTTGGTGCAATTTGAAGATCCTGGATTAGGGACACCAGACACCTAAAGTCAAGTTTAGCTGTGAAACCACTATACTGAATCTCTTCACACTATTTCTCATCTCATCGTATGAAATACCCATCTAATACTTCCTCTGAAGAAAACTGCTTGTGGGTTGTTAGTTTAGGAGGCAGTGAGTGGCAAATACAGAATGTGGTGGTAGATTTTTGGCCTTTGAAAGCTAGAAAAAATGATGGCAACTTTTTAATTTTACTTCTTTTTCTTCATGGAAGTGATTGTTCGAGATGCTCTAATGAAACTTGTGAGTGATTTCACATGCTTTATCTGTACATGCTGATACGTCTGCTCCCTGCTTGGCTGCCCATCCACAGTCATTAGAAGCGTAAGTGGTTACTAAAGATAATGACTCTTTCTGAAAGGAAGCTGGAGGCTTTGGAAAGTGTACCTGAGGCTACCAATGGGAATTACAGAGCAATGAGACATCTTAGCTAATGAAGTGTAAATTTATTATTTTTCCTCTAGTCACCAACAAAACCAAAGCTGTGGGTTTGCATCTTATCAGATCTAAGAGGAAGTTTAAAACTGCTTTGATTTAATTTAAAATATGTTTAATTCAGATATGCCTCCACACACATAGCTGTGGGTTTTCTTTCCAGTGCCAGTCCAACTGCTGCCCTTCAGAGAATCATGGCCAGAGGCTTAGGTTCATTACACGTGATCTCTTCATGTGCCTGAATGTGAAGTAATATGGCCTTAGAAGTTTGAGAGGATGACAGGGTTGGAGTTAAATGAAAACCTAATCATACATTGGAAAGAATAGAGGGGTGCATCGCCTTAAAATTTATCTCCTTTTCCACTTAGAGAAAACATGACTTGGATTGTCTTCAGGGCAAACTCTGAACACCTTCCAGGGTAGTCACCTATTAGATAGGTGTAGTCAGCTGTAAGGGAAGCTGCAAAGCTGATGTGTCCCAGAGATGAAGGATCACACCTTTTAGCAGCTTAGCAGAATCAGTTGGGTATCCTCTTGAGTCTAAATAATAGTTAAATGCCAGAGGACTGCCAGGGGCCCATTAGCCACAGTGGTCCATGTGAACAGAAGCCTTCTGGACATCTCATCCTATCTGATACTTTAAAGGATGCTTCTTGATATCACACACTCAGACTTTTCCAATAAAGCTTTGTCTCTGTTCATTGATGTTTGGTTCAGGAGGCATGACATACTATGCTTTTATATCTGAGAAAAAGAAACTGCTGAAATTATACAAAAGTAGCATTGGAGAATCACCAAGTGAACAACAACAACAAAAGTTTTTAATACCTTCCATTCTTTGATTACGAACATTTCCATGAGGCTGGTAAGATAATTGCCCAAAGCAGAGAAGACAGTGACTGCTATCACTCACCATCTCTGCTGCAGTTGAAAGAAGTCAGACAATATTAACTAGCAATACCTTGGGGGATGAATTGGCAAGTGAATTATTAGTCTTTTATTTTCTGGGCAAAAAAGGAAGACAACTCTTAGTCTAAAGAGATCAATATTGATAAATGCTGATTTCACACTAAAGTTGTTTCAGAGTTTAGGAGATCAAAGACAAGAAAAATATATTCATTAAAAATACATAGTGAAACATATAAAACTACTGAAGATAGAAAACAGAACAATATACTAAATGCAGGACAAGCAGCTAGTTATCCATTTGAAATATAGTGGTTTTTTTCCCATTATCTCATTCTCAATGGTTTAACTTTCTTCAAAGGATAATGTGTACAATATTTCACTTTTGAAAATAAAATTGCTTTCCATCTCCTGTTTGCAAAACAAGCTTATAAAATATAGAATGGAAAAAACAATGCTTCTTAATCTTCCCTATAAATAATTTGGGTTTATTTCATACTGTGAGATTTGTTTCATATGCAGTAGACTGTATAAAAAGTATCAAGTTTATGTTTCCTGTAATCATAGAATGGTTTGGGTTGGGAGGGACCTTAAAGATCATCCAGTTCCAACCCCCCTGGCCTGGGCACACCTTCCACTAGACCAGGTTGCTAAAAGCCCTGACCAAATTGGCCTTGAACAGTGCCAGGGATGGGGCAGCCACAGCTTCTCTGGGAAGCCTGTATCCATGCCTAAGCACTCTCATGGCAAAGAACTTCTTCATAATGCCTAATCTAAATCTCCCCTCTGTCAGCTTAAAGCCATTCCCCCTTGTTCTGTCAATACATGTGCTTGCAAAAAGTCCCTCTCCAGATTTCTTGTAGCCCCCTTTAGGTACTGGAAGGCTGCTATAAGGCCTTCTCTTCTCCAGGCTGAACAAGCCCAATTCTCTCAGTCTTTCCTCACAAGAGAGGTGTTCCATCCCCCTGATCATTTTGGTGACCCTTCTCTTGACCATCTTGAACAGGTCCATGTTTTTCCTGTGCTGAGGACTACAGAGCTGGACGCAGTACTCCAGGTGGAGTCTCACGAGAGCAGTGTAAAGGGAGAGAATCACCTCCTTTGACCTGGCCACATTCCTTTTAATGCAGCTCAAGATATGGCTGTCTTTCTGGGCCGCAAGTGCACACTGCTGGTTCATGTTGAGCTTCTTGTCAGTCAACACCCCCAAGTCCTTCTTAGGGCTGCTCTCAAACCACTTTCTGCCCAGCCAGTATTTGTGCTTGGTATTGCCCCAAACCAAGTGCAGAACCTTGCACTTGGCCTTGTCTGTTGAACTTCACAAGGTTTGTGCTTTTCCACCACTCAGGCATGTCAAGGTTCCTCTGGATGGCATCCCTTCCTTCCAGAGTGTTGACCAGTTCCTTATCCACTGAGGGGTCCATCAGTCAAATTTTCATCTCTCCATCTTAGAGACAAGGATGTCACGTGGGACAGTGTGAAATGCTTTGCACAAGTCCAGTTAGATGGCGTCAGTTGATCTTCCCTTCTCTACCAATGCCATTAATCTAATGGCTACCAAATTTGTCAGGCACAATTTGCCCTTAGTGAAGCCACGTGGTCTGTCACCAACCACCTCCTTATTTTCCTTGAATGGTTTTGAACCTGTTCTTTCCCTATGGTGAATGGTTCTTTGTTTCCCCAGTCCCTGCCTTTGCCTTCTGCAGCTTGAGCAGTGTGGCTGATCCACTGGCTGGTGAAGACAGAGGAAAAATGTCATGGAGTACCTTGGCCTTCTCTGTGTCCCGGGTAACCAGGTCTCCTATTTCCTTATGGTGATGCCCACTTCGTCCCTCGTCTTTATCACCAACATACTTATAAAAGCTTTTATTATTGCACTTGATGTCCCTGTCCAGATTTAATTCTATCAGGGCTTTGACCTTCCTAACCTGTTCCCTGTCTGCTCAGACAACTTCTCTGTGTTCCTCCCAGGCTGCCTGTCCTTGCTTTCGCACTCTGTAGGCTTCCTTTTTATGTTGGAGTCAGTCCAGGAGCTCCTTCTTCATCCCTGCAGGCCTACTGGTGTTTTTGCCTGACTTCCTCTTTGTCAGAATGCAGCTCTATTAGGATGAATCTTTTATATATTAATATGCAATTATTGCTGAAAACAACCACTTTTCTCTCTCCTCCCTCCTAAAAGGAGGCTAATCATAAGAGCCCATTGCTATTATTTTGAATCTGTCTTTTTAAAAAATTTTCCTCCCTCCCCAGGAGAAGAGCTTTTTGGGGGCCTGATAAAAACATGCATTTAATCTTTTTACTGAAAGTCACCCAAGAAAGATGTTATAAAGAGAAGAGGATAAACAAATGTTTCAATTCTGTGCACTTGTATCTGACAGGTCTTACTGTAGAGGTTAATGGTGGGGCAAAATGCCTACTCATGCATGACTGTTCAGACAAACTGCCATATTCAGACAAAGAAAGTTTGAGTAGAGACTTGAGAGTATGCCTAAGATGAAGGCACCATATCACTGTTTTCAGGTATCAGTAGTGAATGTAGACTTATTCAATTATCTAAAGCAGACTACATATGGCAAATGGTAGGGTAAACTCGCTTGGTGAAACACCTTGTTTCTCACCTTGATTTTTCCTATTCCTGATGCTGCAACATGCCTCAGAGGTGGTGAATCCCTATTACACAACTGAACAGTAAAAAAAAAACAAAACCTTAAAGGCTGCAAGTACACATCTGAACTTCTCTTATTTGCAAGGTTTCAGAAGATTTACTTGGACAGCAGATACCTCATTCAACGTACAGCAACACCAGATAAAAAACACTTTTGCTGTTCTTCTGATCATAGAATCATAGAATAGTTAGGGTTGGAAAGGACCTTAAGATCATCTAGGTCCAACACCCCTGCCATGGGCAGGGACACCTCACACTAAACCATGTCACCCAAGGCTCTGTCCAACCTGTCCTTGAATACCCCAGGGATGGAGCATTCACAACTTCCTTGGGCAATCCATTCCAGCGCCTCACCACCCTCACAGTAAAGGACTTCTTCCTTATATCTAACCTGAACTTCCCCTGTTTAAGTTTGGGAAATTGTTTTTAATTGTTTTTAATTTTAGTACTATCTGTCATTCTCTTCCCTTGAAATTAATAGCCTCTTACCACCATCTAAGATGAACTGATTTCTTTCTGATTATTTTTTGAAATGCCCTCACTGAATTTGTATTGCTATTGCTCCCTTTTCAAAGATGACTGTTCTTCTTTTTAATAAAAATTAGAACTTATATCTGAGCTGGTTTGCATTTGTCTGACATAGCCTGACCTTTAACATATCTTGTATATAGGGAAAACTCTTTACCTCAGATGTACTTGCAGAGTTGCTGCTGATCTGTTGGACTTTGGGTAGCAATTTGAAGAGCTGCTTAAATACAGCACCCTTATAGTTTCTGCCATGTGTGTACTTCAACCAATTGATATGATTTGCTCAGGATATTGTTAAGGACAGTACAGACACTAGTATGTGAGATACCTGCTATCCTTGCATTCAGGTAGCCCCCAGCCCTGCAGTAAGACTCCAAAGAAAACTGGTGTAGTGATTCATTAATTAATCGAATGAAGGGCACTTGTACTGCTCTTTGATATTCTTCCAATGTATTTGGTAAAGATATGTACATACTAAATGTTCATACTCCATGATCTGCCAAGGTATAATACTCTTAAACAGTCCACATCTCAGCTGTTCCTGCTGTTGTATCTCCTGCAGGTTGTACTTAGAATCATAGAATCATAGAACAGTTGAGGTTGGAAAGGACCTTAAGATCATCTAGTTCCAGCCCCCCTGCCATGGGTAGGGACACCTCACACTAAACCATGTAACCCAAGGCTCTGGTCCAACCTGGCCTTGAACACCACCAGGGATGGAGCATTCACAACTTCCCTGGGCAACTCATTCCAGTGCCTCACCACCCTCACAATAAAGAACTTCTTCCTTATATCCAATCTAAACTTCCCCTGTTTAAGTTTTAACCCCTTACCCCCTGTCCTATCACTACAGTCCCTAATGAAGAGTCCCTCCCCAGCATCCTTATAGGCCCTCCTCAGATACTGGAAGGGTGCTAGAAGGTCTATTTGATCATGAAACTGTTAGTGCATGTTAGGATTTTTCCATATGGCTTCTTGCCAGAACTGTAATTTGGTATCATTGATTCAGGTTATTTTCCAGACTATTTTTATTTTGCTATTTTGTCAAATTTCACTGTTTGTGTTAATTTTGTCCCCGCAAGCAGATGCATTTTTTTTCCTATTTAAAGACATTTTTAACTAATATTAACCTTCTTTCATTCAATTATTGAAGAAAATATAAAAGAAAGGTGACAAATGTGGTACAAGTAGATGTAAAAAGAAATTCTGGCCTTTGAGACTGCCAGTTGCTCAAATGAAGGAAAAACTGTTAAAATATCTGCCTGCTTCAGAATAGATTTAATGGACATGTAAAAATAATTCTAAATGTTCAGTGCAGAAGTTAGAGCTGCCTTGGAGAACTTGTAACTTTTGCAACTTCTTTTTACAATCTACATTAACCTTTTGTAATGAATACATTTATCTAATTGTGTCTTGTAAATTCCCTGCCCATACCGTGCTCGTTGGTTTGTTGGTTTCCTTTCCTGTTTGGTCTCATTTTTGTAATGCACTATGGAAATAACCTGTGTAGGTTGAACAAAAGACATTATTTGCCAATTTTGCTCCGCATTTATCCTCATTATTTGCAATATAGATTTATTCTTAGTGTGTGTTAGATTCTTATATCTCTGGAACTGCATTTATTGGAATAGGTTACTGACAATTATAAAATTAAGTAATGAAAATAATAGTCACTAAATGAGTATAAAACCAAGATATTGTTGCACAGGATTAACAAAATCAGTGTTTACTGTATTATTTCAAGTTATCATATTTTTAACCTTTCCCTTAAAAAAAATGTTTTTTTTTTTTGTAAGGTGTTGCAAAGAAATATATTGGTCAATGTTATTTATTTTTATTTTTATTGTGTTGAAAAATTTATTTCTTTCCTTTTCGTGCAAACCTTCTGTCTGATCTGGGTTGAAATAAATATTTACTTATTTCTCTGGATCTTTTTCCGATAATTGGATTAAGAGTTTAAAATCACTAACAACAACCCAGAGTCTATGCAAACCTATGGAGGAATTTTCAAGGAGCCTGATGCTGTTCAGAGCATCATTTGGTTCCTAGTCACCACTCAGAAACATTTTTTTTCTGTCTTTATCAATATGAGCATATTGAGATTTAAATAAATTTTCATGTCATATATTTGTGTTGTGGTACCAGATTGGAGCCCACTTAGGGTTGAGTAGGTTTTCAATAAACCTAAACCAAAAAAGATGTCCAAGGCTGTGTTAAAGATGCAAAATTCTACATATCTCTTTTTTGACTTTTAACTAATATTGTGCATAATTTTAAGAGTTTCCAAAGATGAGGCTAATTTTTCAGTTTTCAAGTATAAGCATACTGGGTCTTTCTGGGATGAAGTTAATTTTCCTCATAGCCTGTATGATGCTGTGTTTTGTATTTGTGAGTAAAATAGAGTTAATAACACACAAGTGGTGACTCTTGCTGAGTCTGCTTGAACAGTGTCAAGGCTTCCTCTTTTCCCACCCTACTCCTGTAGTGAATGGGCCAGGTGGGCAAGAACATGGGAGCAGATACAGCCAGAACAACTGACCCCAATGACCAAAGGGATATCCCATTCATATGGTGCTGTGCTTACTAATGAAAGTTCACAGAAAGGAAGATGAAGCAGGACATTTAGGGGTTATGGTCTTTGACTTCCCAAGCAGTCATTACAGACAGTGAGGCCCTGCTTTCCTGGAGATGGCCAAGCATCTGGCCTAATAATGATAAGTAGTCAATGAATTCCTTGGGTTTACTTTGCTTCTGCACATAGCTTTCCTTCACCTGTTAAACTGTCTTTATCTCAACTCATTATTTTTCTTGCTTTTTCTGTTCTATTTTCTCTCCCATCTCCTTGGGATAGTGAACAATTGGTTTGGTGGGGATTTATCTGCCAGCTGGCGTCAGACCACCACAATAACCTAATGAATATCGGTGAATAAAGCTGTAATGCCCATATATAGCATGTACAGAAATCAAATTATTTAATGGATACTGAAATTCCAAAGTCTGTCATGCCCAGGCAGAGCTTATCTTCTGGCCTTCCTGACCAAATAAATAATATAAAATTACTGACCCCCCCCCCAAACTATATCAATACCTATTGAAACTCTCAGCAATGACAATTACAATAACTACAAGAAAAATATGAAAAATAGCCTATTTCCTAATTTGAGCTGAGTTAATAGTGAAGTTTTAAGGTTAAATTTACTTTTCTGATATCTTTTCCAGGGATTATATGACAGGTATTTTCCCCATGGTTTGATTTTTGCTGTCATTTTTGCATTTTTAAATATCTTGCCTATTGAACTGATTTTTTTTCCTTTGTTGCTTACTAATTTTAGCCAAGATTTTACTTCACTTAAGTAGAAATCCAGTCAATAGGCAATGGAAAAGAAAGTTCATGAAAAAAAATAATGCTGCCAGCTTAAAAAAAACAAAACACCAAAACCACCAATATTCAGCTTCCTAAAGCATTCTTCTGCAGCTGTTTCTTATACAGCAGTTGGAATACAACTTCTATTTGTTGATATTGCAATATTGGTTGAATTGTAATTACAAAGCTTTCCATAGCAGCCTTGCTGAACACATGCATGGATAAATATCATAAAGAATTTATACTGAGGTGTTAGAAGAGATTTGTGAATCCCATTAAAAGAAATAGCCTAAATCATCCACAATAACATTGTATTAATTATTAACAGAGCTAATCAGTAATCTGAAATTGCTCACATCAAATATTAATCATAGAGGTAGATTAATTCGTAGTTTGTGACAGGCATACTATCCCTACTTTTTAATACCTTTACAGTGTTATTATTTACCTGCCAAAAGTGATTTCAATATTTCTTCATAAAAACATGCTTCAAAATATTAACTTCAGAGATTGTGTCTTACTTAAAAAACCTACTCATCAGCTATCATGCAATATTATGGGAAAGGCAATAAACTTCATTTAAGATAAAGATCTGTGATTTCCAAATTCAGGCTTCATGCAAGTTGACAGACACAACTGTCTCTCTGACATTCGTAACAGACTTTACACATACGTTCTCCATTCAATTGAGCCTCTGTTTCTTTGGGTGTACGTGATACTCCTGCTTTATCTGACAAACGAGATGGGCTCAGCCATCTGGGCTGAATATATCTAATCTGGCAGTGTCTTTTTGAAAGTCTAGGAAAGCAGGATTTACCAACTTTCATGTGACTGTCTGTGAAAATGCAGGGCAATGGCATGGTACTACCTTGGAGTCATATCTTTCTTAAATCCCACCTGAGTTGTCACTGATGAGGCAAAGTCATAAGTTCAGGGAATAAAACCAGAAATTTTTTGTTGTTGCTTGGTAGAAGTAGGACTAGTGAAGGAATATATCTTGATATCCACATAAGAATTGCTAGATTTTTCTCATTCTAATGAATTTGCTAAGCCTGTGGGTATCAAACATATATCAACATTAATATTTAAGTATATAAAAATATCCTTGTGGCATGCCTGTAATAGCAACTTTAACATGTATAATTCTGCTCATAAATTATAAATATGGCATATATTAAATTGAAATTAACCATATGTATCAGACTCTGAGAAACAACTCTGGTCCTTGCTGCTTTATAGGTTAATTCAAAAGAAGATAAATATTGTAATAATTATTGTGAGCATAATCTAATGGCCACTGAAATGAATAGGAGTATTTAAATTATTTTCAGTGGCTTTTAGAGCCACTAGGAATCCTGCAACTAAGTATGCCTGTGCTCTATTTGGTGGTGCTGCAAGCTTCATAAAATCATAGAATAGTTAGGGTTGGAAAGGACCCCAACATTATCTAGTTCCAACCCCCCTGCTGTGGGCAGGGACACCTCACACTAAACCATGCCACACAAGGCTCTGTCCAACCTGGCCTTGAACACTTCCAGGGATGGAGCATTCACAACTTCTGTGGGCATCCTATTCCAGTGCCTCACCACCCTAACAGGAAAGAATTTCCTTCTTATATCCAATCTAAACTTCCCCTGTTTAAGTTTGAACCCCTTACCCCTTGTCCTATCACTACAGTCCCTAATGAAGAGTCCCTCTCCAGCATCCCTATAGGCCCCCTTCAGATACTGGAAGGCTGCTAGGAGGTCTCCACGCAGACTTCTCCAGGCTGAACAGCCCCAACTTTCTCAGCCTCTCTTCATACGGGAGGTGCTCCAGTCCCCTCATCATCCTTGTGGCCCTGCTCTGGACTTGTTCCAACAGTTCCATGTCCTTTTTATGTTGAGGACACCAGAACTGTGCATTATACTCCAGGTGAGGTCTCACGAGAGCAGAGGGGCAGGATCACCTCCTTTGACCTGCTGGTCACGCTCCTTTTGATGCCGCCCAGGATACGGTTGGCTTTCTGGTCTGCAAATGCACACCGTTGGCTCATGTTCATGTTCTCATTGACCAAAATCCCCAAGTCCTTTACGAGCAAACTTACCTATTTTCTCAGGCTTCTAAATGATTTTTTTTCATTCAGTATAGCACACAGTTGAAAAAGTGGAGTAATTGAATGTAGATAAAATGCTAATAACATTGGAATCTACATATTTCTAAAATTCATAATGTTTCCTCTTACACAACACTTCATGAAAGAAAACAAACAATGATCATGACAGGTATACTATTGCAGATCTAAATTTGCAAACTTTTTCATCAATTCTATGATATTTTAAAACCATAAATGTGGCAGGTCACATTTCAGAAATAAAATTAATAGTATTAACAGACTAAAACAAAACTCCACAAGCTCTGTGCTTAAGATGAGTTTACAAATGTCAAATATATGAACATTGATCACATTTGATTTAAAGAATGTTACAATAATGTGGTAATTAGTTTCTGTAAAGTTTTTAATAGATCTGTGCCTTATAATCCTGTATAGGCTAGAGTAAATAAATAAATAAATAAATAATGCATATAAATATATATATTACACAAATGTGCATATATATATTATGTGTAATTTTATACGCATAGTATAAAATTACTTTTTGCAGTTTAATTATACTATTCTTTCAGGACAGGAAAACAATCCTCAAATTAAAGCAAATTATTAAACCAAATGTAAGGCAACTTTGACTCTAACGTGGTCTAAGGCAACAAGCTACTGTGCTTTGTCTGACCCCTGTATGGACTGCTGTGTGATTTATGAATTAAGGGGTAAAAACTGAGGTGCAGTGGCTAGGAATTGTCAAGCAGTCATGCAAAAGGACCTGAACAAATACTCAGAAGCTGAAAGAAATGGAGCAATATCTTTGTATCCTCTTCCACTGTTTTCCTCTGGCTTTTGTTTACATGCATGTTCTTAAATAAAGCACATCAGGGGTTGACATGAATAATTCATTCAAGGTGATATTGATATGAATGTATTTATATTGCTTGTAATCATATATGAATGAATTTCTTCAGCTGCTATCTATGTGTGGTGTCTGTCAAATCAAATTGCATAATCAGAGAAAAATTGGAACAATTATGTAAAACATGCTGAGAATAATGTAGGCAAATAGAATAATAAAAAAATCTCGGTAGCAACAGAGCATCTAAGGTAGGATTTAAAAAAAAGTAGCTGTCAAACACTCACAGGTAACTATTGTAGAGCACTAAATGTTTTATCTACTTCAAGACAGCACTAAAACACGTCAAGTAGAAGCTGAAGAAACTAATTTTCTAGAACTGCAAGGGCAGAAATTTTTGGCGTCAACAGTAGAGGCAGCAATTCAGATTAACACAGAATATGTTTACACAGAGTTTAAGATATTGCCAGTGGTTAAGAGAAAATGTCTTGCTGGTTCTTTCTTGCATAAGCTATGTTGGTTCCATCTCTTGCTGGTCTGTTGGAATTTTGGAACGGTTTCAAATTCACAAATGAACAGAAAAGGACTGATACAGTCTGGCTATAAACAGACACTACTCTGTAGCTACCAGGGTGACATCTGAGCACCTTTCCTTTAAGCATTTTAAATGCACTTGTCTTAAACCAGTGTTGTTCCCTTACTAGTTCTGGGCACTTCTTATAAACATTTAATTTAAATAAATAACACGATACAGTAGAAAAGTCAAAGAAGCAAAATACTTCTAATGCTAAGACTTTACAATATGTCCTAGAGGACTTCCAGATCATCACAAAAGTCATTCTTCAGCATGCTTGGTCTCCTTTCTCTTCGAGCCCCTGTCCATTGAATAGAAGGGTCTGTAAAAGCTGAGAATCAGCTGTCATAGCTGAATACATCTCTCCGATTTCATCACTTCGTCCCAGGCTGGATGTGGAGTTCTGTAGCACTTCAATAGTTGCATTGTTTCTAGGTGGTTTGAATTTTCTTGCTGTGTTAATTGGCTTCCAAGCTTCCTGACTCTTGCAGCTCTGTCATTTTGTAAGGTTGCTCTGCAGTCTGTACAAGACAAATAGGCTCCTTTGGGAACTCGGGTACCTCATATGTATACGATTTCTTCAGCCGTAGTTCAGAGAAGTCTATGCAGGCAAGAGAGGTACTAGAAGCTGTAGACAGAGCCGAGTACCTGGCCCTCATCTGAATTTTTCTCGAAGAAATCTGCAGACTACCTGGATGGTTATTGATTGTAAATGATATCCAAAAAGAGGAATAACTTCTGCCGAATTAGAAAAAAAGAAAATGCCTTCTTTACACACAAGAAGCAAAATACTTTAGATGAGGAACTAGGACCACATGTGCTACATTAACAGAGAGCACTCAAAGCATCAGGATGTAGAAATTAATTTCTCTGGCCACAAGAAAAATTTGTAAAATTTACAGAAACTAGAATGGTTCAGAAAGTCTGACTGACAGAAACCCTACATAAATGTTCAGGATTTTGAGGGAAGAGAATTATTTGGGGATTTGGAGCATGTAGTTCTTAAATCTTTTATTTGAAAACAAAAACCCAACAAAACAACAACAACAACAAAATCCTGAACAAATCCCGAACAGTATAGTAGATTTGATACTATAAGAAATTGCTCTAATTAATGCACAGCAATTAGTTCCTCTCAACTTTCCTCTGTATTTGTAAATATCCTTTTTAGTGAGGAAAAAAACACTTTTTAAACTCAAAATGCTTTGCTTTCAAAATTTTTAACTATCTTAATGTGGTGTAATAAAAAAAAACCAAACAAACCTTTAATAACAACAAAGCATTTTGGATTCTCCTGATACTACAGTTGTTTTTTCGGTGCTTTGTTGTTTTTTTTTTTGTTCGGTTTTTAATTTGTCAGTAACATAAATATATCAGTTATTTCTACATTTCCACCTCTGTGGCACCAGTGCCTAGTGTTGCTAGTAATAAACCTGTTTTCCTTTCATAACGTGATATCTTAACTTTCTACCCTGGTAACTATATATCCTGTTCACAGCAGATCACCCTCTCTTTCCTACCCAAGTCACAGAATTGACTACTTAATTAATTCATTAATAATTCCTATCTGACTAATTTCATAACTTAATTAATTTTCTTCTAGCTTAATTAATCTTTATTTCAATGGCTTGTCTGATGATCAGATTAATCGCTGGGCTAACTTTGAGTGACTTTACCTACTGGTCTAATTTTCCTCAATTAAAAATACTCTTAATTCATTTTTTAACTATGTAATCTGTGTAATTCACTCCTAAAAAGTTTATTTGCTTCCCTGAGTTTTACCCACCAAACTGAATTTTAAAAATCTATTTATAGCTCTAGTCACACTTTGCAGAATTTAGAATAGAGAAAAATGGGACAGTAAACAAACCTTGGGGGATGAAGAACCTTTCCCTTTGCTGACAACCAAATAAAATATCTATGATCACTTGGTATTTTATGTATAAACACACTATCTATCATTACCTAACATGTGCTGTCCTGCGTATGAGCTGAAGTCACAAACCTCATCTAAGTCTGAGGCTTTAGGTGCAGCACTGCTGGTTTAATTTATCCTGAATATGGAGGTAGGATCACAATTTCATAGTTAAGTGACATTTATTTTTAAAACTTCAAAGGAAGAAAAATACATGACATTCCTTCAAAGTCTGTCTCTGTTTCAGCTGTACAACATTTGGACATCTTACCCTAATAACAAACCCATGTTTTCTGCAGCTAGGGTTAACAACTCCTTGTTTTTTTCAATATTGTTGGTAGAGAAAAAATGATTACCATCCTCTTTCTGCCAGCATTTTACATAGTATACTGTTTATCATATCTACACTCAACCATCTCTTTTTTAAGGCTAAAGGAACCCATCAGCTTTAACCTTTCTTCTCAGGCAAGCCATGATTCCTAATTTTTTTTTAGCATTCTTTCTTATTTCCTATGAATCCTTTCCAGCTTGCTATCATCAGTCCTATCATTTGTTCTATAAACTCTTTCATAATGCAACTCACTAAATAAAACACTAATGGGACAAAGACAGACCTCTATGGGATGTCATGTTCAGTGAACTCAGAGTATGGTGATGAATGATTAAAAAGCATTCTTTGACTGTAGCTTTTAGATGTACACCTACTACATCTAAATCAAATTTCTTAGTTCTCTAATGAGGCTATTGCACAGCAGTCATCAAAGTTCCAAATTTGTTATATCTACAGCTTTTCCCTTTATATACCGTGGCACTTATCTTGGTCCAAGAAATAAAACATACTGATTTACAGCATATGGTTTTGACAACTCCAGGTTGTCTGGTTTATAAAAAACATTTTTCTTCAAGCTATTTCCAGACTTATTGCATTTGAATGTTTTCCAGTATTTCCCCACATATTTTCTTAGATTGCTCAGATTTTCCTCCCATCCTATTACATGATTTTTAAATGAAAGATGCTACAAGTTTTGTTCTCACAATTCTACTTTCCACATGTTTGCAAAAGATTGGTCTTAGTGTTTAAAATATTATTCTGGCCAGTTTCATTAATACTTTACATTGAAAGCTGCAAAGCCAGCTTTCACTTACACAGAAACATAGACTTAATGTAATTTAGATTGGGAGTAGCTTTCGGAAGTCTTCTGGCAGTTCCAGATTGTTTGATCTTGTTCATGGCCTTATCTAGTTGAATTTTTATTATCTCCAAGTTTAGCTTGTTCTGAATTTGGACTACCCTCATACTGACCATTTTTTACTAAAATCTAATTGAGTTTTTCATACTGGAAGACATATCTGTTACCTCTCACCTTGCTGTGCACCTCTGAGAAGAGTTAGACTCCAATTTGGTTACTCTCCCATGATGTAGCTGCAGATAGGAGCTACCTAAAAACTGATTGCAGTTCATTGACTTCTAATTCAATAAGTACATAATTGTCTTATTCTTCCATTTCTTAATTAGCTTGCCAATTGATCTTGACAGTTTCTGAATTTTCAGCTATATTATGTAGCTTATCATAATCTTTATTCTTGATTTGTATCTCATAGGGAGCTGTTATGCATCTCTGAGTATCTCCTAGTTTCAGTAGATCTATTTTATTTTTCCATTTTTCATTCACTTATTTTTTGCTGTCCTGCAGGTGGAACTTTCACCTTTTTACTTTACTTCCAGTTAAGGTTTGCTAAAATACAGTCCATTACCATTTTCCTCTCATGCACTTTTTTCAGTATCATCATGCCCTGATTAGCAGTCCTGTACTTCTCTTGTGTTGAACAAACACATTGTATAGGACTGACTCTCACTGAGCAAGATGTAGTCCCGTAGGCTTAAATTGTGGGTTTAAACTAACAATAGTGTGTGTATTAAAACTAACATAGTAGAATACAGCAATCGTAGAATACAACAACTGTTTTAACTTGCTAACGTGTAGAGAGAAAGGAATGTTTGGCTGACAAGGGAAGGAACATCATGGGACTGATAACAACTAAGGAGACAGTAAATAAGACCAAGGATGCCAACCTTCAAGATAGCAGAGTGGAACAGCACTAGGATCTTGTGAACATGCATAAGCACTGAGGTCATTCTGTAAACACAGTAAGACTATCATCAACCACCAGAGAACCCCACTCCGCAAGAAAGCGCATGCTTAATTAGGAAGCAAGTAATTATTGTTGGAAAAATCTCATGAATATGTAAATAGTTTCCTGGAAACACTGTAAATATGCATGAGTATGCTAAAAATATAGCTGCTGCAGGCAAGTAATGGGTTCCCCCACCTTTGTGAAACTATTTGAGTGTGAGCCCAGCACTGCAATAAAGAATGTCTGGTTTCTAAAACTCCAAATTGAATCTTAGTGAGTTTCTCCAACTGACTTTTACAGTAACTCTCCTTTCTTACTCAGTGACATGTGCTCCTTAACAGGATCTTCCAAAAAACTTCCTGCTTATTCTGTAAACTTCCAGGTCTGTTAACACTGATTGAGATTTTACTGCTCAGGCACTGGCACTGAAAACTATTAATTTCAGATGGACTTTTCTGTTGTGCTTTTGTTAGACATGAAAATAAATTCAGTGGGACTGCATTATTAGTGTGGCTGCTATAAATAAGGATGACAAAATCTTGACCTGTTAATGACAGTAGACATTTCAACATACAGATCAGCTAAACACCATAACAACGTTTTGACATCTCTTTTAAAGACAGATTTGTGTACAAGAAGCCCCAGACTTTGGATATTTATTCTTTGATGTGACAGGTTATTCCACGTATGTAGAAATATCTGTTTCTACTGAGTTCTATCTTCCCTTGCTTACTAACTTGTATTCAGCTGTCTGGAAGCTTCCAATCTGCATTCTTTTGTTTTATTGTTAGGTTACTCTTCAGTCACAGGTTATCTTTTTCTTCTATCTTTATATAACAGTAACGCCAAGATATTTTTGAAAGTGACTTATTTCTAGGTGCAGTGTAATGAAGATGTAAGTACGAATGACTCATATGCTCTGTTCCTTTATACTTTGAAAGATATTCATTCTGCATCATATGTTATAACAAATAAATATATTTTGGAAATACATCCAGCAAGACAACAAAAGATATGTTTACATATTTTCAGAGAAGGATGTCAGACCTCAGGCTCTTTTCCATAGCATTTTTAGATTACTTTGATCTAATTAACTTCGACAAACCTAAGTTTTGCATTTACTAAACTGATGTTGTATGGAATTTAACATTTATAGTACATAATGTTTTATATTTTAATATAAAGTGAGCCACAGAAGGTCCCAAAATAATGAAATTACTTCTCCTTAAAGTGTAATTAATTTTCCAGAGTAGGCAATTATCAATGTTTTGCTTCTAGCCCTGTAATAAAAAATTACATATGCCTCATTTTCAGTCCTTTTAAATATCTAAATGAATGAACAGCTCTCTGATTTTATTAAACAAAATATATTTCAGCTGCCTTCTGTTGGAATATTCTTAAATTCTTTTACTGGCTACCAGGTCTCAGGCAGTTCTTTTCAGTCTGTATTTCCATTCTAATCCTGTAATGAGTTATGACTGGGCAGATATAATATTCAACCCATGCATTTGATTTGCAGAATCAAAGCTTAATGAGAGATAGGTGGGAATGGTTCCTCTTTCTCACAGAAATTGCCAGTATTCCTCATGTCCTCGCATGCCTTTTTGAGTAGATCATCTGAAATTCTTAAGCAGGAAGACAAAGCAGAGAAAGATCAGAATAGGTAAAACAACAGTGTCAAGGCACACTGTTGGGGTCTGAGAGCACACATTCAAATAATGAAGTGCTATGAAATGAAAACACAGGCAACACCACCCAACAACAACAATAAACCTCCCCAAAACGGCATAAAACTCAATAGCCAGCTCTTCAATCCCCCTCAATTTTTGCACAGTTCCCTATGAAAAGACTGGTTCGCTGCAGAGACACTTAGACATATCACCCTATTTTACATTATCTACAGATTAATGACTAGAATTTCCATGATTATTTTATGTAGCGTATTGCAAAACCAGAAGAACAAATCAGGAAGAAACCACAAATGTTTCAAATTAAAATTTATATCTAACAACATTTTTTTCACTGTAATCAGAGATAGATGTTTAAGCTAACATAACTCCAGAGGTTTGAATTCTGTGGAGCAGCTGAACAGAGGCACAGTTGAATTTCGTCTTTCGAAGTTGCGTAATATTGTCTGTATTTTCATGTCAAAACATAGAAGGGAAACTAGAAGTAATAGCTGCTAGGTTTCTCTGGTCAGAAAAGGCAATGGTTGTAACATATACTTAAACCCAAAAGTTTTCTGAGCTACTTGCATCTAATTACCTGTTGAGACTGAGGTGCACAGCTGACAAAGGTTATAAAGTAATAGTAGTTACTGTACAAGGCAGTTCTGTTTGTTAGGAATCATTCAGGTTACTTTAAGAACATGGACATACCAACAGCAAAAATATTTGGATAGAGAGATAAAAACACAGACAAAAACTTAAGAATAACTCAAGATAACCATAAGAGACTTAAAACCCCAACACCCTCACAGAAACCGAATTGCCATATATGATAGCATAACCCTAAATTAGAAATTATGACTATTATTATATAATAATTATATAATAGCCATTATTATACAATAATTCTTATATGATTATTTTTATGTTATTATTCTAGTAATCCAGAAGCTTCAGCCAACCTAGTTAATACAAAGACACTCTCCTCTCCTAATGTCTGCCATTTAATTTAAGGCTAGTTAGACACCTTCCTTCAGCCCCATAAGCCAATGGAGAGACTCAGCAATCTCCAGAGCTTAATGCCCTCTACCTGTCATCAAACTGAACCTTAAAATGAGCTGAAGGTGGTGAGCTTAGAATAGATGCTTATACTTTAGGCAGATAAAATTAAGAAAGAATGGAATGAAACAGAACAGAACAGAATAATAGATAGTTCAGTTGGAAGTTACCTACAATGATCATCTAGTCCAACTGCCTGACCAGTCCAAGTGTTAAAGCATGTTATTAAGGACATTGTCCAACTACCTCAACTGACAGGCTTGAGGAATTGACCACCTCTCTAGGAAACATGTTGCAGTGTTTGACCACCCTCTGAGTAAAAAAATGCTTCCTAATGTCCAGTCTTAACCTCCCTTGGCACAGCTTGGAACCATCCCCATGCATCCTATCACTGGATCCCAGGGAGAAAAGATCAGCACTTCCCTCTGCACTTTACCACCTCAGGAAACTGTAGAAAGCAATGAGGCTGCCTCTCAGCCTCCTTTTCTCCAAACTAGACAAGCCCAAAGTCCTTAGTCTCTCTGCATAAGACATTCCTTCCAGCCCTTTCATCATCTTTGTTGACACCCTCTGGATGCATTTAAGTGTCTTCACATCCTTCTTAAATGGTGGGGCCCAGAAGTGCACACAGTATTCAAGGTGGGGCTGCACTAACACTAAATACAGGGGGATAGTCACTTCTTGACTGGCTGGCAATGTTGTATCTGATGCCCCCCTAGATGTGGTTTGCTCTCTTGGCCGACAGGGTGCACTTCTGTCTCCTATTGAACCTGCTGCCAGTCAACACCTTCAGAACTCTTTCTGCAGGGCTGCTCTCAGCCACTTCTCCCCCAGTTTATACTTGTGCCTGGCCTTAGTCTCTCCTAGGTGAAGAATCTAGCATTTGGACTTGTAAATTTCATCCCATTAATAATAGCCCAATGCTCCAATATATCTAGATCCCTGTGCAAGACTTCTTGTCCCAGGAAGAATCCCACACCACTAAAATATATGAACAGAGGGACAGTTTTCCCTTTATGGGTTTGTAATCTAAATGAACAAGATAAACAACAAATGAAAGCAGAAGGGAATGTTATGTCCCCTGCATGAACATTAGCAACTGATTGATAATGAGAATTCTGCCCTTCTGTGGCAGGTGTTATGAGTCAGGTGCAACCTCTCAGCAGAGCCACTGACATTGAGACTAGTAAGTGGTTTTAAACTTACATCTTCTCCATTTTAAAACACTGTTTGGCATACATTTGAAGAATATCCTATTGTCATATCAGCATTACAGAAAAAAAAAAAAATGTGTGAAAGAGAATGCCAGGAGTTAAACAAAGTGGTTAAGTGGATGATTTTGGAAGATTTGTTTTGCCATTTCAATTCAAAAATATTCAGAAGGGCTTTTCTGAGGGCTAAAAATACCCAGATCTATAATTTTAATCTTCATTTTTAAGAAGGGAATTACTGAAAAAGGTGGCTGTCGTCAATATGATTAGCTACACACAAGAATGTGGTCACAATAACACATCAGAGAGGAAAAGATTTTGTTAAGATGTGTATAATGCAGCTTGGGCTGGATATCTTTACTGTGTTACATTCTACTGACTCCCTAATTAACAGATGCTTTCAAGGGCTAACGGAGAAACAAGGAAAATAACCCTAGAGCCCTGTGTTATCAGTACTCTCCTGCTGGCTAATTTAAAGCTGGCCTGGTTTATGTCTGTGTCACTACTGTGCCTACAGAGCGGGATACTCTAAATAGGCATGTGACTGATGCCGTGTTACAATGTGCTCCTTTGGCCAGGAGTCGGGTAGTATAACTCAGCTTAGGTTGACTGACTTAAAGAATTGTATAGTATTGAATATGGCATTAAGTGAAATTAAATTACCAAGCCTAAAGGCTAAACCCATTACGCCTTAGTACAGACCACACTGGAGTTGAGTACACATAATGAGTGGGTATGTGAGCACTTTTGTGACTGGAAAGAGGTACTTGCAAAGTGACCAGGCAGTGATTTCTGCAACTGAGAGACATATAACAGCTGAATGATACAGTATGTTACAAGAAACATACAGCTGCTCCACCTGTGCTACATAAAATTAATTCCTTATTAAAGGCAGGATATGAGATTAGAATTTCTGATGACTTCTTTATATAATTTCAGAGCAGGATGTTCAAGTGTTACCTTTCAGAATGACTAAGAACAACCATTGCTATTTCCTGTGGAGCCTTACATTTAAGGACTTTTTTTAGGCTGACAGAGAGGTTCATATAATTTGAAACATTTCTAAGGTGCATATGTTTTTTTATGCATCTTAGAGCACAGAGCCTCAGAGCTTGCAGGCTGTTAATAAACAGGCTATTTCTTAAAGTCAGTCTAACATTATAATGCCTCTCGTGTCATGATGTTGCGGTATATTTGCAAGATCTTGATACTTTTGCTGTATTATTCATATTTAAAAATTTAAAAGCTTTTATGACCACCTCGCTAGTAAAAAAATGGATGATTATTAAAAACCCCCACATACCTATAGCTATTAACTCAAACCCGACATTTCTGTTATTTATAAATTGTTTATTTAGTATTAGCAAAAGTTTAATACTGTCTTTAAGAAATAAACTTCCCCAAGTAGTCTTCCTGATTTCTTTATTCTCCTCTGTCAACTATTAATATTATTAATATTATGGTTATCAGTGCAGAATGGGCTTTCCATAAGGCTTCTAAAACTGCTATTTTCCTATCCAAGTGGAAAGGGCCTGGGGAGTGCACAAACTGGTTATACTTTCCAATATTTTTGTTGGATTTTGTCCGACTTTTTGGTGAGCTAAAAAGAAATATGCTTGCATAGACAGGAACTTTTAGTTAATTATTTTATTCACAATTTACATGAAATTCTATTCACTTATTCAGATATTGAGAAAAAGAAAACATAAAAGGTTAAACATTTAAGTAAAGATCTTTCCTTTTCATTCCCAATGCTCACTTTCAGCCAGACATTTTTGTCAGCCCCAGCTTCCCTTACTTTCAGTCGCTTCATCCCAGTTCTTTTGGGGAGGCAAAGGAGATTGAAGTCACAAGTATATTCGCTTCTTTCTGCCACTGACTCTTTCTTCTCCTTCATCACTGATCCATTTATCTTAGCATCTCTGCATGGGTCACCCATGGCTGCAGTCCCTGAGGCATGTCCCTGTCTGGATCACATGTGAGCTGGAAGTGGCTGTGACCTGCATCCAGCAACTGATAGCCTTTCCCACACAGGTCAACACTGCATCCCACTTTGACTTTAACCCTGACATTTATTGCCCGATACAAGGAGTTCATCCATCTCATATTTAGAGCCCTTTAACATGGCTGCCAGAAGCTGGAAAGGTTTATTTGACAAAAGGTAAATCTCTGATGGGTCTGTTCTCTAAGACTCTCTCAGAGTCTCCTGTGCCATTCCTATAATCAAGATATGAGGTAAAACGGACCTTCCTCTGCCCCAAAGTGGCAACTCCTATGTAGAACTAAAAATCATGATGCAATTCTCCAACCCGTTTTAAAGAAAAACAAATGCTGCTTGGACAGACTGTAATTTTTTTTCCTACCTAGATCTTTAACATTGTTTTTCTTACGTTCTCTGAATATTTTCTGCACTGTTTTTTTCTTTTTGAAATTTCATAAACTCCTTATTGATACATAGCTGTAAAATAACAGTAAACAGCAGACTTGATTTTAGTAGAAAGACTTCAGATGGATTAAAAATAACTTCTTTCAAACATATTAGAGACATAGAAAACCTGATTCTCAATAATGGGTCTTAAAATACTTGTTTGTGGAATGAAACATGAAACAGAATATGATTAAGGAATCTTCTTTAGGCATTTCAGTAAAATTATTTCAGTGTATTAAAGTTATGCCAAGGGCTCAGACACTGATTTTGGTGAACATCTATGGTTACACACATAACCCCATACAGATCCAGTTTCTGCTGGAGAAAACATTTTCATTTAACTCTTTTTAACACAGGAAATGACTGTTTGAAAAATGACTGTTTGAAAAATGACTGTTTGAAAGCATACCAAGTACTTCCAAAATCAAAAGATTTTTACAGTTTTTTATTTAACACATATGTACTATGTTTGTTTAGGTTCATAGGCAAACAAAACTACATTCACTGTTTCTTTTGCTCATTCTTGCTCTCTCACCCTCAATCTTCTGCTTTTCCTGCAAATATGAATACTGAGGAGTAGTTGTTTAATGACAAGTTCCTACGTACCTTAATGGGATCAATGCCTGGTGCTTTGTGCCTTTCCTGATAGTTGTGTTTTAAGCATAAATGGATTATCTAAATCCAATAGATTAACACTGGAAGAGCTTCTCCTTCCTGATGAAGAGAAATATGACACTATCTCCAATATATTTTATCTCTACACCCTTCTTCAAGACAGTGGTCCAGCATTCAGACACAGATAGGGCTTCAGCTAGTGGAGAAACACATTGTTCTATTATTAGGACAACTGCAGGTAGCTTAAGATCTAAAATGCACTTTACGTATTGAAAGAGAAAACAGAACTGATGGAGAAATGTTCAGAGGCTGATCAGTTCATGTACACCAACAGGAGGAAGTGAGGAAGAAAATGCTTGTTTACTGGAAGTTGTAGTGGGTTAGCCCCTGCTGGCAGCCAAACACCCACCCAACTGCTTGCTCACTCCAGCCCCGCCAGCAGGATGGGGGAGAGAATAGGAAGGATGAGGGTGAGAAAATCATGAAACAAAATAAAAAACAGGGGAATACTTTACAAGTACTGTACTGTTGTGGGTAAAACAGACTTGGGGATTTTGACTGAATTCATTGCCAGTTAGCCTAAGTATTGAATTACTGATTTGGGTATTGTGAAGCAAACAAGCTAGAAAGACAAACATTTAAAACGCTTGAGAAAAAAACACCTTTACTCCCCTTTTTCCGGCCTCCACTTCAGACTCCTCTCCTCCTTCCTTCCCAATGGCCATCCAGTTCACTACTTTGCTCCAGACACCTACCTCCTTGTTATTATGGCAGGATAAACTCAGTACCTTCACACAGACAACAGTTGTGCAGATGGTTGGGCTCAGGCATGGATCCTTCCTGGGCCACAGTCCCTGCTGGGCAGTATCTGCTCCAGTGTCAGATTATACACAGGCTGCAGTCCCTTCAGGGTGCCTTCTGCACCATGGAACTCTTCTTTCTCCTCTGACATTGGTGTTCTCACTGTTGTTTCATGTTGTCGTCCCCACCTCCCATCATGGTGTTTTCCTCTATTTCTTAGATATTTTTTCTCAGAGGCACCATCAGTTTTGCTGATAGGCACAACCATGTCCTGTGGTGGATCCATTGCAGAGCCGGACAGAACTGGCTCTTTTTGCCTGGGACAGTCCCTGGTTTCTTCTCACAGACATCAGCCCTGCAACCCCCCCCATTACCAAAGTATTGTCATGGGCACTCAATAACAAAGTCTATAAAAATATATGGTTAGAAAGATGTGATCATATGATGTTCAGATCAAGAGATTTGACTGTTTTTTTTTTTAAATAAATAAATAAATAAATAAATAAATACATAGAAAATTGACCCCCCTCCATAGATTGAAGCAAAAAATGGTGCTTGATGTGCCAAATAATGTGTGATGAGCAATGGAAGGAAATAAAGTTGTACGAGGACTGCTGTACCATCAGCAAAAACTTCTAAATGAAAGATGGGTGATTCATACAAGTAAGATGGAGAAATATAATTTATTTAAATCTGTAGAGCGTTTCTTGTAGTGTTAAGATGTTCCATCACTTCATACATCTGAGGTGATGGGAGAGGAAGAATCAGAAAACCAGATTAATGATGTTCAAACTGAGAAAGAGGCACTAATTATTTCTGGATAGTAAGCTATCTACTCCACTCTGGATGTGTGCCACAGCATAGAATTATTTGGAATGTATATTTAAAACCAGATAAAAGATTTTGAGTGCTGCTATTTAATGACATTCTTAAATCCACTTTTTATAGCTGTGAATATGATATACCTTTCCACTGCTATGAGTTACTCATTCTTATAACATTATTTATTACATTTACAGTTTGTTGCAATTTTTTAAAGTAAAATTTGGACACTAGTTACATACAATATACCAACAGAGTACTGAGATACATGTACAAATCTCTATTTATGAGCATTTTGTAGTACATTCGATTTTTTTTCATGGTTAGTCATGCCCATTTTGTATAACTTTTCTCCTCTCAAATTCCATTTTTGTGCATCACTCTCAGTGTAAATCTGGGTATGTGAAATTTGGCCCTCTGGACTTCCAACTGCTTCACCAGGGCCGAAATTCTGCCCCTCACCTTATTGCAAAGACTGTTAACAAGGCCAGAATGTTTAGGCTTTAAAAAGACTGAGCTGAAATTTTATCACTAAATAAATAAATAAATAAATAAAGTGAATATATGGGGTTCTTTAAGTTTATTACATCTTTAAGTGTGAATTCGGGGAAATTGTGAGAAATAAAGCTTCTAAATAATAAAATATTGACACATCTTTATTTGCCACTCATGTTTTGATTCTCCCTAGGAAGTTCCGTCTCCCCAGATTGTTACCTTCAACTATTGTTATCTGTTCAAAGGAGTCTATCTCACCGCAAACTATAAGAAAATGATAAATTAAAGTTTGTAGGATCAGTGTGTTTCCTGGATAAAAGCTTGGTGAACAAAGGGTAATGCTACAAAGTGGGTACAAGCTAGCATTTTGAGTATGTGCGTAGGCTGTCTCAGGTAAATGAATCATTATGCTGAAATTCAATAACACAGAGGTAGGTCAGTGACCTGCTATTACATACAGCGCATAACAGAGAAAATGAGTATTTTTAAATGAAATCATTTGATTAGTGAAGCAGTAACCTGTAGATAAATGGGGTACAAGAAAGCTGTATGGGACTTTTCAATTAGCAAGTATTCATTACAAAGCCATCTTGCAACTCAATAATAAAAACTGAATTGTAAGAGCAAAATATATTTTTAATTTTCATACTACTTGTTTTTTATTTTTTTGCATGAGAGTATAGTATTTGTGAAATTATGGAGCCAGGTGCATAGTTTGACAGGATTTAATGTGTAGAATTACTAGGAAACTTCACTACAAAGCTTTGAACAAAAACAATCTGACCCACACTGTGGTGCCCCTTCCAATCATCATTTACATTCACAGTAGTGAACATCCACTTTAGGCACACAAGCAGTACACAGATTTGATTCACCCAACACTTCTGTTGACTGATATTGATCCAAACCAGAATGAAATCTGTGGAAACAGTTGTACTTACTTCAGGGTACATTTGGTCAGCTTCCGAGCTTCTGACTGCTGCCTTCCAAACGAGAAGGCTGTTTCGTGCTAATGGCAGTCCACCAGTTAGGATTGTTTCCTGTGCATCTAGAGAAGGTTGTGCTCCACAGTGTCCTGGACTGGAATGTGTGTAATCAGGCCAGAGGAGGGGTGTGATCTAATTGGAGCATATCAAGCACAGAATGTCCCTCTCTGCTACTGGCCCATATGTCACATGCCTGTTCCTTCACAACAGCCAAAACACATAGGGGTAAAACACCACTGGTGTTGACTTTCAGCCTAGCTGCAAGTACATTTTGCCCCTTTGACACTTTTTGGAGACCCTGGGACAATGCCCCTCCTCAAACATCTAAAGTTTGCTGTATTTTATTTGGGGCACCACACAAACTCCACTATTTCAATGTGCCATGTTAAACATTGTGCAATTTGGGCACCCAAGAATTGAACGTGCCATTATCCCTTTACCTCTTAAACCACCTTGTTCTAGCCGCTGTTCAAGACATGATAGTGCATCAGTCTGGGCTCTTGTGAATTGCTATTACTTGTGTTCCCAAAATTCTGCACAGAATGATAAATCTTTGCTTCTGAGTCCTCAGAAAACTGAGGTCCATTCCCACAAAAAAAAACACATATAGCTGTCCCATTCACATTGGTGTTGGAGGAATTTAAGCACTAATACATGTTTGTGCAGCAAGACATGAAAATTTCAGATCTCATTGAAATCAGAAACAATACCCTAAGAACTTAATTCTAATAAATGTTTCATGGAAATGTCATCCTCCCTGTGACACAAAGGTGCTAAGGAGATGAAGCTAATCTTCTATAGGTGTTCAACTCTGAAATGGCAGCAGACTTAAAATTGGATTGTTTTTGGTGAGGTGTGAGGAATTACTGCAAAATATTGTGTATGTGCTGTACAGAAAATGTTAGTGAAAGGTAAATTGTAAAACCAGACAAATATTACAGGCAGTGAAATCACTTCAGAAAGTTGATACAGATAAAACGTGTCATGACCATCTAGGATCTTTCCAATAGGTCTTTCCCTCCCATAGCTCTCAACACTGTCCAATTTCATGTCTCCTGAGAGTGATTTCAGGCTCTTTGCTTCATTTCAAAATTCATCTTGAGAAATGTTCTCTAAAGGGGACTTCATAGAGATCTGAAAAAAGCTCTTATCTGTACAAGCAATCACTCAAAAAAATAGCTTAACCATTTAAAAAATGTGGTAGAAACAAACGGATACAGCTAAAGCAAGAATTTGATTGTCCCCTAAAGGTTAATGTATGTTCAGAACTGGTGAAAGGAGAAAAAAAAAACCCAAGCCCCAGTTTTCCCAGTCTTTTAACTGGGACACTTCTATCTATGATATCATAAAATTCTTAACCTGTTAGAGTCTAGTTGTAGTAATGCTGCTTTAACAATATGGCTTAAGTCTTGAGCTTGTAGAAAAGAGCCATTATTTTCTAGGGGACTTAAATGATTGAATTTTGGATTTTTTTTTTTCTCTCCTTCAAAATAGCTAAATAAGAAAGATGGAAGTTTCTGATAAAATTAAAAAACAAAACAAAACCAAACCAAACCACCCCATAAAATAATAATTTTGTGTTTAAAAAGAAAACTAATATCTATTATTCATTACCTGTTTTAAGAAATCTGTAAGAAATTTTTCACTTGACTTACTTCTATCATGTTCCATGTTATATACAATAAATTAATGAAGGATAAGATTTTACAGAGTCTTTGTCTTATGTGTCTTTGGTAGAAAGGAAATTATATCCTCATCCCTCTCTCCCACCCTTAAAATCCTACATTAAAAATGCCTTGAAGTGTTATTCACTTGAGCTCAGGAAGAGCCATGCTGCTGACCCTGTGCAAGCTACAGAAAGGTAGTCTGCACCTTGCCCACTGGTTTCCCAATTCTTGTTTAAAGTTTGAAGATGTAGAGCTGGAATACAGAGCAGGTAAAAGCTGAGAGCTGGCCCATGAAGTCCATACACAAGCACCACATAGACTTTCATTGAGAAAATTATTTGAATATTATGTCCAATATAGTTAGAAAAAATCCCAGCTGTGTTTAATTACTGCTGAAGTTGTAGCCTCAGTGTATCTGGAACTGTTTGTTGGCATGAAGGCCAAATGGCATGGAGCAGCTGCGTACACAGTATTAAGTTCCATAGTACTAATTCCTACAATGTGCCCACTGCTTGTTCATGCTGACTCCAAACCCTGCCTGAGATCTTACTTCGCAAGATTGCTAGCTAAGATGTGTCAAACTATGTCAGGGATCATTCCAGCAGTTTAAGAGTGCAGATCAAACTCCATTGTCTGGAAACTTTCCCTGACATAGTTTACTACAAGTGAATAGACATATCCACTTAGGCTTTGTTAAAATACTTTTTTCCCCTGTTTAAAAGACATCATTAGATGAAGTATTTCCTTTTCATGTTTCTACTAAGTAGCAAAGGGCCATTGAATTAATAGTATTCTTGCAACATTTATTTTAATGTCATTTTGGATAATAAGAATACTATGTGAAAAAATCATTGCCTAATATTTTTTAAAAAGGATAATTGAATATTTGTTACTGTGTTTTATGTAAAAACAATATAATTTTCTGATTAAGTCTTACAATTGTAAAATAAAGCTAATGATGTATATAGTGATATTTTTGCAGAATAACGATGTTATACTGTTCTCTTGTGTAAATATCCACGCTGCATCACATAAAAAAGGTATGATTTAGGTGAAAATAATGTCTTTCTATAAGTAATTACACAGAAGCCTAAGGAAGACATTATTAGGCTGAGTTCAACTGCAAAATAGGCTTTTGTACCACTGGTAAGTATCCATGATGTCCCTACCACTGGGATTTTCTGTTGTTTGGGTTTTTTGTAAACTTAGACACCTAATTTTTTTTAACTTAGATACCTAATCGTCCTCCCTGACTAACTCCAGTAACGGGCTAGGACTGGGCAATTTGAACAGAAAACCAACTAGAAATGGACTGAAACAGAAGAACAGAAACCACTAGTAGCATCACTTGAAGTTTCTTTCATATGAAGACAGGAAACAACTGAGTAAAAAGTAGCAGGGTACAATGACTCAGAGTTCTTGTGGAGTTTGGGCTGGGAGTCATAGCACAGGTCTCCATAGTATGACTTCAAAAGGACCTCATGCTGTAATTAACTATGAACAATGTGTAACACAGAACAAGAGAAATAACTGTATTCTTTGTAGGTATTTGCTGGAAATTAGTATAAAAAATGAAGCTTCAGGTCCTGATGCTAGCACTGTGATATGAAACTGATATATTTACAAGAATACTATCACTCTAGTCATTTATGTGCTAGTGTTAATACTGATCACTCAAAGACCATGCAGTTTAGTAAGGGGAAAAGTTTGAAAGTTTATTTTCATTTTAACAAACAAACATTCTCTATTTATGCTGCCATAGTTCTGCTTAGTGCCTTCTTGTTAAGGGAATTAAAAAAAATCTAACACCTTAGGTATCCTCTCCATTTCTGTTCTAAATACATTTTCAGTGGGAAAATGTGACGTTTGCAACAGAGACAGATTAAGAATATTGTATTATTTGCTTTAGTGATTACTTCCAATCTAAAACAAATTTTCTGCAGCCATTAAAAACAAGTACTATCTGTCTTTGTTTCTTTTATCATGCCCTCCAAATATCTTTTAATTGCACTTCATCTAACTTGGAATGCCAGAATTAAAAGTGTCCCCCTTTAGAAGAGCAGAACTAACCTCTCACATTAATAGAGCTTGATTTTTGTTGAAATTTCTGTCTTTCAACAAACTACCCAAACAGATTTGGCAGCTAAAAGGAAGAATAGTGAACAGATGTTACCACTGCAGGCCACTGTGCAAGAGTACCTCCCAGGCTGACATTTACCAAATAACTGCAATTATTAATACATCCAAATATATAGATGTGTGGACATTAATTTATTACGAAAAGACTGAGGAAAAAAAAGTGACTTAAATTGTTGAAAAATTACCTATGTTCAAGTTACTTACCTTCCTTGAGTCTTCTTACATTAACAAGCCACTTCCTGTTCAGCATGATCCAACAATTCTGATCTCTGCATATCTGCACTGTTGCAGTACCTGTGAGCCCTAGTGTCAGACATTGGCATTGACAGTGCTGTTTGCTGCACAATAAGAGCAAGAAGTGCTCTCGTGGTATTACAATATTGTAAATGTATATGCTTCAATGCCCATGAATGTCTTATAATTGTAATAGCTGCTAGAAGCCTTCGTAGGAGAAAAAGTTTTAGGCTTTATAAGTTGTATGTTTTAAAAGTTGGATTCTTTTAGCGTGCAGATGCCAAAAAGAGGCAAGAAGAATATCCTGGGTGCAGCAGTAGCAGTCATTTTTCTCCTTCTTGGTAGCTGGTGCAGTGCAGTGTTTTGACTTTTGGCCTGATGTTTTGGTCTGGCCAAGGACTTTGTGAGCTTCATGCTCTGCCAGGGAGGAGGGGAAGCCAGGAGGAAGCAGAGACAGGACACCTGACCCAAACTGACCAAAGAGGTATTCCATACCACAGCACATCATGCCCAGGATGTAACTGGGAGTTACCCAGAAGGGCTGGGAGTCTGCAGGGTTGGAGGAGGTATGGGTCGGTGCTTGGTCAGGCTGCGGGGGCGAGTTATCGGTCGGCTGGTAGTGAGATGTTGTATTCTCTTCCCTTGTTATTTCATTTATCATTGTTATTACTGGTGGTAGCAGTAGTGATCTGTGTTATACCTTAGTTACTGAACTGTTCTTATCTCAACCCATGGGAGTTGCATTCTTTTCAATTCTCCTCTCCGTCCCTCCGGGAGCAGGGGGAGGGAAAGAAGGAGGAGAGTGAGCGAATGAGTTGCCTGACTGGGTTTAAACCATGACAAAGAATCAAACAAAGTGTTCATAGAAAAGAATCAGCGTAAAATAAAGTTTTCACCTGCAATACTTGATTCTGGCTTTAGTCACTAGCCTCCATATCAACCTGCAGGTGTTTATTTCAGGAGAGAATTAGCTTTCAAAATTTGCTAGAGTAAAAAAAACAACAAAACAACATAGAACATATGCATATGCATTATTTTCTTTCTGTTAAGTTTACATCAGCTGTATTCTGTTGTCCTGGGTTCAGCAGTAGCAGTCATGTTTTTTTCTTTGTGGTAGCTGGTGCAGTGCTGTGTTTTGACTTCCAGCCTGGGAACAGTGTTGGTGAAGCCGATTTTTTCAGTTGTTGCTAAGTGATGTTTACCCTGAGCAAGGACTTTGTGAGGCTCATGCTCTGCCAGGGAGGAGGGGAAGCTGTGAGGAAGCAGAGATGGGGCGCCTGACCCGGGCTAGCCAGGGAGGTATTCCATACCACAGCATGTCATGGCCGGGGTGGGGGGTGACTGGGAGTTACCCGGAAGGACACGGGCTTCCGGGTGGGATTCGTTTCTTGGCCGGTGGTATCGTATTCTCTTCCCTTGTTATTTTCCCTTATCATTGTTTTAGCTGATAGTAGCGGTGGTGATTTGTGTTGTACATTGGTTGCCGGACTGTTCTTGTCTCAACCCGTGGGAGTTGCACTCTTTCGATCCTCCTCCCCATTCCTCCGGGAGCAGGGAAGGGGAGAGCCCCGGTGGAGGGGGGGGGGGGAACGGACCTCGATTGCTGTCAGCTCGGCACCACTCACTGGGAGTGAGTGAACAAGTTACCTGACTGGGTTTAAACCACGACAGTTCTTTTTGGTGCCCAGCGTGGGGCACGAGGGGTTGAGATAAGAACAGATCTGACTGGATTGATAGTCACTCGTCACAATGTTGATTTATTGGCTCTCAAGGTTGTTCCTCTTGATCTCACAGTTTCAGTATATCGTATCTTACGTCCATCCGGTATTTCCTGTATTAGTGTTTTTCAAGTGTGGGGCTTGGGCTAAGGTTTTTGTCCCATTGTACTTTATGGTAATGACTTGTAATACAATAGAATCATTGATCATGAAACTGATCTGGCTTATGTTCCCAGTGTGGTCACCACCTTTATACTTTGGGAGGTATATAATAGAAGTGCTTAGCAACTACACATCTTTTTTCTCCTTCTCAGGGGCTCAACCTGTGAAGGAGACATCCTTTTACCCTCCCAGTCGTCCCCCCAGACCATTTACATTTGAGAGTTTTGAAGTTTTTGAATGGCCTTTTAATGCTGTTGAGATTTGTTTGCTGATGGTGATGGGAATCACCATGCTAACACGCATACAGAGTGTGTTTTGCCCACTACTGATTTCAAGAGTTAAGCAGATTCAGGTTTGGGTCTTGTCTGGGGTCAAACGACGATGTAGGAGGACCAAGAGATTTTCCCTGAGGCTGGACAGCCATGAGTGGCAGGGTGTGTGGGATAGTATGGGCAAGTATCTATGTCAGTGGGCCCCTCCAGTACTTTGGAATTTCACTACCGAACAACTGCAAAATCCAGAAGAATTAGTAAAACACTTAAATGAGGTGTGTGGTCATTCTGGCCATACCAGAGATGGACAAATCATGGCAACGTGCTGGGGCTTGGCCTATGCTTACAGGGCCTATCAACGCTATCCAGCACCTTCAAAAGGAAAAGAATGTCGGCAGATCTGAGGGCAAAGCGACAGTCGCTACTCAAACTTTGGCCTCAATGAACAGAGCAGCTACCCCAGTGGCAAGTACAGCAGCTGCTCAAACTTCAACTGCAACAGACAGCGTGTTTACCCCAGCTCCAAGCACAGCAGCTACACCACCCCCAGCAACAAGTACAGTTGCTACTCAAACCACAGTGATAATCACTGCAGCCAAACCAGAGGACCAATTCGTACCAATATCGGTTGCCCCTGTACGCAAGAGAACAAGCAAAAAGGAGGCAAAAAGGGTGAAGCGAGATGAAGAACCAATGAATTCACAACCCGGTCCAGAATCTGATCAGGAGTCATCATCACATGACGAAGAAGAAGAAGAAGAGGTAACTTCTCGACCTCGGACCTCAACCGAGCTGCGGAATATGCGAAAAGATTTTACCCGTCAACCAGGGGAGCACATCATCACCTGGTTGCTCCGATGCTGGGACAATGGGGCTGATGGTCACGAACTAGAAGGTACAGAAGCCAAGCAGCTGGGATCACTTGCTAGAGAAGGGGGAATTGACAAAGCAATTGCAAGAGAGAAAAAGTCCCTCAGTCTTTGGAGGAGGCTCTTGGCAGCTGTGAAAGAAAGGTTTCCGTACAAGGACGATGTTACGAGTCGTTCGGCCAAGTGGACTACTATAGACAAAGGCATTCAGTCACTGAGGGAATCGGCCATCGTAGAGATGATCTATCACATCAAGCCGAATAACGGGGATACACCTATAGATCCAGATGAAGTTGAATGTACACGACCCATGTGGCGAAAACTTACACGGAATGCACCGTCATCATATGCCCATTCATTGGCAACAGTAACCTCGAATGACATAGTACCACTAACAGTGGATGAAATGGTTCATAAACTCCGAGAGTTCGAAGACAATCTCACCCCTTCCATCATCTCAGCTGTGGAAAAACTGTCCCAGGACCTCGAACAATTGAGGGACGATCTATCTGATTTATCCAGCTCCTCACTTGTACCAACACACGTCTCAGCTATTAACAAAAGACGTCCTATTGTTCAAAAGATACAGGAGGTATACGCCACGGGGTACCCTATGGTTTTACCTGCTGGATCACGGAGAAGACATGACAAAGTGGGATGGAAAACCTACTTCAGCTTTGGAGGAACGGGTGAGTGAACTGAAGAGGGGAGCAAGGGCCAAGACTGATCGTCCCATGAGAGCTACGGCTTCAGTCTCTGGTGAGCAGTTTCCCAGATGGAATGGAAGAGCTGGTTTTACTCCAGCTCCTGTGATAACGAAGAATAATCCCTTTCACCACGACTTAAGTGTCCAACGCTGTGACGACCATTAGAGGGGCCCTGCCTCCAGCCAGGTGGAGGTAGGGGACAATCGGATTTACTGGACTGTGTGGATCAGATGGCCTGGCACATCAGTCCCACAGAAGTATAAGGCTCGAGTAGATACCAGTGCACAGTGTACCCTGATGCCACCAAGCTGTCAAGGGGTGGAACCCATCTGTATTTCTGGAGTAACAGGAGGATCCCAAGAGCTGACTGTGCTGGAGGCTGAAATCAGCCTGACTGGGAGGGAGTGGCAAAAGCACCCTATTGTGACTGGTCCAGAGGCTCCATGCATTCTCGGCATAGACTACCTCAAGAGAGGGTACTGGTGGGCTTTTGGTATTGCTGCTTTGGAGACTGAGGAAATTGAGCAGCTGTCCACCTTGCCTGGTCTCTCAGAAGATCCCTCTGCTGTGGGGTTGCTGAAAGTTGAAGAACAACAAGTGCCAATTGCGACCGCAACAGTGCACCGGCGGCACTATCGCACCAACCGAGACTCCCTGATTCCCATCCATCAGTTGATCCGTAGACTGGAGAGTCAGGGGGTGATCAGCAGGACCCGCTCACCCTTTAATATCCCCATATGGCCAGTGCGAAAGTCTAATGGAGAATGGAGACTAACAGTAGACTATCGTGGCCTGAATGAAGTCACACCACCATTGAATGCTGCCGTACCAGACATGCTAGAACTTCAGTACGAACTAGAGTCAAAGGCAGCCAAGTGGTATGCCATGATTGATATTGCCAAAGCATTTTTCTCCATTCCTTTGGCAGCAGAGTGCAGGCCACAGTTTGCTTTTACTTGGAGGGGTGTCCAGTTCACTTGGAACCGACTGCCCCAGGGGTGGAAACAAGCCCTACCATTTGCCATGGACTGATCCAGACTGCACTGGAACAGGGGCAAGCTCCAGAACACCTGCAATACATTGATGACATTATTGTGTGGGGCGATACAGCGGAAGAAGTCTTTGAGAAAGGGAGGAAAATAATCCAAATCCTGCTGAAAGCTGGTTTTGCCATAAAACGGAGTAAGGTCAAGGGACCTGCACAGGAGATTCAATTTTGGGGAATAAAATGGCAAGATGGATGTAGACAGATCCCCACAGATGTGATCAACAAGATAACAGCAATGTCTCCACCAACTAATAAGAAAGAAACGCAAGCTTTCTTGGGTGCAGTGGGGTTCTGGAGAATGCACATCCCAAATTACAGTTCGAATGTACTGTACACTGCAGCTGGGGAGAACGGTCCTACCTGGAGCCTCTGACAGAAAGCTCCAGGGGAGACTTGAGGTCGACCCCTCGGCTTTTGGAGTCGGGGATATAAAGGATCTGAGGCCATCTATACCCCAACTGAGAAAGAGATACTGGCAGCCTATGAAGGGGTTCGAGCTGCTTCGAAAGTGATTGGCACTGAAGCACAGCTCCTCCTGGCACCCCGGTTGCCCGTGCTGGGCTGGATGTTCAAAGGCAGGGTCTCCTCTACACATCATGCAACTGGTGCTACATGGAGTAAATGGGCTGCACTAATTACACAACGAACTCGAATAGGAAATCTCAGTCGTCCAGGCATTTTAGAAGTCATCATGGACTGGCCAGAGGGCAAAGATTTCAGAATGTCACCAAAGGAGGAGGTAGTGCGCGCTGAAGAGGCCCCACCATATAATAAACTGTCAGAAAGTGAAAAGCAGTATGCCTTGTTTACTGATGGCTCTTGCCGTATTGTGGGAAAGCATCGGAGATGGAAGGCAGCTGTATGGAGTCCTGGACGACAAGTTGCAGAAACTGCTGACGGAGAGGGTGAATCGAGTCAATTTGCCGAGGTGAAAGCCATCCAGCTGGCCCTGGACATTGCTGAACGAGAAAAGTGGCCAGTACTTATCTCTATACTGACTCATGGATGGTGGCAAATGCCCTGTGGGGGTGGTTGAAGCAATGGAAGCAGAGCAACTGGCAACGCAGAGGTAAACCCATCTGGGCTGCTGCACTGTGGAAAGATATTGCTGCCCAGGTGCAGAACCTGGTGGTGAAGGTACGTCATGTAGATGCCCATGTACCCAAGAGTCGGGCCACTGAGGAACACCAGAACAACCAACAAGTGGATAAAGCGGCTAAGATTGAAGTGGCTCAGATGGACTTAGATTAGCAACATATAGATGGGCCCGTGATCGAAGGGTGGACTTAACAATGGACACTATTGCCCAGGTTATTCATGAGTGTGAAACATGTGCTGCAATTAAACAAGCCAAGCGGTTAAAGCCTCTTTGGTATGGAGGACGATGGTTGAAGTATAAATATGGGGAGGCCTGGCAGATTGACTCTATCACACTGCCACCAACCCGCCAAGGCAAGCGCCATGTGCTTACCATGGTGGAAGCAACCGCCGGGTGGCTGGAAACATACGCTGTGCCCCATGCCACTGCCCGGAACACCATCCTGGGCCTTGAGAAACAGATTTTGTGGCGACACGGCACCCCAGAGAGAATTGAGTCAGACAATGGGACTCATTTCCAGAATAACCTTATAGATATTTGGGCCAAAGAGCATGGCATTGAGTGGGTATATCACATTCCCTACTATGCACCAGCCTCTGGGAAAATCAAACGGTACAATGGGCTGTTAAAAACTACACTGAGAGCAATGGGTGGGGGAACTTTCAAGCATTGGGATACACACTTACCAAAGGCCACCTGGTTGGTCAACACCAGAGGATCTGCCAACAGGGCTGGCCCAGGCCAGTCAGAACTTTTACATACTGTAGAGGGGGACAAAGTTCCCGTGGTGCATATGAAGAATTTGCTGGGGAAGACAGTCTGGGTTATTCCTGCTTCAGGTAAAGGCAAACCCACTCGTGGGATTGCTTTTGCTCAAGGACCTGGATGTACTTGGTGGGTAATGCGGGAAGATGGGGAAGTCCGATGTATACCTCAAGGGGATTTGATTTTAGGGGAAAACAGCCAGTGAACTCAATTGTATGCTGTTGCCTGCTGTGTAATGCTTTTATAGCCCATCAACTAGATGTCTCCAGGTCACCAGCGACTGGCCCTGACTTTCCTCCAGCCATCATCCCAACAGAGAATGAACTTTGAACATCATGGACCGAATGGACTCAGCAGCATTATAGGGATTGGTCCATGCACTAAGAAAATGATCTTTTCCTCTTGGTCTGTATGTATATGGATGTATATATGTGGGAGAGCGATGGTGTATTGAAAATGTGGGATCTGAGCACGACGTGAATGGTATGGAATAAGGGGTGGATAATGTCCTGGGTTCAGCAGTAGCAGTCATGTTTTTTTTCTTTGTGGTAGCTGGTGCAGTGCTGTGTTTTGACTTTCAGCCTGGGAACAGTGTTGGTGAAGCCGATTTTTTCAGTTGTTGCTAAGTGATGTTTACCCTGAGCAAGGACTTTGTGAGGCTCATGCTCTGCCAGGGAGGAGGGGAAGCCGGGAGGAAGCAGAGATGGGGCGCCTGACCCGGGCTAGCCAGGGAGGTACGGACACGGGCTTCAGGGTGGGACTCGTTTCTTGGCCGGTGGTATCGTATTCTCTTCCCTTGTTATTTTCCCTTATCATTGTTGTCGTTGATAGTAGCGGTGGTGATTTGTGTTGTACATTGGTTGCTGGACTGTTCTTGTCTCAACCCGTGGGAGTTGCACTCTTTCGATCCTCCTCCCCGTTCCTCCGGGAGCAGGGAAGGGGAGAGCCCTGGTGGGGGGGGGGGGGGGGGGGGGGGAGGACGGACCTCGATTGCTGTCAGCTCGGCACCACTCACTGGGAGTGAGTGAACAAGTTACTTGACTGGGTTTAAACCACGACATCTGTACATTTCTTATACATAGCACTTGATATTCTGAATTTATTCGCTTCCCTCTCATACAGAATTCTCAGTAAAAAATTTTAACTCAGTACATGTTTATTTGGGGTAAACTGCTTGAACCCTCTTGGTCCACAGCTCACGATTGTTGTAATGTTAATGGAGCTAATGAAAATGGGAATAATGGTGCTTTTTAGTACAATTCAGGCTTATTAGTACCTGGTATAATATAGAGCGCTCTAAAGGCTACTATAATTTGCGCCTGTCGGGGGCCTACAGGAGCTCTTCTAGAATCTAGAAGACAGGAAAAAGCAGAGTAATTAACACAGCTACTCTACTCAGGAACCCTTTCATGTAGCAACTTCACACAGTAGCCAGTTAAGTCAATTTTAGTGTCGTTTTTTCTATGCAAGCCATAGAGCATACTTGGTGCAGATCATAATTTAACACTACAGATCCTTTCCTTTAATATTCACAGGCAGGAATTTCTTTCAGCTTGCACTAAAGGAAATGGTTCTGTGTGTGAGGTAGAAAAGATTGTGTTCCAAGCCACCTACTTCAATTATACTCTGAGTGTTTGGAGACAAAATTAGTTATCCAGTGTATTGTTGTATTCTAGCATTCAGATCTTTCAGAGAGGTCTCAGTGCCTACGAATAGTTGATAAATTAATAAGTTAATGATGTCTTCAGTTAGCTATGGTATTACATCATTATGAATTTGTGAATCTGGATTCCTCTTTCTCTTAATTTAAACTTAATTTTTCCCCATGGGCAAAAAAATGAAAACAAATATCAAACCACTAAATCATAATTATTCTGTAAATGAAGTGAATGAAGGTTAATTGGAACTTCTTTTCACAAAATATAATGCAGTATCTCCTTACAAGACACAGTATGAATCAGTTTGTTATGTTACTTAAAATGGGACTTAATGTGATACGCACTGAAGAAAGCAATGAAAAAAGCTACCTCATCTTTGCTAAATACTCTCCCCTCAGACTGAAGTTTCCCTTTACACACCTGCATGAATAAAGTAGTATTTCAAAGTAAGTATTTCAGCCTGAAAAGCTGGGTGTCATCTTCTCAACTAAGCTACAGTAAGATTGCCAGCTGAGGCAGAGGGATGTTTAAGATGTGCCTGCCCACTGACAGCTGCTGCTGATTATTTCTTTTTAGATAAAATGCTGTTTTATCTAAAATGTATTTATATAAAGCAGTTACAGTATCCCTCTAGGAATGCGGAGGTCTTGCCTAATTTCTCTGCTTAAGTCTCAGGCAGATCAAACCTGGAACGTCCTACTCAAAAGACAATACAATACTGTAGAGGGAGGACAGACTGGGAGTGGAGTAGGAAAGAAGACTTGCCCTAACAACCTATACCAGAGGAAAAGCAGGAGCCTGAATTCTGTTATCTGATGACCAGGACATTTATCTTCAAAAGGGAAGGAAGTCACACACTCCCTGGGTTGCTCTGATTTTTCTGTTGTTTATCTTTTCTCTGGTCCATTTTTTCTTTTTTTTTCTTTTTTCTTTTTTCTTTTTTTTTTTCTTTGACAAAATAGTATTTGCAAGCAGTCCTGGGAATAAATACCAAATCCTAGATTTTTTCTCCTTCTCTCTTTTTGCAGTTTAACCCTGGTAAGCAACTCAGCCCCCATAGCCACTCATACACACAATGTGATGGGGGAGAGAATGTGAAGGGTAAAAGTGAGAATACTCATGGGCTGAGTTAAAGCAGTTTAACAGGTAAATCAAAAGCTTTATGCACAAGCAGAGCAAAACAAAGAATTCATTCACCACTTCCCATGAACAGGCAGGTGTTCAGCCATCTCCAGGAAATCAGAGCTCCATCATGCATAACAGTTGCTTGGGAAAACAAACATCACCAAGCCGATTGTGCCTCTTCCTCCTTCTCCCAGCTTTTCATGCTAAGCATGACACCACATGGTGTGGAATACTTCTCTGGTCAGTTGGGATCAGCTGTCCCAGCTGTGTGGCCTCCCAGCTTCTTGTGCACCCCCAGTCTACTGATGGGTGGGTGAGGAGCAGAAAAGGCCTTGTAAGCACTTCTCAGCAGTAACTAAAGCATTGGTGTGTTATGAACCCTATTTTCTCCACAAATCTAAAACACAGCACTATGCAAGCTGCTATGAAGAAAATTGACTGTCCTAGTCAAAACCAGTGCACCTCCAACCAACCTAACTACTAATGAGCAGGAATCATAGAATCATAGAATAGTTAGGGCTGGAAAGGACCTTAACATCATCTAGTTCCAGCCCCACTGCCATGAGCAGGGACACCACCCACTAAACCATATCACCCAAGGCCTCGTCCAACCTGGTCTTGAACACTGCCAGGGATGGAGCATTCACAACCTCCGGGGGCAACCTATTCCAGTGCCTCACCACCATCACAGGAAAGAATTTCCTTCTTATATCCAATCTAAACTTCCCCTGTTTAAGTTTTAACCTGTTACCCCGTGTCCTGTCACTACAGTCCCTAATGAAGAGTCCCTCCCCAGCATCCCTATAGGCCCGCTTCAGATACTGGAAGGCTGCTAGGAGGTCTCCACACAGACTTCTCTCCTCCAGGCTGAATAGCCCCAACTTCCTCAGCCTGTCTTCATACAGGAGGTGCTCCAGTCACCTGATGGTCCTCATGGCCCTTCTCTGGACTTGTTCCAACAGTTCCATGTCCTTTTGATGTTGAGGACACCAGAACTATACACAATACTCCAAGTGAGGTCTCACAAGAGCAGCGTAGAGGGGCAGGATCACCTCCTTCGACCTGCTGGTCACGCTCCTTTTGATGCAGCCCAGGATACGGCTGGCTTTCTGGGCTGCAAGTGCACACTGCCGGCTCATGTTCATTTTCTCATTGACCAACACCCCCAAGTCCTTCTCCGCAGGGCTGCTCTGAAGGTGTTCTCTGCCCAACCTGTAGCTGTGCCTGGGATTGCTCCCACCCAGGTGTAGGACCTTGCACTTGGCATGGTTAAACTTGAGGAAGACTCATTGTTCGATATCCCATATAGCCTGGAACGTCTTAGCAATATCAGCCGAGGCTCTTCTGATAAACCTGGCAGCCCAGATTTTTGCTGTGATTAATGGAATTCACCTTTCTTGAAAGATGATGGCCACAGATATACACAGGTTTTCAGATATGGTCTTTTCTTTTACTAATGCCTATTGATACTTTGATACGTGGTCCCCTGTACTTGGATTTTCCCTACCTGGCTATCATACTGGGGGATCAGTCATACTGATTAGCATAGGAGGCATTTCTCTTGTGCTTTAATGCGATGATCCTTAAGTGCCAGGAAAAGCTCTTGTGAAATAAGAACTCACTCCTCTAAACAAGATAACAAGGTTTTATTGAGGGACAAAGTCAATAAAGCAAAAGCTACAGCGCTGGGAGCATGACTGTAGCCAGAGGCGCGAGTGATTAGCATTTGTTACAGGTTTATATACTTTCAGTATTACATTAGTTACGTACATATTCATAATTCCCGCATATGGGCGGAGAATATTATAACTAACTCCCAGAACTTATTATCATAAGTCCCCTCCCCTTGGCATCTGTGCACTGCTCTGCGTTGATTGTGGGCAGGGGTCTTGAGGATGAAGTAAACAGTCTTCCTCTTGTGAGTAGGGGTCTTCAAGATGAAGTAAGCAGTCTTCCTCACAGTGTACTTTTCACCTTTGGCACAGTTGGACGCCCCAGTAATCACACAACTAGCTGAAACCAGCTATATCTGTAATTCTTCTGATAACTAGGAAAGATTTAAAAGTGTGACTTTCCTGCAAAATTTATTGCAAGATAGGCAGACAAGGAGTATCCAAAGCTAGCAGACGTTTGGGAGGCTCTCCCTCTAAACTAACTGATAAGTAGAAGGATGGTCTGAAATAACTCATGCATGTTTAGTGGGGGCACTAAATCCTGTTATCTCACCACAGACTTACAACACAAACATTGTTCTTTAAAACTAAAGATACTTAGAAGACTAGTGTGAAACAATTAACTCATGTTTAGTGCAGCCATTACATTCCACAGACTTACAACATAAACGTTCTCTTTCTACAACCTAAGTTAAGCTAAAAAGTACTTTAACTCTTATGTTTTTCAGGCACTAGCTTTTTATATCAAGCCCCCCCCCCCCCCCCCCCCATCTTTTACTCTTACAAATTCTTTTGCTATGTGACTCTGTTTTGCTCAAGAGTTCTGGTCCTTTTTAACTCATTGCCTAATCTTGTGTCTTTAGCAAGCTTTGTTTCTGTGTTTCTGTTATTGTAAACTCCTACAGTTATATCCACATAACCACACCTATGATTTGCGAAAGCCAATACATTTATGTGTTTATAACACTCTTTTTAACGCTCTTTACATCTGTGACATTGTAAATTCTAATGATTTATTTAATCTCATTTCTATTTTTTCATTCTTTAAAATTATCCACGTTTTAGTGTCTCATTTATCCTGAACTATATTGACTATGTTTTCTATTTTCTTTAATGGGCAAATTTAATCAGGATATTCCTATTTTAAGCCACTCTACTTTGGTAAACAGTTTAGTTTTATATTTATGATTTATCAGGCAATAAAATAATGTGGCTTGGTTTTCTGTGTGCTTTAGGCTTGGTTGGTTGTTTAGCTGGCTTGGACTTTCTTACTATAATACTTTTATTTACTGTATTGCAGTACTAAGAAGCAGTATGCATGGAAAATGCCTAGAATATTTGAAGACCTCTTTCTAAACAGAATACACTGTTCTCAAATAAAAATCACTGAGTAAAGGCAAAACAATGAAGTCTGGCAAGATGGAGCTGAGAATTCTGCCAGTGCTTTGGAGAGTCTTTTTCCCTACCATACACAACAACACTACTGAGCCTGGGAGCTGGAGCATGTATGTTTAAACACACATCTACTGGATAAATAAAATATCCAGATTACAAGTATTTGTCTATCTTTTAGCAGTTTGTTCCAAGGTTCAATCAAATTACTCTTAAAATGTTACCTCTCATATCCACTAATTGTATCTATAGTCAGCTCACTTTTTTTTTATTAATACAGCTTACATGTATTCTAGAACAGTTTTTTTTTTTTTAATCAGCCTTACAAAGGCTTTTACAGGCCCTCTGTTAAGAATTCTGAAATAAAAGCAAGAGATATTAAAAGCAGTTTTAGCACCAGCAAATCTTTGAGGATAAGAAGTTACACTTTCTACCAGGACAGCATTATTTATTGCACAGCCTTTTGATTTCTTCCTTTTTTTTTTTCTTAATTGCTTCTGTAGGCTGACCAAAACCTCCTTGTGTTTCTCTGAGGTTTATTAATCATTGTTTGACATTGTTGTTTTCCTGTAACTCTAAACAGAAAAATTCCTTCTCATCATGATTAAGTTCTTGCTGTTTATTTGCTGTGGAGTTGTGGAATGCCTTTTACAATTTTTCTGCTGTCTAAATAAAAGTGTGACTTTCTTCACGGAATGAAGAAAAACAGCAGACAAATAAACTCCAGCTGGACCAAGAGTCTTCACATATTATAGAATCATAGAATAGTTTGGGTTGGTAGGGGCATTTTAAGATCATCTAGTTCAAGACCTCCGCCATGGGCAGGGACACCTTCCACCAGACCAAGTTGTCTGAAGCCCCATCCAACCTGGCTTTGCCCCAGGGATGGGGCAGCCACAGCTTCTCTGGGCAAAAAGTTCCAGTGTCTCACCAACTTCACTGTAAAAAGTTTCTTCCTTATATCCAATGTAAATTTACCCTTTTTCTGTTTAAAACCATTGCCCCTTGTTTGATCACTACAGACTCTGGCAAAAAGTCTCTCCCCATCTTTCTTATAAGCCCTTTGGAAGCTCATATGTACTGAGAGGCCACAGTAAGGTCTCTCTGGAGCCCTCTCCAGGCTGAACAAGCCCAACTCTCTCAGCCTGTCTCCATAGGAGAGGTGCTTCAGCCCTTTGGTGATTTTTGTTGCCTTTCTCTGGACTCACCTCAACAGGTCCATGTCCTTGTACTGTGAGCTTCATAGCTGGACAGTGTGCTGCACGTGGGGTCTCATGAGAGCAGAGTGGAGGGGAAGAATCACCTCCCTTGACCTACTGGTCACATTTATCGCGGTGCAGTTCAGGATCTCTGGATATGGGTGGCTTTCTGGGCGGCATGTGCACATTGCCTGCTCATGTCCAATTTTTCATCCACCAAGATTAGATTTAAAAATCCTCAACTCAAATATAATTTCAGATTTCACTTACAAATTTTTTGGGTTTATTTGTCTTTCTTTGAGAGGAGACTAAACATGTCTGGCAAAGAATGGATCAGAATTTGTGGTAAGAAAATTATTTGTACAAGTCTAAAAATATTCTTACTTGGACTTTCTTTCAAATAATTACATTTTATAGTAGAGAAAAATTGTGACCTGTAGAGAACTGGAGAGGAGATGTTTGATGTCAGTGCCATTTTCAGGATTATGTTACAGTACTGGCAGAAAAAATAATAGCAGAACACTTTTATTTTTGAGCACACAAGGGAAAGCTGCATTTCAGGTTAAAAAGTTTGAGCTAAGAAAATTTTAACTCACAGACTTGAAAGAGAACCTCTTTATCTTTGGTTATGCTTTTTCTCAGTCAGGCCTACTAAAGAAGAAACATATCAAATCATATATAGATGAGGATTTGCTGTTAAATCAGAATGAGGAAAAGCATATATCTGTGTCAGCATTTTGATGACCATAATGTTTCTTATCCATTACTCATTCCAAATTCACTGGAAGAATCTGAATATGATGAATTCCTCAGACAGAGAAGAGCTATTGCACTGAGACTGTGTAATACTCAAATAATGAGACTGTATCAGGTATCTTCAGGTGTCTAAAACCCTTATCAGACATCAATAATGTACGTCTGTCAGGTTTTCATTTTTGATTGGTGCCGTCCTCTCATGTGCTTTAATCACACACTCACTAACTATAATGGTACTAGCAAGCTTGATATTTTTTCTCCTTTTGTAAGTAAGCACATGTAGCATTTCAATGGCTGTGTCATTGTACCTAATTAGGATACTGATAAATCAAGACTTACCAGGTTTGAAGTAATAAAGACATTTCACTGTTAAATGCCATCAAAAAGTAGCTTACGTGTTCACTTTCCCTTGTGGATGGCACCAGTTGTGCGTTCCATTGCAAGTCCACATACCCAGGATCCAATTCTGCTTCCCACTTCCTTTGGGTCCACGTTCAGACACATTCTAACACCTCTGCCTTAATGCGTCCCTAAAGAACACTACAAAAGCCCTTATTTGCCTTAGGCATCTTGCATTCATCAGTGATTACAGCTGTGCTACTTCTCCACTCCACAAATGCCTTTCAACCCTACCAACCATAGCTTATACATGTCAACAGAACTAAAACAAATCCTGGCATTGCTCTCATGTTAAATTATAAAGCTTTCAAGAGCATCTTCTGTTGAAATATCTCCTGGGCTAAACCAGAAGGACATTTTAGATTCACTCATGTTCTCTTATCCACAGCACTGCTGTGTTATTTTAAATATGAAGTGATATCCCCCAGTATCAATACAGGCTGGGGAATAAAGGAATTGAGAGAAGCCCTAAGGAGAAGGACTTGAAGTACTGGTGGAAGAAAAGCTGGAAATGACCTGGAAGTGTGCCATTGCAGCCCAGAAAGCCACCTATATCCTGGGTTGCATCAAAAGGAGCATGACCAACAGGTGGAAGGAGGTGATCCTGCCCCTCTACTCTGCTCTCGCGAGACCTCACTTGGAGTATTGTGTTCAGCTCTGGGGCCCCCAGCATTAGAATGACGTTGGAGTGTGTCGAGAGGAGGACCTCAAAAATGATCAGAGTCCTGGAGCACCTCTCCTATGAAGAAAGACTGAGAGAGTTGGGCTTGTTTGGCCTGGAGAAGAGAAGGCTCTAGGAAGAACTTATGGCAGCCTTCCAGTACCTAAAGGGGGCCTAGAAGAAAGATGGGGACAGACTTTAGCAGGGCCTGTAATGATAGTATAAGGGGTAATGATATAACACTAAAAAACAACAGGTTCAGACTAGATGTTAGGAAGACATTCTTTACTGTGAGGGTGGTGAAACACTGGAACAGGTTGACCTGAGATGTGGTAGATGCCTCAACACTGGAGATATTCAAGGCCAGTCTCAGTGTGGTTCTGAGCAACTTGATCTAGTTGCAGATGTCCCTGCTCATTGCACAGGGGGTTGGACTAGATGATCTTTAAAGGTCCCTTCGAACCTAAACTACTCTATGCTTCTATGATTCTATAATAAAACTGGTTAATAATTAAGCCATACTGAGATTCCATCCTTGCTATACAATTGCCAGTGTTAGTGCATTATCTCCACAAAGAAAAATATTTTAATATTCTAATCAAATAAATTTTAAAAAGCAATGTAAAAACACCCTGTTACTATTTCACATTTGTTACATACTAATCCGACAAGATATGTATTTATAGCACCCCTCTAAGAACAAATCCACAAAAGCACTGAAATCAGTATAACCTCTTTGATTGAATTTTGGGCTTTGGAGCAAGTCCTAAATGAATTGCTGAGAGAGAGGTAGAGGTGAGGAGAAAAAAAAAAAAATTATTCTCTACCTCAAGACTATTTATCAAGACTGCTAAATGTAGTGCTCAAGACTGCTTCACTACAATAGTAATAAAATGTCACTGTCAAATAATAATGAATTATGTGACCAACTTGTTCCATAGCAAAGCTTGCAACAGTGTACATGATCAAGTGAGTCACGCTGATTGTCTGATTTCCTTGTTGTGAAACTAGTTTCTTTGAACTTACACCAAAGAATGGCGTTTGCCTAATATCTGTACAGAGTAAGACTCTTAATTCAACATGTAAACAGGGACATATTTTGGAAGCAAACAAATAACAATAAAGCAGATGCATGTGTAAGTAGACTACGTAGAAGTAAATCAGCGGGTATTTCTAGTGGAACTGAAATTCACATTAATTTGGACAAAATATTCCAAAATATTTCAACTGAAATTTATAATATTACTTTGTTGATGCATTTTATGATGCCTTATATTTTTCTTATATAGTTACCTATAATACCTCAGAAAGGCAAGATGAAATAATAGATTAAAATAAAACAAACAAAAAGCTAGGTAAAAATTTTAATTATTTCCCATCAGAAATGATGGAAAAATAGTAATTTCTAAGAAATGCTTTGATTCTCTATAATTCTACTGTTTTATAAAACTTTGACTAGCTTTAGTCTGCAGCTGTTTATCTTTGGGAAATCTGTGTATTATTGAATTTTGTATACTTTAAAGGGTATTAAAAATAAATGTAGTTCACTTCTAAGAGGGAACTGACTTGGTCTTGAGCTCTTAAAATGTGTGTTTATCTGGCTAGTGTGCCTATTATATCACCTTAAGACCAATTTATAGCTAGATCATCTTGCGTTAAAACACTTTATGACAGCATATAATTTGGTTATTTACAAGCGTTATACAAAGTCAATGTAAAGAAAATACTGCAGTGCTTTTCCCATAGGTTTTAGAACAACATATATTATTCACACTTTATAGAAAGATAGCTAGGTGGATAGTTAGTTTTTAAATAAATCTAAATCAGCACCTTCCTTAGAGTAAGTATAAAATTTTGTCCAGACAGGATGATCTAGCTCTGCATTATAATTTTGCTCTAGATTTTGAATGGGCTGGGTTCATGAACATTTAAATGTGGGTACATTTAAATGCTTTTTTTTCCTCATTTTCAGAATCTCACGCCTGACTCCTAAGTTATTTAAACACCTGCCATACTGTGGGACACTTGGTCTCTTTCGGCTTTCTGAAACAACACTGCTCTCAGTCTTAAGAACAATTTTTTTAGTGTGTGTCCAGACCGTTTTTTAGTGTTTCCCAGCCGTTGTAGACTGGTCACACAGGTACAGAAGTCTGTGGTAGACTGAAGTACTCAACCTGTGTTTTTCATTGGCTAGTAGGTTTTTCTATATTTTCTTTAGACCTAAACTTCCCAATGATGTTATTCACTGCTCATAAACTTTTTACCGTTTAGGGAAAGTGGAGAACAGGGATCCAGTAAGGTAAGCACAGATAAAATTAGGGGAGTCCCTGTCTGTGGCATTTCCTGACATGGACTCAAGTTGATGCAGAGTCAAATCCTCGTTTATTGCCACCAAGCCCTTTTTATCCCCTTGTTCCGCACTTTCCCGACCTGCACATACATACAACATTCAATCTCATTGGCCACTGTGGAACTCTCCAGGTAAATAGTCCAATCACAATGTTGCAGACCCTCTCACAACCCCCACATCCTCTGGCCTACAACTGAGATTCCTGCCACAACTACATCCTGGCCCATCCTCCCAAGGCTTGCTTGTTTACCTTCCCTGTTCTTCAATGTTCCAACTCATCACACCAGGGCTTGTCAAGCACCAGGGCCTCAGAGCTCATTCACAAACTCTTTTTCATGCAAATCTTATTGCATTCACTCCCCACACCTGTCCTAAAAACTTATCGTATTGGTGGTCTTAGCAGTGTTAGATTTATGGGCTTGATGATCTGACAGGCCTTTTCCAACTGAAATGATTCTATGATCTACTTTCACTTTCAGTGTGTTAAATCTTGCAAGTCTCTATAATCCTTCTGGAATCTTTTGGTATGTCAAATACATAAATATATAAAATCAGAAATAGTGTCTGTTCTGGTTTGGGCTGGAAGAGAGTTAATTTTCTTCCTAGTAGCTAGTGCAGTGCCGCATTTTGGCTTTAGTCTGAGAACAATGCTGATAACACACCAATGTTTTAGTTGTTGCTCAGTAGCACTTACCCTGATCAAGGACTTTTCAGTCTCTCATGATCTGCCACTGAGGAGGGGCACAGGAAGCAGGGTGGGAGCAGAGCCAGGGCACCTGACCCAAACTAGCCATAGGGGTATTCCATACCACAGCACCTCATGCCCAGTATATAAACTGGGGAGAGTCACCTGGAAGGGACCGATCGCTGCTTGGGTCAGGCTGGGCTTCACTTGGGGTTCTTTGGTTTTATCCTCTCTCTCTCTCTCTCTTTTCTCTGTTATTATTGTTGTTGCTGCTGCTATCACAGTATTTTATTTTTATTTCAATTAAACTGTTCTCATCTCAACCCACAACAGATAGCTCCTGTTTTTTTCCAGTTCTCTTTCCCATCCCCCTGGGGCAGGACACCAGCTGCCCATCAAGCCACTCTATCACTCCCCTTCCTCAACTGGACAGAGGAACTAAATATAAGAAAAGGCTCATGGATTGAGACAAGGTTAGAGAGAGATCACTCAGCATTTACCATCATGGGCAAAACAGAACTGACTTGGAGAAATTAGTTTAATTTATTACCAATCAAATCAGACTAGGATAATGAGAAATAAAAACAAATATTAAAAACAACTTCCCCCTTCTCCCCATTCTTCCCTTCTTCCTGGGTTCAATTTCATTGCCTACTTCTCTACCTCGTCCCCCTGAGCAACACAGGGAGATGAGGAATGGGGTTTGGGTCCAAGTTCCTGTTCTCCAGACATATACAGCTTTTAGCTTTTATTTTTAACTTGAGCTATGCTTGCTAGCATATATGGAGCTAAGCCATGCCAGACCTTTTTGCTGTTTCTTCCTTATTGCTGTTTCAATACGTTCCTGTTGGGAAAACCATGGTTGTTCTTTTAGTTGTTGACCAGGTCATTGGTCTGTCAGTTCCTCTGACACCTTCTTTTGAGAGTGTATACAGACTGGAGAGAGGTAAAAAGAGCTTGTTAACCCAGCAGAAGTGACCCAGCAGCATGTGACCCAATGTGCATGTTGTGAGGATGATGAGAACTGAAATAGTGGTAGAAAAAATGGAGAGTGTCAGTAGGGCCAGCTGTGCCTGTTTCATTCACTAAGGCTCTTTGCCATTGATTCAGAGCTGCTGCAGGGCTTCAGACAGCTCAGTTTCCTGAAAGTCAGTGCCAAGTATTGAAAGGTTGGCATATTATATTGTACTATTGAAAGAATTTTACTCTATGAAGTTTGTAAAGGACCTAGTATTCTGCTGAATATTCAAAAATGCAGGGGGAATCTGTGTTGAGACCATTTTCATGTTTGTAGTTCCCTGTGCAGCATAACTAATGGAATCCTGTACTTTATAGATTTTTCTGCTTTATATTTCTAGCCCAGCATGGTAATTAGATGTTTCTGCTAATGGTGTTTCCTGTACCTTATCTTTTCCTCCTCTAATACTTTATAAACCCCTCCTCATGATGTCTTCTCAAACTTATTCCTATATAATAGATTACTCTTAGGTCACTGCAGACTTCTGCTCACTAAAACCACCACACAATATCCCTTAGCCCAACTGTAAGAAAACCCCTATTGTGGGAAACTATCTAGCATTTCCAGAAATCTCTTAGGATGAGATGACTAGAGACAGACATGGCTATTTCTTTTTAGGGTTCTCTTTATTGACTATAAACGTATTCTAGACCACCAGCTTAAGATTTCAGTGTACAATTTCACATTTCTAAATTTGGTGAGAAGGAGCACACTGTGGCTTGAGAATATACATATTGTCTGCTAAATACATTTGCTTTCATTAATTTTGTACATCTCATTGTCTCTGGTAAGATTCTTCAGTGCTCTGCAAAGCAAGCAACCATCTCTTTTGTTACAGGCTCCTGTGGGCCTGTTTATGACTGAGTTCATGAGGTGCAGCTTGACCACCCAGGCACAGGTTTTTAAGGAGATAAAGGAAGTGATCAAGAGTTCCAGTTCTGTCAGATGGCATTTTTGTAGTTTGGAATAGTAGCTGTGATAATTTAACATTCCCTTCAACAAAGAGATAAAAAGAACATGGAACAAACATTTCTTAATGGGATTTTTGAAATTAAAATAATACAATCATAGAATAGTTAGGGTTGGAAGGGACCTTAAGATCATCAAGTTCCAACCCCCCTGCCATGGACAGGGACACCTCACACCAAACCATGTAACTCAAAAAAAGCACAGAAATATCATAGTGCATAGCACAATGCTGTAAACTATACGAAACAGATGAAAAATTACTCTGTATTGCAGATGAAAAACCTCTAATGAAGGGAAGGTAGGTAATTCTATTTGGCTGACTGGATGAATAAGGTGGTAGAAGTCTAGTTGCCAGATATAATTTTACCTGACACTTCTGTTTTGTTATAAAATCACTGCTGTGGAGACCAGTTCCCTGTCTGCCAGCCAGATTTTTTAAAGTTAAATTGAAGTGACTGACTCTGTTGCACATAGCTGTAGGCTGCATTTCTACTTCCTACTAAAGGACTGAGAAGTAGAGCACTACCATGGCAAATCAGCAGATTGATTACACTGGCAAAGCAGTTGCTAGACTGTCATTTGTTCTTGGGCCATTCCCTCTTAAGTAAGTTGAAGGAATTAATCTGAATTTCAGCTTCATTTGATACTGTAGTTTATCTGTATGAAATTGATGCAATGAGTCACATTTCTCAATGTTTCAATATTTAAATCAAATAATAATTTTTTTTCCCTGTGATTTTATGACCTGAAGATCAAAGAGCAACAGCAAGTAACCTACACTGCTATTAATATGAAGGCACATACACATTAGGTCTATTACCATTATTGACAATGAATTCTAATGCACCTACGATCACAGTATTTTTATGATAAAATTTCTTTCTAATTTTGGCTCCAGGTATAATCTGATTATTTATTAACTCTGGTATTGATCTAAAGCTCATAGCAGTAGTAAGTGGAATATTTTCCCTGGTGTGATAAGTATCTGATATCAACAACTGTGGCTCCACTGACTTCCCTGAAGTCAGGGGGAATCATCTGGCAGAGGATGTGCTCATCAACTTTTATAGGCACTGAATGAGTGACACATTCTGCAGCTGACAATAAGCAAATGGTCAATAGGCAAGACAATATTAACTATGAGATCACATTTTGGTACTTAGAGATTAAATATGCTCCCAGTCTTTTCTCTGGTTCAACTGTTCCAGATGCTATGAACATTTTTATCAAAACCTCTTTACATCAGAGCAGGCCTGAAAATCTAAACTATGTGAAAGTACTTAACTCTATTCATAAATTCGAGTACCTGAAGTCCACTGGGAGTGGCAGAAGCTATCTCATTAATGATACAAGGACAACAAATAAAGATTAAAAAAAAAGCATAGAGGTATTATCATAGTGCTTGGCAATGTAAGTATCAATAGCAACAGAAAACACAAAGGGTCGTAAGCATTAGAAGCAGGGAAACTCAAATTTGTAGCTTTAGGAGATAATATGATCCAAGATTCAGAAGGGAAACACCTATGAACTGTAGGGTCAGGAAAACTCCTGACGCAATTGAGACTATTGAGTTATGCATAGGTTGAAGGAACAATGACCTTTATAGGCAGAGAAACAATATCAGAATCATAGAATCATAGAATTATAGAATCATAGAATCATAGAATAGTGACGGTTAGAAAGGACCTTAAGGTCATCTAGTTCCAACCCCACTGCCATGGGCAGGGACACCACCCACTAAACCATATCACCCAAGGCCTCGTCCAACCTGGTCTTGAACACTGCCAGGGATGGAGCATTCACAACCTCCCTGGGCAACCTATTCCAGTGCCTCACCACCCTAACAGGAAAGAATTTTCTCCTAATATCCAATCTAAACTTACCCTGTTTAAGTTTTAACCTGTTACCCCTTGTCCTATCACGACAGTACCTAATGAAGAGTCCCTCTCCAGCATCCTTATAGGCCCCCTTCAGATACTGGAAGGCTGCGAGGAGGTCTCCACGCAGCCTTCTCTTCTCCAGGTTGAACAGCCCCAACTTTCTCAGCCTGAAATCCTGAGCCCTGGATATCCTTGAATATCCTTGTGGCCCTTCTCTGGACTTGTTCCAACAGTTCCATGTCCTTCTTATGTGGAGGACACCAGAACTGTACACAATACTTCAAGTGAGATCTCACAAGAGCAGAGTAGAGGGGCAGGGTCACCTCCTTTGACCTGCTGGTCACGCTCCCTTCGATGCAGCCCAGGATACGGTTGGCTTTCTGGGCTGCGAGAGCATACTGCCTGCTCATGTTCATTTTCTCATTGACCAACACCCCCAAGTACTTCTCCGCAGGGCTGCTCTGAAGGTGTTCTTTGCCCAACCTGTAGCTGTGCCTGGGATTGCTCTGACCCAGGTGTAGGACCTTGCACTTGGCATGGTTAAACTTCATGAGGTTGGCATCAGCCCACCTCACAAGGATGTCAAAGTCCCTCTGGATGACATTCTTTCCCTCCAGGGTATCAACCAAACCACACAGCTTGGTGTCATCGGCAAACTTGCTGAGGGCGCACTCAATCCCACTGTCCATGTCAGCGACAAAGATGTTAAACAAGACCGGTCCTAACACCGATCCCTGAGGGACACCACTCGTTACTGGTCTCCAGCTGGACATTGAGCCGTTGACCACAACTCTTTGCGTGCAGCCATCCAGCCAGTTCTTTATCCACCAAGTGGTCCACGTATCACATTCATGTCCCTCCAATTTAGAGACAAGGATGTCGTGTGGCACAGTGTCGAACACTTTACACAAGTCCAGGTAGATGACATCAACTGCTCTACCCCTGTCTATCAGTTCTGGAGCCCCATCATAGAAGGCCACCAAATTGGTCAGGCAGGATTTCCCCCAGTGAAGCCATGCTGGCTGTCACCAAGCACCTTGTTGATTTTCATGTGCCTTAGCATGCCTTCCAGGAGAATCTGCTCCAAGATTTTGCCAGGCACAGAGGTGAGACTGACTGGTCTGTAATTCCCTGGGTCATCCATTTTCCCCTTCTTGAAAATGGGGGTTATATTTCCCTTTTTCCAGTCATTGGGAACTTCACCTGACTGCCATGATTTCTCAAATATGACGGCCAGTGGCTTAGCAGCTTGATTTGCCAGCTCCTTCAGGACCCATGAACTTGTGCACATTCAGATTTTTAAGATGGTCTCAAACTAGGTCCTCTTCTACAGTGGGCGCAAGGTCTTCATTCTCACAGTCCCTGCATCTGCCTTCCAAGTCGTGGGTGGTTTGGTCAGAGCCTTTGCCAGTGAAGACTGAGGCAAAGAAGTCATTCAGAACCTCAGCCTTCTCCAAATCCTGTGTAGCTATTTCTCCCAAGAGCTTCCTGAGGGGTCCTACGTTCTCCCTAGTCTATTTTTTATTTGCTATGTACCTGTAGAATCCCTTCCTGTTATCCTTAATATCCGTAGCCAAGTTTAATTCTAACTGGGCCTTAGCTTTCCTAACCTGGTCTCTAGCTTCTCAGACAACATCCCTGTAGTCTTCCCAGGCCGCCTGTCTTTGCTTCCACCTTCTATAAGCTTCTTTTTTCATTTGAATTTTCCTCAGCAGCTCCTTATCCATCCAAGGAGGTCTCCTGGCCCTCCTGCTGCACTTCCTTCTAGTTGGGATGCAACACTCCTGAGCTTATAGCAGGTGATCCTTGAATATCAACCAAGACTCCTGGCCCCCCCCTGCCTTCTAGGGCTATATCCCATGGAACCTTCCTAAGAAGGTTCCTGAAGAGGCCAAAGTCTGCTCTTTTGAAGTCCAGGGCAGTGAGCTTGCCGCACACTCTTCTCACTGTCCTGAAGATCTCAAATTTCTCATATCGCTGCATCCAAGGTTGCCCTTGAGTCACATTTCCAACGAGTCTTCCCTGTTGGTGAGCACGTCACATTCTCCTTGTCTCCTCTGTTACTTGCAGAAGATACACAATCAAAATCATTGGTGCTGGGCCGTACTGTCCTTCCAACAGATGTCAGGTGTTGGAGTCGCGGGAGACAAGCCTCATGCTATCATGGTCAGCAAGTCTCGTATTTACCACATTTTTATAGCTGTTAGTACATTGTCTGCCAGGATACAGCAAAATCATTGGTTTCTGTATTGACGCAGGGGTCTCTAACTGTCCACTTCTTGTTTCAACATGTTTCACCACGTCCCAGCTTGCTCAAGCATTACCGTGGCTCTTATCTCAGCAAGATGTACATCCTGTTTCTTGAGCAACTCAGAATAAGCATTAACCACAAGATCACTGCGGCCTTGAGGCGCAGCCCTGAGGCCTATCTTTCCACCAGCTGCACAATATCATGACCTCTGTTACTTAGCCATTCTGCTGTTAAGCTCTCTACACTTCCCCCGTTTTCTTTAGTAGCAAGCATAGCCATGTTATGATTAAAAACATTCGATATCATTTTTTGCAAACACTGCATAATACATGGTAAAAGCAAAATTGCAAGCAAAATTATAGCCAACACCAAAACAATTTTTTCTATCAAAGTAATTAACCAGGGAGATAATCCAAAGGACGCTAACCAGTTTGTGAAAGGATCACTTGTCTCTTGTAATTTTCACATATTGTCTTTTAACAGTGCCAATTGTTTATGAATGGAATTAGAGTGATCAGAGAGACTCATACAACACATTCCATCAAACTCTTCACATCCATGTCCCTGTTCCAACAACAAAAGGTTCTGCAGTGTTGCATGTCTTACAGAGTCAACATTAAAACAAATCAGGAATTGCCTTCGATGTCACCTGCTTTATAACACTACCATTGTATTAAAATTTTTCTAGCTTTTGCCTTAGCATTTTCTAGCGGCTACTGCAAATTTCCATATTCTGACATCTCTTTTACAAGTGACAAATCTATACAATACAAGGTGCAGTTTCTTATTAGCAACTAGCTAGTAAATACAGGTGGTTTTATACACAAAATCACAACCTCTAATAATAGCTATTTTACAAGCACACATATTCAGGATGTTACTTTTCAGTTGCCCCCAAGTGATGTTTTGCAGTTATTTGTTCTTTCTCTTCCTCTATCTCATTGTGCTTGGGGTATTCACGGTCAGCTCCTGTAGCTGAGGCATCAGGTTTATCCATTCGTCTGTCCAGCTCATGGCAGGGCTTCACAAACTTTGCAGGCAGTCACCATGGACCTGTAGGCAGGAGGACACAAATATACCCCCTCCCCCAGGTTATCAGTTCTTCAGAAGTAGACAGGTTAAAGTTAAATATAACATCATTACTCTCTCTCCCTCTCTTTTTTTTTTTTTTTTTTTTTTTTTTTTTTTTTTTTTTTTTTTTTAGTCCCTGCAAAAGCCGGCCTGCTCGGCAGCAGCTATAGCAATCATAAATACCTGCCGGCAGCCGCACTTTTACATTAACTCTTTCATGCCTGAAATGTTAAACAGCTACCCCTTAAAAACTTTTACAATAAACCCAACAATACACAAAACACTGATTGCCCTCTACACACACACACACACACATGCATGCACGTGTGGGATCCCACAAACACACTCCACACAAGTTCAATATTTGAAACACAAAAAGACAATTATTACTCCCACTACACAGTCCCACGTACAGAACAAGGACCCTGTGGAGACTAACAGCAAACCAGCTCCGAGAAGCATCATTGCAGTGCGAGGTGGCAGGCTCAACCTTAGCGGGCGTCCCCGCAGAGGCTCTGCCTCCCCCACATCGTATGAGGCTTGGGCTTTTATACTGAGAAAAATGCACACTCATTCCGACACAGGTGGCCAGCCTGTGCTGGAAGAAGTGGCCAGTAATATCTATAAAGGTCTCCAAGGGTTGATAGAAACCTGGACATACTTATATTTACCAACTTCTAGTACATGAGTATCACAGAGAAACTGTATGAGCTCTCCCTGTCAATTGCAAGAAAAAATCATAACATATAGAGCTTCCCACTCTTTAGCCCCCTGCTGTGTAGTAAACATAGGATATGCAAAGATGCCCATTGCAGAAAATTCCCCAGTAATGATCACATATTTGGTTACCCATTGTTACAACTGAGCGTCTCCAGGGCCAGTAAGTCTGAGCAGACCCACCCGGGAGACGAAGAGTCAGGGTCTGGAAGCAGAGGATACAAATCTGGCTCGGATTCAGGGGATTCGGGGGCTGATCCTGCGCCGAACTCGGGGTCTCCGTTGCTCGCAGCTGTGTCTTTCTTATCAGGTGTATCTCGTTCGGTATGTAGCCATCTGCAGACCTGGCTCCTCCGTGACTGAGTTACAAATTTTTTTTCACTCTAGGGCGTAGTGGGTTGGAGAGGCTCGCGGTTCCTTTAAATCTCCCGCTCGCGCATGATCCCTATTTTCTACTGCGTGCTTCACAGTGGCGCCGCAATCGATCCGGCGCCGAGGCACCGCCCTCTTTCTTTCGGATTCCTCGACATTTATCACGCGTATACCTTCTAATATACTTTCTCTGTCCTTTTCAAAGTCCCTACTTTCGGAACTGGGGTGGTGGGGGAGCAGGGGGTTACACCTCCTCCGCGGCACCTTCTGATGGAGGGGGAGAAAAGGAAGGGGGGGGGGGGTGGGGGGTGGGGAACCCTGTGCTCCCGCGAGTTGGGGGGGGGGAGTTGTAATCTTCCCCCGGTTTCAACCGACCGGGGACGTCTGTTCCTAGTTTCTCCGTTGCTACCGCAGCAGTTTTCTTTTCCGCCTTGTCTCTTTTTATACAGTTTATTACTTCTCTCTGTGGTTTACCGAGTTTCTTTGCCTTTTTATAATCATTAAGCACTGAGTCAAATAGTTCATCACCAAACTTTCGCCACTCACTCTCCTCAAATATTGTATTAGGATCTGCAAAAAATATTAGTCTTCCCTAGCCACTAGACCTGCTAGCTGCTTTAGAGTCTCAGGCTCAATTCCCCGCTTTTATAAAAAGCACTGTAAAAAGTTCAGGGCTACCTCTCGGTCCATTTTCATGGCCAGCCTGGGCATCTGTTCGAGTATAATCACCATTTCCTAGTAATTCATTCATTGTTACTCCAAAAAGGGGGTCTCCTTGAGTACGGGGTAAAGCTACTGAAGCAGCAGCTTCTTCCCCCCATCGGGCATCAAATGTAAGTTTTTGGTGAGGGGTATAGATTAAACGAGCGATACCCTTGATGTCTACAGGCAAGAGAATCATCGAATTAAATAAGTAATCAAGCATCTGTTTGGCCGGTTCACTGGTGACACCGAATTGAGCGACTGTGGCACGAAGTTGTGCCAATAACTTCCAATCAATTTGAGTAATCTCTGCCCTATAACCGCCGCCAGGCCGAGGGTGAAAAATGACAGGAAAAGCCATGGAAGTAGCAACATGGTCTTGTGCCGCATCGGCAAGGACCCTATCTCCGTTTTCGACTCCGTGGCGTGCCAGCGCAGCCCAAGCTTCCCGTCTCTGACTTGCCATAGCCTCCGCGAGGTCCGAAGGGGCTCCGGGGAACGGCTCCGTGGCATTGAGAGACAAGGGAAGGGAGTTTTGAGGAGACTCAGACGGTCCGTTTTCAGGAACAGGAGCAGACGGGGGAGAGGGAAGGGGGGGGGGGGGAGGAAACGGCGGGGGCAGGCACGGGGCAGGAGGAAGAGGAGGGGGGGGTATCTCGATTGTCGAAACGGTCGGCGGATTAGGGGCAGAGGGATCATAGTGACGATTTTGATCTTGTGCCAAACGGGCACTTTCGGCCGCACGTTTCTCTGCCTGTACCATTAAGAGTTCGTTATGTATCAAACGCCATAATTTGGATAACTTTTTAGCAGTTTTATCATCATCTAATGTAAGATCCCATAATTTATCGCCGTAGCGACGCCATTCCGATAACTGGTGGACTGAATGGGGATCATCAAAAATACCGAGAGACCGAGCGTGGGAAAGAAGGGTAGGGAGGTCCTTATCTAAATCTAAGCCTTTTAACCCCCGACGACGGAGGAAGGCAGTAAAAAAATCATACGCCGCTTGCCTGTCCATATTTACCGGATCCGTTGCACCCTCCAGGCGTCGGCAGCGCGTAGCAGCAGAGCCAGCCGATGCTGCACTCTGGGCCAAAGCAGAAAGCAAGCAGCACACCGATGTGTCACTGCAGTCCTGCAGAAGCCGTCTTTAAGTCGAGACCTGCACCCAACGCAACTCCTTCAGGTCCCTGTTCCCCGTTCGGGTCCCTGTTCGGGCGCCATTTGTTGGAGTCGCGGGAGACAAGCCTCATGCTATCATGGTCAGCAAGTCTCGTTTATTTAGCAAGATACAATCATTTTTATAGCCCGCGGTGTTAGGTACATTGTCTGCCAGGATACAGCAAAATCATTGGTTAGTCTGTATTGACGCAGGGGTCTCTAACTGTAACCACTTCTTGTTTCAACATGTTTCACCACGTCCCAGCTTGCTCAAGCATTACCGTGGCTCTTATCTCAGCAAGATGTACATCCTGTTTCTTGAGCAACTCAGAATAAGCATTAACCACAAGATCACTGCGGCCTTGAGGCGCAGCCCTGAGGCCTATCTTTCCACCAGCTGCACAATATCATGACCTCTGTTACTTAGCCATTCTGCTGTTAAGCTCTCTACAGTCAGGGTGGTTGAAGTCACCCATGAGAACAAGGGCCTGTGAGCGTGTGCGCCTGCCAGGCCTGTCTTTTCTAAAGAGCCTGTAACCTTCCATTCCAACACTCCAGTCATAGGAGCCATCCCACCATGTTTCTGCGATGCCTATTATATAATACCCCCGTAGCTGTGCACACATCTCTAATTCCTCTTGTTTGTTCCGCATGCTACAGGCATTTGTATAGAGGCATCTGAGCCGAGCTCCAGATGAAGCTGGCTCATTGGCTGAAGCTGCTGGAATATCTCTACATTGCTCTGAGCATTTATTATAGGTTCTGGCAACTGACTGGGTGTGTTGGAATGGAATGATGCCCCCCTCCCCCAGCACATCTAGTTTAAAGCCCCCTTGACCAGTCTGGCAAGCCTCCTACCAAAACTGCTCTATCAGCTCCACCAGCCCCCACTAGACCTGGCCTACAAACTTGGGTCCCATGTTCAAGACACCCAAACCCCTGACTATGACACCACCCTTTTAACCATGTATTAACCTGGCCAACCCTCCTAGCTTTTTTTAGGTCCTCCCCTGTATCCTGCAGAATTGATGAAAAAACTGTTTGAGCTCCAGAGCCCCTAACCACCTCTCCCAAGGCTCTGTAGTCCTTCTTTTTGTTCCCCAGGCTACTACTGTCTATATCCCTAGCTCCCACATGGATCACCAGAAGTGGGTAATAGTCTGTGGGACTTACTAGAGCAGGCAGTCTCTCTGCCACATCCCTGATCTGTGCCCCTGGTAGGCAACACTCCTCCCTTGAGACCGGCTCAGGCCGACAAACAAGTGCTTCTGCCCCTTTCAAAGCAGAGTCCCCTACTACTACGCTCCGCCGCTTTTTCCTGGCAGCACCAGTAGAGATCTTCTTTACCAGTGCATCAGCTGGCTGTTTCTGGCTTGAGTGCGTTTCCTCATTAGTCCCCTGCAGGACAGCAAAGCGGTTCTGTGTGGGGACAACAGATTTAGGAGGAAGCCCCTTGCTTTTGGTGGTCCTTTTTTTGTTTGTTTATTTTTGTTTGCCACCCAAGGCTTCGTCCAACCTGGCCTTGAACATGTTAAAATTTTCCTTTCTTTGGGACTTTTGGTATATATTTTAATATATGCTTGTTGTGTGATATCTGTATTATTGGACATATCTCAAGGCACCTAATTAGCATAAGATTCAGATGGACACAGGAATGTTCAGTGATGGGCAGTAGCAGCAGTGGGGGACTAGTTTATGAGAAATGCTAAGTACTATAGCTTGACAAAGAGTAGGTAGCGGGGAGCATGCTAGCAGGCTATTACTGAAGGATGCAGTCAAACAGGAGCACAGTTGAATTTTATACCATAATAAAAAGAGGCGTAAAAAGAAGCAGAGGAATGAAATTGTGAAACTAAAGTTTAGACTGAATAGTGAAAGAAGAGTTCTTGACAGAAAGATTTCTTTTCCTTGGGAATGGTCTTCCAAAAGAAGCAATAGAAAGTCTCTAGCTAGGAAAATTTAAATGAAAGGGGACAAAATGCTAGTGCATATACAATAGAGAACAGTTTGGCAAAGAAACAGACTGAATAGGTTAAGAGTTACATAATTCATGTTCATATTCTAAATTACATTGGCATAAGTAAGTGACTGTTCTGCGTCAATCTGCAAAATCAGTTCTGTAAAACAATCTGATCAGAATCTATTCACAGAATCTATTGTTTAAACGAAGGTGGTTTGCTAAGATTTCAATGGCTATCTATTACCTTCTGCACTTTTCTTGTCATAAAATCAACTTTAAACTCCTCCAGCAGACACATGGAAAAACAACACAAAAATACTGTGTTTCTGCACATGGGGTATCCATACCTTTCCACTGTGGCAGATATTCCTTACATAGATTTTTCTGAGATATAATTATCTGACCTGTGAGAAAATTAACTCAGGGTTTACAAAAATCTTTACTGTGGCTATTTCCATGAAAATTCTTTATCACTTTTCCACAACAGTCACAGAGCTGGTATGTGCAAGACATCTGATTGTGAGTCATGAAGATTTACTTTGCAAAATGAAAACATGGTTTTGGAAGATGACTAGCTGAGCCATCAAATCCAGTCTGCTTCCCACAATTGCAAACAACTGTAAAAAGATACATTCAGGAAAATGCACAAAACATCTGGCCCAGACTACCTCCTTACCACTCAAAAAATACTTCCCAAAACTATGATAGACTTCAGGCCTAGATATGAAGAGAAAGTGGTAGGAATGGATAAGGTAGCAGTAGGGCATGATCAGTGTGATGCTATAACCAAGATTCCATTAGACTCATGTGAGGAGAGTACAGGTAAGTTCACTTTGTAGCTTTAAATTTTCCTTGGTAACAAAAATGCATATATCCGTAGACTGGAATGCATTTACTTTAACTAGGTAACTGGTAATGCTAATCTCTTTCCCTCATAGTTTCTTTCTTATCTTTTCATATGTTGCAAATCAATGTTCTTCATTTTAGCATCTTCATGTATCTTGTAGTATCTTTTAGTATTTTCATGTATTTTAGATCTTTTAATATCTACATGTATTTAGTATCTCCATTTTAGATGGAAAGCTGAACTATCCAAATTCACATATAGAAGTTCAAAAGTATTGCCAGGAACAAAATTAGGTCACTTAGGTCAGTTTTCAAGCACTGTAAATTTGTATAGTCCCACAGAGACAGAAGAGGTGTAATGAAGTTGCAATAATTTACATCAAGTGAGAATGAGCTTCATGTCTCAGTTCTAGTCCCTGTTCACTAGCACATGTTGCCTCACTTAAAGACAGCTCTCCTACTCTTCCCAGTATGCACAGCCTCTGTGGAATTATGTAAAATCATATGGTAGTGCTGTCTGAACTACATTTGTTTTGTGGACAGAGAACTGTAGTCTTCAGGGCTGACAATGCTTATATAACATCAACATTCACAACAGCAAGTCCCTCCTGCTCCCTCTTCTGCCATTTCACTCCTCATTGCTCCCATACTTGGATGGGCAATTCTACTGTGGTTTGGGTGGTTTATTTTTTTGGTGCTCTAGGTATCCGGAATGGTTGCGTGGACACAGTGCCAGTGACATGTCCTGTGAGGCTGCATAATTATGGAGGAAACACCTGGAGCAACCTCTGTTTCCTTTAGTACCTTAAAAAATAATTGTGGGAATACACAACAGCCAGAATGGCATGGCATGTCTAACTGGCTGAAACCTTCAGAACAGGTATTCCTCTTGAAAACATCCTATTTTTCCTTTTATGAATGTTAAAAATTTTGCTAAGTAGGAAGACAGATGTTAATTTGTATGAAAAATACTTAGCCGTTGTCTGTGACTAGTTTTGATTGTTGCTTGAAGAAATAGAGACAAACCTGCCTTTCTTGCTGCAGGCAACGATAGCACAAGGTTCTTAAGCAATGTCTAGGTAGCAAACAAATCTTATTGTTATTTCATCTTCTAACAACATGTTATCTTTCTGGAATAATTTATTTTTAAGTCTTATAGCTCACTTAATAAGACACAAAAAGATGTACAAAGTCATATATTCAGGATAAAATGATGCCTTCTTTAGAATGATGGGTCTACAGGAAACACAAATACTGAGTACTGTCAAGATGGTGCATTATGATAATTCTTGTGTTTAATTCCAAAGTGTGAATTTTGTTGCTTGTAAGTTTTCATAACTAATAAAAAGTTAGATTATGGTACAGAAGAGGGTGGACAAAATGCATGTCCCAGCTAATCACCTTTAGAGATATGGTTTGATTTTGGTACAGTTCTTGACATAGAAATACATTTCATACACCAGGGTATGATCTTTATCAAGAATTTTTATGTTAATAAAATAGTAATATTTCAAATTAGAAGTAAGACTTTTCTTCCTTTTTACTATCACAACTTTCCCATTATAGTTATCTGCACTAAATCCTAGAAGTGAATTGTGCTGCTGTAGGAAAACAATTTATCCAGTGATAATGTGCCATCTAGCACAATTGGTTGGCAGCTTTCATGCCATTATTTCAAGGACAGCAAGTTGTCTTGTTCTTGATATGAATGGCATCCAGCCAGGTACTGTCAGAAAGGGACTGAAAAACTAAAAATTGGTACACTGTATTCTTTATATTTTTATTCTGATCTGGTTAGGAAGACATGTGGAGAGCAGCCACAGCAGGAACAAGAGATGCTAAGAATGAGCATCCAAGTAAGCAAGGACCACAACTCAGCAGAAATCTGATGGGACTGGGTGACACCAGCAATATGAAAATGTTATGTGGAACCATTTAGACTGACTAATTTGGTCTGTAGTCAAGTCATCAAAGATCATTGCAAAGATATGGCTGTTCCTTGACTTTTTGTGAATGAATCTAGTGGAGTTGGTAACATTTTCCATTGCACAAGTAACTACCTGAGATGTTAAAACCAATAGTGGAACTGGCACTAAAGTAGGATAAAACAGTTTTAGGGTGTGACCTAATTTTTAAAATGGTGTTAATCCAAATCACCTTTAAAGTGAATGGCTGATGTTGGTGATTGGCGGGAACTTTCTACCAGTTTAGGAATTAGAACTTGGTGACCCAGGTCCAGTGACTGCGATCTTGCACAGCCATATTGTTTAGACTTTCAGCAATTTACTAGTATTAAATTAAGTCTATGATTAAAAAACAATCTTAATTTTTATTAGCAAATTAATGAATGAGTATAAACTACACATCTTTTCCAGCATGACGGGTCATGCAGGAATATCAATCCCAAAAAAAAACATCAGAGAAGGAATCGAGCATACATCAGGATCTTTTGAACATTCCCCAGGCACTTACATTTTTAACACAAGCCATCTTCTGCCTATAGGATAGTTCAGTAAGGGTGGATTAGAGGGCAAAAATCAGTCTCTTCCTGAAATTTTAGAAAGCTGCTTCTGCTAGACAAGTGTAACTTCTCAAGAAGACCAGATTGGTGTCTTGCTCCCCTTTTCAATGGCTACTGAACATGAAAAGACAGAGTTTGGCCCAAACACAAGAAAAGCTTTATTCTTTCCTTTCTTGTAATATTTACAACTTATATATTAAAAAAAAAAAAAAAACCAACAAAAAAAAACAAACACCAAAATAACTCCACAGAAGAGTTTCTGATTGCTGTCATGGAGATTTAATGGATTATTCCGGTGTGGAAAGCAAAATACCAAGGTTTAGCTCAGGATCTGCAGGTAGCTAAGAAACTGTGACAGAAGCATCTCTAATAGTGGCACCTATTCAAACAAACAGATCCCAAACGTATGTAAAATATGCTCCGCTTTGTTATCCCCACCTGATAAAAATAAACAGCAATCCAGTTTCGGTGAAGGCATCTGTACTGTCATAGAATATAATGGTAAAACTACTTCAAATAATAGCACACACTTTTACCAACTGTATTTTCAAGCTTAAATTATCTTTCCATCAGAAATTTTGTTCCATAAGCTCAACTTATTTTTCAAGCTTAAATTCTCTTTCTTTAAGAAATGTGTTGCATAAGCTCAAATAACTTTTATCATCTTTTGCCAAGCACATCAGCCAGTTTGCTAGGCTCAGAACCAAAAATCAGTTTATACATAATATGTTTTTTAATTTAAGTAACATTAATTAATAAAGTGATAAACTTTCAGATGTATCTTCATGTATCTACATGGAAATCTACTCATGAGCACATATTGTGAAATACTTACAAGTTTACAAGTTAAAACTTTACAAGTCTAAAGTCAATGGGAAAAACAAATCTAGGATATTGGAATATCTCTAAAGAACAGCTCATTAAAAGCACAGTTGGTTAGGGTACGGTTGAAGATACTGTATTTCTGCAGTGAATTTAAATTCATTCACCAGAAGGTGCCAGCCTTGGTCCATAAAACCAAGAATCTAGTAACTGCATTTCAGTGAATTCTATTATAGGGGTTCAGTGGAAACTAAAACCATAGAGTTCTATTGTCAAAGAAGGCAGCAGCTAATGATCTCTGAAGGTAAAACACACAAAAAAATTGAGAACAAACAGAATACCCCATGACAAATATAGGAAAAAGAGTAATCATTCTTTACTGATTTACAGTGATGTAAATAGTAATATTTTCCTCATGAAGGAAAAGACAAAGGAAATGGTAGCTTTTAGTTTGTACTTAGGGTATTTCTCTCTTCAGCTTGTATTTTTTCAAAAATATTTTGATGTGGTATAAGTATGGATCATTACAGCTAAGAGGGTTTAGACTGTGAAGTACTGAGTTTCCTCTGTTGAAATTGATTTTTGTCCTTGGACATGTCATCAGAGACACATCCAACTATCCACAGCAGTATCTGTAAAGTGACTTTTTTTCCTAATGCTATTGATCCTCTTCTTATTTTATATTAAATCAAAGATTAAATTAAAGCCTGAAAGGTCATAAAGCAGCACTCCTGCACACCACTTTTATATACAGTATTTGTAACATTTTGCAGTGGTATAGCTTCAAGAGCAATTGTTTGTTTTGACAGTGGCTTTCCTGTTTTTGCAGGACTCAGACTTCTCCCGTGTTTGAAAAAATCTGTCCATGCATCATGGGAAATCAGTCTGCTTAACGCATGAATCTCTAAGCTGTTTCTTACACTCCTACTTCAAAGTACTCTGCTACCTTAGTGAAGCATGTAGTGAAAATACCTAGGTACACAGTTGTCTGAAATTTCCTGTGGTTTGGAGTCTCTCACATAGGCTGTTGTAGAGTCTGACAAAGGCTGAGAGTTGCACCATGGAGTAACAGCTTCATCCTGAATTCATTCCAGTAATTAGACTATCACAGCTACCACACGTCATTTCCCTGATTAAGCAGGAGAACAAGGAGCTATGAAGAGAAAAATACATTCAGCATGTTTTCTCAGAAACATTGAATAAACCATGACAAAATTCATCCGTTTCTGTACTCTAGCAGTTAAACAAATGAGATGTTATGAATATAACATGAAAAACTCCCAAACCCCAAATACATATCTGAATGCTCATGAACAGAAGAGATGGAGGCGGGGCGTGAAAAGTAGTTTAACTTGAGAACAGAGTGATACTGAGAAAAATATATTTTTCCCCTGAGCTTTGTGACATCAAGTGGTTAAATACTTTCCTGGATAAACATCTTGGGTCAGGTCATTTCACAACTTTGATAGGAGATATCTAAAGAGCAGCAGGTCATACTTCACTTTGTTAGTGCTGAACTAATGGCCTCAGCATGGTATTAGGGGACACAAAATGACTGGAGGGGCTCTCTTTCAAATAAGTTGTAAAACTGAAGTCCTCAATGCTTAGATTTCTGAAAGGATCTTAAGAACGGACTAAACAAATTCTTTCCCAACAATTTCATTTGTAAATTGCACATGTTCGTCTGTGCAAACCCCTGGGTCTGTTTGTTAGTTTACTCCAATAATTTCTGACAAATACTGCCGGAAAATTTTACTTAAATTTGACAGAGCAGGATAGGTCTCCAAATCCCCATGCATTTCATAATTGTAGGTTTCTAGGAAAGGAAGACAGATCCCATCAGCGCCTGAACAAAGCCGAAGCACAGGGAAAAAGCATGTCTGTGTTACTAGACAACAGAAAATCAACTTTTCAGGCAAGAGGTTTTTCCTGCAAGGTTGCTGTTGTGTCAGTAATGCATGTCTTGTCACCAGATCTTTTCCTCTTGAAAAAGCCATAACAGTTCTTGCTTCTGAAGAATCTCTGGCATCTAATAAGAAGTGAGTTTCAGCAGCAGCCTTATTAAAATTCACTTACAAAATAAATCAACCACAAAACACAAATCCATAGGAACCTAAACTTCATTAATTCCACTTTCAATAGAACTATTTTTTTGCTTACTATAATTTCCCAGCAACTCCCCTGAAACTGCACATATAATTTTTTCTCCCCCTACATCCTTGTAGCTTTGATACATTTAATCAAAGTTTATAAAGCTCTTGTAAATTCTGCAGAAATAAATGATCTGCACATTAATACTTTTGTTTTGCTATTTGCCATTGATTTCAATGGGACGATTCAGGAAGGAAGATACTATTCATTACCAGACTAGAGGTGGGATTCATTGCTCCAAACTTTGTGCATTTACAGTGGAGGCATCCACATCTGAGCTAATTATCTAAACTCCCTTTATAGTCAAAAGAAAGAAACAGGCACTTCCAAAGTGTGATTCATCCCCTCCCAAGGTTGACATCTAAAACAGGCTAGATGAATCACCCTCTAGAAGTGCGCTTACTCTCCTCTAAATATAAAGGAAGTTTGGACAGCTAGCACACATACAGATTTCTGCTGTTGCAGGAGTCTAGTATTAAGTGATGTAGCAGAATTTTACACATCTAATTGTGATCTGAATTGTGCCAGTATTACTGTGGAGTCCCTAAACTGAAAGTAACAGCGTGGAGTAATGATTATTAATCTCAAAAATACTTAGCTCCCATATGTACTTTTTGAGAGAGATTTAACTGTAAATATTTGTGATTAAAGAAACAGCAGTGTTTTGTCTTAGAACAATTATTTATCCTACATGGAATGCATGAGACATCATGGTATTTCCTATATGAAGGAATAATTAATTAATTGGATATTGGACCCTGTATATTGGGGAAATAATATTTAGGGGTTTATTCTTTGCTTTCCTAGCTGGTTTGCTATGACTCATATGATTCAAACCCATGTATTTTTAGTAAAGCTGGAACTAGTATACAAGTCTTTGGTATACTATGAAATACTTTGATTTCCCCCATGTATTTTTCCTGTAAATAGAAATCCACTACCTAGAGAACAATAGAGATCCCCACACAAACATTTGCCTAAGTATTATTTTTAGTCTGTTTGCAAAAGCACTGAAAAGTATCACTATATCCTACTGAAACTCTGGGAAACAATCCATTTTGAAGTGATAAAGTTCCAGTAAAAATTTTAAACCCTTATCTTCCACTTAACTGTCTAAGTGCCCATTTCACAGCAGTAAGCAGGCAGATGGTTCTTTCTGCCACAGAATTCATTTTCTGGTTTTATCTCCCATACTGAAACATTTTTTTGACTCAAAAAGCTTAATTAATGCAATGCATTGCATATAATTAAAAGTCTACTCAGTAGTGCTTTTATTTTTATTCTGGCTTTGCTTTCAGTGGTTATCTTTGATTTACTTGTATTTTACCATATCTTTCATATATTTATTTTAAATTTTATATATATATGTATCTTATAACTTACAAAACATGCACCAGCATTGCAGAAACGCTAATATCATGAGAATAATTTGGACAAGATCTCCATGAGAATTGTGTAAATATGTAGAAGGTATTACTGTCCCAGGGAGTATCACTCTTGTAATAAAATGGCGAGTGTTTGGGAGAATGTTCATGTAGATCTTTTTGCTTCTCTTTGTCAAGTATAGCTTGGAGAAAGGGATATGAGTGCAGTTAGAACTTGCACCTCTCAAAAGGTTTTGCACCATGCAGCACAACCTTAGGCCAGAATAATGCATCACTGAGCTTTTGCTCTCCTAGGATTAATGAAACAGATGTATTTTACAGCAACTTTAATTTACCTGAATATTCACATCCCTGAATCCCCTTTTTTCAACTGCCAGATTCCTGTAGACTGAGTGTGTTTATGTAGGCACAAAAAAAAAAAACCACAAAACCCAAACAACTGTGCCTTATATGAAAGAGTAAAAAAACCTACAACACTGAAGATGATGCTGTACTATAATACATCTGAACAGACAGAAAAAGCAGCAGATACATGAGCATCTCATTAGACCATCCTTCTAACACACTGTCTGAACAGAATAACCTGAACATGATTGTGCATAATCCTATTCATAGAATCGTAGAATCATACAGATGTGTACCTCCTGCATCATTATAATTTCAAATAACCCACTGCAAAACAAAACAACTTAACACAAGCAAAGGGCAGCAATAGAATCTGATACCGCAGTAGTGTTACCTCATTTACTTTCAGTGTGACAGTAAGTGCAGAAGATGACACTCTCTGAGTTTGCATGCTCCATCCCTGGCAGTGTTCAAGGCCAGGTTGGACAGAGCCTTGGGTGACATGGTTTAGTGTGAGTTGTCTCTGCCCATGGCAGGGGGGTTGGAACTAGATGATCTTAAGGTCCTTTCCAACCCTAACTATTCTATGATTCTATGTTTTAACTGTGCTGGGGAGGCGTAGGTCTGGTTTCCTGTGAGCCTTTAGTACTATTTCCTGATTGCATAAAGACCCAGATTCCATCACTGGGGTTGCTAAAGGTGTACCCTATGCTGTGGCAAGCAATCAATCACATGAACTGTATCCACTGATTAGGACCCAGAGATTTCCCAGAGCTGATGATCTCAGTCTTTAGGTGGAGGATGTGAGGTTTATTGCATGGATCGAAGACACTGGTACAGGAAAGAGCCTGAAATTTTCCCACTGACACATTCATCCTTTTTCACCACACACATCAGATTTGTTTAATGTTTGTTGGTAGCTGCTACAGAGGTGAGGCTTCTGCTCATTGTCCCAAGCTCCACCCAGTAGCAATGCTGACTGTATGTTCATAATAGGCATACAATCACACAGTACATATATACACAGCTGGCAGCACAGACTAATGAAAACAGAAAATGCATCACTTACATGAGCACATACAGTGGCAATGGACTGATCCTTTGCTTTGCTCTCTGGCTAAGAAAGGTGAATATACATTATTGGGAAAATGTGTACACATGTAATAGGTGGATGTCTCCAGCAGCTAGACTCAAGACAATCTGTCCAGTATCAGTCCCTCGATCCCAGTCACACCAGTTGTTGGCGCCTGCACATAGAAGCCCCCAAGGCTGCAGCCCCGCTCTGGTTGCTGACAGACCAGAACCCTTTGCATGCAGCAGCACAAGCACAGACACAGAGATGGATCCTCCAAGCCGCTGGGCTCAGACACGGGTGCTTCCTTAGCAGGGCTGCCCTGGCCACCCTGCCCCATGCATGCATACACATGTGCACAAAGCAGTCTCTCCATCAATCCCCAGACCACACAGTCTCTCTGGGAGCTGGTCGTGACCTCCTGGTCCAGTGGCCAGCTCAAAAACCCTGTGGTCTCTTCAGGGTTTAGCTTTAATACCTGCTTTCAAAGCTCTTACCCTACTCAACTGGCTAGTCCTGCTGGTTATTCAAAGCTGATAACATGCAGACTCCAGTGTGCTGCAGTGTCGTGGTTTAAAACCAGGCAGGGGGCTCATTCACTCACTCTCCCCCTTCTTTCCCTCCCCCTAGTCTCGGGGGGACAGAGAGGAGAATCGAAAAGAATGCAACTCCCACAGGTTGAGATAAGAACAGTTTAGTAACTAAGGTAGAACACAAATCACTACTGCTACCACCAATAATAATAATGATAAAGAAAATAACAAGGGAAGAAAATACAACATCTCACCACCAGTCAACCGATAACTCACCCCCCAGGCCTGACCAAGCACTGATCCATACCTCCTCCAGCCCTGCAGTCTCCCAGCCCTTCTGGCTAACTCCCAGTTACATCCTGGGCATGACGTGCTGTGGTATGGAATACCTCTTTGGTCAGTTTGGGTCAGGTGTCCTGTCTCTGCTTCCTCCCAGCTTCCCCTCCTCCCTGGCAGAGCATGAGGCTCACAAAGTCCTTGGCCAAACCAAAACATCGCTATCAGCTCTGTTCCCAGGCCGAAAGTCAAAACACTGCACTGCACCAGCTACCAAGGAGGAGAAAAATGACTGCTACTGCTGAACCCAGGACATGCAGTCAGGCTCCAAGCACACACATGCATGCAGAATAGAGAGTACCTCACCCAGAAAAAGAGTTAGAAATGAAGTTTAACAAGACAGGACAGACGGTGCTGACCAGGTGCAAGGCATGGCCAGACCAGCATGCAGACCAGCAAGCTGTTTACAGGTGTTATAAAAACCTAGCCAATCTGTTTAAATTGATTTTTATTATAATTAATATCGAGAGACAATAAGCAAGCAGTGCTGGGTGCGCCAGGGAGTCTCCGCTCCACCCGAGATGTACATGGGGAGCTTCTGGAGATAGTCTCTTATACTTTTTGGTTTCCCGGGCTTCTTGGGTTTCAGCCAATCCTGTTGTCTTCTTTTCCCGGGCTTCTTCAGCCAATCCTGTTCTTCTTTTCCCAGGCTTCTCCACCTGTTGTTGGGGTCTTGTCTCCGGGTGAATAATATTATGTCTATCACAAGTCTGACCGCCATCTTAGCCCCCATAAATTCCACTCCTTATGCGTTTATTTGTTCAGTGCACAGGTTTCACAACATTCTGTAACAGGACATATCTCTAAGTTACCTACCCCCCCTTTTCTAAGAACATTCATGCAATTTAAACAATGAACAAAACATTTCTTTGCACAATATTGCAGTTGACCCAGGAGAATTGTCCCCTTGTTTCTTCTTCCTCCTCACTGTGGTATTGACAGGGACATTTATCATATCCTTTGCACATAGCACAATGATCACAAGGGATTCCATCTCCACACAAAGTGTAATGATCACTAGGACCCCTGAGTTGCTGACAAGAATCACTCTGATGTAACTCACACAGGCAACTGATACTTTTTATCCCCTTACACCTATGTTGTCTTACTCCTTTTCTGTCCCACTTTATTTTAATCCCTCCCTTTCCACACAGTTGGTTTCTCCCTTAAGCATCCCATAATAAATCTTGCACAATCCCAGAGTGCTGTTCTCCTGCATCCTATAATGAGTCACATCCAGCAGGGCCTGTGGGGCTGGTGCTTTCCAAGGTAGCCCTGGGGGGGTCCAGGTCAGGGGATTTTGTCTCTGGGGCTTGCCCACTGCCCCCTAGGTGGGGGATGAGCTTTACATGCCCAAACAATATTATTATTTTTTTTTTTTAAACTCAGGGTAAGGTACAGCACCTTTAAAATAAATCCAGATAGAAACTATGTTCCAGAACTCTGAGGGTAGTGTCAGTCTGTATTTCTCCTACTATTCTGTTCATCATCTCTTCTGTGGTTGGCAGATATGGCAAGGACACCAAAGTAAAGAGCAGCATTTCAAAGTATAAAGAACAACAAAATATATGATACAAAGAAACTCCAGCCACCCATAGAAATGTGTAATATGTACTTAAGCACTTTTATGAGGTAGGCGCCAGCACTCGTGATTCACACACTTCTGGTGGTGTGGGATCCTTTTCATGATTACTGCTTTCACTTCACCCACATTTCATGCAAGGACTGGGTTCACATTGCATAGAAAGTATAGTATTAAACACAGATGAAGGACACTTTCTGAACACCAAAAGAGGCAGTCTTTAACAACAGTAGGCGCAGCATCACAGAAAGTCGTAGGACATATGAAGCCATGATTACAGGTTTGACAAATCTTCTGAAGTAAGAGACTGAATGTCGAGCGAGTATCTTCATCTGACTCCAGCTAGGTACAGATTACACTCTAGGAGAAAAAAGACCAGTCCTGTTAGCCTGATAGCGAAACAGAAAAAGAGAGTTACAAAAGGGAAAGGCTAACCTTTGCATGAAGCATTGTTGCACACTTCACTCAGCCTGCACCCTGGCCTTGGAGAAGGTTAATCCAGGTATTTTTTATGTTCTGGTTTCATAGTTCAGTGCTGAATGTTTGTGATCAAAGGAACACTCCACCAAACTGAGCTAATCAAAGAAAAAAACAGAGAAAAAAAAACCCAAAAAAACTAATCCAAACCACACACACACCACATTTAGAAATTTCTAAATACAATCAAAGAGAAGGCAACCTAACCTATGCATTAAATTCCATGACTACTGTAATTTTTTTTAGAAGCTGTTCTGGATAAGATCACACTTTCTCAGTCATAAAAGAATTTGATTCTCTATTTTATTATTAGATAGTCTGCTGGCTTACATGCTAAGACAGTGTCGTGGTTTAAACCCAGTCAGGTAACTCGTTCACTCACTTCCCCCCTTCTTGCCCTCCCCCTACTCCCGGAGGAACGGGGAGGAGGATAGAAAGAGTTAGCAGATCTATTCTGATGACAGCACCTTTACATTCAGTTTGAAAAATAGTTTAAGGTGTCACTGTGATGCCCAAGAGACCCTTTTTTGTGTTGTCTCAAAACAACTTCAAAGATTGAAGGAGCTGACAACTCGTTATCACTTGGGCAGACGGCATCAGGGGAGAGAAGGGATCCTGCTCCACCCAGGTTGTGGATGCTGTCCCATGGTGTCTGCCCTGACACCATGAAGATAACTGCCCCGGCAACGAACTGCCCAGAGACAGCGACAGACACTGTGGCTCCTGCCAGGGCACAAAGTGAGCAGGGACTGGGGCTCACCAGATCCCCTGTGGATGAGTCTGCACCAGTGGGAGAAGTCCAACAGAGCCTGACCCTAGAAAAGGGCAAACCTGTGCTTCAGCCATGTGGTGGGTACTCTCCACCCTGGGCCTCAGTGGAGTCACTGACCACAAGGACCACGAGGAGTACAAGGTCTACAACTGGAAGGACCACAACTGGAAGAATTTCCGCCTGCTGACAGAGAAGACATCACTGGATTCCAAGGGATGGTGATTCTATTTTGTTTTCTTTCCGTCTTTCTTTCCTTTTCTTTCTCCTTTTCTTCTTCTACTTCATATCTTTTATAAGAACCTGACAAGGCTTTTTTTCCTCCTGACTCAGTTTTGGGGAAGTTTAGAAGAGTTTTTCTCTCACCACAGTCAGAGTGTGGTCAAAGATCAGGGACCCCTGGGCCCTCCCAGTGGGATGGGAACAGTCAGAAAATGTGCCATAGTTACTCTAAAAAAACTGCAAGATCTGCCAAGATCCTCACTGCAATGGTGTGTACTTACATAACAGTGTTTGTTCAAATCTTTAGTAGCTCAGGTAAAGTTTTTTGAACATAAGACATCTATAGCTGCTTAATGATAACAGTATAAATTATACCAATCATGAGATGCAGACCTTTAACAGAAATATAAAGTGAAAATTTATACCTTGAAGGGCATTATATAGCTAGGTATTGGTGGATGGGACTGTGCATAGAGCTTTTTCATGAATGAGCGCAGAGACACTCTAGGTCAGGCACACACATACAGAGTACTAGACTGCTGCCAGAGATTTCTCTTCGCTGACTGCTTAGAAATGCCATGCTCCAGGGTACATTTCATTCCAGGTACCATGTGAGGAAACATGAGGTAGAAGTCCAGCAAGTATCCTCAGTCTGTGACTTGACAAGAACAGAAGTAGACATTTAACTAACTCTTCCATTCTGTAAATCCCCCTGAATTTAGAAGCGTGTACTCGTTTTTACACATCTACCCTGTTAAAATCATCTTGATGCTCAGTGCTGAGAAACCAGTGAAGGCTCGTTGTACTTTATGCCTACACTTAACGTTTTTGGAATCATTGTGTCTTTCAGAAAACTGCATCTGTTGCATTTGGCCGAGCATATTGAACACTTCAGAGTACTTGTTTTAAATGCTGACCCCTATTTAGTTTTTGATTTAATTTGTGTACCTGGAAACCTCTGCAGAAATGACTGACTATACATTGTTTCACTGTAAAATCGTATTCCATTTGGAGCACAAAAGGCAACTTGGAACAAATTTACACTAACATGACCATATTAATTACAGGAGACTCATATAATATCTAAGGTATTATTATTCACACTTCAAAAATGTTCTTTGACATGCAGACTTTTTAGATTGTTTCATTCTAAGGATGTTTTACTATAGGATTTGTGGTTAATTCTGTTTGTCTATATCCTATAACATAAACCTAACCTTTGGGAATGGGTGCATAATTTCTCCTGATAACACCAGAAATGAGTGGGACTCAATTCTTTTCTTCTGAGGTAATCTGTACTTCCTTGTTTAGGACAAATCAGAGCATTGCATGTACAGGCATGTAGTACTGGGGATAAGTAGCACTTAGAAACAAATTAAGGCACAAAACCTGAGGTAATTTACAGTGCTTTTTTGGTAATTATATAAGTGACTGTCTTTACCAATGATTTTCCCTTGAGATTCTGTGCATGTAGCTTGGATAATGGGTAAAAGCATTTTTTCTATGTGTCATGTAACATCCTCTCAAATGTCTACTGTGCAGAGCAATGGTAGCTCTACCAGGTTGATATTTTTAAAGCTAATGAACCACTGATTAGTATCTGAGTGACTGATATTAACAAGATACACTCTCTTCAACTGTTTTTATAGTGATGAATTAATTAATATAATTGCAAATTCCATCTCCTATGAAATCTGTGCCTTTCCTGCTGGCTTCAATACACTGAGTAACTGCTGAACGTGTAGATCGAATATGAATATGGTATGCCAATGTTCAAATAATACAAATATTATACAAAAGATATGTTCATAGGTGTGCTTTAAATGCAAAAGTGAATTAAAAATATTAGAAGGTGAAAACTGGTAACAGGATTCCATGTGCATGAAATGTGGGAGGCCTAGAGGAATAATGTATTTCTCTAAAGGTGTCTCCAAAGAAATAACATGTCTTTCAACATTATTGAAGGGAGACAATTTGTAACTTCCTCTTCCCTTCAGAAATGCTGTTTAAGGAATCACAATTTTTCAACCATTAGTACTTTTTGCACTATCATTAAGCTTTTCTCTATCTCATTGAACAAATCATGTAATACGCTTTTATGCTGACCTGTACAAAGCAGGTCAGGAGACTGTTAACATGACACAAAATTTGAGTCCCTCGCCTTCCCTTCACTTTCCAAAAGTACAGATAATTTATTCCTAAATTGGTGTTGCATTATCCCCAGATCTACAAATTACTGAGTGAAATATTGTAGCATGAATTCTCAAGACACGAATAGTACAGGTACCTGGCATTGGGAATCGTTTTTAAAATATCTGGAGGGTAGGAGAATTCTATAATTTTTATCTGTTATAATCTTCTTGGTTTATTTTTTCGAGGAAGAAAAAACCCTGGTTTCATAGGTCACAGATAATGTTTTGTATTACTAGTGTGTTTCTGAAAAGATTTGTTTTTCCTAACTCTAATATTGTATTACTTACCACACAAAGGCATATGCGCATCTCACTCTGAGTAAAATACCAAAATATTGCAGAAAATATTGAACAACATTTATTAATTATTCTGGGGTTTTGGATTAGTTCTACAGCTTTTCCCAAGCCTCTGATTTCCTTTATTTTATTGCTAATTTTACTGCACTTTAAAACTGTATTTAGCTATGATACTAGAGAATATATCACCATGAGCTACACAGTTCCATTTCTGTCTCCTCTGATTCTAAGATTAACTGAAACGTTACGGATGATTGATTTTGATATTTTTCTAAGAGAACTTGACAGTATCTGGCTGAAATTGGATGTCCTTTATTCAAAGCCATTCTGAGCAACAGCAAGAGTCTGTCTACAGGAAAAATCCTAAGGAATTACCTCATCAAAATTCTCTCACATGAATTTATTATGAGCTTTAAATCACTTAAGAGTATTTTCTTGCTTTAGTTCTTGGATTCTGGTTCTGAGAAACTAAATACAAATCTAATCTAATTCTAAAGAACCATGTTGTGATTTTAGAGAACAATTTTTAAAAAGATAACTAATATAGAGTTAAAAAATAATTTAACAGATGGTGGAGATTTTCCGTAGTTTAATTTAAAAATGAGATCTTTAAATTTATTCTCTTGTTTCTAAAAGCATAAATTTTGAATATTTGGAAATTTGAAGACCTTTAGGCTTTTCGCTGCATCCACTAAAATATTTATTAGGATAAACAATATTTGTGGAGAAAGATACATTAGGTACACATATTTCTGTGCTTAAAAAAATAACTACCTTAGAACAGAACTTTAAAGTAAGAAAATATTCACAAATATGTGGTCTTCTACAGATTCCCTCTTCTATCAGAAAACTGACAAAACCAGCCTCAGTAATTGTTGGTCTACATTGGGAATAGAGAGTGAAATAAAAATCTGTTGGCACACATTGTATTAATGAAGGTGAGAAGCAAAAAAATCATTTGGTAGATAAGTCCTGTGACATCGAACTTTATTGTGGTTGAACGAATGCCCTCACCAGTGCAGAGTCTTCAGGAGAAAGCCATTTTAAGATCATTGTAACAGTGGCTTCATTTTACTCCCATCTTTCTAAAGAGGATAAAAAAAAAATAAATTAAAAACATCAATTTTGTTGAATACCAACACAGCCATGAAAAGCCAAGAAGCTAGTTGTTCCTTCATGTGTGTTAATTAAATATTAATCTTATTATTTAGCTCACTGAAAAGCCAGTGAACATGCATTACTTAACCTTCTGCCATATAGTTTAGCTTAATTCCTTTCCTCTTCTCTCTTACAAGATCAGTCATTAGGCTATTTTTCTTTCATGTAAAACACTGCTCTTCAAATAGGATTATGTTAATTATGCACAAAACAAAAATTAATAAGACTGCCAAGAAGCCTCCCATAACTTCTTTCCTTCTTAATTCTCCCCCCTTCCCAATACTGCGTTAATGTTTTCCATTCCCCCCTAATGAATTCTTCAGTGAATTTTTTTCCAAGATCTTTGGTATTTTTTTTTTGCGTGACAAAAATTAGCAAAACAATCCCTACTCCTTTCTACAAAAAGCCTGATCATTAATGTATCTAATTAAGTTGAGCTTAATATTTTACTGTGCAAATTTATCCCCTGAAGCTTTTTCAGAACCACAGCCTCAGTTTATGATTCATATGAATTAGAATACAGGACTTCTCACAAGGGTCAGATATCTAAATGCAATACATAAACAATATGTAGCAGCACTCCTTGATGTACTGGGTCTGGCTGCGATGGAGTTAAATTCCCTCACAGCAGCCCACACAGTGCTGTGCATTTGTAGCTAAAACGTGGTTGATAACACACTAGCGTTTTGGCTATTGTTGAGGAGGGCTTCAATAGTATCAAGTCATTCTCTCCAACCCTTGCCTTGAAGGACAGTGGGCTGGGTGCCTGGGAGAGCCTGGGAGGTGACACAGCTGGGACTGCTGACCCAAACTGACCAAAGGGACATACCATATCATATGATGTCACGCTCAGCAAAAAAAAGCTGAGGGAAAGGAGGAGGAGGGGGGTGTTTGGGTTTATGGCATTTATCATCCAAAGCAATCAGTACACATGCTGAGAACTTGCTTCCCAGGGAGTACGTGGGCATCTGCCTGCCCATGGAATGTAGTGAACAAATTCCTTTTTGCTTTGCTTCTGCACACAGCATTTACTTTACTTAGGAAACGGCCTTTATCTCAACCTACTCTTCATGTTATTTTTTCCCCCTGTTCTCTTGATGATGGCAAGTTGGAGAATAGGGGTCTGATAGGCAGCCAAGGTCAACCCACCACACGCAGGAGAAGATTAACTCCTGGACATAACAGAGTCTTGCTAAATTTATGACCTCAATGGATTTTGTCTAAATCATGCCCTGAGTTCTATGCAAAGTCTGCCCCATGGATATACTAACCTTTTGTACTGTATCTGTATCTGGGTAGAATACCAACTTCCAAATAAAAGAAACATAAAGCAAAACTGCAGAGTTGCAAGCTTCTTGATTCAGGAGTAAAATCTAATCTTTGCACAAATTAGTAATAGGGAATTTCACTGGAGATTTCAATAGATGCATCTGCTCAGAACCAATTGAAATAAATCAAAATAAGCTTGATTTTGATCACATTATATTTAAGTAAAAGTGAATAATTTCAATGGCATTAGAATTTCATGGGATTTATATTGAATGTGTAGAAAAAGCATTGAATAAAAGGTTTGTGATCTGTGCAAGAGTCAAGTTAATTTTAAAGCAAAAACAATCTGGGATAAATTTGTCTCTAATAGGATTACAAAAAGAATCTCTATGGTTGTCTGTGTCTTAAAGTACCACATCAAGTTTTATTTCTGATGTTCAATTTTCAAAAAGCCAGTTTTATTTTTTTTAAGGAATTGTGAGTTACATCAGAGTGATTCTTGTCAGCAACTCAGGGGTCCTAGTGATCATTACACTTTGTGTGGAGATGGAATCCCTTGTGATCATTGTGCTATGTGCAAAGGGTATGATAAATGTCCCTGTCAATACCACAGTGAGGAGGAAGAAGAAACAAGGGGACAATTCTCCTGGGTCAACTGCAATATTGTGCAAAGAAATGTTTTGTTCATTGTTTAAATTGCATGAATGTTCTTAGAAAAGGGGGGGGGTAGGTAACTTAGAGATATGTCCTGTTACAGAATGTTGTGAAATCTGTGCACTGAACAAATAAACGCATAAGGAGTGGAATTTATGGGGGCTAAGATGGCGGTCAGACTTGTGATAGACATAATATTATTCACCCGGAGACAAGACCCCAAACAACAGGTTTGATCCGGGAAAAGAAGAACAGGATTGGCTGAAGAAGCCTGGGAAAAGAAGACAACAGGATTGGCTGAAACCCAAGAAGCCCGGGAAACCAAAAGTATAAGAGACTATCCCCAGAAATTCCCCATATGCGTCTTGGAAGGAGTGGAGACTCCCCGGCGCACCCAGCGCTGCTTGCTTATTGTCTCTCAATATTAATTATAATAAAAATCAATTGGCTAGGTTTTTATAACAGAATGAATAGATAAATTTAGGTAAACATAATAGTGGTACTTTTTTGTGCAATCTGATTAAGACATGAATTTATGCACTATCTTCTATTAGTGAGGAATAATTGAAATAAATTTCTTTTCTTTCCACAACTCCTGAATCTTTGAAGGATCTATGGATTTTGAAAGTGGAATAGTGTAATATTGAGATGGAGTTTGTTCTTTTGTTCCTTTATTATAACATTATAATGTTAGCCAAAATTTGTTCTTCGCATCTGCGGTGGTGGATCAACTAGTTGGTGTCTTAGATACAGGGAAAGAATATGTCACTTATGAGACACAACAGTATTTGCAGAAAACTGCTAAAGCACTCTCAGTCCTATTTCTTTAAATACCAACAACAAAACCAAGCCTGAAAAACACCCTTACATGTTGTTAGTTTATTTTAAACAGAAATTAGCAGCAACTCTGTATACCAGATTTTACATTAACCAAAGAGATACTCTAATTCCTTACTCTAATTCCTTTCCAGTAAAATAGTCTTTTTACATGTTATAAAAATACCATCATGAATGAAACGCAAACATAACCAAAAGTCTGAAAGAAACAGTCTTTGACAAATTCAAAAACTTTACCTTATTTTAATACTGGGCACACTTCACATAAGGAAGAGGATTGTTTCTTTTTCAGTAGACTTGATCCATGGTACTTCAAGATATACAACAGTGCTGGGGAGGGTGACTGCAATGCTTGCAGTTGTTAACTGCCAAGATCTTACAGGCGAGCAAAATTAGTTACTTCAGCAGTTTTTGTTCTACTTTGTGCCTTCTCATGCCTTGAGGCAATGCAGGGAGGAAGGATGCATCAGTTTTCCTGACCAGTGTCAGATGTTTTCAGCCCTCATAAAAGACTGAAGACACTAAACTATATCCAGCATAAATTACTAAACACATTTTGGTATGCTTGGGAACATGAAAGTTAAAAGAATTTCTAGCCTGTTCTTCTATTTTTGCAGGCAGTACCACAGATATACTGAGTCAAATATAATGAGAAACTACAAAATGATAACTTGCTAGAACATTTTGTCCTGATGCCTTTAGGCTAGAAGTCTTTCTATACTTTTTGCATGCAGATAAGTACCTTTCTGCAGCAATTTTGAACTAACATGTTGAGTTCAAATCTTTTCTGAATCCCTAGGACAATCAGACGCTGTTTCAATTATGTATCACCCATTACCCTGAGGAGTTAAAAGTCACTGTTTTGTGTTGTTTTTTTTTTTTTTTCAGAAGGTTTGAGACAAAACAGAAAAATCTTCAAGAAATGCTGAAGGGACCAGGAATGTGAAATTACTAGTCTGATCTTTAAGCAGGTCTAAACTTGTGTTTCAGTCTCTTTCATCAGTATTTCTGAACCCCCCACAACATGGAATTTAACTGACTTTGTTTTTTCCTACACTCAGTGAGTCAGCAGCTGTATCACTTTATGTCATTGTTTGATCCTTTGTTTCCACACTGCTTTCTAAAAAATTCAGGCTGAAACTGCATTCTGCCACTACCATACTTAATTTTTCTTTTTCATTCTCCATCCCTAAGCACTGAATAACTGCAATTTTAATTTCAAGTTCTAGTTGCATTTTACTTCTTATAAAACTTAAAACATATTATCTTGAAAGAGTGTCGTATTTTCATATTCCTTATTTATGATGAAAACAAGCTTCACCAAATATTTTTTTGGTTGTTGAGGTGTTTCCTGATTTGATGCACCAGGTGAGCTGTGCGTCGAAATATCCCACATAAACAATTCTTTTGTTAATGTCCTTTATTTTGTGTGTTTATTCCAGTTTACTTGTGCATAGTGTGTCCTTGAGTGGATAAAGCATAAATAAGCATCATTATTGCAGTTATGGCCTATATCAGCTTTCATGTATAGACAAGACATATATAAAACATATTTTTACTTTTTATTTTTCTACTTCAGCCTTCTCACTCACAACATTGAGTTCAAGGCATTCGATGCACTCCCTGGCATACAGCAACCCCACCACCTCTTTTTCCTTGCCTGTCCCTTCTGAAGAGCCCGTAGCCATCCAATGCAGCACTCCAATCATGCATATCATCCCACCACATTTCTATGATGGCGAGTATGTCCCTGCTGCACAATGGCTTCCAGCTCCTATTTGTTGCCCATGCTGCAGGCTTGGCATTTAAGTTGCTTTGTGGATCTAGACTCCAACAGTGGCTTGCTACCTCATGGCACATGCCTAGTGAGCCTGGTGATATCCCCTTCCCCCCTTATCATAATGAATACCAAGAGTTGACAACACAAATGTAGTACTTTTTTTACCCTATGTCTTAACTGCCAGTAGGAGGATAATATATTCTGCAAATGAACTTACTGTTATCTAAGATCCAGAATCTGGCTTTTATTAACAAAAATACAGCTTTGTATTATATAAGAATATATATTTTTGGTTTGGTTGGTTGGGTTTTTTTAGTCTTTGCCAAAAAAAAAGGATCACCTAACTAGCTCATATCTTAAGACTTTGGTTGGCTGAACAGCAATATTTTTATAATGCAGTGGTCCACTTGAAAAATAAATTTTGAACTTTTCAAAATCTGCCAAAACAGTGCTGTAACCAAACATACTGTTATGCTTAAGTCCTTACAAGGTATATTTTGTGTAAAAAGGAAGTGAAAATTCATTTTTGGCATATCATAGTGCATGAATCTTCTTCTGGTGTTTTTATTTTCTTCGGTAGTTCTCAGGAAGTATACCCACATGTTGAGGGTACAGAGATCAGGTGGTAAAATGACTTCTTAGAATTTACACAGTTTTTATTTACAGAACACGTAGTTCTGAGTTCGAATGCCATCAATATCCTATTAACTTATGTCCTGAAGCAAAATGAACTAAAATGTAGATTCAAATAACGATCATTAATCTGCCACATATACTGTCACAAATTGTTGTGGCTATTTCTTTTGTCTACCATTGTGTGGTAATCAGAAAAAAAAGTGTGATTCTCCTATAATGTTTTATTTTTTGTAGCTTTTTTTCCCTTTTTTTGAATACCTCATTTTTATGTATGTCAAACTGACAAAACTGTGAACTTCCAGTTTAATAAGCAAAGTAAGCACATTGAAGTGCAATTGATCTTTTTAAGCAAATTTTAGTGCCTTTCCTCCCTAGTTGTTTTACATTTCTAGTAGGAAGGGAAAAAGGAAATACAAGGTGAATGAACAGATAAACCATAAAGAACAAATTAGTCTCTTCCTTAACAAACCACAGACTGTCCTATACAGAACCATCACTTCTTTCCAGAGTACTTAATCCAAAACTGAACACATTAGCCAGCTTCAGATTGTAATGGAAGCACTGTTTTTTCCCATCCTGGATTATCAGCCTTTCACACTGCCTTGTTTTGCAGGTTTTAAGCATAAGATTGGTGAGCTAAAACTCTGAAACAATAGAAGACAAAAAATAAAAAGTTCTGGCAAAACTGCATAAATCAGATTTGAAAGCTGTAAATTCCTTGTTGTTCTCTCAGTTTTTTACTAGGTATTTCATAAATACAGAATTTATGAACTGGAAGTTCAGCATATGATTAAAGTTAATATCTCTTTCAAACCATGAATACCCAGAGTGTATCTCTGGAGAGTTAGAAACCTCATGAAAGCAGCTGGGAAAAAGTTTCAAACTGACAAAAGTACCAATATCATAATCTCGGAGTGTCTCAAGGATTTAACAAAATCATACAAATGTCATCAAAATTAAAGACACTCATAACTTCAACATTAAAAAAGAAACAGAAAGAACATATGAAAAAGATCAAACTACAGTTACATTATTGCAGGTGCACGAGGAGCAGGATATATAGGGCAAATACATGAAGCAGGTATAATGAACATTCCTGGGGGAATTTTATTAATATGATGCTGTTACTACAAAGTGCAATATATTTAGGAAGGGTCAAATTCTTATATACATTCATTAGATACCTTGAATGAACTGTCTTTTATTAAAGGCTGCATGCAGGCATAGCTGATATTGTATAATTGGAAAGTGTTATATACAGAAGATGACTTTTGTTGGTCTGAAAGTCTTAAGGCCACAGATGACTGGGGGCTGGAAAGATTTCAGGAAAGTGAGCAGTCAAAACGCACTTGCTCTGTTCTTGTTCTTTCTCGAGCACTTTCTGTTGCCCTGTTTAAGGTAAACTTTGGGACTGATATATCACTGATCTGGCATGATCATTCTAATCTTCTTATCAAAGTATAATATTCTTAAAACTTTTACAGGCTTTAATCAATACTTTTCCTCTACTAAAGTGAATTTTCTAGACCAAAACAAAACATGTAAGTACACATGGTTTTGGGGGCAACTGAGCTTTTATCTAATATTCTGCACTGAATTCACTCTCTCCTCTGATACTATTAATTGATCTGCTGCTTTCTCCATGATCAAAACATACACTTGCATTTAAAATCATCCGTCATTTTCTATGTTGAGAAGAATACTCCTGGCTCTCAGAAATGTTAGTATTTCAGTCTAACTGTGTAAACTTTAATTTCATTACTTGAGCCATTTTAGCCAACAGGGATGAAATTCAGATTGCTTCACAGTATATAGCTGGCTACTACCTGAAATGGTTAGAAATTGCACTGTGAAAATAGCTGCGTCTCACTGATCAGCATCAAAAGCAGATCAGAAAGATTTGAGCATACATACACGCATAAGAGTGGCCTAAATGTCACTGTTCTATTTTCCTGTAGATTCTGCAGAGAGTTGTTCCTTTTATGGTAGTTAAGGATTTCTCTCATCTTTGCTACACCAAGCAAGTTGCAATGTAGATTTAGGCTGCTCTAACTCTACATAAAGGAAATATTTGTGCATAGAAACAGTACCAGGACTGAGGCAATGTCACCTTTGAACATGCAGTTCTATCCTCCAAGGGAAATGGCTTTGACCCCAGGATTTGGCCCAGAGATTATGTCATTGCATTTAACTAATCCTGACATTTAGCAGTCTGTTGGCAGACCCTATTTGACTCTTTCAGTTAGTATTTCTGTCCAAACGATTGCTTGTCACAACTGGACATGATTTTTCTCTCTCCAAACAGTTTTAAACAGTTTGAAATAATCATCTATTCACCAAGGTCACCTAAGCAGGAAAACATCTGTAGTGCTGCATCAGATTGTACAACCAAACCGATGTGCACAGCTCAGAAGCTTACACATTTAAAATGTATAAGCATTTCTCAGTTGTATTGTTATAAGTATATACCATAAATATCTGTTTTAGTTAAAATAATATATTTTCAAAACATATTTAAAGACTGTATTTCTTTCTGTGGTAATCACATATCATACACCAAATTTTTGTGGTGAAACATCACATAGGGCATAAAATACTCTAGGTAGCTGTTGCAAAACTGGTGTTTGTTTTGTAACAGCAAAACTCTCACAACAGGAGACAGTGGTAGAGACAGGATTTTATATATAAAATGAGTTTAGGATTGCTAGATTTTTGATAGCGCTCATGGTATTTATTTGTCAATGTTTGAAAGCTTAAAAAGGTCTTTCTAAAGAGATGCCTTACTGTTGTTTTTTTTTGTTATTATAAATTATTCAGGTGTATTGTCTGATAAAATTAAAGACATCATTGTCTGGAATCTAGTTTGTTAGGTATAGTGCATAAGTACATGAATTCTGTTCTTGGATAGTGGTAGGAATATGCTGTAATGGTGCTCTAAACCTGGACCTTTCATTTTAAATAGATTTCTGCTTTTTCATGTTTCTACCATACGCAGTTAATGAATCATTATGTGTAAGAAATGCACGTTGTTCTGCTACCACTAAAATCAGGTTTCTGTAATGCCAGGTTTGTATTGCTTTAAATGACCATGTGTGAGTTGTTAATAGCCAGGAGGTCTTCAGTGCTGTGGTTGTGCGACACCTGTTATTATGCCTTGCCTGTACGGCTCTACATTACATTCTGAGTCTTCACTTGTCAGTGTCTCTGCTACCAATAACAATATGTATTTCTCTACATTGTATCACTAAGTATTGAAAATATATCATTCTGCATAGAATAAGTGCTCACTACTGTGATTCTGCCATAAGTAAAAGTAAAACAATTGTCATGGTTTAAGCACAGCTGTGAACTCTGACACACACCGCCCCCCCGCCGCTTCTTCCACCGGCTCCTGGAGGGGTGGGGAGGAGAAATGAAAGAATGTAACTCCCACAGGTTGAGGTAAGAACAGTCCAGTAACAAAGGTATAATACAAATCACTGCTGCTACCACCAATAATAATAAGGGAAATAACAAGGGAAGAGAACACAACTGCTCCCCACCTGCCAACTGATACCCAGCCTGACTGAGCAGTGATGTAGCCCTTCCGGGTAACTGCCCCCCGTTTATACAGTGGGCATGATGCGCTGTGGTATGGAATACTTCTTTGGTTAGTTTGGGTCAGGTGTCCTGTCTCTGATTCCTCATGGCTTCCCCTCCTCCCTGGCAGATCATGAGACTCAGAAAGTCCTTGGTCAGAGTAAACGTTACTGAGCAGCAACTAAAAGCAGCGGTGTTATCAGCACTGTTCCCAGGCTGAAAGTCAAAAACACAGCACCGCACCAGCTACTAAGGAGGAGAAAATGACTGCTACTGCTGAACCCAGGCCAACAATGTATTCTCAGATCTGGTAAATTAGAAAAAGATGCTGTCACAGCTGAAATAAGTAAGACAAAGATGTTGGAGGGTCAGGAAAAGCTCCAAGGGCAAGCCTGGCAAGCTTCAGGCCCTAGGCAATGAAAACTCAGTATAAAATTGATGTCTTGTTAGTAATGCCAATAGTATTACAGGGCTATATGGCTATAATGCCTGCATGTGCACTTGGAATATAAAATCCTATAGCATTCTACAGAGAAGTAGCCAGTATAAGCAGTGGAGCCTTGCAGACAATTAATTTCATTCTAAAGTAGACCTCTTAGCAATGAATGGGTCAGCCTAGCTATTTTCTAGGCCATAATGGAGCTTACTCATGTAGCTCACATGTAGACACAAATAGGAGGCTAAATTCAGGTGTTTCAAAAGTAGCTTCAACTTTTCTGATGCACCTGAATAGTCTGACTTCTAGATTAATGTTAGGTTCGCTATCATTATCCTCCAGGCCTAAGGCTTCTACATGGTTCAGCTTTAAAAAGAACAATGAGGAAAGGAGGTACTTGAGATTCACTAAAATATAGGGAACCTTCCGAGGATATGAGTAATGCAGAGCTAAGGCCCTTTAGATTATTATCTTCTGAATATTCTAACCAATAGATGGGCAAAAGAGGGAAAGCTGCAACAAACAATGTCAGTTGAAATTAGGTATTGGATCCCATATGAAACATTGGCTTCCTAAGCACTCCATATGAAGACCAGACATGGGCACTTACATGACAAGTATGCCTCTATAAGTGCTCTTACTTCATCTTGTGCAGTGCACAGCAGCCCTGAGAAGTAAGCATATGTGACTGTCCCCTGGGACTTTCAATATATAAACCACAGGTAAACTTGGTTCGGTCTTTGATTTCTTGCACAATTTCATACAGGAATTCAGTCCTTGAATAGAGGCTTCCCTATGGGCTTAGTAACTGAAGAGTTTTTGTATAGTATTAAACCTAAAGCATATAGTTTTATAGAGGGAGGGTTAGCCATTGCACCCAAGTCATATTTCTTAAACTAGACTGTCTTTCTGCTGAAAATTGCCTGTGAGTCTTTCCCTCTAAGTGCCTTAATTGAGAGACTGAAACTAAGGAGAGTAAACCCCTCCCTTGACATATGCCCCTTACCAGTGTTTAGAGAACTAATCACAGGCTTTAGAACTTTACACAGTTATAACATACATATAAAATATATTCTACTTGTTAGTATAAAAGGGTATCCAGGATTTGTTGCATTTTTAAAAAGCAAAAAATATATTTCTTTGGCTTAGGCATTGCACCTCTGTGCCTGGCAAAATCTTGGAGCAGATTCTCATGAAAGGCATGCTAAGGCACATGAAAAACAACAGGGTGGCCGGTGACAGCCAGCATGGCTTCACTAAGGGGCAATCCTGCCTGACCAATTTGGTGGCCTTCTATGAGGGGGCTACAGAACTGATGGACAGGGGTAGAGCAGCTGATGTCATCTACCTGGAATTGTGCAAAGCGTTCGACCCTGTCCCACACAACATCCTTGCCTCTAAATTGGAGGGACATGAATGTGATATGTGGACCACTCGGTGGATAAAGAACTGGCTGGATGGCAGCACGCAAAGAGTTGTGGGCAATGGCTCAATGTCCAGCTGGAGACCAGTAACGAGTGGTGTCCCTCAGGGATCAGTGTTGAAACTGGTCTTGTTCAACATCTTTGTTGCTGACATGGACAGTGGGATTGAGTGCGCCCTAAGCAAGTTTGCTGATGACACCAAGCTGTGTGGTTCGGTTGATACCCTGGAGGGAAGGAATGCCATCCAGAAGGACCTTGACACGCTTGTGAGGTGGGCTGATGCCAACCCTATGAAGTTTAACCATGCCAAGTGCAAGGTCCTACACCTGGGTGGAAGCAATCCCAGGCACAGCTACAGGTTGGGCAGAGAAGAGACAGAGCAGACCCGTGGAGGGAAGGACTTGGGGGTGTTGGTCAATGAGAAACTTAATGTGAACCGACAGTGTGCACTCGCAGCCCAGAAAGCCAACCGTATCCTGGGCTGCATCAAAAGGAATGTGACCAGCAGGTCAAAGGAGGTGATCCTGCCCCTCTACTCTGCTCTGCTCTTGTGAGACCTCACCTGGAGTATTGTGTGCAGTTCTGGTGTCCTCAACGTAAAAGGGAGATGGAACTGTTGGAACAAGTCCAGAGAAGGGCCACGAGGACCATCAGGGGACTGGAGCACCTCCCGTATGAAGACAGGCTGAGAAAGTTGGGGCTCTTCAGCCTGGAGAAGTCTGCGTGGAGACCTCCTAGCAGCCTTCCAGTATCAGAAGGGGGCTTATAAGGATGCTGGGGAGGCACTCTTCATTAGAGACTGTAGTGACAGGACAAGGGGTAACAGGTTAAAACTTAAACAGGGGAAGTTTCGATTGGATATAAGGAAGAAATTCTTTTAAGGGTTTTGAGGCACTGGAATGGGTTGCCCAGGGAAGTTGTGAATGCTCCATCCTTGGTGGTTTTCAAGGCCAGGTTGGACCAGAGCCTTGGGTGACATGGTTTAGTGTGAGGTGTCCCTGCCCACGGCAGGGGGGTTGGAACTAGATGATCTTAAGGTCCTTTCCAACCCTAATTATTGTGTGATTCTATTCTAAATAGCTTTTCCCTGTGATAGAAATTTTATCATATTTCCTTTCTTAAAAAATCAAGGAATAGTAGAAAAAAGTTTTGTCATTATTACCTTAATTAAAACAATGTTTCATTTTGGCATGTTGTCCATGTACCTGTTTTTCTCGTATAATTTTTTTGTTTTACTGATTATTACTGATAATACATAATGAGTGTCTGTATATATTTGAAATCTAGTTTCATCTAAATTAAGAACATGGTTAAATGATCTTTTTCAATCATAGTTTCATTTTTTTAGTAAAACTAATAGTCTAATAGATATTTATCAACATATGAAGCCTGAAATTTTTTACTTTGAAAAATGAAAGCAGGAAGTAAGTAAAATAACCCTTTACTGTACTGAGCAACAGAAGCACCTGAATACATATAATTTATCAAGAAGATGCTAGAAATTTTGTGAAATAAAAGTATTTATTAAAATTGAATGAGTTTTCATATAATTTAAATATTATTTAGTGTAGCAGTGCTGGCAAACCTTTGGGAATATCTTAAAAGGCAAATATGCGTTCACATTTCCTAGGAGATGGGGGAATAACTATCTAGAATATTAATGGAATAGAGTCCAGTTTATTAGAAATCCAAGAAAAAGGGCTACCAATTTATGACTTATCAGAGATTAACACTGTAAGCAAGTATAATTTAAGTGATCGCTTTAACAAGTGATTTATATGTGATCAGTGGTTTTGTTCCTTACAGTAACACTTGATTTTGTATTAAATGCTTTTGTGGAGGGGGGGGAGGGAAGGGGGGAATGGGGCAGGGGGAACGGTAAAATTGTAAGGTCACAAACATGTTCACTTTCATTTATTTTGTTCAAAACCAGTTTGCAAAAAAAAAAATTGTTATTCTAAGTGCTTCATGCTTCTGTTTTAGTTGCCCCAGGTTATTTGAAAGACAGCCCAAGAATTATACTACACTTCACCTGAGTAATTTTGGCAAGATAAGCAAAATGGGGTTTAAGCAGCATAAATTTTCACATTTTATCTTGTGTATTAAGCAGGGATTTAACAATTCCAGTCACAATTTTTGGTGTTTTGGTTTTGTTTTTTTTTTTTTTTTTTTTGTGTAGGGTTTGTTGGGTTTATTTTTCCCATTTCAAAAGTGTTCTGTTCCTCACATGCCGTTCTTACTGTAGATATTAAGCTACATCCTACCTTTGTTAGAAGGATAGAAAGTATCTTTGATAAGAAAAATCACTCTTCAGTTTTAAAATTTCTCAGGCATGCAAAGAGAGTTTTTCAGTGTAGAAGGCACCGTGATTTGTACTGCTGTGCAAGACGTCTACCTCATTTTATATACTAAAGAAATGACACATGAAAAGGATGACATATCTTCCTATTTTTTTCTTATTATTCTTGGTGTTTCTGCTCCAGGTACTAAAAATTGTTTAATCCTTGAATAGAATGAAACCGTCCGCTGAGAATCCTTGCTCATTCACTTGATAAATCTGATTTTAACTGGAATATAACTGAAAAACTCTATGCAGGATCAAAGGCAGTTCTTGATAAAAATAAAGACAACTACAACTCACTCATGGTCATAACATAGGAGGGGTCACAAAACCCTCTCTGTATTTACTACTTTAACTGTGTCTACCTTAGCTTTGGTAAATTGATTATTTCTTTTTGCCTTTAGGGATCTAATGCTTTTGTGGTGGATTCCTTATATTTGACAGACTCGTCTTATACTGTGTGCTATTAGGATAATGTCTTCCAGAAAACTGCAGGGTGTCCTCCATTCTGCAGTGTGTGTGCACCATAAACTAAGTGAAATTTTCAGAAAAGTTCTTTCAGAGTTATTTTTTTTTCTGAACAAGGGTAGCAATTCTCAGCTTTTATTTTCCACCTGGAATATACTTGGAATCAAGAAAGTAAAAGAAAATGCCTTGTAGATAAAGGTAAAAATTTAGAGAAAAGTTTAAGCAAAAAGTAAACCATCTGGAAAGTATCTTTGGAAAATTAAACAAGTCATTCCATGTATAAGAACAAGTGTGATTCTGGTTTTCAAAGGCTTCCACACTTAATAACTAACTAGATCAAGAATCTTTCTTTCAGGTTCAAGGTGGGCCTTTTCCAACATCACTCATCTCCTCTCACTCATTTTTTCCCAAAACTTTTAAGAAACACTTGTCTTTTAACTTGCACCACTGCATCACATTTTGAGAAAGACAGGGGATGATGGTATAAATAATTATTAATAAAACTGGCTAAAAACACCTGCAGCATTTATGGAGGAATTACCCCATTAATTTTATTAACTTTTCTTTTTAAATATCATTATTTTGGAAAACCTTTTTTTTTTTTTTTAACTCACATTATCAGAACTTTCAGGAAGTTAAAATATTTATGAAAAGAGGAGCGTGATTTGAAAGAAATTTGCCAGGGGTAAACAATATAATTTTAGAAAGAGAAGACAGTTATGAAGAGAGATGAAATTTCTGCTGAATAAAGCATCTCTTCTGGCTCAACAAATAGTGTAGACATCTTATTAGAAAAAGAAATTCACATTATAAATTATTTTTGTAAATGTTTGGGCAGTTGGACTTTAAAGATACTTTAAAAGAAAGCGTTTAAGTCATATTTTTCAATCACAAGACTATTTTCTCTCTCAGAACTTAACATTTGAGGTTTACTTGATACTAAAGAGCTCGTTATCTTTGTTTAAATTTAGTTTAAACCTCAGAACCCTAGAGATTACCTAGTTTTAATTGTCTCTAAAAATTAACATAATTTATTATGTTTACTGTGAAATGGCCAACTTATACATAAGTGTTCTATTAAATGCATTTCTGTTGTCAAAGTCAATTGCTTCTGGCAGTGCTATATCTGAGAAGATACTGATCAAAAGGTAATGGGAACTGACAGGCAACATCATAAATGCTCCATTGTAAGCAGACTGTTAGACTAGGAATTAAGTGAGTGGTACTGATTGATTGTTTCTTCATTAGTGAAATCTAGCAGAAAGAACAAGGGTTTCTTGACATTCACTTGCACATTATGATGACTAAACCAGCACATTAAAGCATATTGGAGATAGTCAGCTACTCTGAAATACATAGAAGTGGGTATAAAAATCTGAAATACATAGAAGTGGGTATATATTTCAAATATCATGGCACCCTAACCACAAACTGGTTAGGTGAGTGGTGTCACTGATGAGTGGAATCACTGGGGAGTGATTCCCTTACTGCAGTTATTGCTGTATCTGTACCAGTTAGTGAGCCTCAAAATAATAAATGAAATAAAAAGATCTCACAGATGAGACATCTCACTTCAGCACAATTCTTTCCACACTTTCAGTACATTGGTTTGACTAATGATTAAAGACTCAATGTGTAGGTGCTGTGCTTTATTCCTCAATTCATGAGAAAAAGGTAAGAACTCTAAATTATGGCAGGGCATGCCTGTAACTGCAGGGATCAATAGAATCATTTGAAGTGTATGTGCTTGGATGGGATGTCCTACGCATTGTGGAAACAGCAGTCTATTTTCTTCCTAGTGACAGTCTTTAACATACCTGACAGTCATTATCATGTCACACTCTCGATTCTTCTCTTCTCTTTTAAACAATCCAAATTATTTCAACATTTTCTCATGTCTTTGAACAGCTCTGTTACTTTCCACTGGGCTGTTTTCAGCTCATTTAATGTACTTGAAGGCTCAGCTATTTTTCTTGAATTTTCATATCCTTTACAAACCCGTTAACATATTTCTCAACCAGTGTCTAAATCTTTAATTACAAAACTGAATAGGAGGAAACCTGGAACAGACTCATTGACTGCCTTGCCTGATACAGCTTGCAGTTTCAGGATTATCTGTTCAATATTGTTTAATCATCTACATATCCTTCTTTTAGTGTCATCTAGCCAATGTTTGCCAGAGTTCCCTATGAAAATGGTAAAGGCACTCTGATCTCCCTATTGAAATGTGACACTTGCTACTCTTCTTTCACCTACAAGAATTTTTCTCCTATCGTGAAAAGATACTAAGTTGTTTTGATTTGTTTTGGCCTTGACAGATGCATGTTGACTGTTAAAAACTGATGGTTTACTTTTTTTTGTAACAGGTTTTCTGCGTATTTTTGTATATTACAGCCATGCTGGATCAGCTGCAATTCCTTGATTATCTTATTTTTGCTTTTCTTTTTCCTTCTTTTTAATTAATTTAAAGGCAGCATACACATTTGTCACTTTCTGATTTTCTGGAATTCCTCTCTTCTTTCACAAATTCTGTTTTTTTTCCTTGTTTAAATATTCAAGAATGCGCAGTTTCAAATGTAGGCTATATGGATGTCTATAGTTCTGCATCATCTGAGAGCTTTTAACAAACCTAAGCATTCTTACCTTCACTTAAGTTTCCACATTTATACATGTCATTAGTTGTACTAAGCTGATACTACTTATGTTAGTATAAACTAAGCAAGAAAAAAACTTCAAAAACATGTAATACCTGTCATCATCTATCATAATCCTTTCATTTTCCCTGAGTACCTCACAAAGCCATTCTTTGGTTGTTTTCCACTAATTTATGTATGGATTTTTTGTTGTTGTTGTTGTTACTGTGTTTCACAGTGGTTTATTCTGTGCCTTATCCCTTGTGATTTTGTCTGCTATGCTATAGCAGTTTGTCTTAAGCCTTAGTAATCTTACCATTTTCCAATTGCGAGTCCTTAAATTTCAGGGCATTGTAAAGTTGAATTTAGCCAGATTAATCTTTAAGTATATTTTATTCCATTTTGATTACGTTTTGGCTTTGCTTCACCAGATTTCTCCTTGGTGTGTTTTTTGAGAATTAGAAATCCATTTATCAAAAATCTGCTTCATAATTCATATGTAAAATGCTTTATTAGAATTATAAAAGCAACTGTAACATGGCATATACAGCTTCTCAGTACTTGCCCTTACATCCTGAGTAATATAATGCAGAACCATGTAGAACAAAATTAATAGAACATAAGAGACAATAACATTACCTTCACATACCTTTTCTGCTCACTTCACAACAGTTCCTTCCACTAATTGTACCTTTAAAACACAGAAATACAGAAATTTAAATTCTTAACAATGCCACTCCTACTTTCTATGGCATGATTCTTCAGATGTCATAAGAAAAATCTGCACAAAAGAGGAAACAGTTTTAATTAAAAGTGAATTAATTTTTTTTGTTGTTGTTAGTACATTCAGAAAGGACAGTAGCAGTGTTTATAAATCCATTTCCTTGACAATGAAGATGTACTTAGGTTGATCAAAATGACTTGATTAAAGAATACGCTGTTTGTTGCATGTTCATTCTTCAGTTAAAAGTTGTGCAGAAATATTCGTGCTCAGATGATCTGTTTTCAGACTCCATCTGTTTCCCACTGATGTTTAATAAGACTACAGACAACACAGACTGAAAAAGATCAGAGAAACCTGTGCTCCTCAAAGCTATTACCTTGTTTACTTAATTTATAAAGCCAGGCAAAACATTTCCATCCTGTTTGCATTTGTTGTATAAACACATCACTCATAAAACATAATATTCTAAAAGCAACTAACCTCTGAATATCCTTTGGCTATGTCAATAGCAAAAATCTGAAATTCATTCCTACAACTCTCAATACATATCTAGGAAACACAGATTATGAAGTTGAACGTAGTCCTGTAATTTGAAGTGCTACTGTAAATAATAAAACCAATTCAACTTACCGAGGCCTATTTAGGAATGGGCATTTCATTCTTGAGTCACTGAAACTCATTTAATTACAACACATCTTAAATGTGGTGGTCCTTTTTAATCTTACACTGAGTACATGGACAGGGAAATAGTGGCTTTCAGTCTATCCTATCTGATTGGAAAGTCTTATATTTCCTAGGCTTTTCATAGTAGAGCAAAGAATCCCAATAAAGAGCACAGATATGTACTGTAAGTGAAAACCAAGGAGACTTGTACATGATGGAGTCATATAAAAGTAGCAACAGCAAAATTGACTGATATAGGCTGAGAAAAAAGGGACACAAGATTTTATTAGTAACCTGAACAAGACTCCAGATGCAGAAAACTACAGTATATTTGTCGTCTTAACAATATCCTGGTACTTGAAGATCCCAAAGAAATGCCACAGAAAGAATAGCATTGACTGTATTGTATGAAGTCTGCAAATTTAAGAAAAAAGGCCTCTCTTAATGATAGCTAAACATTTCTTTTAAAATTTTACTTAATATTGAACCTGAACATGCACAAGCCCATGGACCTAATGAAATCCATCTGCAGATCCTGAAGGAGCAGGTGAATGAAGTTGTTAAGCCACTGTCCATCATACTTGAAAAATCATGGCAATCAGGTGAAGTTCCCGATGACTGGAAAAAGGGAAATATAACCCCCATTTTCAAGAAAGGGAAAACAGATGACCTGGGGAACTACAGTCAGTCTCACCTCTGTGCCTGGCAAAATCTTGGAGCAGATTGTCCTGAAAAACATGCTAAGGCACATGAAAAACAACAGGGTGGCCGGTGACAGCCAGCATGGCTTCACTAAGGGGCAATCCTGCCTGACCAATTTGGTGGCCTTCTATGAGGGGGCTACAGAACTGATGGACAGGGGTAGAGCAGCTGATGTCATCTACCTGGACTTGTGCAAAGTGTTTGACACTGTGCCACACGACATCCTTGTCTCTAAATTGGAGAGACATCAATTTGATGGATGGACCACTCGGTGGATAAAGAACTGGCTGGATGGCTGCACGCAAAGAGTTGTGGTCAATGGCTCAATGTCCAGCTGGAGACCAGCAACGAGTGGTGTCCCTCAGGGATCGGTGTTGGGACCGGTTTTGTTCAACATCTTTGTCGCTGACATGGACAGTGGGATTGCGTCTGCCCTCAGCAAGTTTGCCGATGACACCAAGCTGTGTGGTTCAGTTGATATGCTGGAGGGAAGGAATGCTATCCAGAGGGACCTTGACACACTTATGAGGTGGGCTGATGCCAACCTTATGAAGTTCAATGATGCCAAGTGCAAGGTCCTACACCTGGGTTGGAGCAATCCCATGCATAGATATAGGCTGGCAGAGAAAGAATTTGCAGCAGCCCTGTGGAGAAGGACTTGGGGGTGTTGGTCAATGAGAAACTGAACATGAGTCTGCCGTGTGTGCTCGCAGCCCAGAAAGCCAGTCCTTTAGCATTAGTGCAAGAAATCTTTGCTGTCTTAAAGTACACATTATTAACAAACTTATTTTACTGGTCAGTTCAGAAATCAGTCTGAACTGACTTATCATTTATTAACCAGACTTTCACAGCTTGTGATTTTCTGCAGCTTTTTGTCACAATTTCATTTTATTTCCAAGTCATGATAAATTTAACACTGGATCAAAAGGAGATTTCTCTATGGTGTGAGGATTCCCTGTTCATCATTGCTTGCTGCCATCTGTGATTTAAGAAGTTTTAATGATGTGGTATAGTGCTCTTTTCTGTTATTTTTTTTAAGGTAGCATAAATCAAAGAAAAAGAACTTAGCATTTCTTTCATGGTTAGGACCTTTAGCTTGTATGATGTTGTCATGGTTTAAACCCAGTCAGGTAACTCGTTCGCTCACTCCCCCCCCTTCTTTCCCTCCCCCTACTCCTGGAGGGACGGAGAGGAGAATCGAAAAGAATGCAACTCCCATGGGTTGAGATAAGAGCAGTTCAGTAACTAAGGTATAACACAAATCACTACTGCTACCACCAGTAATAACAATGATAAAGGAAATAACAAGGGAAGAGAATACAACACCTCACCACCAGCTGACCGATAACTTGCCCCCCCCAGCCCTGACCAAGCACCGACCGATAGCTCCTCCAACCCTGCAGTCTCCCAGCCCTTCCAGCTAACTCCCAGTTACATCCTGGGCATGACGTGCTGTGGTATGGAATACCTCTTTGGTCAGTTTGGGTCAGGTGTCCTGTCTCTGCTTCCTCCCAGCTTCCCCTCCTCCCTGGCAGAGCATGAGGCTCATAAAGTCCTTGGCCAAACCAAAACATCACTATCAGCTCTGTTCCCAGGCCGAAAGTCAAAACACTGCACTGCACCAGCTACCAAGAAGGGGAAAAATGACTGCTACTGCTGAACCCACGACAGATGTATCCATATAATAGCCACAACGATGACAAATACACCTGAATGTCTCGCTAGTATGGGAAAGATGCTGGTTGCTGGATAGTAGATGCAAAATAGTCAGAAAGTCTAAACTTACAGCAAAACCAGACTGGAATCTAATCTAGAAAACATAACATATTGGGAAAAGCAAATATGAAAACATATTTTAAAAATTAGATTAGACAAAGATAGTATTTTCCCTTCCTCTATTGCTTTCAGTAATATTATATTGTATTCACTCCGTGTGGAAAAATCAGTAACATCTGAAATATTAGAATATAAGCTAATGCAATGAGTCTAAGGCAGATTATTGGAGGGGGGGAAAGAAGACTAAGAAAGCAATATTTTCTCCCTAAAAGTCTTTCTATTGTGAAACCGAATGGGATCATTATTTAGTAGGAATTTTTCAGAAATACTCATATGCAAGCAGTTTCTGGGAGGCAACTGATTTATGAACAAAACAGATATAAGTATAACTCATAAACAGCAATGCATTTGTGGCATACTAGCATATGCATAATTAATGACAAACATAAACAGAATGAGACTATTGTATAAAGTGATGAGTTATTGATGTTAAAGCATAGGAGGATCATTGTGAAAAGATTTCCTCAAAACTTCATGCATCACTTACTGGTATATTTCAGCCATGGTGGAAGGAATAAACCCCCTGAAGCAGGCAGTGATAGAAGGTATAATCCCTGTAGTGTCAAATTATCACCTAGAACCCTGTTGATGTGTGGGGTTTTATGTATTCAGTTGCTGAATGACAAAAATAATTTGAACATTCAGCAAATAAAAACATTAAATTGCAATGTTTGACTCAGCCCAAGTTAATCTGTTTAATTTTAAGGCATTTGAATAAAGTAGAACTAGACTTACCTAGAGGTTAAAAACTTTAGAAACCGAACAGTTGATCTTCCACATGTGCTTATGATTTGTTGAGATCTATTTCAACTACTGACATGAATTCTCTGAATGTACATAGAGAAAATGTAGGCTATAAGACTTCAGATACACTTGCTACAGAATAATCTAGTTCAACAGACTAGGGTTATCTCCTGAGAAACAACAAAAAAGGCATTTGGAATAGGACATCCTAAGCAAAAGGAATTGGTTGACTGAGCTGCTGACTAAAAGCGATGAACTAAGTGGGGTGAGGATGACTGAACCTACAATGTACATGTCAAGAGAACCTCATGCTGTCTTCTGGAGAAAACAAACATGTATCACTAATACATGAGGTAAAGTGAGTCACTAATTAATAAAAAAATACAGTGAGGCCCAGAAAATAAACAAGATATTTTTATTTTACTCATGGACAGACAAAGTAATTTGAGTTAAAAAGTAAACATAGCTGCACAAAAGTATCAAGCCAGTGGCTGCAGTAGGCTAGAAAAAAAATGTTACAAGTAATCCCTTCCCTGATACGACTCTTTCTGCATGACTTAAATTTCTGATACTTCCAATGTCTTCCTTGCTTATTTTCTATCTTAAATAAGAATCCTTCTGGCAGTATGCATCTGGCTTTCAAATGTAAATCAGACTTTATTAAGGTATTCTATATCAAAGATATCATTTCTCCTTTTAGAGGTGTTCTTCAGCAGTTTGTACCAGATTGTATCATTAACAGTTCCCTTCATTTCTTTCTGATCTTCAGTACTCTCAGTGCCTTAAGCAGCGGCAGCCCCTGTTCACACACACAAAAAATAGACACCAAATCTCAACTGTTTGTGTAATCTGTAGTCATTTTAAGACCACTTTAAAGTTCATTACCCTGCTCTAACAGAATACTAGATTTCACTTGAAACAGATATTTTAGATTTAAAAGAAAGGCCTGGCTCTGAGGTATTTGAGTATGAAATTCATAGTTTCTCCTGTTTGGGTCATTTTGGGCTAACATAGTCTCTCTTACACAATTAATAGATGATTTCTTCTCTATTCAGGATTCTCATGGACAGACCCAGCACGATATATTAATATCAGAGAAGTCCTACAACTATCTCTTTGCCTTTTGGTAAATTCAGTTTATACCAAAGAACAGTTCTTTTTTTTTTTTTAAATCATATTTATTCTCTCCCAAAAAAATAAGAGTTGAACTGAGTAGTGTATGCCTGCTAGAACACTGTTGATTTTTACTGCTGGATATAGCTCCACAGCTTTGAATAGTGAATCAAACTCCTGAGATTTCTTGCTAGGCATTTTTTTCTTCTTTCTTGGATACTCTGAATATATGTATTTGAAATATTGATCTCACCTCAGAAGAAGTTTTTGTAAGAGCCCACAGTCTTCTCATTCTTCCTCCTCATTACTAGCTATTGAACAGACAGAATCTTAAAATCATCCATTTTTGTACAGAGTAACATGACAATGTAGCTGTACAGACTATTTATGGATTTGACTATTGATAAGGAGCTTAATTTTCAGTTTGTGGAAGTGTTTTTTAAGATAGCGTTGGGAATACAACTTGCATTATAACTGATTACACAAACCTGTACAACCAAAAATTTCTCAGGTTCCCTCTGAGAGAAGAACTTGCAAATATTCTTTGCTAAAACCTTGACTGTTTAGCTAGACAGGATAACTGGCAGGTGGGGAGAATGCTGGACTAGTTAGAACACTCAGGGTGTTTTCTTGCACCCACACAGTCAATAGAATTTTATACTTGTGTAAAACATTAACTTAGAAATCACCTACTGATGTTTGCTAACGAGCATCCCTAACTGAAACAAGTACCCATCGTCTTGCATCATGCTTTATCATTTGTACCTGCTGTTGGAGATACAGCACTTACTGATTAAGTAGAAATAGATCTGAGGTTACTGCATTTTTGGGGTTTGCATGTCGCTAGTATGGATTCCTAGGGACTAAAGAATTCTTGGCTTCAGTGGGAATTTTATCTGAAAGGAATGCAGTGCTATGTCTAGTGCGCTACACTGTTGTAAGTTGCCTTGCCCCATTCGTTAACAGAATTGTAGATGTATTTTGCAGGAGAGAGAGAGAAAACAGATGAAAGAAAGTCTTGGTTTTGCTGGGGAGAATGTGCCTCTCCAACTTGTTGAAAGACAGGAACATTGCATTGGATCTCAGTTCAATATTTGGTGAATTACAGAGAAGTGCTACCACTCCATTCTTTCAGATACTGCTGACGTTGTAAGAATGCATTATGACTAAAACATTTAGATTGCTTTCCTCTTTGTATTTGACAGGAAGTCATAGTAGATCACATTGATGATCACACATCCAAGATAAGACCACTACTGAAAATTATGGCTTTTGGTTTTATTTTTCATGACTACAGATAGTAGTCCGTAGCATAGACTATAAATTTTTTTTAAAACTTTCTGCTTTACTCTAAAGGCTATGTTATTTCAAGCTGTTTACTAGGGAAAAATAACCAATGTTTTCTATTAAGGCATGTGCTTCAGCAGACTAATTTCTCTATTTGTGCAGGGCCACTGTAGATTTCAGACTTACAGAATTATGTAATCATTTAGGTTGTATGATCATCAAGTTCAACCATTTACCTAGCACTGCCAAGTCCACCACTAAAACATGTAATCAGTTTGCTGAGCTAAGTTCTACAAGGAAAATATTTGATGCTCAGACTGTCACATGTTTCCATGGAAACCATAACCTTTAAGCAGAAGCAATTTGGAGAGGAAGCTAAGCGCGGTATTTCAGCTAAAGAACACAATGTTCAGAAAACCTTGCTTTGTTCGAATGCATATATATAAATATACTATCCCTTGTCTATATAGAAATGGATGTTAACATAGTTAAATTACATCTCAGCTGAAATTAGTATAATATAGCCTATAATGCTACAACTTAGAGTTCATATGCTTAATATTCAAAATAAGTAATTTAATGGAGTTCTGAGTACACCGAAGTTAAAGAATCCGATAAAGTAGTCTGCAAAAGACCTAAGTGATAAACTCTATTCAGGAAAAATTTGAGAAATCTACAAAGAAGATAAATAAGTATACAAGGACATGTAGTTAGGGCAGAAAAAGCGAAGAGAGAAATGGGAATTGTGAGAAGAGTGGGAGAGAGATAACCATGAGAATGGGAAATTGCTTTAAAAGGGTATTAGATATTGACATCTATTTTCCTCTATGGACTAAAATAATAACATCTTAGTGAGTTTAGGGAGAAGAAATAGAAACCTCTATGTCTGTTACATAAACACCGCTTGAAATCTATTTTCCCTCGTTTTTGGTTTGTTTTGTTTTTTTTTTAACTCTGTTTTGTGCAGATCATTGTAGCATGAGCAGTTTCACACAGAATTTAAACAAAAATAGTTTTTCACCCACAGTGGCCCAGTGGCATAGTGGGGCTTGTTTGAGATCGTATATACGTATTTCCACATGGACACCTCCATCTGTAAAAAATAGGTCTTTATCTTGGATACCTAGACCCCTGTCAGATATGGTCAAAAGGTATTGACAAAGCTATTCTAAGCAAAACAATCATTGCTGTTGCACCACAGCAATCAAATATAGGGGAAAAGTCAGAAGACAAAGACAGCTGTAAAAATAACTGTTAGCATCAGTCAGAAGCCTGATCTTCTGCTCACTACAAATAGGTGGGGTTGTTTTTTCTCTGCTTCTACGTTTTCAATTGCCTGTTTGAGAAAAAAAAAGGCATTAGGTTTTTTGCTGTTTTTTTTTTTTTCCCACCAAACTTATGTGTATCTCTATTTTACCACTGTATGATGGAATATGGGGCTAGATGAGAAACACTGATTCTGTTGGGAAAATAGTTTAGGGAGACTTTTGAATCACAGAAAAATGCTTTATGGTAGAAATAGCCAAGAACTTCTAAAGTCCTCAATGTCAAAATCTCAAAATAAACTGCCTATATCCATCTTAAATTAAAATAAAGACTGTAAGCTTTGCTTAGTTACCAGGTGAATTTTCTTCCTTCCAGGTTAAGTTATTACAGATTGAGTATTTGCTAACATACTGGCCAATTACAAATTAAGTTATTCTAAATCGTGATTGAATGGTCTTATTTTCTCTTTTCAGGGAAGTGGTACATATCTCTTGTTCCCTACTTCTCATGAGAAGTGCCAATAGATTTATTACTGTCACTGTTACACAAATGCCTCTCCATGCCAATTTTCAGAGGTATGTGCATATTCATCTTCACTACTTTGATAATTTTCTTCAGTAATATGCTTCTGTGGCTAATTATGCAAGTATTCTTTAATGAAGATGTTCTGAGAAATCACTTCTTCTAGATGTCTCAGGCACAGTTTATTCCCATCGCTCATCTAGCTGACATAAAACTGGCAATGACAGAAAAAAAAAAAAAACCAAAACGAAAAATACTGAATGAGATTTTAGTAAGAAAACTGATTTCTAGGACAGAGAAGGTTTCTAGAACAGGGAAGTAAGGCATAAGACCTAAATGGAGAGCTGGAGGTCTTGGGGTGATTAGAGAAGCAACCTTGGTGCTATTCATCTCATACCAGATGTAACAATTCCACCACAAAGACCAGCTATCTGAGCACAGTGTGTTTAAAGCACTGCCAATAAAAGTCCATGAAAATCAAATAACCTGTACCAGGCTTTTCAGAGCCCATAGCTGTTCTTTGTATATAAACATATTAAAAGAAACATACATCAAATAAAATGCTATGTTTAAGAAAGATATGAATTACAAGGGAATTAGCAAAGATGTTTTCAACTAAGTGTCTTCTTTATTCAGCCAGGTCTCTAAATATTACTCAGTCCCTGCAGATAGGTAAGAATGCAATAACTGTTAAGTATATGAACAATGTGTTATATTACTTGAATGCAGACGAACAAAATAAAACCAAACCTGTATACCAGATCTTGGTATTATACTGTGCAGAATTACCACATTAGCTAGGAAAATGCACATAAAAATGTAAAACTGGAAAATACTATAGGCAGGTTTTTCTATGGAAAGCTAACATCTCTGTAACACCTGAAACTGTGTGAAAAACATCATAGACAATGCGCCTGAAAAGCTTTTATTAAAAAAGACATGTTCATTGTATTCAAAGACGATTTCCTAAGGTGGAAAAGAAATGATTCATAGGAAAATAAGCTTTTAAAAGTGAAAAGAGGAGCTCTATGTAAATTGCTAGAATCTTGGCTGAATCTTCATTTTTTATTTGCATGAGTTGAGAACTTAAGGAGCATTCCTTCATACTGATGATGTAAGTCAAAAGACATATCTGGCTTTTCTTCTTGAGCATTACTTAAATATTACCAATAACATACACAGAAAGAAAAGCAAATGCAAGGTTTAAAAACTCCAAGAAAAAGTTTTCTGCTGTGTCATTATCTCATGTGTCTTTCTTCAGTCAGTATATTAAGAAAGCGGAAAGGCAAAGATGATTTCTGTCTCTGTCTTGCAGAGATGTTTTCTGTTTCTGTCTTTAACTCCTCTCTCCCTTGTTGCCATCAGTGAGGAGTTAGTGCAACTGGAGAGACATACAGAATATTTTACTTGTTCTCATAAATCATTAACAAAATTTGAGCCATGTCCCAATTTTTTGATCATTAATTTTGTTTAGAAGCAGAACAACTGAACCACTGCTTGGATTTTCAAATATGAAGTTAAAAGAAATCTAGCAGTCAGGTTTCTAACTGAGCTACTGTGCAAGGACAAAGGGGAGGTCATATCCTCACAAAATTCTTCCCACGTAGGTGGTGCTAATATTTTACTCTGGCTCAGCTGCAAATGTCTCTTTTTTACCAGCTTGAGGAAATGAGGAGTATGTATAAGTATGATCTCACAATTATGAACTGCTTTCACAAATTTCACTATATCTTTCTGTCCTGGTTTAAGCCCAGCCGGTAACTCAGAACCATGCAGCTGCTCACTCACTCCCCCCATTCTTCCTCCCCCCAGCTCCTGGAGGGATGGGGAGGAGAACTGAAAGAATGTAACTCCCACGGGTTGAGATAAGAACAATCCAGTAGCTAAGGTATAACACAAAACCACTACTGCTACCACCAATAATAATAATTATAAGGGAAATAACAAGGGAAGAGAATACAACTGCTCCCCACCTGCCAACTGATACCCAGCCTGACTGAGCAGTGATCTAGCCCTTCCGGGTAACTGCCCCCAGTTTATATAGTGGGCATGATGTACTGTGGTGTGGAATACCTCTTTGGTTAGTTTGGGTCAGGTGTCCTGTCTCTGATTCCTCACGGCTTCCCCTCCTCCCTGGCAGATCATGAGACTCAGAAAATCCTTGGTCAGAGTAAACATTACTGAGCAGCAACTAAAAGCATAGGTGTTATCAGCACTGTTCCCAGGCTGAAAGTCAAAAACACAGCACCGCACCAGCTACTAAGAAGGAGAAAAATGACTGCTACTGCTGAACCCAGGACACTTTCATTCTCTTCTACTTTGATGTTTTAGTAATATTCTGAACATGCATTCTGATCCCTTTCTAGATTGAAACATTACAGATAAAACCATTATATTTTTGAAGGCTCTGACTGTATTGAGAATATATTTTAAGTAGAAAACCTAAATTTTTTGTCCTTCCTTAATTACAAGTGGGGAGAGTGGAACAGGAGAGAGATAAGAGACTGTCAGTCTTAGACTATTCTGACACATGGATATTTTAAAGCAGATAGATACTTGAAAAACAAAATATAAAACTCCTAAGCACAAGAAACCATGAAATGATTATATTTGTTCAAAGGCTAGAACCTTTAAAGATTATGTGTAAGAAAGTATTTGTAATGATCCATAGTTCTCAATGATCCCATTTGATCCTGTTGCTAAACAAAATCTGGGGGTTTTGTATATCATGTCAGCTCCAAAAGGAAATTTATTGATGGGACTGTAGATTTAAGAATGATTTTTGTACAAGTGCTTTTCTTCATTTTCAAACTTACAGCCTTTTCTTTTAAAGAAAAAAAATCTACACTTTACAATGTTTTTTTTCTATTCCTTCTGAAGTTTTCATACATGTATTTACTTCTTCCTTATGCACGCATTCCCCAGTGCTCTTCAGCTGTATGCTGTGAAAGCTCCACTGTCCCACAGCATTTATAGTATTTAGCAGTTTTGGTTTATTCTCCATTCTTCAGCAATTTATAGTGATCTTAAATGCAAAAGAAATGCAAGGTCTCATGGGATATGGTGCTACAATTGCTCCTATGCCTGCTTTGATAAGGTGGGAGAAAGGTTCATGATATGGGGCTTCAGATGGTGCGAAACATCCACTTCGCACACCCCAGTGGGTACAGAGGGCTGATAAGGCTGGGAACAGCTCTGGCTTCAGCTGCTGAATACAGTTTGTTCATCCTCCTGGAGAGCAGTTTTTGCCCTTCTGCCAGTGTCTAAAATCCAGCAGTAAATTTGTGTCTGTTCAGTGATGAATGGAGGTCAAAGTCTCTTTGTTTCAATAAGGTCTAGCCTAGCTTATAAATATCAAAATTTACATAAGTGGCAATGATCTGACATTCAGATGTTTAGTTATTTCACTTAAGACAGGACTCTTTTCATTCCTTTTGTGGATCTCTCGCAATTTTTTGCAACCGACACAATGGGAGCATGTTCTGATTTTGAGTGAAGATGTGGGGGAGATTTGTACTGCTACTCATTTGCTAAAGAACTTGCCAGCTATTTCTAGTCTAGTGTATTTCCAACTCTTCAAATTCAAATTAATTCAGTTCATCCTGTCAAACAGTTCTTCCTGTCAAACAATTTAAAACATATCTTTGAGACCAGGCAGCTGCAGAACCGCAGTAGAAAAATAAATCATTTCAATTATGCTCAGACAGTTCAAGTCAGCAGTGAATAATGCAGTACTTGAGTATTTCTGCCTGTTTGATTACATGGAAAATATCTGTTCCGTTGAATGATTCAGCTGGAGTCCAAAATCTGCTGCTGGCCAGCACCATACCTGCTATGTCTGATGCCCAATCACTTTCCGGAGTACAACAGTTGGTAAACTCATGCCATGCTCCTGGAAGCTGTATGAACCACCATATTTTGTTTTCATTTTGTGTTTACATCCTCATATGACAGCTATGCAATGTGCAAAGAGTATGCTTGGAGAGGGGAACTCAGTTAAATGAACTTTACAGTTAGATCTGTTGCTACAGTCTTTAAAATTGACTTCCACTGAACTCAGAAAGAAAGATATTACAATCTCATAGTGACACAGAGATCCCTCCCAGTCTTTGGAGGTAAAGGTGAACAAAGAGGCTCTGTTGTCCTTTGTTTTAAAAAGAAGACATTTAGTAAAGAAAGGTGTTGATGAGAGAAAACCACAAGGAAATTTAAGAGAGCAGAAAACAGTAGCATAGTGGAAAAGCCTGAATGCTCTAGGTTCAAGATACTGACTGAAAAAGACAGAAAGTTACTATAAAGTGGAAGTCTCCAATGTCAGAGTCTTATGACCAAGAAAAGAGGATTCTGACCACATTTGGTTTGTTTGTGTTGGGTTTTTGTTTGGTTTCATTTGAGTTTTTTGTTTGGTTTGAGTTGAGGGGTTTTGGTTTGGGGTTTCTTTTGGTTCTTTTTTTTTTTTTGGTTTGGTTTTTTTGAGCTTGGGTTTGGGTGATATTTTTTTGTTTGTTTGTTTTAAATGAGAATAAGCAAAACCAGAAGTGCTGAAATAGGCTTTTGCACTCAAAGTTTTGGTAGTAAGAGCAAGCCCATGTTTGTAAGGACACCAGAAATATCATAGTCTGACAAAGACTACAAAACCCCCTGAAAAATAAAGTGTGACACAAGATCTGATTACTTCATTGGTGTTACTGGAATTAAAATTTTACAGAGGTATTCTGTGAAACTCATATTTTTTCATGGTAAAAGATGTCAAAGAGATGAAAGGCTGACTTAAACCAAAAATTTTTCCACAAAACAGGTAAGAAATTTGGGAAACTGCCTAATCTAGAGCCTTCTAACAGAGATTGTCTGTATCAAAGATTTAAAGAACTTTAAAACAGTATAATGCCATGAACCCCAGTGGAACTGAATAATCATGATGAAGAGCAGATTAAAAAATAGTGTTTTAATGATTTATCATAATTGTCCAGCCATGAAAGTTCTATGAAATATATGCTCCAAAACAAATTTTCTAACAGGACTTGTGCAGTCCTTGTGCATGTATTTAAAAGATTATTATTAGTCAGATGATAAACAGAACATAGCAAAGGCATAGAAGAAGAGAACATGTCTTGTTTTTCCTGATCAAGCTGACAGTTGACCTGTAGAGACAGTTATTATTGGGTTTCCAATCCCCAAATTAACATGGGATTATGTATTTTCCTTAAAGAATCTAGTTAAAAGATGAAGATTTCATTCACTAGAAGAGAGAGGAAACTAATGACAGTGGAATATATAGTAATTACCCTTCTGTCTTTAATTAAGAAGATGAAAATTGCAAATACTCTATGAAGTTGCGCGAAACTGTGCTATTAAATGCTGATCCTTTGGAAAAATTCACCCTATCCAAAACTGTCATGCATGCAAAAACTACTGTACAGGGCATGAAAATATCACCTGGCAAAATTAGAAGGTCACTTGTTGAAGGTTGCCATTGTGCAACATGCATTTTATGTGAGATACACTCTTTTTGGTTTCAGTCATTCCTAAAAACCACACAAGTCCCAACTAGTTACCTAGAACTACTAGTTTCCAACATAGCTTAACACTGATAGTGTTTAGACTTATGAAGTAATTTTTAAGTCTTGATAATTCCTAAAGCTACAGGCATCCAGACAAGTTGGCAGCCTGATCTCAAAAGACTGCACTGCAGACAGCCACTCTAACACTACTTCTTGTTGTGCTTAATCTTTGCATAACAGCCTTGTGATTAGAGCATTTATCTCAGAAATAGAAGACTTAAGTTCTAGGCACACCTTAGCATTAAGACATTTCAGTGCACATACCAGTTAATCCGTAAATGAGTTTATAGGGCATTCTGAAAGATTATATCTAAACATACACAAAAGACACAGCCATGACATTTTAAATGAGCTGTGAAAGAGAATAACATGCAATTCCAAAAAATGCTGAGGTTCTGTAAACAAAGTATGATATTTAGCGTGTAATTTTGAGACATTCTGGGAAGGAAAGAATTTTAACCACTTCGTGTATCTGAGGTGAGAAGGACTGGGTTTTATGTTTCATTTTACTCCTGCTGTAATGTTAGAAAACTTCTTCTGATAAACTCACAGTTAAAAACTTTTCTGAATTGTACTTTATCAGAGAGTAGTGTTTAACTGTGTGGCAGTCTCTAACATAGCAGGGATTCTGGGAAAAAAAATGAAGAGGAACCTTTCAGGTCAGAACTGTAGAAGGAAGAATTCTAGAGCTATGATGGGAGGAAAAAAAATTCTGTCATTCTGAAGGAAATAACTATATTCTTAGAATCTGAGTATAAATCCTACTGTATTGGTTTACTCTTACAAAGATATGGATGTGAAGTAAGGATACCAAGTTTCCATTGTTAATTTCTTCTCCCAGATGGAACAACATCAGAAAAAAAGCTGTTGTCTAATAATTGAGGCCAACGTGGTAGCAATATGTTAACTATGAAATTATTTCTGAAGCTACATAAAAAGCACATTACTGGTTTTCTAGCAGGTATTTAACAACAGAAAAATAATGAAACTAATAGCATACTGAAAGGTATAATCATCTGAGGATAGGTAAGACTCAAGAGAAGCTCATAAAGGCTCAAAATTTACAAACTGGCACATTAAGGCAGTCCCAAAGAGCAAGCAAACCACCCATGAAGTGAATAGAGGTCGCTACAGGTATGGGGGCCTATGGTAATTCTGTATAGAGAAGTAAGGTATCATATTAAAGCCACATGAGGGTTTATTAGGGCCATAATAAGTACCATTTTATCTTGCTACTTTAAAGACACTGTCATTTTGCTTTAAGTACACCACAGAAGACCTAATTCAATATTTATTGTGTCACAAATAATTTATGAAACAACAGTTCCTAAGGATTTGTGTAATGTTGTAAGGTTGTAATCAAGGTCAGTTGTCTACCTTTCTTCTGCTGTTTTGTCATTCACTATTTCAACGTTCTTTTTCCCGTCAATGACATTCAAATTAACCTATACTTAGAAGTGCTAGGAGCACTCTATTCAGTTGTTTTTCATGCACAACACTAGAAAAGAAAGAATTAGGCAGTTTCTAGCAACAAGTAAAAAAGTATTTTATTTAAGTAAATATAGGAAACAACTGAAAATATTTATAAAATATATATATATATCTGACCTGTGGGATATGCAAAAAAGTTTCAGCTGTTGTCCAGGTAAGCCCATGTCCTGGGTTCAGCAGTAGCAGTCATGTTTCTCCTTCTTGGTAGCTGGTGCAGTGCTGTGTTTTGACTTCCAGCCTGGGGACAGAGCTGATAGCGATGTTTTGGTTTGGCCAAGGACTTTGTGAGCCTCATGCTCTGCCAGGGAGGAGGGGAAGCCAGGAGGAAGCAGAGACAGGACACCTGACCCACACTGACCAAAGAGGTATTCCATACCACAGCACGTCATGCCCAGGATGTAACTGGGAGTTAGCCGGAAGGGCTGGGAGACTGCAGGGTTGTAGGAGGTATGGGTCGGTGCTTGGTCGGGCTTGGGGGGCAAGTTATCGGTCGGCTGGTGCTGAGGTGTTGTATTCTCTTCCCTTGTTATTTCCTTTATCATTATTATCACTGGTGGTAGCAGTAGTGATTTGTGTTATACTTTAGTTACTAAACTGTTCTTATCTCAACCCGTGGGAGTTGCATTCTTTTCGATTCTCCTCTCCGTCCCTCCAGGAGCAGGGGGAGGGCAAGAAAAAGGGGGGAAGTGAGCGAACGAATTACCTGACTGGGTTTAAACCACGACAGCCCATTATCATCTGGCTGCTCTGATGTTGGGAAAATGGTGCCAGTAGCCTGGAATTAGAGGGTAAGAAAACCATGCAGCTGGGATGACTGTCTAGGGAAGGAGGCACTGACAAGAAGGTTGGAAAAGGGAGGCAAATCCTCTGCCTCTGGAGGCAGATCCTGTCAGCTGAGAAGGAAATGTGTCCCTTCAAGAAAGATGTTGTGTCACCCAGGTAAATAGTCCACTGTGGAGAGTGGCATCCAGTACCTAAGGGAATTAGCTAGAACATGCTTGGGAAAAAGGCAAACCCACTTATGGGATTGCTTTTTCTCAAGGAACAGGGTGCACTTGGTGGGTAATGTGAGAGGATAAGGAAAGCCAGTGTGTACCTCAAGGGGATTTGAATTTGGTTGAGAATAGCCAACAACATAAATTGTTTTATGTTAATTGCCATATAACACTGTATATTATCACTTCTATGACAACTATATATCTATTAATGCGCTGCATGCCTTGCAGAGTGATCTCCACCACACCAGATTTGAGGGTCTGAATCTTACTCTATTTTGATAGCCTTATCAAGGATATTTCAGTAAAAATCACCCGTATTAATGGAGAATGAGCTTGGATGAAACCAGACAAGTGCAGCGGTGATGGAATCAGAACTGGCTTCAGTATGCAACAATCCAACAACAAACATCATCTTTCCTGTACTGGAAGACTGTTGTGAAAGGTGAAGCCCAAAGTCATGGGCTGAATGAACTCAACAGACGTTTTTCAGGGATAGCCCATAGACTAAAGGGGTCTATGAGAGTGATATCTGTGTGTATATATCAAAAGACAGGAAATGTAATGGCGTGTTGGAAAATGTGGGACCCTGGGCATGACATAAATGGTATGTCCCAGTTTGCCAAGTATGAGTTTGAACAGTTTGGCTGGGATAGAGTTAATTTTCTTCCTGTAGTAGCTGGTAGAGTGCTGTGTTTCAGCTTTAGTCTGAGAGTAAGGCTGATAACACACTGATGTTTTAGTTGTTGTTAAGTAACGTTTACCCTGATCAAGGACTTGTAAGTCTGTCAAGCTCTGCCAGTGAGGAGGGGCACAAGAAGCCAGGAGGGAGAAGAGATAGGGCACTTGACCAAAACTAGACAGAGGGGTATTTGATATTACAGTTACTATTATTACTATAGTATTTTACTTTATTTCAACTATTAAACTGGGGGAAGTGAGCAAGCAGCTGTGGAGTAGGTAGTTGGTGGCTGAGGCTAAATCAAAATGGGATCAAAACAAAAAGAAAAAGAAAGAAATTTGTTTTTACTGTGTACTTTTGGACTGACTTTAATTATCAACCACCCATATAAAGTTCAAAGGGGCCCTGCTGTCCTTTGGAAAAGTGAACAAAGGAGAAGAGAGAAGGTGCCTTAAGAACTGTCTCATAAGAACTGTCCCAGATGACAACCACTTTGAAGCACCAACATGATTACAATTGCTAAAGTAGGTTAGAACACAACTATTCAGGTTGTTTTTAACAAAACACTTTGTGAACTATATAGTAACAGTTAAAACAGATCATAAATAAAGGGGCTTTTGCTTTATTCCAGCCACCAAGGAGCTGATCAATAAGAATTAATTGGCTGGTTGGTTGTAGGGGTTTTGTTTTGTTTTTGTTTTTGTTTTTTTTTTAACTATTGTTTAAAAATCCTTTTGTCATTCATGTTATAATTATTTTTGAGGAATGTTAACTCTGTGCTATGAATGTGTTCATAATAACAGAACACCCTTCTGTCCTTTTAGTCCATGTGGTAAGGATGTACCTCTTTATGCTAGAAAGTTCTGTCTTCCTTTATGTTTTTTTCTGTGCACAGAAGGTGGCTAAGAGTTGTGGGGAAAAAGCAATATAAAAATATGTAATTAAAGTCAATTCCATAACTATTCTCCCTACTCTGACCATACTACTTAGCATTGGTAGCTTGTAGTGCATCCAGTTAATATTGTGAAAGTGATGTTAACTGACCCTCAAGTCTGCTAGGAATCCTGCAATGTCTGCTATGTTTTTCACAGGAAATGAGAAAGAAATGGTAATTCCCTTAAGATTATATTTTGCTAGAGAATAGCTTGCATTTTATATTACAAGAAAAAAAATATTGTTTTCTATAAGACACTTACTTTTCCAAATAACAGAGGTCTGCTTCAAGTAGAAGGGAAAAGGATTTATCATAATGAAAATTATTAAGCAACTGGAATGCTGGGGTTGTTATTAGCTTCCTTCATAACAAAGAAAATGATTCTTCAGCCAATCCTGTCTCAGTGAGGCATTTGTTCAGCCTAGAGGGTTCCAGCTCCTCCATCCTCTATTCCTTTTATCAAACAACTGAGAAAACAGCTTAACCAGTTCAATCAAGTTAAAATTTGAAACTATATTTTAAGTGCAAACAGCTGTAATTGTCATGTGTTGGAATTTGCTGTGGGATTTCTATAGAAAAGAACCATTCAAAGTATATTTGCAAAGGAAGATTCTACATGAGGTGATGGTACAAATTCATATACCTAGCAATGTGCGGTACAGTATCTTGGCCCAGCCACTAGGTTTCAACTATTCCTATTTTGCTCATTATATGAAACTTCAGATTCTTTAATCATTCATGTTCTTTAAATGTTCTTGTGATATCTTTATCATTTAAAATGATAATATAACTTTGTTTTCAATATATTTTATATGTGAATATATTTATAGATGTATATTTACAGAGAATTTATGTTTTCTCTCTGGGATAATTATACTATATTTTCCAGATAACAGCATCTGCTCAATTTATTTTCTTAACGTTCATTGAGCCTTGAATTTTACATTAATATTACCATACTTTTCCAAAGTATATTGTTTCACATGACATTTTCAAAGAATAAGGAAAATCCAAAGCTACCTAACTTAAAAATGGAGGATAGATTTCATTTGTCACTTTGAAAATCATTGTTAATTTGTCCATTATGAAGAATTATTGACTTGCAGTCTTCATGTTTGAAGTCGATATAGTCTCTATTTGTCTCAAGACCATATGTTGTCAAAAGCATCTAATTAGTCTGACTGACACAAATAATGCTAGATAGCTAGTGAAACAATATTTTTTGTTTTTACAATACTTTTACATTGTCATTTTTAATATGAATACAATTTACAAAAAGACCACTATAAGAAAGTAAGAGACTGAGATTCAGCCAAGAAGCTGACCTATTCTAAGTTAATATTCTCATTTTCAATTTATTATGAATATATTATGCCATCACCAGTTTTGTTTTTTTGCACTCAAACTTCCTTTAAATCCTTTCTATGAATGTATTCATATTAATAATTACATGTCTGCAAACTCAGTGCAGGAAAAATGCATTCTGTTACTGTCTGCCAAAACTGACTACTCATGTACTCAGTGATTATCTGAGTCATATTATCTGTTGGCTGACAGGATGACCTTATTTCTGTATAATTTCACTGCTGAGATATAATTTAATCAACTAATCTTGTTTAATGAAAAAATCTTAAATGTACTGTTAGCCTAAAACTCATTTTCTACAAACATCATTTCAAACAAGACTTAGGTCTCATAAATTATTGATGGAAAAAAATAACTGATGACATAAAAGGCCACTTAGTTCATTGAAATGTTTGTGAGGAAGTTTTTACTCTTCTAATAATTTTAATTGAAAGGAAACTCAAAAAATATAGACGGACAATAAAAAAAAAAAGGAGCTTTTCTATTCAAAAAAGTAAAAAAAAAAAAAAAAAAAAAAAAGATCAAACTTAATATAATGTGGCAGCATATTCCCCATCCTATGATAACAGTCCCTCAACCAACATTTCTACATAAACCTCTCAAAGAGGTTTTGATTTTTTCATGTCCTCCTTGCTTGTACAGCAGTATTTCTCTTCCAACTTGACAAATTCTCTGCCTCATGTTTTCCATCCTCAAAAAAGAAATAGGTAATAAATATGCCTAGCAAATGGCTCAGATGATGTAAGCTCCTTCAACTGTTTTGTGAAACAAAGGTAGAGTGACAGTGTTTCTCCTGTAAGGAAGTGAGAAGCAGGGTTAATCTACCAGCTTTAACACATTGGCTGGCAAAATTTGGAAGAGCTGGCCAATATAGTGAAGTTCATTCCTTACTAACAGCCTTTTTGCCCAGCCACTTGAGAAAAAGTGAGAAGCACACACTGCCTCTCAGTCTTTTGGTAAGTCAGATGGTACGTTATGTTTCAGCTGATATCTTAAATAGAATGACTTTCATGAGTAGCGTTTGCTGGCTCACTCTAGAAATATAAGAGAGAAATAAATAAAACCATTTTACAGTTTTAGTATTGCCGTCTAACAGCCTACCTGTTTTCAATATGGGAATCTTCCACTTTCCATAAATCCTCATAGCATTCAAAGAAAGAAACTTGCCATTTCCCAGTTTAACATCTTTCTTCATCCAGAGATGGTGGCTTTGGGATAAATAACCCTTGATGGATTTTTCCTCAATGATTATTTCTGACTGCTTTTAAAGAGCTAATAAACTTTGAAAATTCATAGATTTCTGTGGCATAAATCCCAGTATGCAAGGAAATCGTTCACTTTACTTTATTTGAACTTGTCACCTTCTAGTGTTATCTGATGGCTCACTGTTTTGTGTCTCCATGTCACACTGTTTTATGGGTATCAGAAACATTCTTTTTCCTTACGCACCTTTGCAAAGCTGAAGAGTCATAGTCTGCTTAGCTGTTTCTTAGGAGAAGTTATGTATTTGATCATCCTGACGGTCTTTTTATTTTTTTAATTTGATTATGTTATTTCTGGTAAGGGGACAATATGACTGGACAGTATTAAAGAAGTGGACTCCTGTTGCTTTGAATAATATTCTAATGGTCTTCATATTCATCTTAATTTTGTTACATAGACTTAAACCAGCTTGCACATTGGCTCCATATATTCTGTACGAATACTTCTTGTATGAACAATAAACTATACCAAAACTGGTGAGAAGCTTGTGAAATAGACATGGTAATTTGAGTGGAGCCTTATATACTAAGAAAATTACCTAATCTGCATACTATATAAATGCCATCAATCCTAAAAAGGCAGAAGGAAGGTGGATGATCTTTTTTCAGACAGATGTCAGTGAATATGTAAAGAATTTACATGTCAAGACAAATAAATACATACATATATCCTGCCTTTAAAATACAGGATTAGATTAATGTTGCATGATGTTTTATTTGGTGACAGATAAATGGGTACAGCAACTACTTGTAGATACCCGAAAAGACTAAAATGAGAAAGAAGTGTAACAGCTTTTGAGAAAGAGAAATTTTTGTTTCATATCTTTCTTGGTAAGTTTTAGCCTCTGCTGCATTGTTTCTTTTTTTTGCTTCCAGTGTTCATCAGTAGTGTGCCTTGAATCTGACCCTTATATCTAGCACTCACGATATCCCAGACTGTTTGTTATCCAACCATTTCACCAATAAATCAGCCAAGGAGGTAAATTCTATACATTGAAGCATTCCCTCAATATAGGGCTCAGGCCGAGATTTCCCAGCTTCTTCTCCTAAAGTATCTGCTTTCCTTCTCCTCCTTTCAGATTCCAAATTCTAAAACCATTTTTTTTCTTTTTCCCTAAACTACATCTGGAAGAAATAGAGAAATGTCTTACTTCTGTCTTTGTGTAACGAGCTTTAAGTTATGCTTGCTTCTTATGATATCAAGTGTCAGAATGGAAATAGGAATACTGGGAAGAAGAGGAGTTTAGCACGAAGCAGATCTTTGAGCAAGAAGTAGTAGTGGCATCAGTAAACTCACCTCTAAGAGGTTAATTACTGAAGTGTTTTTTATGGACAATGCAGCCTATTTATTTATTTTTTTTTAATAAATAGGGGAAGTTAATATTGGGGAGCATTTACTTTGGGAATTATAGGAGAAAATAAAGACTTGTTCAGAGGAAGGCAGCAGAAAACCTATAGGGATGTTTCTCTGGACAAACTCATTAGCCAGAGAAAATAATTTGAGTTTAGTGTGTAATTAATTTTCTGCTCCTCTCTGTGGTAGGATCCCAGAACTCAAAAAAATACATAAAAAAGCGCACGGTACCATGGAGGGCTTTGTATAGAGATATAGAACAGCATATGCTTAGTTTAGAAAATTAGAGCTATTTCTTGTTGATTTGTTGCTAAATCTAAGGACCAGTCTGTGCAGAAGCTGACCTTGGTGTAAATTTCTAGGCTATGTAAGGCTTTAATTCTACCAGTACAAAGTGAAGTATGAAGACTCTGTTTGAATGAGGAAAAAAGTATGTTATATTCCTTCTCATTCATGCCTGTGCTTTTCCAGACTTCCATCAGGGATGCTAATTTGTGTTAATTGATGCAGGTTTTTCCTGTTTGTGATATCAGTCGTTGTGAACCTCCTTGCCAATCAAAAAGAATCATAATAGGCTATAATGGAAACTTTTCTAAGAATAGCCAGCCACTGATGCAGTTAATATCAGTAGCATTTTCCTATCACATATGCTTCTTCACGGTGAACTAAAAGCTAAAAAAAATTTGCCAGGAGCATTGACATCAAGAGCAATTTCACAAATTCAGAGAGAAAAATAAACAGCATATTGTTAGTGTATAGAACATAGTGCTGAAATGGCATGAAAAGCAAACCAAAACACAGGAGATGATTTGTAAACTTGGGCTACTTTATATGAAGAAATAACGTCACTGAAACTTTTCAAGTGATTGAATAATACATTATAACCTAAGTTCACAGTTCAGATAGAAATAAAAGTTCTGGTAGGATTTGGTAGCTTTTCTTGCTTGTTTTTCCCCTTTTTCCTATATATATTAGTTCTGTGTATTGGAGACAACATATTTTTCTCACTTTCTGGCAACTGGTAATTTCAAGAAGACTGTTACCTTCCAGGGAAGTTTTTAACGAACCCATGGCGTATGTGTATCCTCTGCCTAAATGACATTGACATGGATGCCACTGTGGTATTGAAAAGAACTGTACAATTTTACAGTTCCTGCCTTCACTGCACAGGTGCACGGTATCTCCCTGTGTGTGATATCAAATCTTTAGTTCAGTTCTGGCATGTGGCGAGTTGAAAGGAAAAATACATTCACCAAAGGGAAGATGTGTTCTCCCTTTTCCTAAAGCTCCTTTCCTGGGTTCAGGACAGATGTATCAGTTCATATCCTTAGAACTGCCATTGCAAAGACAGCCCTTGATCACAAGTCCAGTTCATAATCCTGCTCCAATAGCAGCAGCATGACCATAACACCTTATAGATATGCTTGGCCTGCCTAATGCAAGTTTTTAGTTGAAAATCATCCCCTTTCCTTGAAATACAAATTCTGTCATTCAAAAAAATCTTTTCCAACATTTCCCTGTAACAATGATATTTCCCACTTAAATTAGCCTAGGTTTTAGGCAGGAATTTAGGACTGGCTTTGCATCTTTCTGGACTCAAAAGGAAATAAAAATCTGTCTTGGAGACACCTTAAACGGAGTTATTCCCTGAGCACAAGTATCTTTAAAACATACTATTCTTCTCAGAACCAGTAGTTAAGGTTACAAGTTAGTATATAAACCATTGCCTCTCTGCAGCTCTATAGAGAAACTAAGATGTCATCAGTGAATGCAAGTCAGTAATAGAACAAAATGCTGTGTTCCAGCCACTCACCTATAACCCCTCTAAAAGTTGTGCAAAGAAGCTGTAAAAAAAATAAAAAAAAAATAATGCAAGCGCTGAAGCAAGGCAGTCTGAGTTACTTTTTTAGCAAGCAAAGCTGCAAGGGCTTGGGAATCCTTAGGTGTTTTTTGTCCTTGACCTATATAAATGCTGGGCTCAAGAACTGCTTTTCATAACAGCATGACAACATCAGATGATACAAACTAATGATCTGACAACATTAGTCAAGTTTTTTTTGCTTTTTTGTTTTTTTTTTTGTGTTTAAGGTTGTACATCCAGACATAACAGTTCTGTTGGGGAAATGATTGAAGGCGCATAGACACTCACACCCCTTGGAACAGCTGTTATAGCAGGAGAAAAGATTTTGAACTCTCCAACCCTGATTAGTTTACATAGTTAGAGGAGGAACATGTGAAACGGTAGGGATTGTGAGAGAGGAAGAGTGGACTAGATGAGGTCAAAGAAGCTGCCAGATCTTTGCCCTCACTGCTGGAAAATTTTTCAGCTGCTAGGAGCAAGGAAAATAACTAATCAGCTGTCTACACCTGCACAAGTCCCAGAGAAGCCTGTGGGGCTGCCATCTGGCAAAAAAGATGATGGCTTGAAGACCCTCTCATTAACCATAAAAAAAGTTGTAAAGTGGAAGTGGCTGAAAGTCTTCCAGTCAAAAATCTTTTCGTTACAACATACTGAGACCAGCGCTGAGGTGAAGGACCTGGGGTGTTGGTTTGATGAGAAGCTCAACATGACCCAGTACTGTGCTGGGCTGCCATCAGAAGTGTGAACAAAAGGTAGAGGGAGGTTATTCTCCCCCTCTACTCCACTCTCATGAGACCCCACCTGGAGTGCTGTGTTCAGCTCTGGGGCCCCCCAGCATAAGAAGGGCATGGGCCTGTTAGAGTCAGTCCAGAAGAGGGCCCCAAAGATGATCAGAGGGCTGGAGCACTTATGCGAAGACAGGCTGAAAGAGCTGGAATTGTTCAGCCTGGAGAAGAGAAGACTCTGGAAAGATGCTGAAGAAGCCTTCCAGTACTTAAAGGGGGCCCACAAGAAATCTGTCTGAAGGACTTTTTACAAGCACATGTAGTGATAGGGACAAGGGGGAATGGCTTTAAACAGAAAGAGGGTAGATTTAGATATCAGGAAGAAATTCTTCCCAGTGAGGGTGGTGAGACACTGGCACAGGTTGCCCAGAGAAGCTCTGGCTGCCCCATCCCTGGCAATGTTCAAGGTCAGGTTGGACAGGGCTTTGAGCAACCTGGTCTGGTGGAAGGTGTCCCTGCCAAGGCCAGGGAGTTTGGATCTGGATGATCTTTAAGGTCCTTTCCAACCCAAACCGTTCTATGTTTCTATGAAAAAAAATTGACATATATTTAGAGGAATGTGTCACCAGAGCTGATCACTGTTTTCTTGCCGTGGGCAGTACTGGCAGGCAGAATAAAATAAATAAAATAAAATAAAATAAAATAAAATAAAATAAAATAAAAAGTGTTTGCAAGCTATCGTTTAAACGTACTTGCCCTTTCAAGAAACCAGAAGACTGGGATGTCTAGAGATGTCCAATAGACTGTGTTGTGGTGCCCTGTTTTCTGATTCCTGCTTGCTGGTGTCAGCACCTGTGTCCTGGGTTCAGCTGTAGCAGTTGTTTTTCTCCTTCTGCTGCAGCTGAACCCAGAAGAACTTGTGAATGAAGGACACTGAAATCTGCTGTAAAGTTTTTACTGAACTGATTGTACTTTAGACTTCAGATATCTAGAGGGTGTACTAAATTTGAGATTATATTAACTGTAAAAATCGACAAGTGAATCCATGCTTCCACTTGGCAATCTTCTTGGTGGTAGCAGCTTTTAACTCAGCATGGGAATTGCAGAGAATTTGAGTGGGCATGATCCAAAAGTATAGCCGGCTCTATGGGAAGCAGCAAGGAGTAAATTATAAACTTTGCATTTTCATGTAGAATATGCCAGTAGTCAGCGAGGTCTGAGGGTTGATTGTGGCCCATCAGTCAAGGAATATTGAAAAATCTTAAGTCGAGAAGTCATAAAAGAGAAAAGAAGATAAAATACTTCATGTTTTGAAATGGAGTCATATCTTCAGGTGTAAAACTCAGTTTACTGGCAGTTGATGGTCTGCAAAGCCTCATAAATCATATAAGGGCAATGAAAATCCGTCCTGTCCAAATCAAATAACAACAAAGCAGCATAAGGTCTTGCACAAGACAGTAAATAAAGCTGAATTTGAAGGACCCATCAGCTTACTTCAAAGTAAGGATAAAATAGTTAAACCAAGAACTTATTCAGAAAAATTACACATATGCTTGTAGAAACATGCCAGTCTTTGATCTGCCATCCTTTGAGATAAAGCATCACAAATGCAGAAATTATTTTGCAATTTTTCCATGTCCAGAGATAAACTTACTAAGGACAATGTCACACGTTTCTTCCTGAACTTGAATGTGATCAACTCAATAAACACAGAAGCAGTATCAAGGAGTTAAATAAGCTTTAAAGTGCAGTCTAGTAGAACTTTAATATTTATTTCATATGGGTATATATGCTGTCAGACTCAGTACATATTAAAATCAAATTTTGAACGTGATACTTCAGCCCATCCAAATAAAGAAGTGTGGTTCTGCATGTCTATCAGATGTCATTTTCAAAGACCAAACTCACCTAATATATTTAAGAGACAAGAATTCCTATGTAGTTCTTTGTCATTGGTAAAATTTACAGATGTTAAGCAAATGAGCAGTGAAGTCTGCAGCAAGCAGACAAGCAGAAACACAAACTACTATGGTGATCATTAAGGCTCCCAGCTCTACATAAAAAGCTGACTAGACAATACCTAGAAGTACCTAGAAGTGTGACTAGCAGGTCAAAGATGATTCTGCCTCTCTTGCTCTTGTGAGACCCCACTTGGAGTATTGTGTGCAGTTCTGGTGTCCTCAACATCAAAAGGACATGGAGCTGTTGAAGCAAGTCCAGAGGACGTCACGAGGATGATCAGGGGACTGGAGCACCTCCCGTATGAAGAGAGGCTGAGAAAGTTAAGGCTGTTCAGCCTGGAGAAGAGAAGGCTGTGTGGAGACCTCCTAGCAGCCTTCCAGTATCTGAAGGGGGCCTATAAGGATGCTGGGAAGGACTCTTCATCAGGGACTGTAGTGACAGGACAAGGGGTGACAGGTTCAAACTTAAACAGGGGAAGTTTAGCCTAGATGTAAGGAAGAAGTTCTTTACTGTGAGGGTGGTGAGGCACTGGGATGGGTTGCCCAAAGAAGTGGCAAATTCTACATCCCTGGCAGTGTTCAAGGCCAGGTTGGACAGAGCCTTGTACGACATGATCTAGGGTGAGATGTACCTGCACACGGAGGGGTAATTTGGAACTAGACGATGTTAATGTCCCTTCCAACCCTAACCAGTCTATGATTCTAAGTGATTCAGAGAAGTAGCGTATATACTTATTTCATGGGTTCAAGCTGGATGACAGAAAACTGATGTCTCTGTCATCAATTTAATGTCCATAGGACAGAGGCATTACAGAAAGTTCAGGAGAAGATTAAATTTTGTGCATAAAGGTTTTTTTTGAAACATCCTTGACTGATCCATGGAGACAACTGCTTACATAAGAACATTACTTGGCTCTGTTTATGAAATGACACTGAAGTGCTACTCTGTAAGGCAATCAGTGCTCAGATTGACACCAATATGCCAGTTGCCATTCAAGTATATGCACCCAGAGAAGATTTCAGAGCTTCTGCGTAGGTCAGAAATCCTCTCATATGCAAGACAATTTCTGAATGAATTATACCCAGATTGAGAACTACTTACTATGCTATCTGTCACAAAAAGTGTGAAGACTGAGAAAGCTGGGGCTGTTCAGCCTGGAGACCTCCTAGCAGCCTTCCAGTATCTGAAGGGGGCCTATAGGGATGCTGGGGAGGGACTCTTCATTAGGGACTGTAGTGATAGGACAAGGGGTAATGGGTTCAAACTTAAACAGGGGAAGTTTAGACTGGATATTAGGAGGAAATTCTTTCCTGTTAGGGTGGTGAGGCACTGGAACGGGTTGCCCAGGGAAGCTGTGAATGCTCCATCCCTGGCAGTGTTCAAGGCCAGGTTGGCCGAAGCCTTGGGTGATATGGTTTAGTGTGAGGTGTCCCTGCCCATGGCAGGGGGGCTGGAACTAGATGATCTTAAGGTCCTTTCCAGCCCTAACTATTCTATGATTCTATGAAATTGAGAAGACTGTAGCGTGGTGTCATGCTTTAAGCCTAGCTGGTAACCCAGGACATGTCGTCACGTCATAATCTAGGCAAAGCAATACCATAGAGAATGTCTCATGTATACTGCATCATATTTTGATTTAGCTGCAAAAATATTTGTAAATATTTGTTATCTCCAATACCAAAATATGGGGTTTAGGTACTGCATAGAACTGCAATGAAACATACCTCAAAACCAAGGGATGAATTTTTACTTCTAGTGGGATCTAATTCTGCACCCAAGGTAATTTTATGAAACATTGAAAGATAATGTAATTTCATCTTCACATAAATTTTTTTTTGTGAGGTTTACTTCAGAAAGCATGATGGGCAATGGAACATAGTGGGCTACAGAATATGCTGTGGTACTCTGATAGTACAGAAGGTTTGTTTATGGTAAAAGAAAAATTATACAGAGACTATAGAAAAAAGCAGCACCAATGTCAAATCAAAGTGTCTACTTGCCTCATAGTGAATTCATAAAGCAAGAACTTGAGCTGTATGCAGAGTTGTAACTAGGTTTGAAACTACAAAGTTTGAATAACCGAAAGGAAATGTAATCCTATTGCAAGACTGATGAAGTGTAAGAAAGCTGCTGGCATTTTGGTGAGCACTTATGTGGTTATTTTTTCCAAAACTCATTGCATCTACAATGCAGCTCAGCATAATTGGCCATTCCTGAGCTAAAGGCTGCTTTTGCATGATTGTGTCTTTAAATAATCCTGAATTAGACATAAAATAGCACTCTGTTACCACTTACCAAGTTTGCCAGTTGGAGCCATTAAAAATGGCAGTAATGCTGCTGCTCCCCTTTTTAAAGAGATTTATGGTGTGCTGATGGCAAATGTCATTTTACACCAAGGTATAATAATTGTTCAGCTGATGAGAAATTTCTTATCCATGATATGAAATGAATTGATTTCTAATGGGTAAATCATCTCCTTTTTTTTATCTATGTATTTTCTGTTCAGATAGTTTAGAACTATTCTTTTCACTCTAGCCTTCAGAGAATATAAGCTTGCATTTAGTTGGTAAAGACCTACAGAAACAAAGGCAAGAGAGACCTTCTAAGAGTTAGAATTAAAAAAAAATGCAAACGACGAGTCACTAGGAGAGCCATAACTGCTATAGAAAAGAGATGGGGCCAGAAAGAATCTGACTAAAGACATTTTTTCCCAGTTTTGTAGTGCATGACCCATATTCTGGGTCCATATAAAAAACAAATACCTGAGAGCTGATATGGGACTTACATTCCCAAATAATGCTGAAATAGGAGTATACAGGAACTATTTAGAGATGTAATTATACACAGATTTGATTTTATCCTTGTCTCCATATGATAAAAACTCAAACAGGGAATAAGCTCTGTTGCATATAAGAAAAAAACCCAAAACCATACTAAAGCTTTGTTTCAAAATGTGATGTCAAGGGAATGAATGATGCAGTACAGAAATAACTGGATCAGGACCCAGATGTTCATATCAATTAAATGTATTGTTTGAATAGCTCAGCTTACTGAATAATTTACTTAATGTATTTAATGGCTAAATAGTTTTCATTGACAAGCTGTTTTTCTCAGATTTTGGTGCCCAGCTGTCCACAGTGTATGCAGTTCAGATCACCCTAGGTATCCCTTCAGAAGCAGTACAACTAAGGAAGAACCCAATTTTAATTAAGCTAACAACTTTTTGTCTCCATATATATTTTCCCTTTTGCATGTGCTGTGTTTGAATGCAATAGATTGGAAACCAAAAATACCTTTTTCACAGACTTTGTGCTTGGCGTACAGAAAGTGTATCTGTGGGTTTAGTTTTGCAAGGAGGAAGCCTCATACCTGTTTGAAACCTCTCTCTGTTCATTGGCTGTCAGAATGCTCCTTGAATTTGAATTGTACAATCATAGAATAATTTAGGTGGGAAGAGACCTCTCTAAGTCACCTATTCCAATCTTCTATTCAAAGCAGATTCAGATGCACCAGGGAGCTTAGGTTCTTATTCAGACTAGGTTTAAAGCTCAAACAACATGAATTCTATAGCTTCTCTATTCTAACTTTCTTTTTGGTGATTTTTTTTTCCCCAATAGTTAATTGGAATTTGCCTTATTGCAACTTTTGTTAATTTCCTCTTCTTGTATTACTGTGCATCTCCTAGAAAACTCTAGATCCACCTTTTCTAGAACATTTGTTTAGGTAGCTGAAGTTGGCCGTAACATCTACACTGAGTCTTCTCTTTGTCAGGCTGAGCAAAATTTATCTCCAGCTCCTGATCATATTGGTAGACCTCCACAGAATTCACTGAAGTAAATCCATGGCTTTCATGTACTGGGGAGTACATGAGTGAAGTTCAGCCTCAGAAGAAGGTGAAATGAGGGAAAGATGTTTTTACTTCTGTTCTTTTTTATCACAATCCTACTCTGTTATTAATTGACAATAAATTAATTTACCCAAGTGAAGTCTTTTTTTGCCAGTGAAGGTAATTTCTGAGTGATCTCCCTGCCCTTTTCTTGACCCACAAGCTTTTCCATCTTTTTATTCCTCCTGTCTTGTTAAGGAAATGGGAGTGAGTGTCTGGTTTGATGGGCACCTGGTGACTAGAAAAGGTCAATTCACCACAATGCATGTAAAGGTTAACAAGATGTTTGGTAAGCAATTGTTTCCTTCTGAGGCTTTGAGGCATGATGGCACTCAATGTTAGCTGACACCAACTGGTTTATGGGGAAAAAAGTCAATCTCTGCAGAATTCCCTATGGCAGGACTGCAACAAAATAGCATCATACAGAAGAAGCATTTGTTGCTTGAAAGCATTTGTGCCTTATTGTGCATTTACATAACAGCAACATCAAAAAAGCCTGAAGGCACGGCAATACCATATCAAATCCCCAAATGAGGAATCTTTTTTTCAGATGCTCATCCATATTGTTAAATACTTTTCATAGACATCTCTGACACATGAGTCTTTTTTATCAGTTGAAGATTTACATCAATATTTATACTTAAGAGAACAAAAGGGAGAAATAGAGGAATCATTTATATGGAAAATACAGATATAGAAATTGGAAAAAAATCATGATAAGTAAGACAACAGATGCATGATGCTACTACTGCTGCAAGTAGCCAGGAAAACATGCCTTTCTATCTGATAGCAGAATAAACATGGAAATAACAAGATGAATCATCAGCGTGGAAAACAGTTGAACAAGAGGTAAGGACTCCTTTATGCAAAACAACAACCTAAACAAAATAAGTAACACACAGTCACATGATTTGTTGCCTTTGAGAAATAACAATTAAAAAAAAAAAACAACCCCAAGGTAGTCTTATTCTAGACAACAATAGAATTCTGGAAATGGAGTACACAGACTCCCCAGCTTTATAGGGAAACAGAAAAAGAGAAGATTACAATGGAGAAACATTGCAATCACAGTAGGGAAACAAAGCTGCAGCTTTCTGCCACAGTTAGTAAACATTGTTAATCGTGAGTAGTAATCACAACACACATACTTTCTCAACACAGTTGCAGTGTGTATTTTTATTTACACTGGTAAAAACAGTGCTGCAGTAGACTTTTTGTTTTTATCACAGTGAAAAGACACCTGTGAGTACAGAATGGGGAAAAAAGTAGGAAAAATCAGTTAAAGAAATCAACTATGGCTTTTATTGAAAAAAAAATGAGAGGTCTCAAATTAGATAGGACCATAATGTTAAAGCCAGAGTATCTCACTCTTTGTCAATTTCTATTAAACATTTATGTTTTGGTTATTTTGTTAGTTTTAGATGAAGGAAAAAAAATAAAGAGATATCCTACATGTAAGTTTTTATTTACTTTAGCCAGTTTACACATTTATTCATGAGCATAATAAGCAGTTTAAAAAAAAACAAAGCTATTAAAGAACAGGTTGATCATAACTTATGAATAATTTTGTTACACAGATTATAGTTTAATGGATTATAAGGACATAGTTCTTCTAGTCAGTCTCTTCTTCCTTCTCCCTTCACCAATTAATTCATAAAAAACAAACTCCTTCTGCCTCTTCTTATCCCCCGCCATACACACAGTTATCACCCATTCACGTGTCCTAGCTCAAGTTGGATGTGGTGAAGTGAAATTGCATAAGTCCAGATTCAGATTGTTTTAAAATGAAATGAAACTTCACCCTAAATTCTCAATACTGCAAGCAGAACAAGTGTAATATCAGTATTGCCAAATTCCTCTTTATTGATTGGCATAATAACTTAGTTTATCAGTTTAGTCTACTTTGAGTGCTTTCATCTCCATTTGAACAGTTTCAGGTGGTACAAATATATCTGTTTAACATTTCTGCCAGCCCATCTTGGCCAGGAATTAATACTACATCTAAGAACATGACCTATAACGCTTCATCAGGGGCTATAGTGATAGGACAATGGGGAATGGGTTCAAACTAAAACGGGAAGTTCAGAAGGTTAGGTGCAAGGAAGTTCTTTACTGTGATGAGGCACTTTACTGTGGTGAGGCACTGGAACAGGTTGCCCAAAGAAGTGGTAAATGCTCCATCCCTGGCATGTTCAAGGCCAGGTTGGACATAGCCTTCTTGGATGAGATGGTCTAGGGTGAGGCATCTCTGCCCATGGCAGCGGGGTTGGAAGTAGATGATCTTAAAGTCCTTTCTAACCCAAACCACTCCGTGATTCTATGATATGGACAATTCTAATCCAAAATATTATTCTTTTATGTAGTCATACAGGCCTACAGATGCCTCAACTCTTATTTATTTATTATAACATAAAATATTCTTAGGCATCTATAATTGTGCCTCATAACATCAATAGAAATATCCCAGCTTTGAAAGGTCCAGTGTTTAATTAGCACTTCATCTTCACAGGGATTCATAATCTCTTCTTGTGGAGCTTAAATTGATAGGCATCTCAGAGCACACTTTAAAGTTCAATATCTCACAGCACTCAATGTTACATGTCTTTTTGTCAATATCCTTATATATCATGTTATGTTATCCTTATGTATCATGCTGTGTTACATTATATTATGCTATGTTATATATGTTATAATGTTACACAGCTTGGCCATATCAGAGCTGGGCCTTGAATCCTCGCAGCACAGGGAGCTAAACCTCTCAAGCATGCTGGGGGGGCCTACAGCTGGGATTGCAGAAAGAAGGGCACAGTGTCAAAAACCCCACCAAGTCATCTAGAGTGTCAAGGTGAAGCTACTCATGGATCAACACACTATTTTCATGCTGCTGTTGCAGGACTCCATAATGATCACAATCACCTGGTGGAATCGTCACCCCATTTGTTGAAGTGAAAGGATCCCCAAAATGTCTCCAAACCCTAATGTTTCACTTTAAGCTAGAACTGCACAAATATTTAAATGGAGAAAAGAATCTGCAAGCAGAACCAGAAAAGTTGTACTTTCTTCATCGCTACATATTCAACCCTTCCCTCTGGTCATGAGTGAATGGAACAACTCTCTGACCCAAACCAAATTCTAAATAAACCCTTCCAGATTCCCCCAAAGGTATTTTGTTTGTTTGCTTGCTTGCTTGGGTTTTTGTTTTTTTGTTTTTTTTTTACCATTCTAAGACACTTTGTTATGAATTACCTTTTAGTCTTCATAAATGCTGTAGATAGCAAGTGTCCTACACCAAGCATGCTCAGTTATTGCAAAAACCTCCTTTCATAAACTTACCCTAGACTTTTGTAACAGGCTATCTGGTATTTATCCAGAAACTGAAAGTGAAATCCATATTTCTAATACCTATCATGCTGTATTTCAAAGGAAAGAAGTGAGTTTTTCTCAGATATTTAGAAAAAAGGGAGTTGTAAAAGTTTTCTTTCAAGACTGTGGATAGAAGTACTGTATTTAGCCTTGAACAGCTCTTTTCACCTCAAAGACCAGTCACTATCCTGAGTGCCTTTTATCAACTGCCTTTAACTGCACTGATGTTTTGTAGATCTTACTGCAAGGTGCTACTTCTCCCCTGCACTGCAGAGGTGTTTTGGTACATAAAATTGTGTTCCATACTGCAGTATGGCTAAACTGATGCTGAAGTTGTGACTCTCTCTCACAATGCTCAATCTAGTCCCAGGCCCAGGTTGCGCTGCACTGTTAAATTTCTTTCACCTCCAAGTACTACTGATAAAGGTGCTCTTGGGAACACTTTAGAAAGTTAAAATTACCTATGTTTTCTTCCCACAGTGAAACGCACAATTACTCTCACAAGGCTTCAGTTACAGTCTCAGATTGACTGTATGTATTTCCAACATAATTTCCCAATATTTTGGGGTTTGATTATGGATATATAAATCTGTGCTTTTCTACTCTTGTATTTCAATTTTATTCAGCTTCACCAGTCCATATCTCATTAAAAATGTATATACTTGCTTGTTTTGCTGTTTTGCATGCTGTCTCTCTTTTTCTTCTTTTTCTTCTTTTTAAAAATAAATATTTGCCTACAGTAATATGTGATAAGTCAACCAGGGTTTAAAAAGGTTTTTACTTGTAGTAATTTTTTAGGAACTTCTTTATTTTAGAAACGTGTTTAGGATTTTCTTCATTTTAGAGAAGCAACAATACTTTTTGGCACAGGATGACAAGCCAGGTAAATATAAAGAGCTTCTGCATGTACTCATATTTTCTTAGGAAGCAGTGCTTGACTTTGAAAAGAGATTTTTGCTTGCTTGCTTTTTATTATCTCATTCTTAGTATTAATGACATAGGTTTAAAAGTGACCATGTGCTAACCCAGAAGAATGATGGATTAGATATCAAGGTAAGGTACAGTGGACATGAAGGACTCAGACTGTGATATGGAAAATCTCGGTTAACTTGCAAATTGTGAAGAGTTTTGCTGAGTACTGACAAACTTTCAGCTGATGAGCTAAAGACAGCTCACTAAAACTTGGGTGTGTTATTTGTCATAGGATGGCTATGAGCTTCTCCATTATGTGACTACAGCCAAGGAAAGTAAATGAGATTTAAGATTTGAAGACAGAAGGTATTTCCAGGAGAAATAAGAATGTTATTGCACAGGACTGTGCTGAAATCTTGTTGGGATATTGCATAGATAAAATCTGCCAGCAGATATAGGGAAAGAACAGCTAAAATGAAAATAAAAATGTAGAAACTCTCTTCTAAAAAAAAAATAAAGAAAGAAATTCTAAAAGCCTTGGCTTACTTAGGTAGAAGAAAGAGGAGAGGAAATATCAGTACTGTTTGTTTAGACACTGAAACATCAGGCAAGAGGAGACCTATCAAAGCTAAAGTATAAAGTTGTCAAAAGAAGACAAAAAGTGTAATGTGAGCATGAATAAATTTATGTTTCTAATTAGTAATTTGTAACCATCAGAACAGTCAAGTATTGGAACAAATTTTCATTCAGAGTGGTGAAGGACAAAAATCCTACTACCTTCTAAAATGAAGATTAAGAAATGCAGAAAAAGACTTATACAATATGTCTGCCTTCAGTAACAGAGAGCTTAAGTCACTGACTTAAGCTCTTCTTTCCTTGAGTACCCAAGTACAAATATATTTTTTAATTTTAAAGTCAAAGAAATTGCATTTTGGTCCTATAAATCAAATTTTAATATTTAGCTATTTTATGACTACACATATTTCCTTTAGAAAAGTCATTACTTTGTAAGATATTTAGAAGCTCTTGCAGCAGCTACCAATAATATTAACTGCCTTTGATTGATACTCTGAAAATGACCACATAGTACATATTAGTTGAAGCCATTTCCATCTAATTATCACTATGACATTTTCCAGGATAACACTACTTGACATTTACAGTGAAATGTGCTATTGTTTCCTTATGCTCATTTTCTTTATAGCCATTTTAGTCTGCCTTCACAGTAAGACACACACTGTATGTGAACTTTCAGTTGTACAGTAATTTCCTTTAAATTTGATAACTTTTGCAGTAATCTTTGGTATTGGGAAGGCCAGAATTTTTGTTAAATCTAGCCCTCTGTCAAGTACTGTTTCAGTTTCTCAGTATGCATACAGAAGTTTTGTTTATGTAAATTACTACCACTACACTGAAGATGACATATTAAAAGGATAATATGAGAGAGAGAAGCAGTTCTGGATTCTGCTGAGTGCTACAAATAGAAAAAAAGAGAACTCATTTAAAATTTAAAAAAACCTGTATGACCTCAGAGTTAATCAGTCTTTCTAGAATGTATATAATTTCACTTCTTCTTCCTCAATTTTAAGGACCAAAAATAAAGATTCTGTCCACACGTAATAGTTTGAGGGACTGCAGATGTGTGACTAGTTTTTTTTATGGGGCTTTGTTAACGATGTTTTTATTTACTTGGTGAACAGCTTCATTTTGCACTTCAGAAGAAAAATAAATATCTGTAAATGTACAAGTGCACCACAAAGTTTGCTTCTTTCAGCAATCACTTCTATATAATTTGAAAGCATCAATTTCCTTACATATTTTTGTGTGTAACATAAAAGAATTCCCAACCTTTTAATATAGGGACGTAGATGTAGCTTGATATCTTATATACACTGTTGTTCCGGTTTTATTCTAAAATTTGTGCAGCAGTTATATATTTACCTATACTAATCTGTTTTCTTCTTGAAGAGAAACCCAGAACTGAGCTGGGTTACACATGAGCTGCAAGGAATCCTGTTATTGTGCAATTATTAGCATTATATCAACAAAGCTCTTGGGTGTCCTGTCCCATACCAAGGTCCCCAGTATAAAAACGCTGGATGCGGTATCTGTCAAAGGGGCAGTAATTGGCCCCAAGTTTTCTAGCAGAAGAATAACATATTACAGGCTGTTTCTTGCTGCTGCTTTTTTCCTTTGGCATGTCATGAGATATTTTCAGTCATAATCCATCACTGGCAATTGCTATCTCTTTCTGGATGTGTGATATACAGACACAAGCAATGTTGTAGAAATAGAGGAGACAATGCAAACCCCAGTAGAACAAATTTTGACTAAGAGTATCTGCTAGCACAAGCCTGGCAGTTATAGCCTCAATAAAAGCTTTCTTCCTTTCTGACAAAAATTCATTACCCATCCTTGCAAGTCCCAGAAACCCCATGGGTCTTTCAGAGTGTGGAATTATCATCCATGCTTTGTAAATCATATATGCAGCCCCATATAGGCACCCACCTATATCTTTTATGAAAATGTGTTTTGTCATTAAATATAAGGTTTTCTTAGCCCCCATTATTTTACTGAAATAAAAGTCTAACATCTTAGAAACAGCTGGTGATTTTCTATGTGCTTCTCTTTAATTGTTTTGTAGTCTAGCCTGTTGATCAATCATTTACTCATTCTAATGTGCATGTTTTAACTGCAGCTTTGGAGAATTCAGCTGGAAATTGTATAATTAAATCCTTCAGAACCCATTATATTTTTATTACTAACCAGGTAGTATAAACAATACTTTTAAATATATTTGTAAGTGATATTTTAATAATAAATTAGTCTTGTTACAAGCAAAACATAAGATGTTAAGCCAGATAATCAATACATCAAACATGAGTCTGAGCCAAGAATACTCTTCAGGCATTCTGCTACAATAGTTTGCTGGGTGTTAGATGGAATGAACTCTTTTGACATTGAAACAACAGATATTTTTGGAAGGATTTTAGTTTGGTTTTTTTTTATTTGCTTGCTTCCCCCCCTACTGTGAACATAAATAGTTTATTAATTTGAGAGTTAAGAAAGAAATTCACCTCTGAGAAATTGCACTGCTTTAGATGATGCTTTTACTTAAATAATTAGAAATTCAGATGTGGAGGCTAATACTCACTTAATTTTATTCTTCCCTAGCTAATTAATTAAATTCAATTGCAATATGAAAATACCACAATTCTGACAATTCTGACAATATCTCACTCTGTTGTCATGCCTTGCTCCTTTCTTGTCTTACTGCCGTATCACAGCCATTTCCCAACTCTTCTATATTCTCTTCTTACCCTTAGCTCCCCAGTTGTCTTATGCACTCATACAAGCGTGTCTTTCCAGTAGGTGACCCAGACTTTCAGAGCCACCAAGACCTGACTGTCAGAATCCCGTCTTTTCTGCTAATCAGTTTCTGTGCAACTGACCCATTTTATCCTCTGTCCCCTCTATTTTAGCACGTTATCCCTCTTCAAAGCACCTTTACTCTTTCCTCTCTGGGAAGGGTTTGGATTTCTGATTTCACTAACTTCTACATGTGGTTTATTTATTGACTCAACTCTAGTATAGAAATTCCAAAACATAATTAAAAATATGGATAGAACTGAAATTGAAATCTGATTCATGGAAAGGTGCTAAACACCGTTACCAAAACAGTTATACAGTGGTGTATGCCTCTTAATATTTGACCAGTAAGAAAACTTTTCAGAAGGGGAACAGTGATTAAGATTTCTAAAATTAACACAGACATATTAAAAAAACAAACCAAAAAACCAAAAACCAACCAAAACTGAAAAATGCTGCTTTTAACATGAAGAAATTATAAGATTAAGCTCCCAGAAAATTATTTCAGGGAGGTACCAGCAAACAGTGTCTGGGTGCATTGGGGTGTCTGAGTTTTGTTTTCCTCAGTGTGAACCTGCACTCTTGGGGCCATCTGATGGCTTTAGAGTTAACTTTCACTAACTGTTTTCTGATGTCAATGGATGACAAAGTCTTCTGCAATAACAGACCTAGAGTTTCTGTTGGAGAACAGGTGTAAATATTTTAAGGTACCTTTCAAAAGTAGGGTAAAGAGCAATTTAAACATATATCATAGCTGTGGAAATTGTCATTTATGATTCATTAGCTTTGAAAAAGTTTCAGGACTGTAAAAAGCTACCTTTTGATAGTAGACAGTCCAATGACTGTTAGGTTTTCCTATCACAGATTGGATGGATGTTTTTTGCTTGCATGCCTGCACAAAGTTATTTCAGTTGATAATGAACAGACTAGCTGAGGGTGCTGCTGACTCGCTGATAGCATATGAGCTAGAAGGTTTGAGTATCTCCCTAGTGGTGAGCTCATTGATAGGATCAGTATGCAGCTTGCCAGTTGCTTTTGTGCAATTTTTAAACATATGTTAGGAAGGGGTCAAGAAGATGTTGATTTCATTAGACCTAGGGCAACTGCAGGTATGGAGATACCTGGATGCTTGGTCCATCACCTTTGTACTTGTCTTGGGCATTTCCCCTGCACCATCCTCCTGAGTGAAGGGTGGATTTGACTTGTGTGGTGAGGACAAGTGGTTTTGTTTCTCATCCTGCTCAAGCTTCAGTGATCAAGAAAATCAGTTATCCTCAACATCCAGCAAATGATTACATGATTTGCTTGCCTCATACCTTTTCTGGTTTCTTAACCTTTTTGTGCTATACTTGTATCTGTCCCTCTCTGTCCCATGAGCATACAACCTGCTCCCATTTACTTCTTTCCCCTTTGATCCCAGCCTTGCTGCACCCTGTCCTGGGTTCAGCAGTAGCGGTCATGTTTCTCCTCCTTGGTAGCTGGTGCAGTGCAGTGTTTTGACTTTCGGCTCGGGAACAGAGCTGATAGAGATGTTTTGGTTTGGCCAAGGACTTTGTGAGCCTCATGCTCTGCCAGGGGGAGGGGAAGCCAGGAGGAAGCAGAGACAGGACACCTGACCCAAACTGACCAAAGAGCTATTCCATACCACAGCACGTCATGCCCAGGATGTAACTGGGAGTTAGCCGGAAGGGCTGGTGCATTGCAGGGTTGGAGGAGGTATCGGTCGGAGCTTGGTCGGGCTTGGGGGGCGAGTTATCGGTCAGCGGGTGGTGAGGTGTTGTATTCTGTTCCCTTGTTATTTCCTTTATCATTATTATCATTGGTGGTAGCAGTAGTGATTTGTGTTATACCTTAGTTACTAAACTGTTCTTATCTCAACCCGTGGGAGTTGCATTCTTTTGATTCTCCTCTCCGTCCCTCCGAGAGCAGGGGGAGGGCAAGAAAGGGGGGGAAGTGAGCGAATGAATTACCTGACTGGGTTTAAACCACGACAGTTCTTTTTGGCGCCCAACGTGGGGCACGAAGGGTTGAGATAACGACAGATTTGACTGGATTAATAGTCATTCGTCACAATGCTGATTTATTGGGTATCAGAGTTGTTCTTCTTGATCTCACAGCTTCAGAATGTTGTAACTTACTTAGAGCCGGTATTTGCTGTGATAGTGTTTATCAAGTGTGGGGCCTGGGCTAAGGTTCTTGTCTCACTGTGCTTTATGGCAATGGCTTGTAATACGGGCGGGCTCCAGCAGCAGGGCGGGACGGACGTGGCCGGGGACTTGTACCTGGCCGTCCGGCTGCTCTTCACCGTCCTGGCCCTCACCCTACTCTCCATCTTCGTGAGGCTGCGGGGAACTGAGGGGGAGCGGTCGTGGGAGCCGGCGGCTGCTGAAGCGGCCCGGGAGAGCGGCCCCGGGCACCAAGCGGCGGCGGGAGCGGGGCCGGAGGCCGCCAGGGGACGGCTGCCGGTGGAGGAGGCCGGGGCGGTCGAGGAGCAGAAGGAAGCGGCTGCCGAGCAGCGGGATAAGGCGGCGGAGGAGCCGAGCCCCGCGGAAGAGCCGAGCCCCGCGGAGGAGCCCAGCCCCGCGACGGCCGAGAGCATTCCCCGGCAGCCACCCGCCGAGCCCCAGGAGGATGCAGGAGACCACGCAGCACTTCCCAGCAAGGCAGAGGAGGAAGAGCTGGACTCAGGAAAAGAGAAGCCGGTGGTGGGAGAGCCGGCAAGCACAGCAGCTACACCAGCCCCAGTGACAAGCACAGCAGCATCGTTTGAGAGTTCTGAAGGCTCTGAATGGCCTTTGGGTATCCCTGGGACCTGCCTGCTGATTGTGATGGGGATCAGCATGTTGGCACACACACAGGCTGTGTTCTACCCACAACCATTTTGTCTGATCTCAAAAGTTAAGCAGAGTCAGGTTTGGGTCTTGTCTGGGGTTAGACAACAATATAGGGGGACCAAGAGATTTTCCCCAAGGCTGGACAGTCATGAGTGGCAGGGTGTGTGGGACAGTATGGGCAAGTATCTAGTCCACTGGGCCCCTCCAGTGCTTTGGAAGCGTCGGAGATGGAAGGCAGCTGTATGGAGTCCCCAGCAACAAGCTGCAGAAACTGCTGAAGGGGACAGTGAATTATTTTAAGCCTGGTCAGGCCATCAGAGCAGAGATGCAACACAGAGATGGACTCATGATCGAGGGGTGGACTTAACAATGGACACTATTGCCCAGGTTATTCACGAGTGTGAACACTGCACACAGTCTCTCCTGCTCTGGAAGACTGTTACAAGAGATGGAGCCTGACATGGACCAGATGGACGCAGCAGCTTTATAGGGACTGGTCCATGCACTAAGATAAGAGTGCACCGAGATAAGAGTGATGGTATATTGAAAATGTGGGATCTGAGCATGACGTGAATGGTATGGAATAAGGGGTGGATAATGTCCTGGGTTCAGCAGTAGCAGTCATGTTTCTCCTCCTTGGTAGCTGGTGCAGTGCAGTGTTTTGACTTTCGGCTCGGGAACAGAGCTGATAGAGATGTTTTGGTTTGGCCAAGGACTTTGTGAGCCTCATGCTCTGCCAGGGGGGAGGGGAAGCCAGGAGGAAGCAGAGACAGGACACCTGACCCAAACTGCCCAAAGAGCTATTCCATACCACAGCACGTCATGCCCAGGATGTAACTGGGAGTTAGCCGGAAGGGCTGGTGCATTGCAGGGTTGGAGGAGGTATCGGTCGGAGCTTGGTCGGGCTTGGGGGGCGAGTTATCGGTCAGCGGGTGGTGAGGTGTTGTATTCTGTTCCCTTGTTATTTCCTTTATCATTATTATCATTGGTGGTAGCAGTAGTGATTTGTGTTATACCTTAGTTACTAAACTGTTCTTATCTCAACCCGTGGGAGTTGCATTCTTTTGATTCTCCTCTCCGTCCCTCCGAGAGCAGGGGAGGGCAAGAAAGGGGGGGAAGTGAGCGAACGAATTACCTGACTGGGTTTAAACCACGACACACCCATACCCAAATTTGATTTTTGTGGCACTGCTGCCTGGGTGACCTTCACAGTGCATTGCTGGCACAGTTACCCTGCCGCTGCTGGCGTTGTGCGGTTGCACTCCCTGAAGGGTACAACTCTCCTCTTGGGGTCTGTGAGGCTCAGGTCTTTCCTGCATAGCTCCCCTTGCGCACCAGTGAGATGCAGATGTCCTTCACGGTGCTGTCTGGGTCTGTTGCTTGTCATGTCCAACTGTTTTCTATGCCCTTTTGAGTCAGCTTAACCTCAGCCAGCACCTGGACAGTGGCCAAATCATGTGCCTGCAGCCTAACTGCAATCCTTCAATCTTCTACATTTACATGTTAAATATTATTCTACCATTATGTTATATGTAAATATAATGATTTCTGATGCAGTTTAAGTGCTGGATGTAAATAATGTCATTCTTTCCTTTTTCTAGTAGATTTCTTTCCTGTTATTAATCATGTTACTGTTTTTTTTTAACATAATAAAAAAATAGTTATTTTTGGTTTTGCATTTCAATGAGATAATATATTTTTGGGAAGACATAGTGTACTACTTTTCCATTCTGTTCTTAAAATCTCACAAACAATTGCTGTCTGCCTTACTGTGTTGAAACACCACCTGTCTCGAGAGCATGGTCACGTGCTGGAGGACTCTATCTTTGACATTCAGTCTGCAGTAACCTCTCCTGAGATGCATATTTCAAATCTTTTCTTTTAAAAAAGGCAGTAAAGGTGTTACTTTTAATATAATGGCCTACAGGTGCAGACCCTCTGGAGGGTTAAAACTTTCATTCAGTGTAAGGGAGTTAAAACCCACATATATCGCCAACAAGATGCAAGCCCCAATCTCAAAGGCTTTAAACTATGCTGGAGTTGCAGTCTGTTTTTGTGTATGAGTTTTGCAGAAAAGGAGTAAAACTTTACAGGGCAAGAGGAGTTTGACAGAACTGACTGACTCTTTACCATAGTGTTTCAGACACTCGTTTTTCACAGCTCATAGGATTAATTCTCTAGACACATTGAATAGTATCTGGATGACATGCAGAAATAGTGCAAGGAAGCAGGTTGTCTCTTTCGTCTCACTCTCCTTCATTTCACCTAGGCTTCACAAGGCCATTATCCTTACAGGGTGTTTATCCCTTTGTTTCCTCACTCCCAGTTGTTTAGAAAATATGTGTTTTGTAAATAAAGGTGTGGGAAAATTTGGACATCATGGTGGTGTTTCATAGAAAATTCTTGCAACTAGTAGGTTACCACTTCAGAGAGATGAGTGGCAGCTGCTCTTCCTCCAGTCATTTCAGAATAGACAGCACTCGTAACTAATTTTTGACAGATTTAATTTTATACATTTGTTTGTTGAGTGTACGTGTGTTTGAGCATGTTCTGAGAAATAGCTGGGTTCCTCTGGATCCAGTGAAATTTAGAAAGGAGATAATCACCTGGCTGCTTAGGATAGAGAACTTCTGAGTAAGTACATAGTTAAAACTCCTGGGAGTAATAACTTCTAAGCAGGGAGGCATCCATCTACTTAGATATATCCTGTATTGTACAAAGCAGCTAAGCAGGAGCTTTTGATATTGAAGTAATTAGCTTAAGAACCTGAATTCTACCTAACCCTTGCTTGGAAACTTATTTCATTTATTTAAATTTGCCCAGTGTGTCTATTAAACTGATTTGCTATCAACATTCCTGAGAATTTGTCGAGACTCCTACAGCACAAAACAAAAGCAAATATGATATAAGATACAAGCATTTGTAAATGCTGCTGTCAATGACTGAGAAACAGTACATGAAACACTGGAGAAGAAAAATAACTTGGAATTAGAACAGTTAAAATGTTTTATCTGCTGTTCAGTGACTGATTGTCCAAAGTTCATTAGCAGCATAAAGCCAGCTGCGAAGTGTATATCGTAGCTGGGTGAGCATATTGTGGAAGTATGAAGCTTTGCTTTTCCCACTAATTAGTAATGTAAAAAGAAAAGAGGGGAGCAATCTTAAGACTGAATTAATCAGGAACATGTGGAACTGTGTGCCAAGAACCAGTATTAATCAACAAAATGTCCTGGAATAGTGCTAAGCATTAGAAAATGAGTGCAGTGCAGTGTTATATATCAAGGTTTACAATGATAAATGAACATCTAATGGGAACTCTTTTACTAGATTAAGCTCTGAGAGGAGTAGCCAACCTGAGGGTGTTCACTGGAATACCTTATTTCTTTTTTATAGTATATGACTTTACACGTCACTGTAGTAGAGCAAATGTTTATTAATCTATTTACTGACCTCAGTGAAGATCATCAGTATACAGTTCCTGCAGTGTACCAGAAATCTTACTTTCCATAGTCAATCTTGAGCTAGTTTATTGATCACAGTTCACCAAATAGTAGTGGGGAGAGAGAGAAAACAGTGTGTGCTTAAAAGATGATGCATTTCTTCATCTGCATAAAGGGCATCTTCTAGTAAAGACCATTTTATTCCTTTAGTGGAAGAGCTAGTTCATGTTAGAAACTTTTTCGTAGAGTTGTGGAATATATATATATGCTAGACAATATCAGGTAAAGGTATTAAGCTTAAAGGTGAAAAGGTCTAAAGGTACCTACCTGTAAGCATATTAAGCTATAAAGCTTTCAGTGCCCTTACTCTCCTAACTCAAACTGCTCTGTTGTGTTTGGGGACTGCTTGAATGACGTCAGCCCGTAATCACTATAACCTAAAATGTAGCAAACTACAGGTCTTTCAAATGTCTTTTTCTAATACACTCTTTGTATTCTAGTTTTCTAAGTGACCCTCCGTTATCTTGCACATCTGAAGTGAAGTTTTCTCTAGGTTAGCTAGACTTAAGGTCTTAAAGGTAACATTTATGGCCAAATGCTATTAGTCTGAGGAAAACTTCTAACCACATTATATGTTTGTGAGTTGTATGTTTCTTGTCACAAGATGTCCCAACTAGTGCATTTTCCCTTGGCAATCTGGCTGTTCTGGAATACTGGAATATATACAATAAAGCTTGTGTGACAGAAGACATATCTAAGAATACACACACACACCCCCTTCCTTCTACCCAGATTTTCACAATATTTTTTAAAAGTAACTGATGGATTTTGCTAGATTATTTTTCTCTTCCTCCCATATTTTTCCATTTATTATTTCCATTTTCATATTTGCATTTTTGAATTCTTGATTTCGCTAAGAGAAACTTTCTGAACTTCAGAAGGAATCACAATTTTATTGTTGCAGTTATTTAAAAAAGTGAATGTATTAAATATGAAAGCTTTTAATAAAACTTTAAAAGTTCCATGTATAAATTTTAATTAATTTAGGCATGAAGAATTATAGTTACAGCTGAGGTACTTCATTTTATCACTCCTGTCGAAGGAATGGTTTATGAACAGCTTATATGCCAGTTAACCCATGATTGTATTCCTACAAAGGCAGACGATCAGCAACAAAGATGTGTTGTTTACTGTCCTAAAGAAGAGCCTAAAATTTTAGATATCCTGTATATTGACCTGCTGAGCTACTGGCTCATGGTGACAATTTTCTGACAGTATTTCATGTTATGTCAAAGCTAAGTACCTCACTTCCACTGCACAAAAGTAAATATTTTAATTCAGGGATATCAATAAGTTTTCATTGAAAATGCTGTAAATTGTATCTAACATCTGAACAAAAAACTGTTACAGGGTCTGCTTTTGCAATAGCTTGTAGTTGCACTGTAATGGACAATAAACACTTCAGATATTGCATTATAAGCAGAGATTAATAAAAATAAAAAATTTTGTCTAAATAATAACAATTCTAATTTTATTTTGTGACTCATACTAGATCAGGGAAAGTCAAACACACAGTTTAATTACCTTCAGTTATTTTGTGTTTACTATTTTCATAGTAAATTCTTCATTTTTTTATTGGAATACATCTTAAAAAAAGAAAGAGCTAGAGAAACATCTCTAGGTTTGCAAAAGAGGCTGGGTGGAAACTCATTAATTCAATAGCTATGAATGTGTGTTTCTGTTGCCAGAAAAGTGAAACCTTTTTTGAGACTTCTTGTTTTCTGGAAGGGTGAGAACCTGGACTACCTGTCTGTTGAAGGACTCTTGCACTAAGTGGTTATGAGAAAAAACAGAAACTAGCTCCCAATTTAATTACTTCTCAATTTTTTTACGTTGTCTGTGTTCTGCATTGCACAGGTTAGATCAATAATTATCCTTCCAGAAAGGCATATTTCTATATAGGGAGTAAAAAAAGTGCAGGTTGTTTTTTTTTTGTTTTTTTTTTTCCTGTTTCTTTCTAGATTCCATAAATCTAACTTTGTCACCACCAAGAGCAAAGAGTTCTGAACATGTTAGAAAAAATAGTTTGGATATTTTTTAAAATTTCCCATTTTCATTTTAGTGAAAACTACGATCAGTTCAAGTCACATTTGATTTATCCAAAAAGGCACTTTTTTCAGTTTTAAATGACTCACTGAAAAAAGTGTTCATTTAGCTTTAAAGTTAACTACTAGTTCTAAGCTATGTTTTGAAATATGTATTACCAGATGTCTGCACAGGTGTGTAGACGATCAATATCAGTGTGAAATTAGTTGTACATCAAGGACCTGCATTGGAAGAACACAGTTGCACCAGCTGTGAGGCTGTTCTACTTCAGATTGCACATCTGAAGTTATGGATGAGAGATTTGGGGTCTTTTTATGCTAGTGTATTCTTTTATGATGTTAACATTATCAACGCTTTAAGAGAAAAACGTTCACTTCTCTGGTGCATTGTACTTAGCTTCTTGTATTGCAGAAATTAAGCAAGTAATGAGATTGTCAAAATGTCAGGTAACCTTCTGTTGTCTTAACACCAGAACAATAGGATATGTTTATTTTGGTTAAAATTTACAAAACAATTTTAATATGCAAACAAAGTTGCAATTCTGTTGTGAGAGCCAGAGGGATTTAACTGCAAATTTCAGATTTACCACTCTCTTTAGTGGATTCATTCTCAATGATACATGTTCCTTAAGGCTTTGTCTTCCTGAAAACCATACAATCTGGAACTCTGAAATGCCTTTGATTTGAGCTTTGTATTAACATAGCAGATATATGGACAACATTAGGAAAGTCATGATGGTTAAGATAACTGTTGTTAAATTATTTTAGTGGTATCAAACAGACCTCCTGAACCAGAGATAAGAAACTGTCAGAGTTTCTGATAATTATTAATTGATAGATTTCAAAGAATTATAACTCATTTCTTTGGCATGCCCAAAACTTCCAGGACTGAAACAAATTAAAGACATTTTTCAGTGAAATTTCCTTGGGAAAAAAAGAAATAAAATCACGTGTGTTTGTTCAGATAGTTTAATAAGAAGACAGATCACAGTTTATTCCAGTCTTGGATGCTGAATTGGGATCTTTTTGTTAGATTGGAGGTATTTCCACTTTACTATATGGCAATATTGGTAGTAGTGGAGCTACTAAACATTTACTGTGCAACACATTTTATTTTGTCCTATGTTGTGGAAAATATTTACAGACATATAAAGTTTGTTTTGATTAGCTGAGGCAGCAATTAAAGAAACAAATCCATTTCCTTATTCTATGTTTCATACTATTATATTCTTCCTTAAATATTTTATATATTCTATATTTCTTATTTCTTATTCTCAGTTATTATTTCTTATATGTATATATTATTATATTTTCTTATATTTTATTTTCTTAATAATCCCAAACTCACCATTTTCATGGGATACTAAAAAAAAAAGACAAGAAAAGTCCCGTGAAACAAAACAGGAGTTTTATAGTTCTCTTAAAATCTATAGGAGGAAGGTAAATCAGCATAAACAATCAACGCAACAGTCAATCCAGACTAAAAGAACAATGAAAGCACTCTTTTTTTTTGTCCTATCACAGCACACTGTATCTTGTGCTATGCACAGAGACGGTGTGTGCACATGTGTAGAAATATAAAAAGGCCTGGCTGTGTCTCATTTCTACTACATGACACCATTTTTCACAGGCCTTTTATGGGAAACTGTGAAAAATTCTTTGAGTCCTCACGTTGCCTGTTGAGTCAAAAAAGTAAAAAAATCTTCACAGTCTCTTAAGAGGGAAATTTGTTCATAAAGGGCAAAACATTTTAACCTCAAAATTCAAAGAATTTTTTCTTTCGTTTTTTCTTTTTTTTCAAGATACCTGTAGGAAAGGATATCTCAAAGAATTACACTATTACATATCAAATGTAAAACTCAAATGCACTTGAATTTCTGAGCCTTGAAACTTCTTTCCCAGAAATTACTATACTCGTACTAAGCTGACATAAGCTTTACTTTCTTCTTGTCTTCATTTTTCTCCTATATTGGTTATTTTACGTGGTCAAATAAATTGTGTATCTTTTCTATTCAGCTTAAACTTTTGGTTCTGTTTTACAACTGGATTTTTTCCAAAGGATTAATAATTTTTATGTTTTAAAAATGTATACCTTTAACCTAAAAAACCTTTTAAAAAACCCTAAAAAACATCCTGAAAAACCAGATGACAGATCCATTTTGTAGATGCACCAACTATATTCCGATTGGAATCAAAGGAATTATATTCACTTCCCTATGCTGCATAGCTATAATTGAGTCAACTTTCTAGAAAATAAGATATATACGGGGGATGAAGTAAAATTCTATTGATAATTAGGAAGTTGTGTTGGTTTTTTTTTTTTTGGTTGAGTAAAATACCACAATTCGTGTTGAGTCTGTTGAACTGAAATTTGGAACTTATAATTTTCCACTGAGCAAGTTAAAAATACTGCCAAAAAGTTATTATGGGGGAAGAGGCATTTATTTATAATTGTAGTCTTATTGTATTGAAGTCTTATACATTTCAAGGTTTAGGTCTTGAAATAGCATTGATATAATGAAAACCCCTATAGGCGTGCATGGTAAAAAAACATTTTGTGATAGCCGAAGTGTTTCTCTCTAATAGAAGCTATTGAAAAGATTAATGATCAAAAATGGTACCACAGAGTCGATGCATTAATCAAACCTCAGATCTCTCACTTCCTGAAATTCTGCTTCCTATGAATAACCATCCATAGGACAAACATCCCATACTGACCTTTCACTAGTATTTATGGGTCATTTAACACTTAATCTATTCCTGGACTGTAGCCACTCCTAAATTTTAAAACCTGCATTTATTAACCTAATGCAGTTATACCTATGTTAGAGGAAGCTTACTGAGATTTAATTTAACTGAAAAAAAACTCCATAGAATAGAATAGTAAATAGCTATTTTTCAGTATATGTAAATTAAAAATAACCATGAAGAGAAAAAGACAGCCAACGTCATTTATTGATTCTTAGACATCTTAAAAAACATGTTGGTGAAAGTGAGATGGAAAGAGTCTTTGCTTCTTTTCTTTTCTTTTCTTTTCTTTTCTTTTCTTTTCTTTTCTTTTCTTTTCTTTTCTTTTCTTTTCTTTTCTTTTCTTTTCTTTTCTTTTCTTTTCTTTTCTTTCTTTTCTTTTTTCTTCTTTTCTTTTCTTTTTTCTTTTCTTTTCTTTTCACTTTTCACTTTTCTTTTCTTTTCTTTTTTTTCTTTTCTTTTCTCTTTTCTTTTCTTTTCTCTTCTTCTCCTCTCTCTTCTCTTCTCTTCTCTTCTCTTCTCTTCTCTTCTCTTCTCTTCTCTTCTCTTCTCTTCTCTTCTCTTCTCTTCTCTTCTCTTCTCTTTCTTCTCTTCTCTTCTCTTCTCTCTCTCTCTCTCTCTCCTCTCCTCTCTCTCCTCTCCTCTCCTCTCCTCTCCTCTCCTCTCCTCTCCTCTCCTCTCCTCTTCTTCCTTTTCTTTTCTCTTCTCTTCTTTGTAATTTTTTCTTTTCCCATTTGTCAAGTACACATTTGGAATGTCCATTGGAAATCTGCAGTGTGTGTTTGAGATTAGTCTGGGCTAAGCAAAATGAATACTGAATCACCTTCTAAGTACACTGGAATTTGAAGTTTAGAAAAAGTGATGTAATATTCAGGTGGACATGTACTGTGCATTATGCTAAGTAAACTTAACACATAATCTTTTTTATCAAACACTTCTTTTTAGGCAGAAGCATTCACATTGACTGCTGGAGATCCATGTGTTTTAACAAGCTGTTTTTTCTTTACTTTCTGATGGAGACCAATTTGTTCTAGCAGGAGCTAAACTTATTTTCATAAATTTAAAACAAAGAAATTGATTCTCATCTTCTTCTCTGTCTGCTCATTTATATTGTCATTATTTATATTATTTAAAAGGCTTATATTGAAATGTACTACAAAAATATTCTCTGCTCTTCTTTCTACTGATTCTGGATACTTTATGGAATTTAGTGTCATGGGATCATAGGATATTTCAGGCTGGAAGGGACCTGAGTCTAAAAATTTCTTCTTTCAAGTTTTACCTATTGTATTTCTTTCTCCCACCAGGCACCACTGTGTACAGCCTGGCTCTACCTTCTCATAACCTCCTTATAGCTACTGGAAGATAATATTAGGTAACTGAAGTTGCAGTCTTCAGGCTGAACAAACCCTTTCTTCAGCCTCTGTTCTCAGGGTAATACTCCAGCATCCAGCACTACTGGTGGGTCTCCACTGAACTTGCTCCAGCTGATTAATGCCTTCCTGGCACTGTGGGGCCTGAAACTGGATAACTATTCTAGATTAGGCATAACAAGTGCGTTAGGAAAGGCAGCATAATCCATCTTTCAATCTGCTCTCTGTGTCCAGTTCATATAGCCTAGGATGTTGTTGGCCTTGTTTTCTGCCAGGGCACTCTGCTGGCTTTATGTTCATCTTGCTGTCTACCAGGGACACCAGGATCTTTTCTGCATAGCTGCTCCTCAGTTCATCAGTCAGTCTGTCCTCAGCCTGTACTGTTGCCAGAGGCTCTTTCTTCCTAGATGCAGGATTCTGCTTTTGTTCTTGTCAAGTTCCATAAGGTACCTGTTGGCCCATTCCTCCAGCCTTTTAAGGTCCCTCTGAATGGCAGGGCTGCCTTCAAGCATATTGACTGGTTTTGTGGAATCTGCAGACTTGAGAATAGGGAACTCCATGACCGGTCGTTGACACAGCTGAATAGGATGTTCCAGGAGAGAAACCTGCACTCTTTTATTTAACAGCCTTCATGCAGAGTCTGACATGATCAAATTTTTACCCATCTGGTAACCCATACATCCAAACATTAATACCCCACACTGAGTACAAGAATACTGCAGGAGACATTGTCAAAAGCCTTGGTAAAGTTAAGGAAAATGATGTCCACTATTCCTGCCTTGTCTACAAATCCAGACATTTTATCATAAAAGCCAGCCAGGTTGTCAGACCTGATTTGAGCATAAGTCCCCACTCACTGTCCCAGATCTCCTTCTTCTCATATATGCATCCAGAAATGGCTGCCAGGAGAACTTGCTTAATACCTTTGCAAGGGACCAAAGTGGAGCTGACCAGTCTGTAGCCACTTAGGATGACCTTTTGGCCTCTTATGAAGAGGCCTAATGATTAGGAATTACCCTGATTGCCATAACTTTCCAAAGATGAGAGAATGGTCTTAAAAGCACATCAGCCAGCTCTCTGAGCACCTTTGGAAGTAACCATCTGCACCTGTGCTTACAAATAATTGTTAAGAACAACCCAGACTCAACTAATGCAGTGGTAGAAGGTTTTCTTGTTGTTCTTGGTGTTCCTTGGAAGCCTTAACTCTAGCTGAGCTTTGTCTTCCTGACACCATCCCTGCTGTCCTGGGTTCAGCAGTAGCAGTCATTTTTTCTCCTTCTTGGTAGCTAGTGTAGTGCAGTGTTTTGACTTTCAGCTCGGGAACAGAGCTGATAACAAGGATGTTTTGGTTTGGCCAAGGACTTTGTGAGCCTCATGCTCTGCCAGGGGGGAGGGGAAGCCAGGAGGAAGCAGAGACAGGACACCTGACCCAAACTGACCAAAGAGGTATTCCATACCACAGCACGTCATGCCCACGATGTAACTGGGAGTTAGCCGGAAGGGGCTGGGGGACTGCAGGGTTGGAGGAGGTATCGGTCGGAGCTTGGTCGGGCTTGGGGGGCGAGTTATCGGTCAGCTGGTGCTGAGGTGTTGTATTCTCTTCCCTTGTTATTTCCTTTATCATTATTATCATTGGTGGTAGCAGTAGTGATTTGTATTATACCTTAGTTACTAAACTGTTCTTATCTCAACCCGTGGGAGTTGCATTCTTTTCAATTCTCCTCTCCGTTCCTCCGGGAGCAGGGGTGGGCACGAAAGGGGGGGAAGTGAGTGAACGAATTACCTGACTGGGTTTAAACCACGACACCTGCACACTTGGATAATGCCTCTAAATTCCTATTCTGTGGCCTGTCACTGCTTCCAGGCCCTGTATACCACAGCGAATTCCCTTCTTAGCCAAGTCGGTCTCCTGATGTTTGTTGACTGAGTACCAGAGCAAACTGTTTCTGTGCTTGAACTTTGGATTTATTCGAGTCCCATCACAGAACAATTAGTTGGGTCACAGGTTTGTTTATATTGTCTAGCTTTTTCATGTTGCAGATTTCAGGCTTGTCTATGGAATGTACCTTGGGACACATGTAAACTTGTTTAAGTCTCATTTTTTTCTGAAGAAAACTTTTTAAGCCTCTCTGATACAAGTTCATTCTTTCCTGGTGATTGAAGTTTGCGCACTCAGAAGTATGTGAGCTTTATCAGTCCTGGTTGCTAAAACTTGTTGAACTGAAAATTATAGCTTTTCATGTAAATTTATTTTTAAAACAAACAAACCCCTCACCTATATATTGTAGAGATTTTCAGTAATCTTGGGAGTATAATTCTAGTAATATGTTCAGATGTATATAGTTTACTAATTACACTTTTTGTCTGCAGGGAGAATTTAGAGAATTCTCAGCCACAACTAGTCTACTTTCCAACTTGCAACTCTTTCTGTTGTAAATATAAGTGTTTTCTTCCATTTACCATAACCAGAATTAAAGGAATTTGGATAAATTATGAACAACTTCTGTTAAAGTGGTACAAAAAGACTCACTAAGTTGTTGAGTCTTTGAATGGTATAATGTGTGAAGAAGATAAAAAGGTAACAAATACAACCTAAATTTTTGGGTTGATGCTTTCCTCCATGAGTGGCTGCTTTGTATTATGTAATTTTTTAATAAGTGCAAAATTTCCATAAAGACGATTAGATTGGTTTCATTTTCAAATAGCTTCATATCTGTTTTTGCACTTTTTGTGACTGTCTAGAAATGTGTAAAAGACGTAGTGACTACTGACTTCTGGCCTCGTTGTACTATACACTTCTCGGAGAAAGGTTTAGATGTTGAGGAAAAGATTAATAGAAAATTAGCTTTACTTTCTCTAGCTTTATATAGTTGATTTTGTTCATTATCTTAAAAAGGTATGCTTTCTAGTTTCAGAATAGATGTCAGGAAAATACAGACTTTGAAAATACCTATACTTGTTTATACCGTATTCTTTTTATCTCCTTTGTTCAGATACACAATTCAAAGCATGATTTGTTAGGTATACAGAATTTTCAAACTTCGATTGCGTTGAGATATCTGATCACCAATTTTGGAAGGAAAATATAAAAAAATAGCCACCTATTTTTTAATTTTTAAATATGGAAAATCAGTCTCTTTCTCTTTATTTTCGTATTTATTTAAGGTTTTATTTATTTATTTATGTAAGTCTTTCTATGGGGCCCCTGTTTTGAAACTAGGTAAGGAATTTTCTCCTATTTATTTAGTAGAAAGCTTTCAGTAAAAAGGCATAGAACAGAGTTTAAATGTTTCTTTTTAGGACTGAAATCTCTAATGAGACAGAGTTAAGTGCTCTTGAATCTGATAAACTCCTCCATGGGTGAGAAGAGAGGACCTTGGCTTCCCTCTTTCAGAATTTCCCAGGTTTCCAATCCGTTTCTTTAACAATCTGGAACAACTACTTGGAATGACATGGACTGCAGTACATCAGAACGTTGTAAGCATGCAAGCAACATCTTTAATTAGCCTCTTGCGGTCCATTTATTATTTAGAATATACACAGACAATAGAAATATATGATGAGGTATTACTTGCAACTGTAAAGAAAGCTAATAAGTGGAGTGTGGTTTCTTTTGTGTGGATGCCACTAGTGTGAAAGGGGGCCTGTAACTATAAATAGCTCATCTTGTATGGCCAGCTGCTTCATTTCTTCAATCACCCCACTATCATTATAAAATTATGCCTTCAGTGTTGTCACTGCTCTGTAGTCATCCCAGACTGACGTGTATGGGACTTGTGCTTCAACTGTGGTACACATAGCTTTGATTATTGTGAAGAAGTGTCCTTTCTCTTGGCTTCTAGAATATTTCTTAGACATTAGCTATCCATTGTGACTTCATGAGTACAAGACCTTGCTACACTTCCTTTTCAAATAGGCAATTTCTGTAGACATGTCCTAACAGATTTCCTTTACTCAGACTTGAAAGTACTCTGGGTTATAACTCACCTTCAGAAGTTTGTCTTTGGGCTTCTTATAAGTTCTCCAGACCTCAGCAGTTAAGCCAGATGTGAATGCATCATTTGCTTAGTTTGTAAGACACATGACATTCGATTCAGGAAAAAGAGTTCTATATCTGTCTGTCTCTGTTGACCTTTAGTATCCTATTCCATTGCTCTACAAGTATGTCATAACCCAGCATGTGTGGGAATTCATGCTGACTTGGTATTGTAGGATTTTTTTTGTATCAAATGAGCACCTTAGTGTTGTCATCTAAGCAGCAATATTAATCATTACCTGCACTTCTTCGCAGTTTTCTTTAATAAATCTTGTTAATAATTAATGTCATTCTTTTGATAACTCCAAGATAAGCTAGGAAAGATTTAATAAATTTTCTCCAAGTTACCTACCAAAGTCTCAAAGTCTATTATAATAATTAATGATTAGCTGTGATGTTTAACATATTTCACATAACTTCTTAACATGTGCTTCTGATAAATATTGTTTACAATACTAGTGATTAATCAGTGTTATAACTACATGTCCATATGCATAAAGGAGAAACTCCCCAAGTGAATGTAAATTTTATTATTATTGGAACTAGACAAGAGAATTTTTGAGCTATATATGAGGTAAAGGGCAAGAACACTTGGTAGAACTTCCTCCAAAGCAAAACTGACACCATCATAAAATCATAGAAGTTAGGGTTGGAAAGGACCTTAAGATCATCCAGTTCCAACCCCCCTGCCATGGGCAGGGACACCTCACATTAAACCATATCACCCAAGGCCTCGTCCAACCTAGTCTTGAACACCGCCAGGGATGAAGCATTCACAGCCTCCCTGGGCAACCTATTCCAGTGCCTCACCACCCTAACAGGAAAGAATTTCCTCCTTATATCCAATCTAAATTTCTCCTGTTTAAGTTTGAACCCATTACCCCTTGTCCTATCACTACAGTCCCTAATGAAGACTCCCTCCCCACACACAGCATCCCTATAGACCCCCTTCAGATACTGGAAGGCTGCTAGGAGGTCTCCACACAGCCTTCTCTTCTCCAGGCTGAACAGCCCCAACTTCTTCAGCCTGTCTTCATACGGGAGGTGCTCCAGTCCCCTGATCATCCTCGTGGCCCTTCCTTGGACTTGTTCCAACAGTTCCATGTCCTTTTTATGTTGAGGACAACAGAACTGCACACAATACTCCAGGTGAGGTCTCACAAGAGCAGAGTAAATGGGCAGGATCACCTCCTTCGACCTGCTGGTCATGTTCCTTTTGATGCAGCCCAGGATACGGTTGGCTTTCTGGGCTGCAAGTGCACACTGAAGCTGGCTCATGTTCATTTTCTCATCAGCCAACACCCCCAAGTCCTTCTCTGCAGGGCTGCTCTGAATCACTGTGATGTATCTGTACCTTTAGGACTGCAGTTTCACCATTATGATGATATAGGATGCATTTCAGAGCAGTACTCATAGAAGTACATGGATGTGATATTGTTTTCTGAACTGATTTTCTTTTAGCAATGCTGCTCACCATATTGCTAATGTAATTGTTTCTTGAATAGGATTCCTAACTGAAGATTACATAGCTGTGCCACCCCAACAAAGGTACTTTCTTAATTATGAAAGGATTTATATTGTAGATACACAGTCCTCTAGGATACTTAGCCTTTGTATCTAAGCTAAAATTATTTTGTATTTATGTATTTTTCTCGATGTAAAACTATTTTTGAAAATAACTACTAAGAATATCATTAAAAACTCTTATACATTCATTTCAGTATGAACATTATTGATGTTCTCAGCTTTAGAATGTATATGAACAGGTATTCTCTAGTAAAAGAACTGCTTTTCTTATAGCTATCGTGCATAGACTTCCAAATGCTAAGGTTAGAACTGCATTAATGATAGAATATTCCTCATCATTTTCCTTTGATTCAGCTTCCAAAATTAAATTCTACACTTTGCTCTTTGTTTTAAAAACTAACATAAAATATTGCCTGAAGAAAGAATTCTTATGCATATATCTCTCTGAGAAAAGTGAACGCCTTCGGGATGACCACTTCAGAGTTTACATCCACCTGCAAGGTAGAATATGATTTAAAAAAAAATCATAGTGTCATCATGTGGCAATTTTTCTTTATAAGAACACTAAGGAGGCTTTCAGTATGTGAGACAAAACTTGTCTAAACCATTTTTTTGATATTAGAATTATTTGCCAACAGAATTTCTCCTTGACATTCTTAACCTCAGAAAAATAAATGCCCACTGATTAAACATGCTAGACGTCTAAGTGGTCGAAATTAAATGCCTCTGTGGTCTCATTCTCATTAAAAAATCTGAAAAATATTAAGGATTCTTAAGATTTTATTTTGAGACTTGTTATTCCAAGGGATTGGGGACTTCTGGGATGTCTTTCATAGTGCCACATAACCAAACCATGAATAAACCTCCAGAACAGATGCATAATACTACTTTTAAGATACACATTTTTCACATTAACTGTAGGTGAAAGAGCAAAGAGAAAAAGAAACTGAAGTGTTCCTTTTTTTTAAATCTTTTAATTTTTAAAAGCAATCAATATTTTAGAAAGTACTGTAAGAACTGTTAACGCATTCTTTTCTATACCTTTTTATTTTTCTGAATTTTCTTACATATACTTTTGTCCTTCCTCTTTTGCTGCATGTGTTGTTACTGAGATGATATCCAACCATAATGGTACTTTTAAGGTCTGAATGTTGATGGTTTTTTTTTCAGGGTGAAATGCTGTATGTATTAGGAAAAAAATCTTCACTAAAACAGTTGTCAGACATTGTAACAGTCTGCCCAGGGAAGTGATGGAGTCACTACCTCTGGAGGTGTTTAAAAGATATGAGGATATGGCAATTGGGGACATGGTTTAGTGGTGGACTTGGCAGTGCTTGGTTAAATGTTGGACACAATGACATTAAATGTCTTTTCCAACTGAAACTATTCTATGATTCTGTGTTTCTATGCATTTAAATAAAAATATTTATCTAGTTCTACTTATTGTCTGAAAAGAAGATATTAATTCACCCTAGAAAATGTGCTTAGCACACACTTTACAACAATAAAGGTTGCTTCTGAGGCTTTTCTTGCCTAATTAAAACCAGAAAGTTATTTGCACAATGATGCTACCAAAAGGTCTCACAAAGGTTCCCAGTTTTGTAAACATGATCACATTTAAAATGCAGTTAATTTCTTCCCCCAGAAGTAGTTAAAACATAAAGCCCCTGACTTTCATTAAAGGAATGTGCTGTCAGCTGGAAAGCATACTAGTGCTAGGTCTAAAAAAAATGTTACTCAATTTCCAGAGCTTTCTTTATAGTAGCTGTAGTTTGTAGTTGCAAAACTTGCAGTTCTGGGAGGGATGAAGACTTTGTATTCAATAATTACTTTATTCAATAATACCCATGGTTTAATGCTCTCTGGAGTTTTACATATAACCAGAAATTCATTAAAATCCCAGCTCTGTTTCAGTAATAAACAGGAATGCACTCAGCCTGTCTGACATGCTTAATGTCTTGAGGCATGGGTATCCTTGGTAAATCTTACCAAAAAAGTGGGAAGTGGGGTCTCTGTAAAACTCTGAAAGATCTAAGCAATCATATTTAGCAGTCCTTAACTTGATATTTAAATTCTAAAAGCAAATGCATTCAAAGTGATGAGGTATGTATGTGCTAGGAATACATTTCTAATCATGTTCCAATCAGTTGGTATTATCCTTTCTTTACAAGAAATAAAGCAAATAATTAGTGCTTAAACTATAACTTGGAGTGTTACAAGACTTAATAAAGACTGATTTTCCTCTTTTCATCCTGAAGTGGTAACTGGAGGGAAGATTTTAAGCAGATAAAATAAACTACATTTTGCTTTGGAGAGAGGAAATATTCCCTGATCAAGGGTGAGGAAAGATTATTTTTAAATTTCACACAAGAAAGAATGTTCTTAGAAAGAATTTTATTTTTATTTATAGGGTTTTTTCTTTTGTATCTTATTTATTCCTCTGCTCAAGAGTATAACTGTTTTCTCACTGTTATTTCTTTGCTTAACATCCCAGAAGTCCCAGCCAAAGCTGTTAAGACATGAAACCGAACAAGGTTATTGGTCTTTCTGGGACTGTAAATTTTCCCTCACTACCATGATTCTGTGATGCTTTTTTACAATTATCGTATTTGGAAGTGATTTTCTAGGGATATTTGAAACTATAGTGTACTGACTTAAAAGATTTTGTGACAGAGGTATCAGTGGCCAGTACCCTTTTTTGAAAAAGCTTAGCATCTTGTCTAGTCTTCTGAGACGCCTATTTGCTGGCAGTGAAATGTAGTATCAGGCACAGAATATGGCAGTATGATTGTACATTTGAATTAATGTGGAGAGCATAGTGTAAGCCAGCTGCATCACATATAACAATGTATGATAGAAAAATACATTAAAAAAATATTTTTCATCTTCTTATCTAAGGAATACTAAACCCTGAAATTCTACTTTCTCTTTGGTGCCAAATGCAGAATAAAATGTTCAGATGTAGTAGATCTGAGTCATGCTTACTGTTAACTCATTTTCCATCCCTCCTATCCATTACTTGTTTTGTGGTGTTAAGGCAACATTCTCCGTCCAACTCTCTCATGAGTTGGTCACTACACTGATCTTTTGTTCTTGCATTGAACATCTTCCATCTATAACAGTTGAGATGATTTTTCTGAATATATTTAGCTGTTGGAATTACTGTAATACCCTCTTCTTTCCACTTTTTTTTTTTTTCCAACTATGTGATTTCCTGCTGTATTTATATTCTGTTCTGAACAGAATATTTGAAATGCAGTTTTGAATCTACACCAATCAAACTGTTTCTAAAGTTCATTCTGTCAAAAATTCACATTTGACTTGAGCCGAATGTACATAATCCAGAGTAAGTACTTTTTTTTCTATATAATCAAGCAGTTCAACAGTATCTGTTTTCCACAACTTCAGAACCTCACATCAGCATTCTGACTGCCTGTGTTCAGCTGCATCATGTTTTAGAGTGGCACCTGCTTTGACTTAGTAATTCATCAAAGATTCTTAAAGAAGTAACAACAAAGTTTAGTCCTTGTGTTTTCACTCTTGTTAGTATCATTTGCTCCCTTGCACTGAACAGTTCAAGAGATGTGTTTGTATTTCTTTTCTATAGCTGGAGGTAAAGAAAGGGTGCATCATTTTAACTTCGTGGTATAGATTGATGAATGGGTTTTTTTACATTCCATCCAGGAAGGCATGTTAAATACCAGTGTAGGTTTTTGCAGTACTTTTTTCTTTTGCAGTTGTTTTTTTCCTGGAAAAAAAATGTTAGGTTTTATGTTTGTTTGTTTGTTTATAAATACTGTACTGTGTGATTAGTATGGTACATATAATATATGTAAGTATGATCTATAATATATATATAAGTATGTATACTGCATTCTATAACACCAAATTTCTGTGCTCCTTACCACCAAATAGGAAACTGAGAACAAGGAGTCTTACAGAATGTTTGGCTTAGAAGGGTCATTTAAAGATCATCTAGTTCCATTCCCCCCTGCCATGGGCAGGAGTAGCTTCCAGTAGACCAGGTTGCTTCAAGCCTCGTCCAACCTTGCCTTGAAGCTGCCAGGGACGAGGCATCCATGACTTCTCTGGATAACCTGTGCCAAAGTCTCACCATCCACATTGTAAAAACCATCTTTCTTACATCCAGTCTAAATCTACCCTCTTTAAGTTTAAAACTATTGCCCTTGTTCTTTCACTACAGGCCTTGACAAAAAAACTCTATCTTTCTTATAAACCTCCTTTATATATTGACTGCAATAAGTGGTGTGTTATTTAGGCTAGCATGCAAGCAGTGTTTTTGTTGACTGTCTTTGAATAACAGGTGATCAAGTGTCTTTTTTGGGTGTCTATTAGTATTGACCTTAGTCACTTCATTTCTTAGTCTTCCTTCTGCTTTTACAGAGTATAGGCTAAGAAATTTCATCTAACATTTTTCAGAGAGCAATTTTGGGTGTATTTTTTGGTTTTGGAGTATTTTTCAACTTTTAAAAAGGTTTGAAAGTAAGTGTTTAATGAAGAAACAGTGATCAAATGCATATGTAGGGTGTTTAGCAATAATAAGATTTTAATTTCAAGTAGATTACATCATATGTTTTCTATTAGAGTTTCAGAGCAATCATATTCAATTTCATAAATATCTTAATATGGTCTTTTAATGCATTAGACCCAAAGACTATACCTTCAAAAATGGTGTTTGAAATCTCTCCTGCTTTTTCCTTATTCCCTGTGAATGTGGCAAATATTTCAAGAGATGGGCCCAAAATGAGTAGTGATACCTAAAGAAAGATGAAGAGTCCAGACTTTTTAATTTTATTGTGATTCTAATAAGGTAGAACAGTTAAGCAACTGTATATTTGAATGCTTTCATTGGGGTTTCATACTTAGTGAAATAGCAATTTTACTAGTCTCTATTTTCTATGCATTTTATGTGTTGTAATACCATCTATTTGAATTCTTGCCTGGGGAGCATAATTAACGTTCACTGTTAACATTCACTGTAGCAGACAAAGTGTATAATAGTTTCACATAAAAACAGAACATGCTTAAATTGGAAAATAATGTGGATAGTTTGCATTTCTCTGTAATCAAGACTAAATCAAGTTCATATTTTAAGGTACCTGAGCATTTCATGCTACAGAAATGTTGTTCGAATCTACATACGGGTAAAAAAGAAAATATTACTCAGTTTTATCAATGGATTATACTCTTACAACCTACTGAGGTTACTGAGTGTTAATTCATCACTAAAACAAACAACACTGTTTCCAAAGTAAGGTTTGACCATTGTTAAAATAATTTTAAAGATATATTAATATTTGTAGTAGGCACTGATATTTTCTTCAATTTTATATCAGAATTTTCTGCTACTATTTTTAATGCTCAATATTGGAACACAGCTCTCACAGATTAGGAAATACCTAGTTCCCCCAGAGAAGCGTGCAACATAAATGAAATATTACCAAAAAAAAAAAAAAAAAAAAAGTATTTGCTCTGAAGATGAGTTATATGCTAAAGTTATTTTAATACTTATTCAAAAAAGGGAAGACAGTGAAATTAATCTCTAAAATGGTGGGTTTACTTCCATTTTTTGATCAGGGTGATCAGTGCTAGATAGGAGGTTACTTGTTTTAATAATGTATCTTATTAAAAAAAAGTGTATTATTAAAAAACACACAGATTTTAACTTCAAAATTGTGATTTTTGAATGCCAGAATAGTTCTGAGCAGGGATTTTTACAATTTTTATTAATTATGAAAAAAATATACCATTTGTGGAATAATACATTTGAAGAGTAGTCTTGGAGTCAAAACATTTTGAAGTTAAACTTCCACGTTTATATGTTAAATTAATGCTCTTCTTAATGTTAGAGTTGCCTGAAAAATTGTTATATGCAAAGTTTTCATGAAGGTCTTCTCTATGTCAGCTTTCATTTCACATGTTGGGCCATGTGAAATTAAATTTTCAATAAAAGCAGTAATAGACACCTTTCTATCTCTGAACTAATATATTCAGTAATGTCTGTGTTACTATGTGTTGAATTCAGATTAAAGAAAAATAAAATTAAATTAAAAAATAAATATGTGGTGTTCATGTAGCTCATGAATGTTCATCTCTTAGACTTGTCTGCTGTAGAGACAATATACAAATGGTGTATGCTTTTATTTACTTTGGTAAATAAGGTTGTTTTTTCTTTTATTAGGTGATGTTGGAACTTGATGATCTTAAGTTTTTTTCCAACCCTAACTTTTCGATGATTCTGTTCTTAAAAAAAAAAAAAAAAAGAAGAAAGGAAGTAAAAGGGCAAGAATTGTTGTGGAAGCCATGAAAATTTTCTTGATGTTTCAGTTGACTGAAGTTTATCAGCTGAATGAAAACAGAGAATAATTTAAAGTCAGGTCAATATGAGTTACTGATAAGAAGCTGTATTATTTATTTATATATATTATTGTTGTATTTAAATTTATAGTTATTTTAGGAGCTTGGAATTTTGAAATGCCTTGAAAACACGACTGGTGGATAAAAATATGCAGAATCTATAAGAGGCTGAAAGTCTTGAGAGAGTATTTGCTATTGCATAATCCTGAACAGAGTGTTGCACATAGGATAAGAGAAGACTGAATTCACACATGGACTAGATGTCTAAGCTCCTACTATAGTCATCAGAAGATTACTTAATGTAGAGCCTGAAGTTACTACGGAAGGATGATGGAGTCTGGAATTGGGTTCATCTGAATACAGACATCTTCTAGATGATCAGCTGAACAGTGTCGAGTGTATTGCCCTAGAGGTAGGATTCAGTTCCATAAATATAGCCTTCGTGGTGTATAGGAGATATCTTAGGTTATATGTGATCACTTCAGAAGATTGAATAAAATTACACATAACTAAAAACATCAGCACCCTCATGGAGAGAGAGCTGGAGGCAGTCAAGACACACCAGCTAACTCAAATGGCACTAGATGCTACAGTGGACAGTTTGAAATAAGATACAGTTGAAATGAGTCCTGTATCTATGAAGACAGACAGTACATATAAACACCACATGCAATCAACTGAACATTGCTGATGGTAAAAATGTTGTGGCCATGATTTTCCAAAAGCACAGGTATGATTAAATATTAAATATATTAATATATATATACATATATTATACAGTACATATATACTTTAGAAATTAGTAGAGTAAAATACACTAGCTTTCAGGCACAGAATTCTTTACTCAGGTCAGTTTTTTCTTTTTATTTTCTGGACAGAAATATGTTATTTTGTTCATGGATAACAAAGCATGGTATACAGTTGGATCAAGCAGATAGCATATGTCCGAAGTATTTGGAATGTGTACATGGAACAGAACAGGGCAGGTACTTTTAAACAACACTGGATCTACAGCCTAGGCCTGCAGTACCTATTTGGCTCCTGCACTAATTAAGGTTTTGTTGATTCTCTTTGATATGTGACTGGTACTTCATACCATAGAGATATAGTCTTCCTTTAACAACATCTTAAACAGTGATTTCCCTAAAGTGACAGTAGCCAGCATAGCCAACAATATCTTCCAAAAGCCGTTACTTATTATTTTGTGAGCAATATAATTACAGGTTTCAGATAAGATGACCAGAGACTATTGTCATACTGGGTTTTGCTCTTCTTCATAGACCTTTATCTTTCTATAAAGTGTAATCATGGCTAAAACTCCTCTAAACTTGGATCACGTAGTGTAACCAATTTCCCCTTGTAGTGGGTTGAATCCTGGGTGGATGCGAAGTGCCTACCAAGCCATCCTATCACTCCTCCTCCTCAACTGGATAGGGCAGAGAAAATATCATGAAAGGCTCGTGGCTCAAAATAAGGACCAGAAAGATCACTTGCCCATTACTGTTATGGGCAAACCAGACTTGGGGAAATTAGTTTAATTTTTCACTGACCAAATCAGAGTAGGATAATAAGAAATAAATCCAAATCTTAAAAAACACCTTTCCCTCACCCCTCCCTTTTTTCCAGTCTTAACATTACTCCAAATTTCTCTACGTTCCCAACACCCCACTCCCCCAGCCCCCAGCAGCAAAGGGAGATGAGGCATAGGGGTCATGGTCAGTTTACCATATGTTGTTTCTGCCAATCCTTTCTCCTCCCTCAGTAGGTTTCAAAGCACTACAAATATGTAGATGCATTTTAGAAAAGTAGTTTTTTAAAGGAAGTTTTTCTCAGGTTGTCAGTCCTATGTGCTGCTGTCAGACCCAAGAAGGATGGAGTAAGGCTGATGAAGAGGGACTAAGCTTTCAAGTATGGACAACTTGATGGAGGGCAGAGTTGATTTTTGTTTTGAATACCATTTTGGTTTTCTTCTAAAGAGATATACAAAAGGAAGCAAAAGTGCCTACTGGTTATTGTCCTAGGGTCTTTCTAAACCTGAAAATGATATAGAAGGACAGAAAATTCAAGGGAGTGATAGATACGAACTTTTAACTGAAAGAAGTTCATTACATTGTAGGTAGCTGTTACCCAACGTGAATGAGGTTTAGGTTGTCCTATGTTGGAGTGCTACGGAGCAAGGTAATTGAAAGTACACAAATGCATTAAGCTCTGTGACACTGTCCTACTTTAACCCTAGCTGACAACTAAGTACCATGCAGCTGCTTGCTGACTGTCCCCCAGTAGGATAGGGAGGAGAATTGGGAAAAGAACCATAAAATCTGTGGGTTAAGACCAGTCTCATAATTAAAATATAGTTTAATAATAATAACATCAAAAAAGAAAGTAACAAGGTTATATAACACTGGAAGGAAAAAAAGCCAAACCTAAAAAAAAGCAATAAACACAAATTATGCAAAACACAATTGCTCACCACCTGCTGACCGATGCCCAGCCTGACCAGTGATCAGTCCCTCTTGGGTAACTCTCCCCAGTTTATTTACTGGGCATGACATGCTGTGTGGTATGGAATACCCCATCAGCTAGTTTGGTCAGGTGCCTGGTGTCTGCTCCCTCCTGGCTTCTTGTGCTCTTCTCACTGGCAAAGCATGAGACTGAAAAGTCCTTGATGTAGGGTAAGCGCTACTGAGCAACATCTAAAATATCAACATTTTTCTCAGACTAAATCAAAAACACAGCACTAGACTAGCTACTAGAAGAAAATGAACTCTATCCCAGAAGAAGCCAGGACACACATGTAGAGATTGGCATGATGTCGTGAAGTATTAAAATACATGTAGAATGGTTCTCTAATGAACTACTTCAAGTTTTGCATCATCAGGGTTGCAAAAAAATATAGATATTGAACTGACTTTTCAGATCACTAATTCTATATATTGAAGAATGTTTCACATGAATGAAGCTTCTATTTCTTATTTTGGGGGTAGATGAAACATTTTTAGAAAAAAACATAATTTCTGCATCTCAGATCTTGCAAAAATTTCTTTTGGCATACTGCTTGCCTTTTTAAAACATGTTCAGCTCTGTGGCGCTGACAGTTCAATTACAAATGGTTGAGTACGTTTGGCATTTAGCTGGCATGGGAAAAATGAGACTGATTTTAGCATTTTGGGAGATTTGGAATATATTAACCTTCTTTCTGAGAAGTTTGTATGGTGTTGATTTTATCCCTATTTACTTTTCTGTTGTTTTCAGTACCTCATTTTAACATAGAAGCATGGTAAATTCATTATTAGCTCTTTGAAGTGAACGCCCTTGGATTCATGGAATCCCAGGAGAAATCCATATGAAAATCTGAGAATGTTTTTTATTACTTTGATTTTTTTCTCTCTTCCTCCTTTACCAGCAAAACAGAAAATAACCACTTTGCTCTTTTAAGAGGATCAATTAACAAAAATCATAGAATCATAGAATAGTTAGGGTTGGAAAGGAAATTAAGATCATCTAGTTCTAAGCCCCTTGCCACGGGCAGGGAAAATGTAACAAAATTATAATATTTTTTAGGAAGCTGTGTACCAGGATCTGAATTTCTCAGCCTTTCTACAGATTCTAGACAGCTAAATTCCTCTTTTCAATGAAATGCCCACATTCATTCTTTTCTCACTCGGTGCTTTTTTTTTTTTCTTTTTTCATTTAAGTGAGTTCTGAATTGCTTATGCATTATTTCTTCCTTCCTATCCTCTTTTCCATCACCAAAAGAGTAGTGCAAAAGAAAAATTAACCTTGAGAGAAGCAGCGATGGAAGTGATTGGTAAGCAGGTCACAAGCTATCTGTGTCACAGAGCTTCAGAAATATGTTTTTTAAAATAAAAATGGAGGGAGAAATAAAATCACTCCAGATATCACTAAAACCAATTTGATTAATTATTTATGGAAATTCTATTTTTCTTTCTTTTTTTTTTATTTTGAGGGGATAAGGGAATGTAGTTAAGATTATATCTCGGGGAAATCTGATATTAAAAACAATCCTGATATAGCTCTTTGTATTAGAAATGGTATAAATTCTCAGGGACAGTAATCTTCTACTCATTTTTAATCAAATTAGGGTAGCAGACATACAATATTAGGATATATGTCAGATTTGCCCTTTTGGGGCTGTTGTTGGGGAGAATAATGGGAGACCTCAAGAAATAATTTTCAAACTCATATTTTTTAAATTAATTTAATATATACCAAGTTCACTATGCTTTTAATGTTGACTGTTCTTAACAGAATAAATGAAGCTACAATATCAGCTCCAGAGGAACAAGGCAAAAAATTGTAGGACTGTTTTCAGTGAGGCTGTTTCAGACCCATCTTATGCTCATGCTGGGACTTAAATAAACTTCGAGTTTTTGAGCCTTTGTGATCATCAAACATAGCATTCGGTAGTTTCATTAGGCTAATATTGATGACTGCTAAATTCTCAATTAGGAGCAGTTATTAGCCTGAATCCTAGAATTCCTAATTGGTAGCAATCTAGGTGTATTTAATTTACTGATAACCTCCAAAAGATGAAATCAGTGATGTTTGATCCATGAAAATTGCTGCATATGTTGCTCTGCTTCACTCAAGACATGTATTAATAAAGAGAAAGTAATATTCAGATCACAAAACACTTCGTAATTCTTTCTGATATAGTCCGGAGTTGCTACTATGGTGTAGTATATCACTCTGTATGGTGCTCCTGAAGTGGGGTTTCCTGTTTGTGATAAATTGCTGCAGTGAAGATCTAATCTCAAAATCGAAATGTTTCTGCTTCTACTAATATCAATATAAGTGCTGGTTTTATAGAAAAAGAAAAGTGCAACAATATGACTATTTCTCTGCAATATCCAGCATTTTTAAATTATTATGCCCTGATATGACTAAGGTATTTAGGACACTTACCCTTGCTGCTCTCATTTTCCTATCCCACAGAGCCATATCTGACCTTTGGCTGCATTTAGTTTATCTAGCATGGTTCTGTTTATAATCAGGCACTTCTTTCAACTCCATCTTTGCCATCCTGACTGTCAGATGGATGTGGGTTTTTTTTGTGTTTTTGTTTTTGTTTTGTTTTTCCAATTCTCTATCCCACAGTTATTCCTTCCCTTAACATTATATTATTCTTAGCCTACTATCAGGGCAGAGCTGCTATCCATGGGAATCAGTATAAGCAGAACACTGTTATTTTGATTTGAAATAATTTTACACCTGCTGCACACTCAAGTAATATTTTGTCTGGAAAGGATGTCTCTCTGGCACCTTATTCCAGAACACTAAATATGTGTTGCAATCTTTGCTTTTCAGGTGGTCAGACAGTGTCTACTATTCCTATGGGTACGACACCATGATCTAATCTGACTTCAGCTAGGCTCATGCGCTGCAGTTCTTGTTCTCTGACTGCCAGCTGAAAACCAGATTTGACATGTACAGAGTTTTGCTTTTGGATCTTGTAGGCAGTAAGAATGTGCAATGACAGAGGAATGATTTATGATTTATTTGTTTGAAGGAGAATAGCATTCAGTATGTTTATGACACACTGTATTAACCATATCTGGCATTTTAGTGAAGCCTGCAGGTAGATACGACATAGCCTTGCTAAACCATGTAATTTGCACTGTCTCTTTGGGAAGAAAGTGTGTGCTAATTCAGATTGTCCTTACTCTTTCAATATGTCACATTCTAAAGGCTGTGAGCCAGATTACTCAGATGATAAATATGTATTCTCTTTTTTAAATCTTCCTGTTCTCAGCTATGGAGAATTATATCTTCACAGCTTCAGAAGAGAAAGATATGTTGAAGAGAGTTCTGTAAGGAGCTGTTTCAGGTCTAGTCCTGTACAGTATTCAGTAATAGAAGAGGATGCAACATAAACATGCCAATTAGAATTTACTCCCCAAAAAAAACAGGAAAGGCCTACAGATATAGGAAAAAAAAAGCCCAAGATTTCAAATAATTCTGAATAAATGTTCCAGAGATGAGAAAAATGCTAGTCAATGATATAACTTCAAGGTAACATATTAAAAACACTAGTTACAGAAAGACATGGAAATAATATACCTTATAAACTGGTCTGCAGGAAAGTGTTGGACTGGATCACAGAATGAAACAGGAGCCAATGTTGTGTTGCCACTGTCACAAGCATTGTATAAGCAGAAGTAATGCCACAGAATTATGTAAATAATGCTTGCGTGATGCTTGGAGCTGTAAGATTCCAGCAAGAGGAATCTGTGTAATTGTAGGCACTCAGTTCAAGAAAGCTATGAACCAGTTCAAAAAAGTGTAATGGAGATTAAGAAAAATTATCAAAGTTAGCAAAACTTGGGTCTTTGAAGGAAGATAGAGGGAATTATATATATGTACACACACACACACGCATAAATACTGCTATATATAAAGCATACACATGCACACACATACAAATATGTGTGTGCATATATATATACCGTCCTGCTTTCAGCTCTGGGGCCTCCAGCATAAGAAGGATGTGGACCTGCTCGAGCAAGTCCAGAGGAGAGCAATGAACATGCTTCAAATGCTGGAGCACCTATGAGGACAGGCTGAGAGTTGGGCTTCTTCAGCCTTGAAAAGAGAAGGCTCAGGGGAGACCTTATAGCAGCCTTTCAGTACCTAAAAGGGGCTTACAAGAAAGCTGAAGAGGGACATTTTCCAAGGGCATGTGGTGACAGGACAAGGGGAAATGGCTTTAAACTGAAAGAGGGGAGAGTTAGATTAAGTATTAGGAAGAAATTCTTTATTATCAGGGTGGTGAGACACCGGCACAGGTTGCCCAGAGAAGCTGTGGCTGCCCCATCCCTGGCAGTGTTCAAGGCCAGGTTGGATGGTGCTTTGAACAACCTGCTCTAGTGGAAGGTGTTCCTGCTAAGGACAGGGAGTTTGGAACTAGGTGGTCTTTAAGGGCCCTTCCAACCCAAATCATTGTATGATTCTTTGACTTTGATTCTATGACATGTGTGTGTGTGTGAGAGAGAGAAGAGGAGATAATGTGGTCTTCAAGTATATAATAAGTTTCTGCAGACGGGGAATATTCTGCATATTCTTGGTGACTACAATAGGATATAATGGACAAACCTTGTGGAGATGGAAGAAATTTTTCTGACAGTGAGGGCAGAGAACCAGTGGAGTGAATGCAGAGGTCTTTGAATGCAGAGAGAGAGGTCTTTGAGCCTCCAGATGTGGCCAAACATCTTTCAGGAGTGATACAAGTACAGTTCTGTTCCAGGAGCAGGACAGTACTTTTTTGTTTTGTTTTATTTTTTCTTCTTGGTCTTTCTTAAATTCTAATACTACTGTACTTCTCACATGCATAATTACTTAAATATTTTGTAAGTATTGAAAACAACTCCTTTTGGACTTAAGTCTAATAGATATTGCATCACACAGGAGCAACATTTACAAGTGTGAAAGGATGTTTTCTTCCCCACACTTAAATATGTTTGAATTGAAATAAGGGAGAATAGAGGTTTATTCCATCCGTGGTTTTAACTGTAAGAGGAGTTACAGATAATCTTTTTTTTTATCACACTAGTGGTATAACTTTTCTCCAAACACTGACAATTTTCTCATGAAAACTTCTTATTTGAGGCCAAAAAAATTTTTCCTAAAAGATTTATTTCATGGCATGTAAGGATAAAAGATCAGCACTGAAGATTTTGAAAGACAGATGAGTCCTTTAAAGGCTGGTACCAGGAGACTTCTGGTCTGAAGGTAAGTGTGATCGTGCTGTTTGTTCCATCATTGCCATCAGTGAATCACTATTCCCAGAAAGTCAGTGCTTTAGCTTGCACAGTCCACAGTTTAATAATGGCCTGAGACTGAAATGGCACTGCAAGCAACATTAAAACTGCATGTTTTAGCAATGTGTCAAATAGCTCTTGTCAAAGAGGTTATTTTCTTCAACCTGCAAATATCATGACATTTATTGTTGAGTTACAGGGTAGATTTCTTGTGCATTTTCTTGCAGAATTATGACACTTTTTGTATTTACTGATAGTGTGTATTTCAGTCTGGATTTTTCCCCTTTGTCTTAAATTCCAGAAATAACACCGAGATTATTATTTTCATTTTATTCTTTTGTTGGGAGAAATATCTGGAGTTTTAAATTATTACAAAATAACTTAGGTAGTTTATTTCCTACTACAGATGTCAGTTCTCTGTAGAAAACAACTTATCTCTGAAAAATCTCAGGGTCATAAAAATTAAGTGTATAGATCTGGTGTTCAGCTTTTGCTATGAGACTGGAGACTCATTAGTATATCAAAGCTTTCTCATAGTTTTGTTTTTTTTTCTATGTAAAAGGTGACCACTTCCTGGCAATGTTCATTTATTTATCAGTATGATTCACTTAGCAAATACTTCCCTGATAAAAATACAGTACATGTTCTATACTGATTACTTCAAATACCTCATATTATTCCCCCATTATTATTAATGTCAAAAAGGAAGTGTGCTTTTTACATCAGCAGGGACGTACCATTGCAGAATATTTAAATGGAAACTTCTAGACCTATAGTCCTTGTAGTTTATAAATTATCTGTTAAAATTCAGCTTTCTCTATATATAAGTTGTAAACTAAAGTGATTTCGTTTCATAGACTGAGAAAGTAATGTGTTATCCTTAGCTAGAACCATACAGCCATCGTTAGAAACTGCTGGATTTTTTAATACTTCTTGGTTACTGTGTAGAGGCAGAGAAATAGTAGTATCCACAAAATCTGGTTGTGCACAGAGCTAGATCATGCACCCAGTATTGTTTTTCATAAACAGATTTTTAGTTTTGTGAGAACACAAGCAGGAAAAACAAGGATATGGAAAGCTTAGTTTAAGTCAAGAACAATAATAATTCATAAAATTTTGTATTACTTGATGTTACCTTTTTCTTTTTTTTACTTAAAATTACTTGGGTCACTCGAGAGAGAATGATTAAAAAATAAGTACAAAATGAATGTATATTACTGATATAATCATTATAACAGAATAATATGCATTAATAAAAACTGATATGTTTGGGTGCTTTTTAGGGATTAGTGTAATATAGAAATCAAATGTTTTTAGTAGTATTTGGAAAAAGTATATTAAGCAAAGATGTAAAATTCATATCGACAAGGATGGCTTTCTTGGAGCTATTTCCCCAACCTCATTTCTTGCATCTTACTGCCATAATTTACCTTTGTTTACCTTTGTAGAAGAGGTTGTAAATTGAATACAGTATGTATTTGTCCAGCTGTCTTTTTCCTGTTTTGTTTGGGTTTGGTTTGGTTGTTTGGCTTTTTTTTTTTATGAGATATATCTGCATTCATATTTAGTAATAAAGGAAATAATGATTATTTGCTCTGTTGTAACTTTTTAGCCTTAGCATGAATAATCAGCAGAGAAATCCACTAAGGTAGCATCAACTACAGTGGCAGTAGGATGCATTTTTTAAAAACCTGTGGTTAAGCATTTCAGGCAGCAATGCCTCCTACTATGTCTTTTATCATAGCTGCTGCAGGGCCTTCAAGTCTGGTTTAAGTTTGTTACCAAATTGTACCGGAAGGTAAGTAATGTTATATGGAGTGCAGTTTGTGGTATCCAGAAGGGCTAAAGTGTTGAAAAACCAAAATTGATGACCAGTGGCTGGCAGTCTTTATTATCTTCTAAATAAAGATACAGTAAATAGGTGACTTATCATATGCTGACAAATTGAGATACTTTTGTCTCTAGGGTACTTGTTCCAGTTTATTCTGCATTGCCTGAAAGCCATGGCATCCAGGTGTTGTGTGTGTGTGGAGTGAGCTGTTAAAAACGAACTAATGGGAAGACTCAAGCAGTCTCAGCGAAGGCAGCTCCATCATGTAGCAATACATCAATGTCATCTGCCTATTCTGGAACTAATGGTGTCACTCTAATTCAGTCTGATGGGATCATATCTTTACAGCAATTTGTTGATTTTAGTAGTTATGTTCCTGAACCTATCAAAGAGAAGGAGCATGTAATCAATAGTGTGACCAATGTAAACAGTGGGAGCTATGAAATTTATAATTTGGTCAAAGAAAGACTTTTACAAGTGTATTATTCTTGTTTGAGTTTATCTTCTTTTGAAAAACAGAAAGCCAAGATGGAAGTGAAGTTCTCAAAACATTAAAATAATTCTATTAAATCTGTTTTCTTTCTGCTCAGCAAAGTCTCTAACAATTTAATTGAAAACATTGTCATATTCTACCAGAGGGGAGCTTTCCTCTGAACAGAACTAACATACCAAAGATTTTGCTGAAGAACCTGCATTTTATTCCCAAATGTTCAGATAAAAATCTCTCCAGTCTATGAAATCTTCAATCTGACATTTTTATTATGTATTAACATTTAAAAAAAAAAAAAGGAAAAATATTTTCAAGGACGACTATTATAGAAATCTAAAAGGAGCATTTTCCTTCCCTTACAATGGATTAAATGCAGTATATATATATATATATATATATATATATATATATATATTAAAAAAAGGTATTGTAGTTGATAACTTTTCCAAAGTAAGTTTTCATAAAAAAATTCCCTTGCAAACTTCTGGTTAATCATGCAAAAGCTAAGATATCGGTTGATTTAGAAATTCTTAAATTGCCATTGATCACTACTCAGTGATTGCATGAATGTCATGTCTTAAAAATGTTTCCAATTTATGAAGTAACATGATGATTCATAAAAGCTTTTACCACTGAATAAGTATATCCATAAATTTCTTCTGCGTCAATGATTGTGACTGTAAGCGTCCTTGCAGTCCTAAGAAAATGTGACATTTGCCTTTAAATGTATTATAAAGAACTTTGGAAGGAAAACATTTTACACCCACAGAAGGTCTATGAGGGTGATCCAGAGCTCCCTGAAATCATTAGGAGTTTACAGAAGATTTATATTTGCACTATATCTCTCCTCTGCAGTTCTGAGTGGTCTGTTTCTCTTGTGAGCATGAATTAAGAATCCCACTGATCTACAGTGAATGTTGTTCTTGGTGTCTCCTTCAACCCTGATGCTGAAGACAGCTGCCTTGCACTTAACATCGCCATTCCAGGGATGCTTTTACCAAAAATTCTAGGTGCAACATTGGAACCTTTTGTACAGCCTGATGAAACCACACGAGTAAAACAAATCTCTTTCAAATGTGCATTAGGCACTATGCTATCAGTAAGTATCACAGCTGTCTGTGCTGTCACACAGTACATTTGTACAGCTGTGATGATGAAGTGCCAAGGAACTGTCTCTAATGTTTTGTGTCTTTCCATGTCAAACATCATGTGACACCAAATAGGTCTGCAGCACTCCTGTGATGAGAAACAAGGTCCTTAAGGGGCATAATACATAAATGCCTGTGCTACGCAGTTTTACTTCTAATATAATTTACTGCTTGCTCAGTCTGCTCATGGCAGTGTGGCCACTTTGCTTCTAAAGAAAGATTTCTGCTCTTGGGGAAAATGGTATTGACTGCAGGGCAGACTTTGCAGAAATCTGAAAGATAGTTTGCAGCTCGATTATTTCTTCCAAGACCTGAACACTGTGGCAGCCCTGGAATGTTTCTAGTTCTTTCCTTTTAGCTGTCCATTACTCAGGAGAGGTATTGAGTTTCCCTGTTATTCCTTTGAAAATCAGTTGGTTTTGGCACAGCTGTAGGGAGTACTGTGAATCATTGTTATATGTGACCTGTTTCCTTTCATGTAAAAGGTGAATGTTTACAGGGATTTACATAGTGAAATCAGTCAAGCAATTCACTCTTATAAAATATATACTTTATTTTCTTTTTTTTAGGAAGTCACATTAAGTCTATGTTCCCCATTCCCTCCCTTGTTTTGGCTTTTGCACATTTTAATGAATGATCTAGTCAACTAAAGTGCACATGATAAGAGACATTGTGAACACCAAAATTTTCCAAGTCTCCCAACATTTCAGAGGCACATGCTTGATACTTTGGTATTAATAACTTTTAACAGTGCTTAATACTAATTTCTGAATTTTAATTCCAACTGTTATTTAGTAATTACCACAGTGCTGCATAGAATAATGGATACTCTAGGTCAAGACAATTTAAAGAGCTCTAATTTTTATTTTAAGATATTAGCTGAAGGATGAATGGCTAAATATAGTAATGTCTGGGTCAGAATTTAATTTACAAAAGACAATAAACTCAGGCTTTTTCTATCATTAAGCTTGAGATCCACAACTATATTTTTCAATATTGATCAAGGTTTATTCTTTGGAATCTTATGTGCATTAATGTTTCCCACAATTAGCTAATACATGATCACTTTGATATTTGGGTTAAATTATCTATTTCTAAAAAAATTTCCCCCCCCCCCACTCCCCGGCAAGTTTCCAGAATTCAAGATTTCATTCTCTCTTTTCAATATTCCTTTTATCACACCCCCTTAGGAATTTATGGCCACAGACATTGCCATTCCTAATTTTCTTTTAATAGGTTATCATCAGGGAATGTCTCAACCATCTTGTGTATTTTACAAAAAGTGTAGACTGCTTGCCCAACTGGATTCAGTTTTCCATTATCTTACTGTCAGGTAATACTTTCCACTAGAATTCTTTGATTACTGTGTCTGTCTTCAATGCAGAAAAGCTGTTTGTTTCTTACCCACTGTTATTAATTTCCCTTTATAATATTTAATGAAGAACCTTATAAAAGGCTTTCAGAATATCACATATTGGGTCATGATACATATGAGTTATCTTTATCTTGTGTTATTTTTGTTCCTTCATACTAGAAAATCTTTCTAACCTGAGTAGAATTTCTCAGCACTGCAAATCTTATCTAAATTTGTGATGGTTAAATGAAGGTGAACATCAGAATCAATGCAATAGACATTAAATCTGTATGTGGTCCTTATTAAATTTAATCCATTCTACAGAATTTACAATGTATATTCATAAGCATCAAAAGTACATAAAATCATGCAATCTTTACACTGCTTTTCTTTTTTAGAAATATTTCAAAGCCTTTATATTTTTTTTTCCAGTGGTTGTTACAATTTCATTGTTATCAATGCTTTAAAAAGAAAAAAAATATAGAATAAAAATGGTGAATCATTAAAAAAAATGGAAGAAAAAACAGATTTTATGCCTATCTCTTCATAACATTGCAATTATTTTTGGTGTATTAAAACAAGGATGAAAATTTATATAGGAAATTATATAAAAATATAAATTTTCCTTATATAAAATTTAAATGAGAAAGTTATACATTCTCTTTTGTAAATATTGCTAGCACACAACAGCAAAGAGAAATACAAAAAGCTGGGGCTTAAACTTTGAACAAGACAAGAAGCTAAATATGACAGAATTACCACAAAATGCTTGCTGATCATTTACCAAAAATAGGGGTATTTCCTTCTGTTTTTCCTTTTCCTAGTACCTGCTTGGGTCACTATGAGTGACACCTACAAAGAGTGTACCGCATGCCTAATATGTAGTGTCTTAATGCTTTTGTTTGCCATTTTGTCATATAAATGCTGTGGGAACTTCAAAATGTATGCTTCCTTTTTTTAGCAGCAGGAATCTTAATTTCACCCATCAATATCCATCTACAAGTGCAGCCCCACTTGTGTACTTAAGAGCTCCAGCTACCTTACTGCCAAGCTGATAATTGTGCCAGTGATGGGGTTTTGCTTGTATTTTGTGAGAGCTTCATTAATGTTTGACCAAAAATAATTGAAGAAGGAGAATATTGGCTGTGCAGACAATGTTTCTTTTGATCATATAATCATGACACTCTTTTGTCCTCTATTTAATGTTTCCTCTGTCCTATGTTTAAACTGGCGGCAGTAATCCTTAGAAGTGGGTGAAAACTGTCCTCTTCTGTCAATGGTTTTTGCCCTATAGGCTTAGCCATTTAATTACCCCAATATAAATGAGTAATCAGGGAAAGTGCCTTTGAAACAGGCAGTTCTTGTTACTTTCGCCTGAGGATTCAGACCCTATGTCCCACCTGAAATACCACCTTTAACTCTAGGGAGGGATGCCCAGAATTTCCACCATGGATATAGTACATGTTTGCTGATGAAAATATTATCAAAATCGGTTTTTAATTTATAAAGCTCTGGATTTAACAAACTCAGCTTCAGATTTCACCTTCCTTTGGTTCTGTCATTTAATGTTTCCTAATTTATCAGCCGTATAAAAGACTTTACTACATCCATGCTCTCCAGCTCAGAGCTCTCGCTAAGAACCAGCTAATAACACTGGTAATAAAAAAGAATATGAAAGTGGGAAGGTCCAGGAATTGCGCTGTAGCATATTAGCAATACTGCTAGTAATGTAAGACAAAAGCAGTCCAGAACTAGACAATACAACCTGTATAAAAACATGTTTGCACTGAGTTTCATCTTACAGTACAATAGCAGAAACTATTTCAGTCCTGCTGATGTATTTTAAAGGAATATTCATTTAAAAATAAATTTCCTTCTTCAGGAGATAAACTAACTCATGAGCTTTTGCCTCTTATCTAAAACACTATATTTTAAAACAGATTATTTCTGTAGAAGTTCTGTTGGAATAGGTTAACATTAAAAGCAATTATGGTGAGACCCCTGGGATTAAAAAATTGAACTTTTTCCACTTTAGAATAGTTTGTCTCACTAGGCTAGCTTGCCTTTGATTAGAGTGCATTGCATCAGGAGACCATTTGTGGTTGTTCCCTTACATCCTACAGAGGCAGTTCTGTTAGCTGAATTCCTGTTTCAGAAAGAATTCACATCATGAATGGGTCTAATTTTGAATGGCTCAGTCTCATAACTGTAGATGTTTTAGATAGTCTGCTGATGACTGAACTGGGTTGTATCTCAGGTATAAAGTCTTAAACCTGCTTTATGTATTGTGGAAACTTGGGCAGGTACCAAAGGTACCTCATTCAGGTTAGTATTTATGTCTAACAGCAACTAGGAGATACTTTGACCTGTCTTTAAGCTATTTAAATTAAGGCCTTGGTTACTGTCGACTATTTTTCTTCTGTTAGTATCTGTATGTGTGTGTCAGTCTTGAAGTCTGTGTAGATGGACGTTTCGTCCAAAGTCAACATATTATATAAAATTTAGAACTAATCTTCTAGAGATATAAACTGTTTCCCTGCCAAAACCTAGAGATTTTTTTAAAAACATCTGTTGAAAACATTACTAGCAGCTGTCCTAAGAACACCTGCTTTAAAAGTATGACTATACTGTAACAAAAGAGCTTTAAAAGAACTTTCTGCATTTTTTTCTTGTATTTTGTTTTCTACATTTTTCTGTGGCATATCTAAATGAGAACTAAGCTTTTCAAAAGCTTATTTTATAAGGAATAGCCTTAAGATCCTTTGAAAAACTGTCAGTGCTTTCACTATCTATTTGCTATCCTAAGTACCTGTAAAATATGACTCCCCTTGTACTGTTAAGGGCAGATAATGCTGACTGTTCTAACAATGCTAGGTTATTGTTGTTTTGTTTTTTTTCTGATGGGTATCCTTAACAGGCTTTACAGATTTTTCCATATATGAAACTATGATATTAGCTGTTTAGAGTAATTATTTTGAGATCTGGTGTGTGTATGAACACCCAAATTGTCATGCCTTTAAAAATTAGACTAATATTACATCTTTAAATTTTCATCTTTTACCCATCCCTTATTATATTTCATGGTTATTTTGGCTAAACATGGGCTTTTCTGTGCTGTCAACTGCACTCTATATTACAGGCAATTTATTGGAATAGTTTACAATTTTAGAGTGTGAAATTTCAGGAAATTTGCTTTTGTGGGTAAATTGAAAAGATTGCAGTAGTAAGTGCAAGCCTTCTACAAGAGGAAAACCCACTGAACAGTAGAATTCTTACTATGGTTGTGTGAGGTATTTGCCAGGCATACACTGCTCAAAGTATACTTTTTCCTTACCTGCTTTCCTTACTTACTAAGAAATTCTCTAAGTTACTGTTGGTTTGAAATAGATTTATATATGCTTGCACAAACAAAATATAGTTATCTATGATATCGTATTGATTTAATTTCTGTTCAGTGCTTTTCTATTTTACCATATTTGCTATGAAATTTCAAATAATTGGTATATTTAAGAAGCTCATGACTGCCATAACTACAAAAAGCATTTCCAATTTTTTCCATTTTCAGAAAAACATTCCAATGGAAATTTGCCCAGGGTTGTTTGTCTCTAGAGTCATACCGTAATTATACAGTGCTGTGCTTTAGTTCTCCACGGAGGCTAAATCAGTGACACACATTCTGGGTATATGCTGAAGGTGGTACCCCTCCTCCTGCTTTTTAACTCAACATAATTCCAAATTTGCTTTATTAAGTCAGTCCTTCTTTTTCTGAAATGTGGCTGGCTCCACAGGAGACTACACAAAGGGTCATGAGGAGGCACTGTTGGTTTAGGAGCACTGTTGACTGAACTGGTTCTGAATATTTTCATAACATTATTTTAAAATTAATAATGCCTACTACAACATGAAGGTCTGGGAGCAGAGTGTAAAGAGCCAACTGGCTCTGCAAGATGCAGCCTTGCCATATGAAAGCCGGTTTGGGCTGGAGATAACTAACACAACTGAATCTGTGTGGAATAAATTGAGGATGCATAACGAGGAAACCCAAGAAATTGCGAATTTTACAGTTAAGTAAAGCAACGTGGACATCAGTCAGAGGAAGTTTAGTGAAGTCAGCTTGGTTTCGCTTGGCACAGATTCTAAACTGTGTGAAAGGAGCCTGTCTTGTTTCCAGGTCAAATAAAGCCTTGTATACTAGTTATTTGTCTCTCTCAATTAAAAAGGCATGCTGGATCCAAATTGCCTCTGCATGGAGCCAGTCATGGTGCATCATTTCTGGCACAATTAGTCCACAGTCCAGAGAAAAACACTTGGAGATAGTGGAGAAAAGTAATTGAGAGCTGAATACCAACTAACTAAGAACTTAGTCTCCACCATGGAAGAAATAGGGTGTGCAACAGTTTTCTGCTATTTTCTGTAATAATAGACAAAAAAACACAATCACATAGTTTAAGATTTATATATCTCCCTGAATACTTTCAAACAATGTTCCAAAATATTATGGGTTATAAAATCCAAGTATCTGTGACTGAATTGACTTTCTAAAGCAAAATTATGTAGGGAAAAATCGTGAGAAGTGGGTGGAGCAGAAAAGAAATGGAGAATAATAATGACATGGCAATAAAGTAAATACTGTATTTTGTTTCACAGGATGTCTCTTGGATAAAAACTGAACCACTTTTTCCATTTCATCAATGTGTGTTTAGGTTATTAAAAAATAAAGTGGACAAAGCACTTGACATATAGAATCATAGAATCATAAATAGTTAGGGCTAGAAAGGACCTTAAGATCATCTAGTTCCAACCCCCCTGCCATGGGCAGGGACACCTCACACTAAACCATATCATCCAAGGCTCTGTCCAACCTGGCCTTGAACACTGCCAGGGATGGAGCATTCACAACCTCCCTGGGCAACCTATTCCAGTGCCTCACCACCCTAACAGGAAAGAATTTCTTCCTTATATCCAATCGAAACTTCCCCTGGTTAAGTTTCAACCCATTAGCCCTTGTCCTGTCACTACAGTCCCTAATGAAGAGTCCCTCTCCAGCATCCCTATAGGCCCCCTTCAGATACTGGAAGGCTGCTAGGAGGTCTCCACGCAGCCTTCTCTTCTCCAGGCTGAACAGACCCAACTTTCTCAGCCTATCTTCATATGGGAGGTGCTCCAGTCCCCTGAATATCCTTGTGGCCCTCCTCTGGACTTGTTCCAACAGTTCCATGTCCTTTTTATGTTGAGGACAACAAAACTGCACACAATACTCCAGGTGAGGTCTCACAAGAGCAGAGTAGAGGGGCAGGATCACCTCCTTCGACCTGCTGGTCACGCTCCTTTTGATGCAGCCCAGGATACGGTTGGCTTTCTGGGCTGCAAGTGCACACTGTTGGCTCATGTTCATTTTCTCATCAACCAACACCCCTATGTCCTTCTTCACAGGGCTGCTCTGAATCTCTTCTCTGCCCAGCCTGTAGCTGTGCCTGGGATTGCTCCCACCCAGGTGTAGAACCTTGCACTTGGCATGGTTAAAATTCATAGGGTTGGCATCAGCCCACCTCACAAGCATGTGAAGGTCCCTCTGGATGGCATTCCTTCCCTCCAGCGTATCAACCGAACCACACAGCTTGGTGTCATTGGCAAGTTTGCTGAGGGCGCACTCAATCCCACTGTCCATGTCAGCGACAAAGATGTTAAACAAGACCGGTCCCAACACCAACCCCTGTGTGACACCCCTCATTACTGGTCTCCAGCCGGACATTGAGCCATTGACCACAACTCTTTGCATGCAGCCTTCCAGCCAGTTCTTTATCCACCGAGTGGTCCATCCGTCAAATTGATGTTGCTCCAATTTAGAGACAAGGATGTTGTGTGGGACAGTGTTGAATGCTTTACACAAGTCCAGGTAGATGACATCAACTAGACTAGCATGGGATATAATTAAATGTTTGCCAAATAGAACTAGTTCTGTAAACTATGTAAATCTGTAATATAAATCAAGAAACTTTCTCATGCCTAGTGATTTTACAGCTGAAGATATGATCTCAATCTCTTCATTTCTAAATAGCTTCTCAGAAATTGTGCCCATATGTGCCAGCAAAGTACAGTAAGATAAACTCTGTAGGGAGAAATCCAACTCTTTTGAGCTATGTAAAGATGTGTTTTTTATCTGGAATTGACTTTCTTCTTTGTGTAAAACCTTTTGTATTTTTTTTTCTGTCACCAAATGCTTAGGGGCCTGCAAAGATTTTGCATACCTCCTTGAGCAGGAAGGACCCTTTGTCTATATACTGTGTCTTCTGCTGCCATGCCTCTAAAACAAATAAAGTGCATATCATGAAAAGTGCACATCAGTTTACCTCAGGCTAATGCTGAAGGATACAGTCCAAAGAATAAAAAAGGAATGTTGAAACTCTTTTTTTAGAGCACAGCTAAAAATTTTCTAAAAACTTTAAAAGTTATAATAATCTTTGATGACTGTCAGATTTATTCTAAAATAACTGATTAGACATCAAGGAGGTTGCATGAATTTATTGATTTGATGTTCCTTAAAGATGTATTGTACTGTGATGCCTTGAAATTTCTTCATCATGGAGTTTTTCTGTTAGTCAAAGTTTTATCATGACAGAGATAGGGAAAAAGATGTAGATATAGATTTAGATGCACTTTTATACACACACATATAGCAATGCTGAAAAGAAAGCATTTAATGTTTCTATGTATGTTTTTGAAGTCAAGTGTAACCCAATGAATAGGATTTCTGTCACATTATAATTAAATAGCAACAGGTGTCTAAAAGGGCAGTGCTCAGTGCTCGAGATGACTTGCCTGGGCCTGAGCTGGTGCCAGTTTGCTTGAACAATTATCTGGTGGCAACGGGACCATTGCTTGACCTGGACCAAAGCTCTCAGAGAGCAACAGCCACAGATGGATGAAGCTGGACAAAGCAGATATATAATGCACATAATGTCTCCCAGGGTTGAGGGAGGCTCTGGTGCAGCATCCAGGTGGGTCTGGAAGCCAGGGAGAGGCAAGCAGGTAAAAGAACATTTGAAAAATAGCCCTGAGCATAAGCAGAAATGAATGTCCCCACTCCCACCTTGAACACCAAACCCTACCCAACACAGATCTCGGGAGCCTAACTCACTTTGACACCCTGTTATCTCTCTGCTAGAAGAAGTCTGGTGCCATTGATCAGAGAGACATTGAAAGTGCAAGCACAACGCCAGAGAAAAAGGGTAGATCTTACTATGCTTTTATATGTAACAGTTTATAAGCATAGTATTACCATTGAGGCTTTTCTGTATTTGGACTGTTGATATCATTCTAATAGGGCTAAACATGATGATTTTGATCAGAATAAGATTTTAATTGGGCTAACAATAAATTCCTAGCTTCAGCCTGAAATGTGTATGTTCCTGGGGAGAATTACTTTCAAAGTGCACATGCAACTGGAACCTACTTAGGCACACATTGTGAGGAGCAGGTGAAGTAGCATTTAGATAGATAATGTGGAGTGTACTGTATTTAAAATGAATCGGATGTGGGAGATTAATTTGTATTTTCTATGTCTTTGGTTATTTTACATTTTAAACCTTTTAAAACTGATTAGAACCCAGATAAAATGTTCATACTCTACACCATATGCACCAATAAATAATAATTTAGTAACATGGTGAATATTGCTGATATGGTGTAATAAATAAAAATCAGGAGTTCTTAGCCTTTGAACTAAGAACCCCTTTAGGTTCAACAGTCTTTGAAATATAACTTACTATTGTCCTTCCTTTTTTTAATTTTTTTTTTTTTATTTTTTTATTTTCGTAATTTTATTTAGCAGATATCCAGTTTGGAATTGTAAGTAAAATTAGCGCATATGCAAAAATTGGACAGCAAAATCCATCTGCAATTTTTTTGCAAAACTGAACACTACTTACAACTGCCTACATAAGGTACAGCATAAATATTGAAAGTTAAATCCTACAGGAGTAAGAAAATCACAAGGGGCAAACTAACTTTCCTGAAATGCCTCTTTTTGTTTGGCACCATCCCACCTGACTCCTGTGTAGCCATATTACATATATGTAATTTAGTTTTAAAATTGACACAGTGTTCATTCATCTTATTATGTTTGTTTTTCTGTGGCAAACTGATTTTTGGTTTTTTTTTTGCTTGAATTATAGACTATAAGAGGTTACAATCCATAGGTTAATGTAAATCAACTTAGGAGTTTATCTTATATTTTATATTTGGTGCTGCACAAAATTAGACTTCATAAAATAAAGTGTCCAGTTGTAGTGTGTTGCATTTTGTGTGTGTGTAATTATACCCTACACTAATAAAATACTAATTTGGCATCTATTAGAATGAGCCAGTCATTTTGTAAAATTGTGTTCATTACAAATCTTGATTCTCCACCTAGAAAATAATTGTTAGCTGTTAACAAATAATTTCTTTCTCATTGACTCACATATTTATGTATTAGCACTTCTGAAAGTAATAAGGAATTGGCTGTTGCAAGTAACTTAAAAATCCTACATAAATGTAATATAACAGGTTTTTGACAGGTCTTGTTTCTCTAAATACAGTTACTATTGTTTTTTAAAGAATTGGACTTGGTTTTTTTTCAGATATTAAACCAGATAATCTTTCTTAATCATTGTTACAGTAACAATATTAGTGTATGTGCTAAGTAACATGAGTAACAATTAAAGAGAAAATTTGAGGCAACAGTTTCTCCCAGAATGTAATTTGTCTCAGTGTGAAAGCCAAAAAAGAGTATGATTTGAGATAATCCTGTCTTAATCCTGATTCTTCCATAGAAACACTTTTTCAGATGCTGCAGGAGTTTTCTTCTCAGTTCTTGTGCCTCCCGTGGGAGCCACAGATTCAGGGTTTCCAATGTCATGAGGCATTGGTGGGATGGCTTTCCTTGTGTTTCATAGACCATCATGCATTCATTCAGCCCTCACTACAGTCCAGCCAGACATGAATGAGTTTCCAGTCCAAAAGCACAAGGAGAGAGCAAGGCTTTGGCTAATATACGCTGCCTCTCAGGATGATTAAACAACTCAAGCCAGCGCTGTGCTAACCATATCTGCAGAACTTCTGTTTTGGAGATAGAATCTGGTTAGCTGTGAGCACAGTGTCAATATACAACTACCTGCAAAAGATACTGTAGCCATACCCCTTCTTCCTATTTGGATCTAGTACTAGATTTTCCTATGTTCTAAGCTAAATTTCTGGTAAACAGGAGACACTGGATTGCATTAAATTGTGTTTGTACGTATTGTTCTATGTTCTCATAAGAAAGTTGATTGTAGAGGTTAACACAGCTGCTTTCCAAAATTATTTTTATTGTGTATTTGTTAAAGAAAAAAATCTGTTAATGGACACTCTTGGTCCCTTGCTCAGCTGGGGCATTTGTTCATACAGGTTTTGTACTTTTGGACTTTCAGTGCTAGAAATAACATTTTTAGAGTTGGTTTGTATTTCTTGATACCTTTATAACCTAAAATAATTAATTTAAATGCAACGCCATGCTGACATGCCTTACAGAAAATAGCTCAGCTGGTTGACCTGTAGAAAAGGAGGAGTCTGCACTTAGCACATTATCTTGGAAGAACTTCACTAGCGAAGTAATTCATATTAAAAAAAAAAAGAGATTTTGAAAGCTTCTGCAGGCAAAAAATGATCTGAAAGTTCATTGCTTAGCAATTATTTTTACCTTGAATATGTATCTTCATGAACAGTCAGCAGCTAATACAAAGTGCTGCACATTGTTAATAATCATGTTGATTGATATCTATTTGTTTAGACCAGACTTCTATCTGTTCCCGCAATCATGTTCACAATAAATGAAGTTTTATTAGTGGTTTATGTACAGTGTTTCTCTCACCTCCTTTCTTTCCTTAAAGCAAACCCATGCCTCGCTTTCATCCCCATGGAAACAATTCTCCCATGCATATCGGTTCAGCCTGCCTTAGAACAAATGGTAGTTACTGCGCTAGTGTGTGGGAAAGCTACTCGAGATAAAGTTAGTGAGTAGTAAATGGAACATCGGGCCTTTAAATACTCCAGGTGACTCAACAGCTCAGGTCTGAGAGCAAGAGAGCACTGACACTTTTTTTACACTTGTTCTACTTCATCCCACTAACCGGTGAATTAAACAAGGCACTTTACAGGATATGGTGCAATAATGTTTCCACCTCTGTTGCTGAGCTTATTATAAAAATATTATCATTAGTTTTTGCTTTTCTGTATTTTTACTCCTGAGTGTGGGGGGGTATGTATGAGTTTTTGAAAACACTGAACAGATAACACACAACAGAAAGATGAACCGCATTACTTTTTTTTAGGTTTGTTTATTAGATGCTAGAGAGAGGAGGGACTGATACAGTACTCTGGAAACTCAGACTGAGGAGTGGTGAAGACAAGGAAATAGAAAAGAGAAGAAAACTTGCTGGCAGTCCAAAATGGAAACGCCTAAAGAAATCCTGTAAAAGCTTAAAACCACAGCATGGAAAAAACTGTGAATTGAAAGAACCCTTAAGAAACCCATACACATACATTCCTTTTGATATTGCTGGCACTGGGATGCAGGAGGAAACCAGTACTGATAAAAAATAAATTACACTCTCTCACACTTTTTCAAAGTTAAATACTTAAATTGAAACACAATCTGTAAAGGTTCCTAATTAAGTTACCAATTGAACGTACTACTTCTGTTAACAACTGGATTATAAGTCAGCTTTATATTAATATAATATTAATATATTAAGATACATATGCAGGTCAAAGGAGGTGATCCCGTCCCCCTACTCTGCTCTTGTGAGACCTCACCTGGAGTATTGTGCACAGTTCTGATGTCTTCAGCATTAAAAGGACATGGAACTGTTGGAACAAGTCCAGAGGACGGCCATGAGGATGATCAGGGGACTGGAGCACCTCCCGTATGAAGGTAGACTGAGAAAGTTGGAGCTGTTCAGCCTGGAGAAGAGAAGGCTGCGTGGAGATCTCATAACAGCCTTCCAGTATCTGAAGGGGGCCTTCAGATATATCCTTATAGGGATGCTGGGGATGGACTCTTCATTAGGGACTGTAGTGATAGGACAAGGGGTAACAGGTTCAAACTTAACCAGGGGAAGTTTAGATTGGATATAAGGAAGAAGTTCTTTCCTGTTAGGGTAGTGAGGCACTGGAATGGGTTGCCCAGGGAAGTTGTGAATGGTCCATCCATCAGTGTTCAAGGCCAGGCTGGACAGAGCCTTGGGTGACATGGTGCTCCAAGTGAGGTCTCACATTTCAGCTCCTCAGCCTCTCCTCACAGTGCAAGTGCTCCAACCCTGACCATTCTGGTGGCTCCTTGCTAAGCTGAATCCCATTCATCCACAGTTTTCTAGCAGTGGGATGACCAAGCCTGGCTGACATGTTCCAAATGTGGTCTAGCCAGTGCCAAGTCAAAAGGGGCTAGACATTTTCCTTGATCCTTGTGCCAGTGAGGATGCTGTCTACCTTTGCCATTGACAGGAAACACTGGTGACTTACAGTTAAGTTACTCTCTCCCAAGACCACCAGAACCTTTACAGCAGAGCTGCTCCCCAGCTACTGAATGCCTGGCCTGCATTGTTATTCCTTCATAGAGACAGGACTGTGTGTATGCCCTGTTGAATTTTGTACTTGATCTTCCAGCTTGTCCAGGTTCTTCTGAACTCAGCTCCCTTCCTGAGCATGTCAGCTGGCGTTGCTCTCCCATGTTTGGTGTAATCATCAGATTTGATGAGGGTACATTTTCATCTCCTCTTCCAGATCACTCTCTAGAGATATTAAATGGGGCATTTATCAGGATGGACCCCTGGGAAATTCCTTTGTTAACTGTTTTCCAGCTATAGTACAAACCAGGACCTGGCAAGCTGGACAGGTTTTTACACACTGGTAGTTCAGCTATCCAGACATCTTTGCTTGGATACACGAATATTGTGGAAGATTGTGTCAAATACCTTACTATAGTCAAGACAAAGAATTTCAACTGCTCTTCATTCATGGATCTCTTTGTTTTACCATAACTCTGCAATCTTAACTCCTGATAAGTCCATGCTGGCTGGTTCCAGTAACCTGTGTCTCATGTAGAATCATAGAATCGTTAGGGTTAGAAAGGACCTTAACATCATCTAGTTCCAATCCCCCTGCCGTGGGCAGGGACACCTCAAACTAAACCATATCATCCAAGCCCTAGTCCAGCCTGGTCTTGATGCTCTTGATGGAGCATTCACAACCTCCCTGGGCAACCTATTCCAGTGCCTCACCACCCTAACAGGAAAGAATTTCCTCCTTATATCCAGCCTAACCTTCCCCTGTTTAAGTTTGAACCCATTACCCCTTGTCCTGTCACTACAGCCTCTAATGAAGAGTCCCTCTCCAGCATCCCTATAGGCCCCCTTCAGATACTGGAAGGCTGCTAGGAGGTCTCCACGCAGCTTTCTCTTCTCCAGGATGAACAGCCCCAACTTCCTCAGCCTGTCTTCATATGGGAGGTGCTCCAGTCCCCTCATCATCCTTGTGGCCCTTCTCTGGACTTGTTCCAGCAGTTCCATGTCCTTTCTATGTTGAGGACAACAGAACTGCGCACAATACTCCAGGTGAGGTCTCACAAGAGCAGAGTAGAGGGGCAGGATCACCTCCTTTGACCTGCTGGTCACGCTCCTTTTGATGCAGCCCAGGATACAGTTGGCTTTCTGGGCTGCAAGAACACACTGCCAGCTCACATTAATTTTCTCATCAACCAACACCCCCAAATCCTTCTCTGCAGGGCTGCTCTGAATCTCTTCTCTGCCCAACCTGTAGCTGTGCCTGGGATTGCTTCCACCCAGGTGTAGGACCTTGCACTTGGCATGGTTAAACTTCATGAGGTTGGCATCAGCCCACCTCACAAGCATGTGAAGGTCCCTCTGGATGGCATTCCTTCCCTCCAGCGTATCAACCGAACCACACAGCTTGGTGTCATTGGCAAGTTTGCTGAGGGCGCACTCAATCCCACTGTCCATGTCAGCGACAAAGATGTTAAACAAGACCGGTCCCAACACCAATCCCTGAGGGACACCACTCGTTACTGGTCTCCAGCTGGACATTGAGCCATTGACCACAACTCTTTGCGTGCAGCCATCCAGCCAGTTCTTTATCCACCGGGTGGTCCATCCATAAAATTGATGTCACTCCAATTTAGAGACAAGGATGTCGTGTGGGACAGGGTCGAAGGCTTTACACATGTCCAGGTAGATGACATCAACTGCTCTACTCCTGCTCATCAGTTCTGTTGCCCCGTCATAGAAGGCCACCAAATTGGTTAGGCAGGATTTCCCCTTAGTGAAGCCATGCTGGCTGTCACCAAGCACCTTGTTGATTTTCATGTGCCTTAGCATGCCTTCCAGGAGAATCTGCTCCAAGATTTTGCCAGGCACAGAGGTGAGACTGACTGGTCTGTAATTCCCTGGGTCATCCATTTTCCCCTTCTTGAAAATGGGGGTTATATTTCCCTGTTTCCAGTCATCGGGAACATCACCTGACTGCCATGATTTCTCAAATATGATGGCCAGCGGCTTCGCAACTTCATTCGCCATCTCCGTCAGGACCCGTGGATGGATCTCATCAGGACCCATGGACTTGTGCACGTTCAGATTTTTAAGATGGTCTTGAACCAGTTCCTCTTCTACAGTGGGCGCAAGGTCTTCATTCTCACAGTCCCTGCATCTGCCTTCCAAGACTTGGGTCGTTTGGTCAGAGCCTTTGCCAGTGAAGACCGAGGCAAAGAAGTCATTCAGAACCTCAGCCTTCTCCAAATCCCGTGTAGCCAGTTCTCCCGAGAGCTTCCTGAGGGAGCCTACATTCTCCCTAGTCTGCTTTTATTTGCTATGTACTTGTAGAATCCCTTCCTGTTATCTTTAATACCTCTAGCTAAGTTTAATTCTAACTGGGCCTTAGCTTTCCTAACCTGGTCCCTAGCTTCTCGGACAACATCCCTGTATTCTTCCCATGCCACCTCTCCTTGCTTCCACTTATTATAAGCCTTTTTTTTCATTTGAATTTTCCTCAGGAGCTCCTTTTCCATCCAAGGAGGTCTCCTGGCCCTCCTGCTGCACTTCCTTCTGGTTGGGATGCAACACTCCTGAGCTTGCAGCAGGTGATCCTGGAATATCAACCAACAGTCTTGGGCCCCTCTGCCCTCTAGGGCTGCATCCCATGGAACCTTACTAAGCAGGTTCCTGAAGAGGCCAAAGTCTGCTCTCTTGAAGTCCAGGGCAGTGAGCATGCTGCACACTCTTCTCACTGTCCTGAAGATCTCAAATTTGAGCATCTCATGATCACTGCATCCAAGGCTGCCCTGAAGAGTCACATTTCTAACAAGCCCTTCCCTGTTGGTGAGCACGAGGTCAAGCATGGCACCTCTCCTTGTCAGCTCCTCTATTACTTGCAGGAGGAAGTTGTCTTCTACACAATCGAGGAACCTCCTGGATTACTTGTGCCAGGCCGTACCGTCCTTCCAACAGATGTCAGGGTGGTTGAAGTCACCCATGAGAACAAGGGCCTGCAAGAATGAGGCTTTTCCTATCTGTCTATGGAGTGCCTCATCCGCAGGTTCTCCTTGATCAGGCAGTCTGTAACAGATCCCCACAGTAATGTCTCCCATAGCTATATTCCCTTTAACCCTGACCCATAAACTCTGTGGACTGCTTACCTGTCCCCAGACAAAGTTTCATAATCTCCAGCCTATCCCTAACATAAAGGGCAACTCCCCCTCCCCGCCTGCCAGGCCTGTCTTTTCTAAAGAGCCTGTAACCTTCCATTCCAACACTCCAGTCATAGGAGCCATCCCACCAGGTTTCTGTGATACCTATTATATCATACCCCTGTAGACGTGCACACATGTATAATTCCTCTTGTTTGTTCAATTCCTCTTGTTTGTTCAATTCCTCTTGGAAGACTGTTACAAGAGATGAAGCCTGACATCATGGTCCAGATGGACTCAGCAGCTTTATAGGGACTGGTCCATGCACTAAGATAAGAGTGCACCGAGATAAGAGTGATGGTATATTGAAAATGTGGGAACTGAGCATGACGTGAATGGTATGGAATAAGGGGTGGATAATGTCCTGGGTTCAGCAGTAGCAGTCATGTTTCTCCTCCTTGGTAGCTGGTGCAGTGCAGTGTTTTGACTTTCGGCTCAGGAACAGAGCTGATAGAGATGTTTTGGTTTGGCCAAGGACTTTGTGAGCCTCATGCTCTGCCAGGGAGGAGGGGAAGCTGAGAGGAAGCAGAGACAGGACACCTGACCCAAACTGACCAAAGAGGTATTCCATACCACAGCACGTCATGCCCAGGATGTAACTGGGAGTTAGCCGGAAGGGCTGGGAGACTGCAGGGTTGGAGGAGGTATCGGTTGGAGCTTGGTCGGGCTTGGGGGGCAGGTTATCGGTCAGCGGGTGGTGAGGTGTTGTATTCTGTTCCCTTGTTATTTCCTTTATCATTATTATCATTGGTGGTAGCAGTAGTGATCTGTGTTATACCTTAGTTACTAAACTGTTCTTATCTCAACCCGTGGGAGTTGCATTCTTTTGATTCTCCTCTCCGTCCCTCCGAGAGCAGGGGGAGGGCAAGAAAAGGGGGGGAAGTGAGCGAACGAATTACCTGACTGGGTTTAAACCACGACATTGTTCATGTTTATGTGACTAGAATGTCAGGACTGGAATTCTCTAGAGGCTGAAGTTTGGCTAACCATTCTCTTGTTTCCTTATTCATCCTTCTTACCCTTTTTTGAAGACAGGCACAAGATTTTCTATTATCTGTTACTGGAGACCTTCCCTGATCTCTGCAACTCCACACTGACATCAGCTATCTCATCAGCTTGGTATCCATCCTATCTGATCCCACAGGCTTATATTGGTTGAGAATACTACTCTCACCTGAAAATAAAGGATTCAAATATAAACTTATGAAGGAATGCAACATTCCAGCATAATCGCAATTCAAAACATTATATCTTGGTTTGTTACAGAGTTGCACTGGGGCTCTCAGAGCATCAGGGTCTTCTCCAATACCATAATAAACACAATAACTAGGTATAACAGCCAATAAGGATAGAATTTTCACCTTATTTCTGAGTTGCTTGACTTTAACTAGCCTTCAAGAAATCATTCGTATCTTTCAATAAATCCCATTTCATTTCATATGTGTGGATATACACTTGGCACTAGTTATCTCAAAAATGAATCCAACATCTAGGTAAATCTGCACTGCATCAGCACTGTATTTTAATAACATCCCCAAGCAAAATGAAATGAAATATGTCTGAAGTGTGTACTTTAAAGGGAATCAATAGATTATTGTTGTTCTAAATTCATATATTGTGAGGGCAGCAGGGGGTAAGTGAAACCATTTCCACCTTAACTGAACATTTTCTGCCTACTTGAAAAGGGGCTTTCGTTTATTTGTTTAGTTTGGTTTGGGTTTGGGGGGGTGGGGGGTGGTGGGGTGGTTTTGGTATTTTTTTTTAATTTTTTTTTACTACATGAGGAGAGAAATATACTATTATAATCTTTCTGTAAAAAGTTATTTAATGAGTCTGTCTGATATGGAGTTAATTTTCCCCATAGCCTTCATAGTGCTGTGCTTTGTATTGGTAGCACATCAGTGTTTTGGCTATGGCTAACCAGCATTGTCAGAGCACCAAGGCTGTCTCTCCAACATTTCTCCCTTACCAGTAAACTGAAGGGTAGAAAATATACTGGGAGGGGACATAGCCAGGGCCGCTGACCCAAAGCTACGAAAGGGATATTCCATACCATATGATGTCTATTCTATGATTCTATGATTCTATGTCTGCTCAGCAGTAAAAGCTAAGAGAAAAGAAGGGGGAGTGAAGGAGGTTGGCATTCTACACCTGGGTGGGAGCAATCCCAGGCACAGCTACAGGTTGGGCAGAGAAGAGATTCAGAGCAGCCCTGTGAAGAAGGACATAGGGGTGTTGGTTGATGAGAAAATGAACATGAGCCAACAGTGTGCACTTGCAGCCCAGAAAGCCAACTGTATCCTGGGCTGCATCAAAAGGAGCATGACCAGCAGGTTGAAGGAGGTGATCCTGCCCCTCTACTCTGTTCTCATGAGACCTCACCTGGAGTATTGTGTGCAGTTCTGATGTCCTCAACATAAAAAGGACATGAAACTGTTGGAAGAAGTCCAGAGAAGGGCCATGAGGATGATCAGGGGACTGGAGCACCTCCCATATGAAGATAGGCTGAGGAAGTTGGGGCTACTCAGCCTGGAGAAGAGAAGACTGTGTGGAGACCTCCTAGCAGCCTTCCAGTATCTGAAGGGGGCCTATAGGGATGCTGGGGATGGACTCTTCATTAGGGACTGTAGTGACAGGACAAGGGATAACGGGTTAAAACTTAAACAGGGGAAGTTTAGATTTGGTATAAGGAAGAAATTCTTTCCTGTTAGGATGGTGAGGCAGTGGAATGGGTTGCCCAGGGAAGCTGTGAATGCTCCATCCCTGGCGATGTTCAAGGTCAGGTTGGACAGAGCCTTGTGTGGCATGGTTTAGTGTGAGGTGTCCCTGCCTATGGCAGGGGGGTTGGAACTAGGTGATCTTAAGGTCCTTTCCAACCCTAACTGTTCTATGATTCTATGATTCATTATTATGATGCTTGTCTTCTGGAGCAACTTCTATACATACTGTGCATATTGAAGCCCTGCTTCTTCCTGGAAAGTGGCTAGATGTTGACTTCTGATGGGAAGTAGAGAATAAAACCTTTTGTTTTCCTTTTCTTCTGCACGTGGCTTTTTGTTGTTGTTCTTTTGGGTTTTTTTTTCTGCCATTTATTAAATTGTTTTTATCTTGACCCATGGAAAGGGGAGTGATAGAGTGGCTTGGTGGGCACTTAACAACCAGCCAACATCAACTCACCCCAGTTGTTAGATGGTGGATTTTATTTGCTTGATATAGCTTTGCTAATTTATGTAGTAAATCTGTCATATATATAATCAGAATTTTAATTACTGCAATTGTACTAGTATTGTGTTTGCTAAAGCCAGTTCGCAAGCAACAATGTCTGTGAGCATAAGAGCCTGATTCAGAGGTTCATAATGTGACTGAAGTGGCTCTTCATATTCAGCGTGATTAAATCTACAGTTGCATTATATTCAAATCAGACCAAATGGATAATTTGTTTACTGCATAACAACAATAAGGTACACAAAAGCTTTTCTCCTCAAACTCTATACAGTCTTTTTTAATCTACACAGATACCAGGGAGCCAAATGAAAACATGACAAATAAATGCACCAAAAGGATTTTTTCTGGTCCTCATCCTCTATTATCTTTAGTTTTGTATAACCGCTAGTAGTCTCAGAAAGAAATTGCATAGCCAGATACAGGAAGAGAGGGAGTCCTCAAGTGTTATAAAACTGGGGCTTTTTGTCACAGGCTGTCCACAGTTACTGGTTTATTATTCTTTAGCCCGGAGTCCTGGGGAGCTAGTGGTTGCACTGAGGCTGATCTGTAAATAGTAACTAGGGAAACCATACCTCTTTCATGTCCGGCAGTTTGTCTGGAGACTGGCCACCCCTGAGTTGAGTCTATCTGGACCAGGAACAAGATGCCCTTGAGAAGTTTGGAGCACAGGGTAGGTAACATTGCCTGATTAATTGTGCTCACTTGCCATCTGCTTATTATTGGCCCAGCTAAGACCGTATTTTACAGAAATGCTGCTTCTAGTACCCAGATTAGTAATTTAAACTAGTTGAACTTTTTCTTTGCGGTCTTGCAGTCAAATTTATCCTGTGGATTTTACAACTGCAGACTTAATTTTGTTTTAATGATGGAAAAAAAGTCATTCAACATGACTACTTTTTTTGGTATATTTATTCTTTTTTTTATTTTTTTCTTCCCCAAAATATATGATGAAACTTCTTATTGGCAGAATTTATTCCTTATACAGCAGAAATTATAGGCTGTATTTTATCCAGGTATAGGCCACAGTTACCACAAAACACTCTTGAATATTAAATGCTAATTTCTTAACCGTATTCTTAGTTGCTGAACTCTTTATACTTGATGTTCTTTCAAGGACTCAGTACTAACAAATCTAGTTTGCTTTGTCTCATAAGCTGTGCCCTTTGTCACACTTTGTGAAAGATAGCACTGTGTACAATGCAGCCTACATACACACAATATATACTGAGCAACATGAGCATTCAACACAGCACAACTAATTTGTGCCTTTTGCTGAGGAAAATATCTGTATCATTAGGATGGAAATATTAAATATTTGAAGCTGGGAGGAAGTAAATTATCAGAGCAGTTGTAGATGTTTTATCTAAGAGATGAAAGGGTATAATTATTGTTGTCAAGTACAGTCTGCACAATTTGTTAGGAGATGCCAGCTGAATGGCTCCAGTGTCCAGGAGATCAGGCATATCACCGTGTTTGTGTCAGAGCAGGGCATGTAGCTCTCTCAACAAGTCTTCAGGCATTCAGAGTGTTGGGCGAGTGGTTTCCTTTATCTCAGCAAAGTAGATGAACTCAAGGTGCATTGCTAATTAACAGTGGAGATGGCAAAACTCTTGTCATTTACAATACAATTAAGTTTTATTAGTATGCTTTTCAAGTCTTTCATGTGTCAGTGAAAGACTTTCAAATTCCAGAAAAAAGTCATCCAGTTTTGACAATACAATTATGGAGTAAAGGTTGTTCGGCTTATTCAAAAATGTGGTTTTACTGAAGGTAAATCTATTATTTCCCTCTTTTTTGATAGATATATTTGAGATCATATGGGGAAACAAGTTAGGAAACCTGCCTTAAATATCTACCATAGACTGTTCTGTAAAAATCTGTTTTTGGAAACCTGAATAGAGTTTTATGTTATTCTTGATACCAAACATTTCTGCAAAGATATTAATAGATTTAATCAAGGGTATCAGGAATAATAGCAGCTTTATGATCAAAGAATGTGTGAATTAGGGTGATTTTTAAAATAAGTTTGCTTAAATTGAAAGTCTCTTTCCAAAATAATAATAACAATAATTCTGAAAAAGACAAAAGAAAAATATTGCTTGAAATTTTTTAATGTAAAACGTTCTGTAATAACAAGATTCATGTATTGGCCAAGAGATAACTTAAAAGTAGGAAAATAAGATCGAATAAATCTCATAAAACATCTTTAAAAATAGAATTGACTCTAAAGTTTTTAGCTAGATAAAGATCATATCGCATGTAATTATATCAGAAGTTATCAATATTTGTTGACTTTGATATTAATGTGCTTTTCAGAAATGCATCAAAATGCATATTAGTAATAAGTTCTTATTCAGTCAAGACTTGAACCTATGTTTGCTTCCTTATATAGTATTCAAAGTCAGAGCATTCTGTAGTTGGATATCTTCAAATCATACCAAGGATATCAGCAAAGTCCCAAGTCACTAGCAATTGCCTATCTCAGAACAAGAAGACAAAGCCCTTTCCCACGAATAGCCAATCTTTTACTTTTATTCCTAGGCAAAAGCTAATTTGGTTAGAGCTGATAAAAATATGTTATTACTATGACATTGTGCAGGATGAAATATTAATGAATATGCCAAGGAGAGACAATGCACAATCATGCTATTGTGTACATTTTTGTACTGAATGTTCTTGGCACTGTAGAAGTCATTAAATGGTAAGCTTAAATCTCTTTGATGTAGTTGGCACAGGAAAGAATTTCCTATTCATTAATGTAAGTTTCATTAATCAAGAAAGAGCTAATCTAATGACACTGTTTCATGGGCTAAACCAGTTTTATTTTTCACAGGAAGAATAAAAAAATGTGAAATAGAGACAATGTCTTTTGGGATTGCAACTGAATCTAATGAGTACTCCACTTATTACTTCTTATGAAGGACTAGCAAATGGTAACTTTTTCACTACCCTGACTTAACTCTGTTAAGCTCTGTTAACACTGACATGAAAAGGGAATGTCTGGAAATATTCTGCACAGCAAAGTCTCAGTGATGCAATGTATTGAACAGCCCTACAGGGTGACTGCTGGCAGTAACAATGGGAAAAATCAGGCAATGTATATATTCTATACCAAATAGCTAAGACTCAAATTATTTGTCAAAGACAGTGAAAATAAAGTCCATGAAAAAATAGTTTATGTTCCTAGTCCTATCTTTCACTACATTAATATTTCCCACTGTGCTGCTGATGGAGTATAGATGTCCTCCTATAATAACACTTTGTACTTGATTTACAAACCATAGCTGTTCCTGTAATATGTAAAAATTACATAAAATCGAAAGTAATACCCATATATATTACTATTTTTGAAGAAAATGATTTGATCTATTGAATGAAATAACGAAAATTTCACACTGGTGATAATACTCTGTAATGACTAGACTTAATTCATTGCATGATCATTAACAGAGCATACTGGAACTTGTTTTATATACTGAAATCCAGCCAAGACATCAAATTTCTGCAGGAAAGAACAACAGAAATAAAACTAAAAAAAATCTCAAAACCAGTATAGCATCATGCATTTATGATGCAATAGTGATGACATCAAATTGCATTATTTCAAGTTGAAATGACAAACAAGTTATGTGCCTACTGCTGTGGCAAGTTAAATGCTTTTAACAGCACTCTAACAAATCTGTCACATCGATTTCACTAATTATCTGAAGTGGGCCTGCAATCCCTTAAAATAGCTGAAGATTTTTCCCTGCATAATGCTATCGAGATGACAAAGTATACATGAGATGTAGCCTTAGGAGCATATTGCTACTTCTTTCAGTAGGTTGGAAAAGATTAAGCAACAAATAGCTTCTTACTCCAAGTAACCATAGTACTGATATGTACATCCTCTGCAATGGAATAAGTACAAATGTACTGCATTAAGCAGCTTGTCATTTTTAGTTTTATTATTATTCCAATGTGAGGTTGTTGTACTATAGAAACACTGCTGCTTCTGGCTTCTCTTCTTAATTTGATGGAAGGCATTTCCTGCCAAATGAAGGTCACTTAAAATGGGCCAATTTATTAGAGTAGTGATCCTACACTGTACCAAACATCTACTTTGGTAGGGTTGTGAAGTATTTCGTGAATATTTACGTTATTGTGCTGCTGGCCACACAGTGAATACTCAGAATTATAAATGGTATAAGAAAAGGCAGGCAGTACAGTATAAGAAAAATCTAGAAGATAAATACTGTCAAGTACTCTGCAGACTCATGCTTGCTCCTATGTCCATTGAATATTTTCAGCAAAATTGAAATATAGATGGTATTTGGACTTCATAAGTAATGAAGCTTCCTATATACATTTCTTTTCTCTGTAGTTGGATCTAAAACATAATGTACGCAGTCAAATACCTTTAATGGTTGTAATGTGCTTTGAAGTAAAACTTTATCAAAAAAAAGCACGTTTTTCTCAAATATGTTTTGAACAGGTATCATTGAGTAGTAAAATTGCTTATGTTCTATTATCTCTTAACCCCTACAAATCTATGTTGCTTTGGCTACCTGGTGTTCATAAGCAAAGGAAAAGCGTTACAATAAAGGATATCTGAAAATGTATTTTTCCTTCCTTTTGAGACTATTCCAGTCTCTGAAGTATTAAGAAATTAAATCAAATGCAGTAATTTCTCCAATGTAACATCATATTTAACAAAAAAAACAACACCAGATAATAGAGGAATTCAGTAAACTATTTAAGGGTGACATATCCCAGACAATTAATATGTTCAGATGTACCCCTTGTTTTTTTGTTTGTTTTACTGTTCAAGGTTTGGGTTATAAAGCTGAAAGCACATAAGAAACCCAGTGTTATTTCTGTCATATAGCCACCAGCCTATTTGATATTTGAATATTACTTACAGTATTTGGAACCAACACTACCTTAGAGAAAAATTATTTAAAAAAGCTAAATAATAACCTATTAAAGAAGGCTGAGTACAGAAGGTCCAGGCTGAAAGCAATACTCTAATTTTAGGAGGTACATATTCTCATTGAATAATTACTATTTTTCTTCCTCTCTACCTCAACTACTGTCCGCTTCTCCCAGTATCTCTCAATCGCATATGATAAGGTTAATTTACTCCGCTTGCCCCTGTGCAAGATATCTTTGAATCATTCAAATGAGGAGAAAAATAATTAGATTTAGAGGTGCACCTACAACAACATACCTTTTCTTTAAATGTTTATCAAAATGTCATTTTGCTCTTTTTAAGGATCTTTCAGTTTAAATGCAGTACAGGAATATGCAGAAATGTTTGCATTTTTCAGTTGTTGACATTCAAAGAACTGATTGGAACCTTGCAAACATATAAATTATGTAATTCTCCTTCTCTCTTCATGATGGAGTCAATTAAAATGTTCAGCACCACCTCACTGAGACAGACATGAGCAATCTGACATTTCCAAGAATCATACTGTGCTTTCCTTCCTATTCCCCTCTACAAAGTATACTCATCCTTCCATGGTATCTGTGCTACTGAAAGGCAATTCTCACCAAAAGTGAAATTCCACTTCAGATAACCTATGATATCCTATAGCAATTACGTTTCACTGTTGTATATATTTTTATTACCAAAAATGTTCCAGATAGGAAAAACACTAATTTCTTAAAGAAAGCATTACCCAAATTATAACAGTGCTTAAGCTGTGAAAGATTTAACTTCTCTTGGTTAAATGATGAGAAAAATCACAGTTCTTTTTATAATGTAAAAGTGTTAATACATACTTGTAAAGGAAACACTTTATTATGGTGAGATATGTAAAAAACCTTTGCATGTGAATAATATAGATGTGAATAATCCTAAAACTTTAAATTCTCAGTTATATTTCTTTAAAGGAGTAGAACAGATGTTGAAAGTCTTTAAGACAGTAATTTATTAGTCCTGTGTTTTTCCTATGAGGTAGCAAGGTGTTTTTACATGTACTTTCTTTTCATTCTAAAAATGTTCTGAGCTTAAAAGGCCTAACCAATGACTCTTTCCTCTGTTCTGTAGTTTATTTCAGTTGAAAGATCACAAAGAGTAAAATATAGCATGTCATCTTTTTACTGGTACTTTTATTAATAATAATTTTAAGATTATTTTTCTTGGTGAGGGGAGAAAAAATATAACTACATTGTATTGCTTTATTACTTATAATTTTTGTTTTCCAGTTTAAAAAATGTATCCATTTTACAGATTTTTTTTCTGAGTCTGCTCCTGAAGTGCATGGCAAAGTTTTTTTTTTGTCTTTGGATAGGGTCTAATACAGACACCAAGATAAAACACAGTAGAAATGAAATGGAAGAGCTCATTACCACAGAATGGCCTAGAAACTAAAAATGTAAAAGAACACTCATTATCTGCTAAACACAATAATCTAAATATAATCTTTGGCTCAGAAAGTCTGTAATTGCCAAGCACTGGCCACTCATGGAATATCCAACAGATAATTCTTTATTTTCTATGCTTATTTTTAGATTCAGTGTTTCATTAGGCAGCATATTCTACACATGGTGAACCACCATTTCCATTCAGCTATTAAGAACCATAAGAAATTATTATTTTAAGGGTAAAAAGATATAGTCCTAAGTGCTCTAAATTTTCAGCAAACAGGTTGTTACTGTCCAACAGGTCTTTAACTATCATTCTTCAAAAAGTAATATATACTCAATGGGAGTGTTACTGCTGATGTAAATGATTTAAAATACTATTTGGTGAAAGAAAATGTAAATACAAATATCTCCACATTTATTTGCTATTTAACACTTCCACACTTGAGTATAAGTATCTAATAAAAGAACAAGTGAACTATTATTAAAATGATTTATGATATTTATAACCTACTGAATCTCATAGAACTGTTAAATTTCAGCTAACTGTACAATACTTTAATATTTCAGCAAGTAGTAGCCATTAAGAATAACAGAAATGGTATTTTTTAGTTCCCAATGAAAGCCTCAGTCTGCTAAAGTCTCTAAGAATTTCCTTTCAGAGACACTGATACATGTACACTGGCTACACATAGCTTAATGTAGGTTAGAGACAAAGAACAAAGAGCACTTGTATTTGGAATATTTTTTCTGCCTGCCATTTGTTCTTTAGATAATATTTCTAGATATTTTGTTATTGCATAATTATCTGAGTTCCATAAGCTGATCTGTTTCTACATATTGAACCATAATGTGGCCTTAAACCCACACCCAGTATAGTAGAATACTCCTTCCACAGGAAGAGGTGTCGGTGGGAACAAAGATGACCATAAATTTTTAGGGAAAATATATTTTTTTTACATAACCTCAAATATTTCATTAGAAACATCATGGGTTCAAAAATGTTTTACTGATTTCAAAAGAGGTTTTTAGATTTTATTTGCATAGAAGTGAATGTACGCAAATCATAAAATAATAGAAATTATTAATACAGAAATAATTCAATCCTTAATAAAATGAGTAGACATAGCTCTCAGTTGTGCCTTCCATGGTAATGTTTCCTTGAAGTGCATCTTCTAATATAAAACTGCTTCTTACCAGAATTATTTTTTTTAGTACTCAGGGTATTGGACATATGTATTGTAGGTTCTTATTTAATCTTGTGGACAAAATTCTCTGCATATTTTTTGGCAGATGCAGCTCAACATTTGTATTAATGATATTATACCAGTTCTAAATAATAACTTTGATTTAAATGATAGAGACCAGTTTTTTTTAATCTACTTAAAGAAAACAAAGCAAAAATAGTGAATGCAGAGTTCTAAAGAACATCTTTTTAAGGAACAGCTAATTTATATGCCGGTTCATCACAGAATATCTTCTCAATTTGACTGAATAGTCTGACATAGCATTAGCTGACATAGCAAGTAGATAAGGAAGGACTGAGATACAGAAATACAGCTGACAGTAAAGCAGCTGACAGTACTGCCATGATGCCACTGGGTACTGGATCAGGTAATACAACTTCTTCAGTTCTGTAAATAATAAAATGAAGTTTTTTGTGGTGTCTTATAGAGTTCAGTTAAGGAGTGAGCATGAATCAAATGATATAAAACATGGTTTGCTTTTGTCTGATTTGGTCTGACTTTCTTCCATTTACATTGCTTGGTCTGTTTTGATTTGTAGCACATAGAAAGATTAGAAACACAATTCTCTTTAGTATTCCACAAAAGCTCATTCCTTAAACCACTTATGTGTCTGCAATAATTCAGATATTACCAGTGAATTTTTAGGATATCTCTGAAAGAAAAGAGAAATAATACTGAATTCTACAGATGCAGCATCACATGTACTGCTGCTCTTGTTACACAGTCTGAGTTGTGGCTTTTTCCCAGGTATCCTGTCTTTTTTCTTGCTTGCTACCCATAGTCCAGACCTTTTATGAACAGAAGATCTTCTGCAGCCAGGTGCCCATTTAGTCAAATATAGAAAAAGTACCAGTCCCCACTATAACACATAACTGAGCAGTCCTACTTGAGACACAATACAAAAAAACACAATAATGTTCAAGTGACCGCTAGCATTATTGTTTCCAGGAGAAGAGGATTCATTTGGGGCCTTTTTTTTTTTAATAATTGGGAGGGCATTTAGTGGTGTTTTTTGGTGTTTCAGATGATAAAGTTCTACTGGCCAGCAACTCCCAAGGAAATGAATGTAGGAATAAGCTTCACATTCATAGAATCATAGAATAGTTAGGGTTGGAAAGGACCTCAAGATCATCCAGTTCCAACCCCCCTGCCGTGGGCAGGGACACCTCACACTAAACCATGCCACATAAGGCTCTGTCCAACCTGACCTTGAACATCGCCAGGGATGGAGCATTCACAGCTTCCCTGGGCAACCCATTCCAGTACCTCACCACCCCTACAGTAAAGAATTTCCTCCTTATATCCCATCTAAACTTCCCCTGTTTAAGTTTCAACCCGTTATCCCTTGTCTTGTCACTACAGTCCCTAATGAAGAGTCCATCCCCAGCATCCCTATAGGCCCCCTTCAGATACTGGAAGGCTGCTAGGAGGTCTCCACACAGTCTTCTCTTCTCCAGGCTGAACAGCCCCAGCTTCCTCAGCCTGTCTTCATACGGGAGGTGCTCCAGTCCCCTGATGGTCCTCGTGGCCCTTCTCTTGACTTGATACAACAGTTCCATGTCCTTTTTATGTTGAGGACACCAGAACTGCACACAATACTCCAGGTGAGGTCTCATGAGAACAGAGTAGAGGGGCAGGATCACCTCCCTTGACCTGCTGGTCACGCTCCTTTTGATGCAGCCCAGGATACAGTTGGCTTTCTGGGCTGCGAGTGCACACTGCCGGCTCATGTTCACATTAAAGTCTTAGAAACGAATTAGGGAAGGCACTTGTCATTAACCTTAGATAGGAAACTTAATGTATATTTTTTATGTATCTTGAAAAAGGGGAATATTTTTCCCCCCTTTATTTTTTAGAAATATATTTAACCATATACAATTAGATGTACAGTTGAATAAATATGTCTTAAGGCATTAGTAAATGAGAAAGTCTTGTTCCATTCCAGAAAATAAATACAGAAAATCAGAATATAAAGTTCTAACTAGATCATTCAGTTTGTCTCTCTGTGAGGAAAAGCTGTCACATAAAATCTTACAAACACTTTTTGAGGTCCAAAATTTAGGAAAGTGTATAATTTAGCCTGACCTCTTTCCGCTGGTAAATTGAGATCTTAACCACTAGGCTAAACAGTTATGAACATATTATATTCCTAAAAATACATGATTCAGTGGCATGCAACGATATTAGCAATGTACTCGAGGCAGTGTAGTTCAAAGCAAAATCAAATACATAAATAGATCAAATAAGAGAAGCAGAATTCAGCTTAAAACACAGTAATGAAATAGAAAAGGACGAATGTTATTTTACTTTAGAATAAAAATGTGCAAAGCTCTCAAGTATATGAAATAAAAACCTCTCAAGTTTCCAGTTATTAAAAGTTAACATCAAATTGGAATTTGAAATCATATATAAAATACAGAAATCAATATAATCTACTACTACCACTAAGTTACAGGTCTACATTAAAGTACTAGTAAGTACTTTAGTCAGTACTAGTAACTGACTAGTCAGTTCCTAGTATAATTGTAACTATATGTCACTACTACTAGTAACAAAAATCACTAGAGATTTTTGAAACCTTCACTTATGAAAAGCTACAAATAGTTATAACAAACAATCCCGTCAAAGAAAACTGTACTGGTAAACACATGCTAATATATGGTTTTGCTCTTTCTTACCCCTTTAAGAATTGGAAGCACCTCACCAAACTCAGAAGTCACAACATGTTGCAGAAAGAAGTATGAGATTTTTCACACTGCATTGTTGATATCAGATAGAAAAGGTAGAAGGCAAAAGAAACACATACGCAATATCATATTTGAACAACTTCTGTATTTATTCACTGCTAGGATTGCCATCATCTAAGTAGGGCTATTGGGTTCACCTCCCTGCTTCCTGCAGGACTACCTAAAACTGTATGACTAAGAGTGTTGCACAGATGTTCCTTGAACTCTGGTTTGGTGCTATGACCACTTTCATTGGGAACCTGTTCCAGTGACTGACTACCCTCCCAGTGAATATACTTTTCCTAGTGTTCAATCTGAACTTCCCCACCTGCTCCCACCCCCAACACGGCTTCATTTCATTTCCTTGCATCCTATCTCTGGTCACAAGTGACAGGAGATCAGCGATTTCCCTTCTACTCCCCACCATGAAGAAGGTGTAGAATGTGATGAGGTCACACCTCAGCCTTCTATTCTCCAGGCAGAATAGACTAAGTGACCTCAGCTGCTTCTCATACATCTTGCTCTCAAGGCCTTTCACCATCTCAGTTGCCCTCCTCTGGACACATGATTTTATGTCTTTATACTGAGGGACCCAAAACTGCACACAGTACTCTAGGTGGGCCTACATCATTACAGCTTATAGTAGTATACATATTTATGGATAACTTCAGCATATATCACTCACTTTCCAATAAATATTTCTGTGTAGACTGCATTAATAAGTATCCTAAGTTACCAGGCACATTTGTCAATTGAGCAATGAAAAATGAAAAAGTTGGCAGCAGAAAGGTGTCTTACTGAACAGTACGAGCCTCTCAAAAACTCTGTCCAATTGCTGAGAAAGCCTTGATGGGGCTTAGCTACAAGTTTGTGAGTTGCAATGATGCTGCTAGAGTTGAGTGCTTTTTTTCTTCATGCATATATATATCTTTGCATGCACAGAAGGGGAGGGGAAAATTATTCAGTCAAACCCTATTTTCATTTGGGACAGCTACCACTGGCAATTGGAGTACTCACTGCCTTTAGCTGTAAGATCAGTTTTTATCTGGTTCATGTCCTCTTACTGGAAGGTATGCACAAACACTTCAGTGCTGACTTTGCTCAGCCTTCCCAGAAAGTTTTAAAAAAACCCTATTCTTGTTACTTGAGAGTAGGAATTTCTTATCAACCTCTATATCCTGCTAAGGAAAACTACTGCAATAAACCTGATGCAGTTGTACCAGCACAGTACAGTAACCTAACATAGTAGAGTTCAGCATGTCATTTCATTAAAAGTAAAGAGGGAGGATGGTGGAACACTCATGGAGGAATGACGCTATGTAATCACCCTCTAGTATTGAGATAGCTGAAACTTCTGCCTTTCAATATGAATTTTAGAATTTTCCATGACCTAGTCTGTAAAGCCATATGAAAGATGATTTTGTTGTATAACCACCAAGGAAATATAGCGTGTATGGTTATCACTGAGGACAGCACACCTCTGCTTCATTCTGGCTGTAATCACCAAGGTAATGTGCATTGTAGCAATTTTTTTCTCAATATACCATAAATCCAGCAGTGGCATGATCTGCAAATGGATCATTAACATCAAATACAGTTCTGCATGTCTGGCGGACTATTGTTTTCAGTTAGCTAGCAGGTAATTGCCGGTTGCATTTTCCTCCATTATTTGATGCACTGACAGATCTGTCCATATACTTTAGTTTTAATTGTAACATCTGTCCTAGAAAACATGTTCAAAATCCAAGCCAAAGTAGCTATTAATGTCTCTTTCATTCTCTTTTCCTCATCTCAGTTACAAAAGGTCTTCTATTATTCTCTGCAAAACAACCATGTGTGCTCGATTAACAGATGAAGCTTGGCAGGATTGTTCCATCATTGTTTCACCCTGCCCTACATGATGCCTTGCAGTTACAGACTAGGTTCACCACCCTTGTAGCTGATGAAGAGCTGGGAGTATTGTCAAACTCAGAACCACAAAGAGGACTACACAGGACCCTGTCACTATGCAGGGGACAGAGGCCCTCATCTGCTGACCAGATTTGTCATCTAGAGAGGTTTTCTACTTGCTGAGGGCTTGCATTCAGGACTTTGTGGTGAGGTGACCAAGGCCTAATCCAGTCAATTAATCTCTAATGCTCTTCCACGTAGGCACCACTGATATGGACAGGGGTGACCTGGGAATTATCAAGTGTCTCTAAAGGGATCCAGGGGCAGTGTTCAATGGCATGGGAGCCCAGATAGTGTTTGACTCGATCCTGCCTATGAGGAGGAAAGGGCATTGGGAAGAGACTCAGGAGATCGTATGGATCAGCAATAGTTTGGATAGCTGTTGTTTGCAGTAGGGTTTAAGTTCCTACAACTGTAGGACTCTAAAGGGTCAACAGCTGCTTGGAAAAGGGGGGATCCACCTGACTAAGTGGTGCAACATTATCTTTTCCAACAGGCTGGACAAACTGGTAAGGACAGCTTCCTCAAAAAGCAAATGTGGAAGTTTTAGATTGGGTAGGCAGGCCAAAAGCTCAGGGTGATGGAAACAGAAGTGACAGTGAACAATAAAACAGGACTGAAATGGAATAATTTCAAGCCTAAGCATAAGTTCCTGCAGAAGAGCTTTAAAGGGGACGCTCCCAAACTTACACAGGGAAATGCCTCTACACTAACACATGCAGCATGGGGAATGAACAGAACTTATACAACCTTTATGCATGGAGGTTTTAGGACCTGACTGGAGTTCTTCCTGTTCTGAATTTGATGTTGTACCTGAAAAGGAGGACATTGAGCTAAAGACCTCCTTAGGCTGCTTCCAGTCTGAATGATTGGACAATTCATTCCCACAGCTTACACCATATTGGAAAGAAAGAAGTGCAAATGCTGATGTTTTCAGGTGGTCTTTACAGGCCAGTCAGTACCTTCAAAAACAATAATTCATAAAGTGTAAAATTCACCTCAGCTACTTACAACAGGTAAAAAGCAGGTTCTCAGTTTAAGCTTTCTAGTCTCACTTTTGAATATGCATGAGTTTTTCTACTTTTATATAAAATATAAAATAATGAAGTGTCTCTAAAGGATAATCCAACTTACTTTTAGATAAATATTTAAGGTACAGTTGGATGAATTTGTGTCTGGAGTTTTCTGTGTGCCTTTATATGCTGTTAAGAGCTTGATTTGGCTATATTCTTAGCTTAAAGGTATCTATTATTAAATCCAAGGAGTACAACCCTGAATATAAGGTGTGCTGCACACCAAGTAGCTTTAGGTACTAAGTGTACTAAGGAGGTATTCAAGTCCCAACTGAATGAAGCTTTGGGCAACCGGTATGACCTCGGATATGACTCTGCTTTGAGCAGGACTGTGGACTAGAGATCTGCTTTCCCTTCTAACTTAAATGATCTTATGAATGAAAGAACAACCATCTGATGGGATAGTTTGTATTTCAGAGTATTCTCCAGTGAATCACTTGAAATCTGAAATCTGGCCATATCACAGTAACTTTCAAATACTTCTTAACAGCCTGTAGTTTTATGGTTTTTTTGTGTTTTCTTTGGTTGGTTTTTTTGGTGGTTTTTTTTTTTAATATATGCATTTGAGATTTCATTTTCATGATTTCAGATTTTCTCAAATAGTGATAACAAAATTATTTTTAAAGCTATTTCAAATTGCTTCTTTCAATATTTGATCCTTATACTCCTGCCAACAGCAAATGCAAAAATGATGCAGTGTTGCTTTTTTGCCCAGAACAGCTGTGTACCTGAAATTTGGCAAGAAATGGTTTTGCTGCATCAGATTTCACTCATAGATTTTTAAAAACTAAACGTATTGCAGTGGAGAAAGACAGTGGTTACAATAGTCCTGTATCATCAGCATGCCATTTTACCCTTCCTTTAAATTAATTCCTGAGTGCTATGTCAGTAATTCTTAGAATAATATTTCATTTATTTAATAGATAACAGCTACACTGATTTTTCATCTCTGCAATTTGAATGTTCATTGGAGGGAAAGAAAAACTCATTATATCATAACGTGCACATTTCATATTCAAGTAAAAATATTAAGCAGACAATATCAGGAAAATACCAGTTTCTAAATGCTCATTGTTTTGAGCACTATTTCATAGCCATCTAATAAATTATTTATATGAATATGTGCTAGAGGTCTGAGTCAGAGGCAAGAGAACACAAAATGCATTCTTGTATTTTCTATGCTGAAAAAGATGTGAATCAAGGCAGCTTTTTCAGGTGCAAGCACCATAGTGAGTCCTGTAATACCACCCCTTGACAGGAAAAAGCAGTCTAAAAAAATATGGAGTATTAAGACTAACCATCTCTGGTTTTATAGTGAATACCTGATTTACAGGAAAATATTTTGATAACCAACAGAAATGAACATTTCACCTGAAAAATATTAGAAAACTGATAAATATGTAAACCTGTGGATGTTTTTGGTGGTTTCAGAAGAGGACTTTGAAACTGCTTATAAAGCTGTCGTGGTTTAAACCCAGTCAGGTAACTTGTTCACTCACTCCCAGTGAGTGGTGCCGAGCTGACAACAATCGAGGTCTGTGTCCCCCCCCCCACCGGGGTTCTTCCCCACTCCCGGAGGAACAGGGAGGAGGATCGAAAGAGTGCAACTCCCACGGAATGAGAAAAGAACAGTCCAGCAACCAATGTACACAAATCACCACCGCAACTATCAACTACAACAATGATAAGGGAAAATAACAAGGGAAGAGAATACGATACCACCGGCCAAGAAGACGAGTTCCACCCGGAAGCCCCGTGTCCTTCCGGGTAACTCCCAGTCACCCCCCACCCCGGCCATGACGTGCTGTGGTATGGAATACCTCCCTGGCTAGCCCGAGTCAGGCGCCCCATCTCTGCTTCCTCCCGGCTTCCCCTCCTCCCTGGCAGAGCATGAGCCTCACGAAGTCCTTGGTCAGGGTAAAAATCACTTAGCAACAACTGAAAACATTGACTTCACCAACACTGTTCTCAGGCTGGAAGTCAAAACACAGCACTGCACCAGCTAGCACAAAGGAAAAAAAAAAAAAACATGACTGCTACTGCTGAACCCAGGACATTATCTACCCCTTATTCCATACCATTCACGTCGTGCTCAGATCCCACATTTTCAGTACACCATCGCTCTCCCATATATATACATCCATATACATACAGACCAAGAGGAAAAGATCATTTTCTTAGTGCATGGACCAATCCCTATAATGCTGCTGAGTCCATTCGGTCCATGATGTTCAAAGTTCATTCTCTGTTGGGATGATGGCTGGAGGGAAGTCAGGGCCAGTCGCTGGTGACCTGGAGACATCTAGTTGATGGGCTATAAAAGCATTACACAGCAGGCAACGGCATACAATTGAGTTCACTTGCTGTTTTCCCCTAAAATCAAATCCCCTTGAGGTATACATCGGACTTCCCCATCTTCCGGCATTACCCACCAAGTATATCCAGGTCCCTGAGCAAAAGCAATCCCACGAGTGGGTTTGCCTTTACCTGAAGCAGGAATAACCCAGACTGTCTTCCCCAGCAAATTCTTCATATGCACCACGGGAACTTTGTCTCCCTCTACAATATGTAAAAGTTCTGACTGGGCTGGGCCAGCCCTGTTGGCAGATCCTCTGGTGTTGACCAACCAGGTGGCCTTTGGTAAGTGTGTATCCCAATGCTTGAAAGTTCCCCCACCCATTGCTCTCAGTGTAGTTTTTAACAGCCCATTGTACCGTTCGATTTTCCCAAAGGCTGGTGCATGGTAGGGGATGTGATATACCCACTCAATGCCATGCTCTTTGGCCCAAATATCTCTAAGGTTATTTCTGAAATGAGTCCCATTGTCTGACTCAATTCTCTCTGGGGTGCCGTGTCGCCACAAAATCTGTTTCTCAAGGCCCAGGATGGTGTTCCGGGCAGTGGCATGGGGCACAGCGTATGTTTCCAGCCACCCGGTGGTTGCTTCCACCATGGTAAGCACATGGCGCTTGCCTTGGCGGGTTGGTGGCAGTGTGATATAGTCAATCTGCCAGGCCTCCCCATATTTATACTTCAACCATCGTCCTCCATACCAAAGAGGCTTTAACCACTTGGCTTGTTTAATTGCAGCACATGTTTCACACTCATGAATAACCTGGGCAATAGTGTCCATTGTTAAGTCCACCCCTCGATCACGGGCCCATCTATATATTGCATCTCTGCCCTGATGGCCTGAAGTGTCATGGGCCCACCGGGCCAAAAATAATTCACCTTTATGTTGCCAATCTAAGTCCATCTGAGCCACTTCAATCTTAGCCGCTTTATCCACTTGTTGGTTGTTCTGGTGTTCCTCAGTGGCCTGACTTTTGGGTACATGGGCATCTACATGACGTACCTTCACCACCAGGTTCTGCACCCTGGCAGCAATATCTTTCCACAGTGCAGCAGCCCAGATGGGTTTACCTCTGCGTTGCCAGTTGCTCTGCTTCCATTGCTTCAACCACCCCCACAGGGCATTTGCCACCATCCATGAGTCAGTATAGAGATAAAGTACTGGCCACTTTTCTCGTTCAGCAATGTCCAGGGCCAGCTGGATGGCTTTCACCTCGGCAAATTGACTCGATTCACCCTCTCCGTCAGCAGTTTCTGCAACTTGTCGTCCAGGACTCCATACAGCTGCCTTCCATCTCCGATGCTTTCCCACAATACGGCAAGAGCCATCAGTAAACAAGGCATACTGCTTTTCACTTTCTGACAGTTTATTATATGGTGGGGCCTCTTCAGCGCGCATCACCTCCTCCTCTGGTGACATTCCAAAATCTTTGCCCTCTGGCCAGTCCATGATGACTTCTAGAATGCCTGGACGACTGGGATTTCCTATTCGAGTTCGTTGTGTAATTAGTGCAGCCCATTTACTCCATGTAGCATCAGTTGCATGATGTGTAGGGGAGACCCTGCCTTTGAACATCCAGCCCAGCACGGGCAACCGGGGTGCCAGAAGGAGCTGTGCTTCAGTGCCAATCACTTCCGAAGCAGCTCGAACCCCTTCATAGGCTGCCAGTATCTCTTTCTCAGTTGGGGTATAGCTGGCCTCAGATCCTTTATATCCCCGACTCCAAAAGCCGAGGGGTTGACCTCGAGTCTCCCCGGGAGCTTTCTGCCAGAGGCTCCAGGTAGGACCGTTCTCCCCAGCTGCAGTGTACAGTACATTTTTTACATCTGGTCCGGTCCGGACTGGTCCAAGGGCTACTGCATGAACTATCTCGCGTTTAATTTGCTCAAAGGCTTGTTGCTGCTCAGGGCCCCATTTAAAATCATTTTTCTTCCGGGTCACATGATAGAGAGGGCTTACAATCAAACTGTAATTCGGGATGTGCATTCTCCAGAACCCCACTGCACCCAAGAAAGCTTGCGTTTCTTTCTTATTAGTTGGTGGAGACATTGCTGTTATCTTGTTGATCACATCTGTGGGGATCTGTCTACGTCCATCTTGCCATTTTATTCCCAAAAATTGAATCTCCTGTGCAGGTCCCTTGACCTTACTCCGTTTTATGGCAAAACCGGCTTTCAGCAGAATTTGGATTATTTTCCTCCCTTTCTCAAAGACTTCTTCCGCTGTATCGCCCCACACAATAATGTCATCAATGTATTGCAGGTGTTCTGGAGCTTGCCCCTGTTCCAGTGCAGTCTGGATCAGTCCGTGGCAAATGGTAGGGCTGTGTTTCCACCCCTGGGGCAGTCGGTTCCAAGTGAACTGGACACCTCTCCAAGTAAAAGCAAACTGTGGCCTGCACTCTGCTGCCAAAGGAATGGAGAAAAATGCATTGGCAATATCAATCGTGGCATACCACTTGGCTGCCTTTGACTCTAGTTCATACTGAAGTTCTAGCATGTCCGGTACGGCAGCACTCAATGGTGGTGTGACTTCATTCAGGCCACGATAGTCTACTGTTAGTCTCCATTCTCCATTAGACTTTCGCACTGGCCATATGGGGCTATTAAAGGGTGAGCGGGTCCTGCTGATCACCCCCTGACTCTCCAGTCTACGGATCAGCTGATGGATGGGAATCAGGGAGTCTCGGTTGGTGCGATATTGCCGCCGGTGCACTGTTGTGGTCGCAATTGGCACTTGTTGTTCTTCAACTTTCAGCAACCCCACAGCAGAGGGATCTTCTGAGAGACCAGGCAAGGTGGACAGCTGCTCAATTTCCTCAGTCTCCAAAGCAGCAATACCAAAAGCCCACCGGTACCCTTTTGGGTCTTTGAAGTACCCTCTCTTGAGGTAGTCTATGCCGAGGATGCATGGAGCCTCTGGACCAGTCACAATAGGGTGCTTTTGCCACTCCCTCCCAGTCAGGCTGATTTCAGCCTCCAGCACAGTCAACTCTTGGGATCCTCCTGTTACTCCAGAAATATAGATGGGTTCCACCCCTTGACAGCTTGATGGCATCAGGGTACACTGTGCACCGGTATCTACTAGAGCCTTATACTTCTGTGGGACTGATGTGCCAGGCCATCTGATCCACACAGTCCAGTAAATCCGATTGTCCCCTACCTCCACCTGGCTGGAGGCAGGGCCCCTCTAATGGTCGTCACAGCTTTGGACACTTAAGTCGTGGTGAAAGGGATTATTCTTCATTATCACAGGAGCTGGAGTAAAATCAGCTCTTCCATTCCATCTGGGAAACTGCTCACCAGAGACTGAAGCCGTAGCTCTCATGGGACGATCAGTCTTGGCCCTTGCTCCCCTCTTCAGTTCACTCACCCGTTCCTCCAAAGCTGAAGTAGGTTTTCCATCCCACTTTGTCATGTCTTCTCCGTGATCCAGCAGGTAAAACCATAGGGTACCCCGTGGCGTATACCTCCTGTATCTCCTCTCTTGAACAATAGGACGCCTTTTGTTAATAGCTGAGACGTGTGTTGGTACACGTGAGGAGCTGGATAAATCAGATAGATCGTCCCTCAATTGTTTGAGGTCCTGGGACAGTTTTTCCACAGCTGAGATGATGGAAGGGGTGAGGTTGTCTTCGAACTCTCGGAGTTTATGAACCATTTCATCCACTGTTAGTGGTACTATGTCATTCCAGGTTACTGTTGCCAATGAATGGGCATATGATGACGGTGCATTCCGTGTAAGTTTTCGCCACATGGGTCGTGTACATTCAACTTCATCTGGATCTATAGGTGTATCCCCGTTATTCGGCTTGATGTGATAGAGCATCTCTACGATGGCCGATTCCCTCAGAGACTGGATGCCTTTGTCTATAGTAGTCCACTTGGCCGAACGACTCGTAACATCGTCCTTGTACGGAAACCTTTCTTTCACAGCTGCCAAGAGCCGCCTCCAAAGGCTGAGGGACGTTTTCTCTCTTGCGATTGCTTTGTCAATTCCCCCTTCTCTAGCAAGTGATCCCAGCTGCTTGGCTTCTGTACCTTCTAGTTCGTGACCATTGGCCCCATTGTCCCAGCATCGGAGTAACCAGGTGATGATGTGCTCCCCTGGTTGACGGGTAAAATCTTTTCGCATATTCTGCAGCTCAGTTGAGGTCCGAGGTCGAGAAGTTACCTCTTCTTCTTCTTCTTCGTCATGTGATGATGACTCCTGATCAGATTCTGGACCGGGTGGTGAATTCATTGGTTCTTCATCTCGCTTCACCCTTTTTGCCTCCTTTTTGCTTGTTCTCTTGCGTACAGGGGCAACCGATATTGGTACGAATTGGTCCTCTGGTTTGGCTGCAGTGATTATCACTGTGGTTTGAGTAGCAACTGTACTTGTTGCTGGGGGTGGTGTAGCTGCTGTGCTTGGAGCTGGGGTAACCGCGCTGTCTGTTGCAGTTGAAGTTTGAGCAGCTGCTGTACTTGCCACTGGGGTAGCTGCTCTGTTCATTGAGGCCAAAGTTTGAGTAGCGACTGTACTTGTTGCTGGGGGTGGTGCAGCTGCTGTGCTTGGAGCTGGGGTAACCGCGCTGTCTGTTGCAGTTGAAGTTTGAGCAGCTGCTGTACTTGCTGCTGGGGTAGCTGCGCAGTTCATTGCAGCCAAAGTTTGAGTAGTGACTGTTGCTTTGCCCTCAGATCCGCCGACATTCTTTTCCTTTTGAAGGTGCTGGATAGTGTTGAACAAGGCCCTGTAAGCATAGGCCAAGCCCCAGCACGTTGCCGTGATTTGTCCATCTCTGGTATGGCCAGAATGACCACACACCTCATTTAAGTGTTTTACTAATTCTTCTGGATTTTGCAGTTGTTCGGTAGTGAAATTCCAAAGTACTGGAGGGGCCCACTGACCTAGATACTTGCCCATACTATCCCACACACCCTGCCACTCATGGCTGTCCAGCCTCAGGGAAAATCTCTCGGTCCTCCTACATTGTCGTTTGACCCCAGACAAGACCCAAACCTGAATCTGCTTAACTCTTGAAATCAGTAGTGGGCAAAACACACTCTGTATGCGTGTTAGCATGGTGATTCCCATCACCATCAGCAAACAAGTCTCAACAGCATTAAAAGGCCATTCAAAAAATTCAAAACTCTCAAATGTAAATGGTCTGGGGGGACGACTGGGAGGGTAAAAGGATGTCTCCTTCACAGGTTGAGCACCTGAGAAGGAGAAAAAAAATGTGTAATTGCTAAGCACCTCCATCATATACCTCCCAAAGTATAAAGGTGGTGACCACACTGGGAACATAAAACAGATCAGTTTCATGATCAATGATTCTATTGTATTACAAGTCATTACCATAAAGTACAATGGGACAAAAACCTTAGCCCAAGCCCCACACTTGAAAAACACTAATACAGGAAATACCGGATGGACGTAAGATACGATATACTGAAACTGTGAGATCAAGAGGAACAACCTTGAGAGCCAATAAATCAGCATTGTGATGAGTGACTATCAATCCAGTCAGATCTGTTCTTATCTCAACCCCTCGTGCCCCACGTTGGGCGCCAAAAAGAACTGTCGTGGTTTAAACCCAGTCAGGTAACTTGTTCACTCACTCCCAGTGAGTGGTGCTGAGCTGACAACAATCGAGGTCCGTGTCCGTCTCCCCCCCCCCACCGGGGTTCTCCCCCACTTCCGGAGGAACAGGGAGGAGGATCAAAAGAGTGCAACTCCCACGGGTTGAGACAAGAACAGTCCAGCAACCAATGTACACAAATCACCACCGCAACTATCAACTACAACAATGATAAGGGAAAATAACAAGGGAAGAGAATACGATACCACCGGCCAAGAAGACGAGTTCCACCCGGAAGCCCCGTGTCCTTCCGGGTAACTCCCAGTCACCCCCCACCCCGGCCATGACGTGCTGTGGTATGGAATACCTCCCTGGCTAGCCCGAGTCAGGCGCCCCATCTCTGCTTCCTCCCGGCTTCCCCTCCTCCCTGGCAGAGCATGAGCCTCACAAAGTCCTTGGTCAGGGTAAAAATCACTTAGCAACAACTGAAAACATTGACTTCACCAACACTGTTCTCAGGCTGGAAGTCAAAACACAGCACTGCACCAGCTAGCACAAAGGAAAAAAAAAAACAAACATGACTGCTACTGCTGAACCCAGGACAAAAGCCATTGAGGGAGATCCTCCTTCATGACTATAGACTGTGAGAGTTACTATATCACATATATGGGAGATGCATGTACAACCCTTTTTTCAGATAAACAGTGACATCAGACAGATGATAAAAGTCAAGATCTCAACTGCAGCCTCTGAACTACTGAGCTCCTGAGTATTCTGTTTCTGCTTGAAAGTCAAACAGACTTTCTTCATTTGGTATACAGCAGATATCATTTCAGTGCTCTCATCATCAAGCTGCAGAGTTAGTGTCTCTAGTTTTAAAAGTTGCTCTAACATATACTCAGATTATTACTATATTTGTTTGCTTTTATTAAAACTGCTCAGAAATAAAATAGAAAAGAGAGTACATAAAATTATTCCAGTCAGGGAAAATATTCTACTTAATGAAAAACTTTTTTTAAGAAGTACTTTATATTAATTTAGGCTCTACTCATTGCTCATTTTGTGCTATATATATCAGATTCTTGGAGGTGGTGATTTCATCCTAAAAGAGGGAAGTGGAAGTTAGCCTATCCCTCCAGTTTAAAAGGTAATATCCTAAGTTTTATTACTGACCAAAAATAATCTAAATTCTCAGTCTCAAAAACCTCAAAATTTGTAATTAAAATTAATTATTTTCATATTTGTTTGCAGTATCTAATTTTTGTCTTTATTCTACTCAGGTGTCTTACTAGAGTATATGTATAATGATTGCTTCCTAGCTAAGTCTTTTGATTCAGTGTCATATCCACACCCTGATTCATGGTTTAATCAATCACAACTTTTTTTTGAGACCTTGTCCTCACAGCCATTCTTTTTTATGATTCTTCTTCTTGCATCTGAGACATATCCAGCATAAATCTTAGTGGATTTTTAGTGGGTTTATGTCTTCCCATTGAACAGGTCTGAAAAATATCAGTTTTAGCATAATATGATGTCATTTAACAAGAGGTTATGCTGTCCTCAACTCCCATCTTTATGTTCTAGTACTTATTTGCAATAGTAATTTTCACACAAGTTTCAGTCCTAATTATTTCAGTACAATACAACATCTCAGCCTGCTACAAATCTCCTCTCAGGAGTTGTATAGCAGGACTAAAACAGAACTTTGGAAAAATCTTTCAGGTCCTTCATTTAGTTCTTATCTCACAGAAGTGTGAAGTCTCTGTCCATTGCTTGTAGAGGTTTAATAAAGAAGTTCCTCTTAGTGTTGTTCCATATGATCATCTGCTCAAGATAAAATTGAGCTGGGCAGAAGTGCTAAAGCAAACAAGGCTGTGAAAAAAATACATACAACCCATCCCAAACCCTGCTGTTTTCAATAATCCTTGAATGTTCTTCCTTTAAAATAATCCAAAAGAAAATATTACTGCCAAATTCCTGCCATGGCTGAAGTACCCAAGCCTAACCAATTTCAGCACCTCATGGTGCTAACATTTTTTTCAGAGGCCAAAAGATTAAAATCATTACACACTTATTGTGCCAGCAATGTTTTCCACGCAGTGGGATGAAAGCATTTTGTGAAATGTGGCATGCAAGTGACCTTCATAGTTTGTCTCTTCTACTGAAGTAAAGAAATATTGATTTTAGATCTCTCTTCTAGATCATGACAAAACAACTCCCCCCCCCCAAAAAAAAAAATTAGCTTCTTCATCACCTTATAGATCCCATAGGTTTTCTCAATTGTTTCAGTAACCTTTTAAAATATTTCACATGGAATTTAACTGAAATCTCATGCTAGCATAAAATATTTGTTAACATAGAATCTTAAATGAAGTTTATTAGGCAGCTAAGCATCTGTGAAGTGGAACTGAGGAAGATGAAAACATCATCATAGACTATTCTTTTTATGCCAGTAGTTCTTCTTCAGTTAGTTACTAAAACCATGGTACTGTTTTCAGTAAGAATTCCAGCTACAATCAGCCATTGGAAAATGCTCTTACAGTTAAAGGCTACTTGCAGGCAGAATTTTGGCCCTCAAGATTATTCACAGCAGGCTATATGGAGTCTAGATAATAAGAAATATGCATTTCTGGGTGTTTTTTTTTCATATATTTTATAATTCACAATGTGAAAATAAAAATTCTAGAATTCCCATTTCAAAACCTTTCAATATTGTCTATAACATGTTTTCAAATAGTCTAGGTAATTGATACATTTATCTTTTAGTTTATTTGTTGAGCAGATACAAATTATCTTTCTTGCACTTGGAACCTTCTGGTGCTATCATGATTGCTTCAATATTTTTTTAGTGTTCTTTCATATCTAATGTTATGAGTCGTTGAACAAAAGGCCAGTGAACAAAGGAAAGTACAAATTTCCAGTAGGTTTCACTGCTATCTGTCTTTATCAGGGTACCGTATAGCAGTTATAAATACACAGGCTCCACAGAAAATGGTGCGCAATGTGGACCTAAGTGTTAGATCGTCTATGACATGACACATATACCAAAAAAAGACACTTAACAAAAAAGGAATGTCAAAAGAGAAGCACTTGAATAAATAATACATTAAAAAAACTAAATGTAAAAATTCTTAATCACTCCACCTCTGACAAATAACAAAAAGATAATGATAAACCTGAATAAAGCCAAGTAATATATTAAGTGCTTGTGAAAAATTAACTTTTTTTTATACAAGAAAGTGCCATTAAAGATTATTCTCTACAGGTTATTTTTCCTTTAAAAAGAACTTCTTGCTAAGAAAAAAGGGAAATGGCTCAAAATCAGATGCCCACAAATCTCTCTTTTAAGAAGAAGATTGTCCCAGTATTGTAAGGAAAGCTTGCTTTCAGTATTTTTCAACTGTATTCACTTCTGAAGTTTTCTGAATATGCCCTGTGTAGAAGTAATTTATTCTATTCTAGGTATGTAGCTTAGAATATTATGCTACATATGTTGTTCTATTAAGAAGAAGCTAAATGTGGGATATTAAAAGCAGTATCATTTATTAAAAAGATTTTGCCCTTTTTTTTTTTTCCTCTAAAAGGAACCCAGTTAAAGTTACTCAAATTTATATTGAAGTTTTTTCCCTTTTGATAATACATTATTTTTAATGCCTTACGTTTTATAACCTGTAATAGACAACTCTTCTGTGTAATAACACAAAACACACTTAGATACTCTCATCTTACTGCAAGTTGTGTTTAGATTACATTTTAAAGGCGCAAATAGATATTGAAGATTGTGCAGAGCAATATTATCACAAAAGTATAGCTGTATTCCCAGAGCAGTGAGGGTTCAATAATATATTATTAATAATCATTTGGATGCATTCAAGAAATATTCAGATTTAATAACTCTTGCTCAGCAGAGAATGCAGTATATAATTGTCCTCAATTCATTTGTAAAGGATATTTAGTGGAAGGTTCAATGATGTCTCCAAACAACCTTGCTCTGCAAGGAGTAAATGTTTCCACTGCAGGCAATACAGCAGTCTGGGTCTAGATAACATCTTTGCCCAGCTCTGCAAGATCTTTTTAGATATATCAGCTTGCTCAGAGCTGAGATGATAGCTATTATTATATTTGTCCATTCCTATATGCATTTGTGTAGACAAGAAACTCTTGAAGCCAAATTTCTGACAATGTAAGCTATAACATTATTTTTTAAATTACATTTTTATAGATAAAAAGAAAATGCAAAACATTTCTGACACGTCTTTTCATGCATATGTGCTCAATTCACGCAGTACAATTAATTCTGTATGGACTATTGCATTTATTTTGAATATTTTTTTTCCCCATTTTTACCAGAAACTACTAAATTACTTGCTAACAATGTATTTAAAAATAAAAATCTATTCAGTGCTGTCCTAAAAAAAGCCAAGTTAATAATTATTATTACAGGTTGCAAATGATGAATATTATTTCATATACTGGTATATATTCACTTTGCACATAAGATTAATTGAAATCTTACATACAAAATGTACTGCTGTCAGAATCATCAGATAAAAAACATTTCAATAAAGAAGAATGTGAAGAGTGAGTTTAAAATAAGCCAGATCCTGTAACCATTCTCAAAACCTGGACCAATAAGGATATGATCATCCTGGGCTCTTTCTCTGGCATATTTGGCAGCTAGTAAATTTTCCCCTCTTATAAAATATTTGTATTGCAGACTTTACATGCGGACCTAATCATACTCCCATGAAATCAGTGTGATTTTTGATATCAGATTCAAGAAAAGGAAAATATTAAATAGTCCATATATCAGCTTTTAGGATATGAAGCAGTTTAAACTGGAGATCCATAACTTCTCTTTGAAGCCTGTCTGAATATTTTGCTTCAATTTCAAAATACAAACACATGAAAATATTTGCACTTTTTATGAAGATAGAAGAGGGAGATTATTTTCTTTTCAGTTGTTAGGTTATTTTAGAAGTCTCTGAAAATATTAAACCAGATTTTTTTCGTTTACTGGTTCACTGAAGCAGAGACTACAGCAATAAAAGTGTATATCAAAGACACATCAAATACAGGTGTTATCAGAACACATACACATGAAGGAAGACCAATTGAACTTTGTCAAATATCAGGGTTAAAATAACTAAATAGCCCTGAAAGAGGGAAGTCCAAAATGTATGAAGAAAAGTATATATTCATGAGACACAAGCATTAAACCCTAACAGCACCTCACAACATGTACATAGGCACATATGCACCATGCTACCATACTAGTTATTCCTATAAGCACAAGAATAAGGCTTATAAGAACAAGTACATAAAACCCAAGAAAGCTCCATCTTATAAATTCCACATAGATACATCAGAGTTATTTTAATAACTCACATCCAGTACTTTTGCACTTTATTAAGCCCAAAAACATCAGTTCCTGATGTACCAAGAACATCAGCCAAATTAGACTTTCTACCTTCCTACTTTTCTGTTATGAAATTGATTTAGATTGTTTCTTTATTAAAGAAAAAAAAAAGATACTCTTAAGACATGAACCTTCTCAGTTCAAGATGCAACAAATTAACAGTATTTTCCCACAAATCTTACAGCTTAATGATAAACACTTTTAACAGTGAAGACCTTATAAATATTAAAAGAGATTGTTGTTTAATAGAATTTGTCCTGAAAATACACATGAATAAGAAACAACTCAGACAGGACACTCCCTTTGATCCATTAATGTGTCCCAGTGCTGCCTGCTCACCTATCAGTGCCCCATGAAACCCAAACTTCTTCATGGTGCTTGGCATGCATGGATGTGCTCCCACTAAAGAGTTGAAATTTTCTTACTTCATTATTTATTGTCATTATTTATTGCATTTTTCTTTTTTTTTTTTTCTCATTATTTATTGCTTTTTATTACTTGGCAAAGAGTGGCTGGAAAGCTGCTCTGTGGAAAAGGACCTGGGGGTGCTGATTGATGGCTGCTGAAAATGAGCCAGCTTGTGCCCAGGTGGCCAAGAAGTCCAACAGCATCATGGCCTGTATCAGAAATAGCGTACCCATCAGTACCAGGGCAGTGATCATGCCCCTGTACCCAGCACTGGTGAGGTTGCATCTCGAATCCTGTGTTCAGCTCTGGGCTCCTCACCACAGGAAAGACATTGAGGTCCTGGAGCAGGTCCAGAACAGGACAATGAAGCTGTTGAAGGGTCTGGAGAATCAGTCTTATGAGGCATGGCTGAGGGAACTGGGGTTGTTATGTCTGGAGAAGAGAAGGCTCAGGGGGGACCTCATCACTCTCTACAACTACCTGTAAGGAGGAAGGAGTGAGGAGGTGGGTGGTCTCCTCTCCCAAGTAACAAGTGATAGGACAAGAGGAAACAGCCTCAAGTTGCATCAGAGAAGGTTTAGACTGGATATTAGGAAAAATTTCTTCAACAAAAGGGTAGTCAAGCATTGGAACAGTCATTCCCAGGGAATTGGTGGAATCACTGTCCCTGGAAGTATTCAAAAACTGTGTAGACGAGGCCCTTAGTGACATGGTTTTGTGGTGGACTGGGCAGTCCTGGGGTAATAGTTGGACTTGATGACCTTAAATGTCTTTTGCAACCTAGTTGATTCTATGATTCTAACTCTTATGGTTGGCATCAGTTTCTAATAGCTTCATTGGTCATTTAGTCCCACTCAACCTCTTTTAACTTGTTTCTATCTAAAGCCAGTTAATGGTCATTTCCCATGTTACTGTCAACTTCTGGCCTTCCATCCCCAAGAAGGAAAGTGAAAAGTTCATCTGTGCTCTTTTTTTCTGTCCCCATGCATACCTCAGGAAATCAATAGAGGGTCAATGTCACCCAGAGCTTTCAGGTTTGCCTCCTAGCAATTACTGTCTGGGCACTGTTCGTTTTCCCAGCATATAATAACATCATGCAACAAGTTAGAACCGGGTGAATGTAGCTAAGGACTCATTTTCTCTGTGCTGCATCTGAGTAGGTTTCACCAGTGACACACATAAATATGTTCATTAGTGAGTAGATGGAAAGCTGTAATGTAGTTTGCCATTAAGTTGTTGGACTTCATACCTTAAGAAGTACTGACCATTTTTAGTTAGATCAGCAGTATCAAGTACATTTAATGAAAGGAAGCAAGTTCAATGTTATTTTAGAAAACAGTATTTTCCATAATGCCCAGAGAATTTCCCAAGAAAGTACACAAGGCTTCTACTTTTACATCTTGAGTTTTGGTATTTTGCTCAGGATATCAACCCTTCCACCAACCAGATAAGCATAAAAATTACTTCACTTAGTGTTTTGCTATCAGTTAATAATTTTCATTCAGATCCCAGTAGTATACCCCCACAGATAATTTTGATAGAACATGTTGATCATGCCAAATTTCAGTTCTGTGATGCAATCACCAGAAAAATGCCTTTCCTTTCTCCCCTTCCAAGAAATTATTAAGCTGTCCAAGTAAGTAAGAAAGAAAGCTCACAGATTACATTTATATTCTCAAATATAAGTTATGAAAAGTTATGAATCTTTTCATTTTCAGAAACATAATTCCTGACACAAATATTTCCTTACAGAAGGGTAAAAGGAGCCTTATGGTGAATAAAATGCAGTTTCTCTTGAATAGATTTGGTCTCAGAGCAGATTAATAGTCTGCAGTTCGAAAAATGTTTTTTAGAAGTAAGGCACTGTGTTATTTAATTAGAATTAATGATAAAAGACAAAAAATCAAAATAGATTTGAGGAATTTCTTTATTTTAAAATGAGATTTAGTCAAATTATTATCTGATTTTGTTCTTTGTCTTAGGCATGTCTTAAAAGAGGTATCATCATTAATGGTTTTCACTAGTGTCCTGGGTTCAGCAGTAGCAGTCATGTTTTTTCCTTTGTGTTAGCTGGTGCAGATAAGAACAGATCTGATGTCACTCGTCACAATGTTGATTTATTGGCTCTCAAGGTTGTTCCTCTTGATCTCACAGTTTCAGTATATCGTATCTTACGTCCATCCGGTATTTGCTGTATTAGTGTTTTTCAAGTGTGGGGCTTGGGCTAAGGTTTCTGTCCCATTGTACTTTACGGTAATGACTTGTAATACAATAGAATCATTGATCATGAAACTGATCTGGCTTATGTTCCCAGTGTGGTCACCACCTTTATACTTTGGGAGGTATATGATGGAGGTGCTTAGCAATTACACAACGAACTCGAATAGGAAATCTCAGTCGTCCAGGCATTCTAGAAGTCATCATGGACTGGCCAGAGGGCAAAGATTTTGGAATGTCACCAAAGGAGGAGGTGGTGCGCGCTGAAGAGGCCCCACCATATAATAAACTATCAGAAAGTGAAAAGCAGTATGCCTTGTTTACCGATGGCTCTTGCCGTATTGTGGGAAAGCATCGGAGATGGAAGGCAGCTGTATGGAGTCCTGGACGACAAGTTGCAGAAACTGCTGACGGAGAGGGTGAATCGAGTCAATTTGCCGAGGTGAAAGCCATCCAGCTGGCCCTGGACATTGCTGAACGAGAAAAGTTGCCAGTACTTTATCTCTATACTGACTCATGGATGGTGGCAACTGCCCTGTGGGGGTGGTTGAAGCAATGGAAGCAGAGCAACTGGCAACGCAGAGGTAAACCCATCTGGGCTGCTGCACTGTGGAAAGATATTGCTGCTCGGGTGCAGATCCTGGTGGTGAAGGTACGTCATGTAGATGCCCATGTACCCAAGAGTCGGGCCACTGAGGAACACCAGAACAACCAACAAGTGGATAAAGCGGCTAAGATTGAAGTGGCTCAGATGGACTTAGATTGGCAACATAAAGGTGAATTATTTTTGGCCCGGTGGGCCCATGACACTTCAGGCCATCAGGGCAGAGATGCAACATATAGATGGGCCCGTGATCGAGGGGTGGACTTAACAATGGACACTATTGCCCAGGTTATTCATGAGTGTGAAACATGTGCTGCAATTAAACAAGCCAAGTGGTTAAAGCCTCTTTGGTATGGAGGACGATGGTTGAAGTATAAATATGGGGAGGCCTGGCAGATTGACTATATCACACTGCCACCAACCCGCCAAGGCAAGCGCCATGTGCTTACCATGGTGGAAGCAACCACCGGGTGGCTGGAAACATACGCTGTGCCCCATGCCACTGCCCGGAACACCATCCTGGGCCTTGAGAAACAGATTTTGTGGCGACACGGCACCCCAGAGAGAATTGAGTCAGACAATGGGATTCATTTCCAGAATAACCTTATAGATATTTGGGCCAAAGAGCATGGCATTGAGTGGGTATATCACATCCCCTACCATGCACCAGCCTCTGGGAAAATCAAACGGTACAATGGGCTGTTAAAAACTACACCGAGAGCAATGGGTGGGGGAACTTTCAAGCATTGGGATACACACTTACCAAAGGCCACCTGGTTGGTCAACACTAGAGGATCTGCCAACAGGGCTGGCCCAGCCCAGTCAGAACTTTTGTAGAGGGGGGACAAAGTTCCCGTGGTGCATATGAAGAATTTGCTGGGGAAGACAGTCTGGGTTATTCCTGCTTCAGGTAAAGGCAAACCCACTCGTGGGATTGCTTTTGCTCAGGGACCTGGATATACTTGGTGAGTAATGCCGGAAGATGGGGAAGTCCGATGTATACCTCAAGGGGATTTGATTTTAGGGGAAAACAGCAAGTGAACTCAATTGTATGCTGTTGCCTGCTGTGTAATACTTTTATAGCCCATCAACTAGATGTCTCCAGATCACCAGCGACTGGCCCTGACTTCCCTCCAGCCATCATCCCAACAGAGAATGAACTTGGAACATCATGGACCGAATGGACTCAGCAGCATTATAGGGATTGGTCCATGCACTAAGAAAATGATCTTTTCCTCTTGGTCTGTATGTATATGGATGTATATATGTGGGAGAGCGATGGTGTATTGAAAGTGTGGGATCTGAGCATGACGTGAATGGTATGGAATAAGGGGTGGATAATGTCCTGGGTTCAGCAGTAGCAGTCATGTTTTTCCTTTGTGGTAGCTGGTGCAGTGCTGTGTTTTGACTTCCAGCCTGAGAACAGTGCTGGTGAAGCCGATGTTTTCAGTTGCTGCTAAGTGATGTTTACCCTGACCAAGGACTTTGTGAGGCTCATGCTCTGCCAGGGAGGAGGGGAAGCCGGGAGGAAGCAGAAATGGGGCTCCTGACCCGGGCTAGCCAGGGAGGTATTCCATACCACAGCACGTCATGGCCGGGGTGGGGGGTAACTGGGAGTTACCCAGAAGGACACGGGCTTCCGGGTGGGACTCGTTTCTTAGCCGGTGGTATCGTATTCTCTTCCCTTGTTATTTTCTCTTATCATTGTTGTAGTTGGTAGTAGCGGTGGTGATTTGTGTTGTACATTGGTTGCTGGACTGTTCTTGTCTCAACCCGTAGGAGTTGCACTCTTTCGATCCTCCTCCCTGTTCCTCCGGGAGCGGGGAAGGGGAGAGCCCCGGTGGGGGAGGAGGATGGCCCTCAATTGTTGTCAGCTCGGCACTACTCACTGGGAGTGAGTGAACAAGTTGCCTGACTGGGTTTAAACCACGACACAGAACCAAGACTGAAAATCTATGGTACATCTACAGACACTGTAGAAAACTATATCTACTTTTTCTTTTTTTTTAATCTTAATGTAAACTTGCTTCTCTGGTACACATAGAAGACAATAACAAATATAAACATGCACATATGTAATCTTAGCTTTATAAACTTGATTTTCTCACAAAGACTAGAGGTAGATATCTCACAGATCATTAGAGCTGATAAAAATTTTGTCCTTCAGGAAGTGTGCTATCTGGCAAATTGTTTTTGTTTTGTTTTGTTTGGTTTGGTTTTTTTGTTTGTGTTTTTATTTAAACGGTTTAAATCTTTGTCTTGCAGTGTAATTTGACTTTTGAAAGCATGTAATTGAGGGCACTTTTCCAAATCTGTGCTTTGATCTTTTTGCAGCAGTCTTTCTCAGAACAAGGATTTTTGTTCAGTGAAAGTAACCATAAAAGCTTAAATGATGAAGCTTTAGACTATTGTGGATCTGTACCTGGTGTCATACATAAAATGCTGCCTTAAGTTGGGCCAAATATTACCCTGGCCTCATCTCATCCAGAGACAATTGTCTGGATCTTTATGGTTTGAAGTCTGCCATTACTGCAAATAGAATTTGTAGCGTATTTATATAGCTATTACCACTTAGAATAGCTGTGAAAAGATTGTATATATTCCTATTTTTTAATATGTTGCCCTTTTCCATCAAAGATCTGATCTTTATTCTCTTGTATTTATTCCTCTTCCCTTTTTTTAATAATACAGTCTGTGAAAGAATACATCGGAAGGGAAATTGTTCTTGCAGAAGGCTCTAATAAACATGTCAGGGGTATTATATGGAAACTGCCTGCTTATCAGGAGTTAAACCAAAATATTAGCATAAGAGAAAATGTGAGTACATCTTTGGTGTCTTTCATTTTCACCTTTGGTAGGCAAAAGTATTTCATATTGGGTTTTTTACACTTTATTTGTATAAAAATAAAATTATAAAAAAAAAAATCTGACAATCTTCCCCAATAACAATGTATGTGCCAGCTGTGAAAAAAATTATTTGGGAGACGTATGCTGTATACATGCCAATTCAGGACGTTTATGTTTTGAACACTGTTGATGTATAATTGTAACATGTCAAAAGCACAACATACCATTTTAAACTCAAATGGTTCCATACTGAACTATTCTTTGAAATAACATGAAATGAGGGGAGTACTTCTGAGCTATTATATCTTCTGTGACTCTTTTCCATTTAAGGAACAATTTCAACAATTACATGTCAAAGGACTCATGCTGGCACATTGTTCCAACGAAGCACCACCTACTTACTATTTTCTTACTGTGTGACAAGTGAAGACTGTTGAGTAAGTGAACTTTGGCAGGAGACAGAGTGCAGGATAAGAATAACCAACTAATATCACATACATAGTGACACAATACATACAGTATCACAACTTGCTCTTCCCGGAGAAAGAAAAGTTAGTGAAGGATAGTGTGAGGAGCGAGAGAAGGAGATAAGAAATGATGCAAACTCTGACAGGCTTTCAGAAACAGGCTGCAGAAGTAGGGAAGATCAAAACCAGAACACCACATAAAAAAAACCAACGTCTAATCCCCAAAATCAGAATCTGGTCAAAAAGAGTCAGACACAGCAAAAAGGTTAACAGACTGTAGTAAAGAAGTTAACCTTAGGAGGGCTGGTCTCCTGAGGTTCTTTTTTGGAATATAGCATGTTTTTTATTAGATGCACTTAATGCTGCTTCTGCTTTCTAATACTGTAATTGAGGAAGTGCCACATTAACTAAGGAAAGGTATCAGCTGCCCTTTTGAAAGATCTTGTTTTCACTTGATTAGCTTCTTTAAACCACATGCATTCAGCCTCTTACCATATAGACTGGAAACTATTCTGGTTGATATACCCACCTGGAATTACTAGGTGTGGGTTTATTTTCTGTTGCTCATTTATAGTTCACATGTACTTCAGTTTTTAAGTGGCTTTGTCACTAGACCTATCCAGAAAATGAATTAATGTTATACTAACTTGTTAGGTTTTAAAATGTATTTCTTTACCCATTGAAATGAAATAAATATTCTCAAATCAATGTAATATGCCAGAAGCATCTACTGAAACTGATACATTTTAAGGTTTCTCCTTCCTTTTCCTCTCCCTTTCTGAAGTCTTGGACTAAACAAACCTTTTGAATTAAAAACACTGTTGGAATAGTGATAATTTTTGTGGAATGATTCTGCTCAGATAAAGCAAGCATAACCATTTAGTAAAAAATATTCCATCCCACCCTCATTGTGACAGAGTCAGCAATACAATTTATAGTCAAGAGCACTATATATCTAGGGCTCTTGATGTGCCATATTTTGTTGCCGGATCATTTTGGTTAGTTTGCTCTTAAGTTCCTACATATGTATTTCTTTGCAGGCATAGTGGGGGTGAATCCTGTGAATTTCTCTCACTTATGGCAGGTGGTGAGGTGCATGAAGTAATTTAGCCTAGTTAAAATCAGAGATTTGAAAGTCAGTCCACACTACTTTTACTTATGATTTCACTATGTCCTATGTTCTACCTCTTGAGTCATCAGCTCCCCTCTCATTTACCCCTGCTAGTTAATTAAAACTAACTGCCTGACTTTAAATGCTTATGTTTTTATATTGAACAGAATTTTTATTAATGTATTTTCTATTAATTTCCACCAGAAATTGAGTTTGACAATGCAGTTCTGAAAAAAAGTTCTTAAATTTAACAGGAACAAAATGATTAAGACTTGACAGAAGCAGCATTAAAAGCTAGAGAACAGAATAATAAGTAAAATATTTACTAAAACTCACAATAGATTTTTATACAATGATACTCAGTTTGAGTCATTGATTCTTTTCCATTTTGCAACTACTTTTCTTTCACTTCAATAGAATCCACCATTTGCTTCCATTTGCCTTTCAACATTTGCAAAAGTATTTTCATCATCTTCTAATAGGACTGTTCTACATATGGCTTACCTGCCTAATTGTCATATTAAGTACAGTTCTATGGACCATTCATAACAGTTTGTATTCAAGGCAGTACTGTGTGCAACTATTATTCATAAAACCATTTAAAATGTATAATTATATAAAGTGACTTACACTATATTTTTTAATATTTTCATACAAGCTGAGTAGAATGAGCTGAGCGCACAGATGAAAGACTGAGCATAATAAAAAGATAACAGCTGGAATAATAATGAACTAATTTCAAAAGTCATTCAATGACAAAGTATATATACTTTCAAGATCTGCTAAAGAGTTACCTTTAAATAGAAAGCTTTGTCCATCTGTGTCCATTATAGATTGCAGCATATAACTAGGTATATTTTAAGGTTTAGCTTCCAGAATTTTGGAAGTCAGTCAAAGTTATTCTAGCATCCTGAGAAGTACATATGGATTTGCCATACAACAATCAAAATGTGGAAGCACAATCCGTTATTCAAAATGCGTATTATACCATGTCAGTCTGATGCTATTGTGTTCTATATGCTGTTCCTTATCAATCAAAGCACTCTGAGCTCAGTACAAGTAAGCAAGCATTTTGTACAGAAATTTTGTATCATACTTAATACTTATAAAGATGTCTTATTTGATTGTTTAACTTTGAAATAACAGGAAGTCTCTTTTACCATAGATTCACAGAACCATAGTATTGGGATTGAGTTTTCTGTTTATTTGAACCATCACCATAAAAGTTCTGTGTCAAACATTTCCTTAATATTATCTTAAAAACATCTTGACTATTTGGGTCTTGTTCTTGAAAAATGACAAACTAAAAGCAGCATTGGTAAATTAGTACTAAACCCCATTATGTTTCTTACTTAGAACAATATTTGAAACAGTAAAAAGTCAGTCACTGAGTATGTCTACCTTAATTATGGTCTTGGCTGGCACAATGAAACCATACCAATGAAAATGAAATTAATCTGTTTGGCAACCCTAGCCTTAATACTACATTAATTTGAAGGAAGTTTTCTTCTCTGATTTTGTTCCTGCATTTGACATTCATCAAATAGAACTAAGAGTTCTGCAATTAAGTTGTGTGTGTTAAAAAGGTTCATGCATTTTTATCCTTTATCCGATCCTTCTGCATGTCTAGACATTACAGTATCACATGTCACTACAGCAAGATACCTGCTGGAGAAATCAGTCAGCTTATGAAATCTCGGAACCTAATGCTTAATGTCTACTGTGTATGTATATATATATGTATATAATTCTTTTTTTCTAGAAAAGACATATTTCCTGGTTTATATAAAAGCCTTTGACTTGTATCATGGGGAAGGGCCTAGTTTCATAGCCAGCATTTCGTTTTCCTGATTTTTAAAATCCTAATTTTTCCAGATCTACTACAGGAACTTTTCAACAAGTATTATTTTTGGCAATGCAGCAGTCAGAATTGAAGTTGTTATTGAAAAATTGCAAATGTATTTTGAAATAGACAGATGTAGAGGACTTCTTCTCAGGTACCTCCTCCAGTCAGGAAGAATGGCTCCTAAAAGCTGTATTTTCCACTTCCCAACTGAGTGCCAGAATCATCTGCTCATTACAGATTTGTTCCCCATTTTAAAAGTACATCATGAATGTAAATGATACTTCAAAACAAACAAATAAAAAAAAAACTTTTTTTTTCTATCCTTTACCATTGTATTTATTGAAGTGTCCCTCTGCTACAATAAGTGTTCTGATTTTGGAATAATGGATCTTTATCAAAGTAGTAAGTTGCTTAAGGTAATCCTCCAGTCTCTGCCCAATGAAGTGTAACAGGCATCACAAAAAGGCAATTAATATCATTATTCTTAAATATTAAAAGAGTAGGCAAGTTTACATCACACCACATTTCTTCAACTGACATATATATTCATCATGAGCAGATTCATTTGTAGATTGGAATACAGTAGTATTTCATGCCAAAGTCATGTTACAAGTTTTAGTTAATTAATTAATTATTGCAAAGCACTTTGAGAACCCTGGAGAGAAGATGTTCTGAAAGTATGTGATGCTATTTTAATAATTTTCCATTTGGCAGGGTGGAACAAATTACTGCAGAGCCCTCAGGGTTCTGGGACTGATTAAGGACTGTTGACTGCAGTACAGAAAATAGTGTTTCCACTTCCTTTCTGCTTGGTAACCTTACAACTTTCAGCTGGCCTCTAGTAAAAAGAGAACTCTAGTTAATCAAAGAATCATAGAATAGCTAGGGTTGGAAAGGACCTTAAGATCATCTAGTTCCAACCCCCCTGCCAGGGATGGAGCATTCACAACTTCCCTGGGCAACCCATTCCAGTGCCTCACCACCCTAACAGTAAAGAATTTCTTCCTTATATCTAATCTAAACTTCTCAAGTTTAAGTTTTAACCCATTACCCCTTGTCCTATCACTACAGTCCCTAATGAAGAGTCCATCCCCAGCAACCTTAAAGGCCCCCTTCAGATACTGGAAGGCGGCTATGAGATGTCCATGCAGCCTTCTCCTTTCCAGGCTGAACAGCCCCAAATTTCTCAGTCTGTCTTCATATAAGAGGTGCTCCAGCCCCCTGATCATCCTCATGGCCCTCCTCTGGACTTGTTCCAACAGTTCCATGTCCTTTTGATGTTGAGGACACCAGAACTGCACACAATACTCCAGGTGAGGTCTCATGAGAGCAGAGTAGAGGGGCAGGATCACCTCCTCCAACCTGCTGGTTACGCTCCTTTTGATGCAGCCCAGGATAGGGTTGCTTTCTGGGCTGTGAGCACACACGCTGGCTCATGTTCATTTTCTCATCGACCAACACCCCCAAGTCCTTCTCTGCAGGGCTGCTCTGAATCTCTTCTCTGCCCAACCTGTAGCTGTGCCTGGGAGTGCTCAAACCCAGGTGCAGGACCTTGCACTTGTTGTGGTTAAACTTCATGAGGTCCAGAACTTCATCAGCCCACCTCACAAGCATGTCAAGGTCCCTCTGAATGGCATTCCTTCCCTCTAGCATATCAACCGAACCGTACAGCTTGGTGTCATCGGCAAACTTGTTGAGGGCGCACTGTCCATGTCAGCAACAAAGATGTTGAAAAAGACCAGTTCCAACACCGATCCCTGACGGACACCACTCGTTACTGTCTCCAGCTGGACACTGAGCCATTGACCACAACTCTTTCCATGCGGCCATCCAGCCAGTTCTTTATCCACCAAGTGGTCCATCCATCAAACTGACATCACTCCAATCTAGAGACAAGGATGTCGTGTGGGACAGTGATGAATGCTTTGCACAAGTCCGGATAGATGGTGTTAACTGCTCTACCCCTGTCCATCAGTTCTGTAGCCGCATCATAGAAGGCCACCAAATTGGTCAGGCAAGATGTCCTTGTTTCCGCCTTTTATAAGCCTCTTTTTTCATTTGAATTTTCCTCAGCAGCTCCTTATCCACCCAAGGAGGTCTCCTGGCCCTCCTGCTGCACTTCCTTCTAGTTGAGATGCAACACTCCTGAGCTTCTATTAGGTGATCCTGGAATATCAACCAACAGTCTTGGTCCTCCCTGCTCTCTAGGGCTATACCCCATGGAACTTTCCTAAGCAGGTTCCTGAAGAGGCTAAAGTCTGCTCTCTTGAAGTCCAGGGCAGTGAGCATGCTGCACACTCTTCTCACTGTCCTGAGGATCTCAAATTTGACCATCACATGATCGCTGCAATCAAGGCTGCCCTGGAGCATCACATTTCCAACCAGCCCTTCCCTGTTGGTGAGCACGAGGTCAAGCATGGCACCTCTCTTTGTTGGCTCCTCTACTACTTGCAGAAGGAAGTTGTCTTCCACATAATTTAGGAAACTCCTGGATTGCTTGTGCCGGGCCATACCGTCCTTCCAACAGATGTCAGGGTGGTTGAAGTCCCCATGAGAACAAGGGCCTGTGATTGTGAGGCTGTTCCTATCTGTCTGTAGAGTGCTTCATCCATAGATTCCTCTTGGTCTGTAACAGATCCCCACAATAATGTCTCCCATCGCTATTCTCCCTTTAACCCTGACCCACAAACTCTCTATTTACTGCTCACCTGTCCCCAGACAAAGTTCCATATCTCTAGCCTATCCCTAACATAAATAGCAATGCCCTCTCCCCACCTGCTGGGGGCTGTCTTTTTTAAAGAGCCTGTAACCTTCCATTCCAACACTCCAGTCACAGGAGCCATCCCACCATGTTTCTGCGATGCCTATTATATCATACCCCTGTAGACATGCACACATCTATAATTCCTCTTGTTAGTTCCCCATGCTATGGGCGTTTGTATAGAGGCACCTGAGCTGAGCTCCAAATGAAGCCGGCTCATTGGCTGGCTCGGCTGGAATATATCTACATTGCTCCAAGCATTTATTATAGGTGTTGGCAACTGAGTGGGTGTGTTGGGATGGAATGATGCTCCCCTTCCCCAGCACATCTAGTTTAAAGCCTCCTTGACCAGTGTGGCAAGCCTCCTACCAAAACCACTTTCCCCTTCTTTGTCAGACAAGCTCCACCAGCCCCCAGTAAACATGGCCTACTAAATTGATTCCCGGGTTCAAGATACCTGTCGTGGTTTAAACCCAGCCAGACTGTGTTCACTCACTCCCTCCCTTCCTGCCTTCCCCCTGCTCCTGGAGGGATGGAGAGGAGAATGAAAAGAATGCAACTCCCATGGGTTGAGTTAAGAACAGTTTAGTAACCAAGGTATAACACAAATCACTACTGCTACCACCAATAATAATAATGATAAAGGAAATAACAAGGGGAGAGAATACATCACCTCACCACCAGCTGACCAATAACATGCCCGCCCCCAGCCCGACCAAGCACCGACCCATACCTCATCCAGCCCCGCAGTCCTAGCCCTTCCGGGTAACTCTCAGTTACATCCTGGGCATGACGTGCTGTGGTATGGAATACCTCTTTGGTCAGTTTGGGTCAGGTGTCCTGTCTCTGCTTCCTCCTGGCTTTCCCTTCTCCCTGGCAGAGCATGAGATTCACAAAGTCCTTAGTCAGGGTAAATATTACTTAGCAACAACTGAAAACATCCATGTTATCAGTACTGTTCCCAGGCCGAAAGTCAAAACACAGCACTGCATCAGCTACCAAGGAGAAAAATGACTGCTACTGCTGAACCCAGGACAATACCCAAAACCCTGATTATGGCACCACCCTTCTAACCATTTATTTACCTGGCCAATCCTCCTAGCCTTTTTAGGGTCCTCCCCTGTATCCTGGAGAAATGATGAAAAGACAATCTGAGCTCCAGAGCCCCTGACCACCTCTCCCAGGGCTCTGTAGTCCTTCTTTATGATCTGCAGACAACTACTGTCTACATCACTAGCACCCACATGGATCGCTAGCAGTGAGTAGTAGTCCGTGGGACTTACTAGAGCAGGCAGCCTCTCTGCCACATCCTTGATCTGTGTCCCTGGTGGACAACACATCTCCCTTTAAACTGGGTGAGGCTGACAGATGGGTGCCTCTGTGACTTTCAAAGCAGAGTCCCCTACTACTACAACCTGCCGCTTTTTCCTGGCAGCACCAGCAGAGATCTTCTTTAGCAGTGCATCAGCCGGTTGTTCATGGTGCGAATGTTTAGTCATTAGCCCCCAGCAGGACAGCAAAGCGGTTCTGGGTGGGGACAACAGATTTAGGAAGAAGCCCCTTGCTTTTAATTGTCCTCTTCCTCCTTTTTTTTTTGTTGTTTGGTTTTGTTTTTTTTTTTTGGAGCAGTGCAGGCACTCTCTACACTCCAAGCTCTGCACTGCAGCCTCCCCTGTCATCAGCTCTGTGTGGGTGCCTATGCTGGCCACCGCCGAGGCAGCCAGAGCAGAGCACCCAGACCAGGCCCTTGATCATACGAGGGGCTCTCACCATCCTGCTCAGCTGCCCGCTCGAGCTGCCTCCCCGCGCTCCCTGGGGCAGGTTTTTACCACTCAGGGCTGGCGCCGCTGCTCCTGGCTCCGCCCCGTGTGAGTCAGCTGCTCGCTCTCGTCAGCTGAGCTGCCGGCTCCTGGGCAGGTCCTGTCGAGGACTTGAGGCTCCCTCGGTGGCTCTTGGCGCTCGGAGTTGAGGCTCCTGGACGCTGATCTCCCCCCGGCTCCGGTGTTGAAGGCGTCCTCTCTCGAGCCACTCACCTCAGCAATTCAAAAAGTTATCTTATTAAATGGTCAGGGAAGTAACAATGTCCAATTAAAAATCCTCATATCAAAACTGCAATGGGGGATGGGAGGGGATAGACTCATAATACAAAAAAATTATATTTCTTCATTGCTATTTGAGTTATTGTACAAGCGACACCTGCAATATATTTTGGATCTGCTGATTCACAAGTTGAAATAAATGCAAATAAAGGAGGAAAAGAAGAATCTATATATTCTCTGAAAATATTTGCAATCAGATGTTGATATAAGATATGATGTGATACCATACAAATTTTTCTTAAGACTACTTTTTTTTTCAGACTCCTGAAACAGTTTTCTGAATGTCTTATTGTTTTGTTTAGTATTTTTAGTATATTAGAATCCCTTTTCTCAGGATTATCAATAGACTGTACATATACTATCTAAAGCAATGTAGGTGATTTTTTTTTAGTTGTTTATGAATTTTCTGTGAGCAAACACAGGCATCATAATTTCCACATATATGTATTATTTGAAAACTATGAGCAATTGTTAACGTTTGAAATGGGAAATTGGTAACATATTCGTTGTATCTAAATAGCAGTCTATATATTTTTGTTTGCTGAGATTGTTTCTTGAAAGTCTTCTTCCTTAACAATGTGATTAACTATTATAAAAAGTAAAAGTTTTGTGATACAGAATCTTGTAAATGAGTTGTCTAAATTTCTGCTTAAGTTATGTGGTTTTTGCATAATGACAGTATTTGACTTCACTGAAGTCCCTTTTTTACTTCCCACCTGAGTTTTTGTTGTTTCTTCCTTTGTAATCTCTCTGTATGTGTGTGTGTGTGGAGGAAGAGGGTTGCTGCCTTTTGCATCCTCAGTTCAAGCCATGTTTATAGTGTTTTTCAAACGTCTTTCAAGACGAGGAAGTATTTTCTTCTCACGAGCTCTATCTTCAAGTAGAGCTTCGTAGCAATACCAGCTGTCAAGAAAACCCCAAACCAACCAACACAAAAAACATGAGGAAAAGAAATATAGAATAAAGTTGTCATTAATAAACTATGTGATAAGACAGAAAAATGTATTTATATCAATTTTTCATTTCTTTGATTTTAAGGCTTACTAATAAGCAAAGTTATTGAGTTTTCTGTTTGGAAGATGACACTGAGGTTGGTCAGCTTATGCATGCAGTAAGGCATCTTTAAAGTGAGGTTTCCAAAACAAAAAAATCATGATTACAATTTTGAAATACATTTGCTATGAAAATTTTTTCATGTTCACTTTAAAATAACCAGGAGATGAACACTCCTGCCACTTCAAATACACAGTAGTTAATGCATAAATTTGAATATACAATTCTGAACTGAACTGAAAAAATAGCTTGAAATTTTATCTAAAAAAAAATATAAATCATATTTTTAAAACACTGCCTCAGGTTTCCTACCCTGGTAAACATCTTGGGTTTACAAAGTGCATATTCCACTGTTCTCTTGGATGAGTCCCACCCTCTCACTTGCTTGTGCAAGGGGACTGCAATAAGCAATAATGAGCAACTTCTAGGGAAAGACATTGTTCTTGTCATGGCAATACACTGGTGGGAGCTGTAAAATAATGATGTCTACAGCTATGATTCTCATATATTTTCTCCACATATTGAAGTTAGAATGTCAGTACTTATTTCAGCATTTTACTCTGCATCCTGACAGGATATTTCCTTGGAATAGCAGTGCTATTTGAAGCACAATAAAAATGACATTCCAATGAATTGAAAAAACACATTTTTTTTTTTTTTTAATGTACTGTATATTTGTTCTTCATGGTAGTCTTTGACAGCTTTGCAATCAGCTGTCTTTTTTTCAGCTGCCATCTGCATGTTCCTGAACTCATTCAAGATGTCATACAGTTCTGAATAGAAAGCCTCATAAGGTCATTTTCTGCCTTACAGCTTTGTACTTAAAAAGATCTGGCATATCTGCATTTGTAAAATGTGAAGCATTTCCACAGAATATATTTCCTGTCAAATGACAATTCATATCTATGCAAAGCACAGCTTTTGTTTGTGTGTCACAGGACTGATTATGTGTAGATTAGCTGAAGCCTAGACAGGTGTCTTAACTTTTCCTAACAGAGAAAAGAAACCGGCAGTTTGAAGCTAGAAACAAGCTGGGAACCTGCCTGACAGAATATTTTTAAATTGACACAGGAGCTGAATTTTACACGTGTTTTCCTTACTTTATTATCTCAAACTCTGGAGACAGTGGCAGAGATTTAGAATAATTTCATGTTAAATTAAAAATCTGGATGGAGCTAGATTCATTAGGGAAGCTTTGTGTTTTGCTTTTTAATTTTAATTTCTCTGGGAGTGTGCTGTTATTTTTCTGAGAATAGGTTTTGCCATTAGTTTTTATTTATGGAGTGGAGAGTTTTGGACCAACGTCCGATGTAGAATGGATGTTGAAACATGAAACAGGCAATGCAGAAACATGTTATGAAGGTCAAGGCGTATCTCAAGATGACATGCTTAGGACAGCAGAAATACAGATGCACAAAGAAGAGAAGTAACTTGTGGACTTCTCGTGGATTGAATGAATATTAGTAAGATATCGTGATTTTGCCAATCATAGAATCAGTCGGATTGGAAAAGACCTTTAAGATCATAAAGTCCAACCGTTACCTCAGGACTGCCAAGACCATCACTAAACCATGCATCTGACAGCCTCATCTACATGGTATTTTAACACTTGCAGGGACTGTGATTCCACCACTTCCCTGGGAAAGCCTGTTCCAATGCCTGACCATCCTCTGTGAACATTTTTTTCCTAATATCCAATCTAAACCTCCCCTGGTGCAGCTTTAGGCCATTACCTATCACTTGTTACTTGAGAGAAGGGACTGAACCCCACCTCACTATAACCTCCTTTCAGGTATCTGTAGAGAGTGATCAGATGCCCCCTGAGCTTCCTCTTTTCCAGACTAAGCAACCACAGTTGCCTCAGCCGTTCCTCATAAGACTGATTCTCTAGGCTTCAGCTTCTTAATGTCTTTCTTGTAGTGAGGAGCCCAAGGCTGAACACAGGATTCGAGCTGCAGCCTCACCAGTGCCAAGTACAGGGGGATGATCACTTCCATAGCCCTGCTATTTCTGGTACAAGCCAGGATGCCGTTAAACTTCTTGGCCACCTGGGCACAAGCTGACTTATGCTCAACTCTGTCAATCAGCAACTGCAGGTCCTTTTCCACCAAGCAGCTTTCCAGCCACTCTTCTCCAAGCCTGTAGGTTGCATGCAGTTGTTGTGGCCCAAATAAAGGATCTGGCACTTTGCCTTAGAATCATAGAACAGAATCATAGAATAGTTAGGGTTTAAAAGGACCTTAAGATCATCTAGTTCCAACCCCCCTGCTGTGGGCAGGGCACCTCCACTAAACCACTAAACCTCTAAACACTGCCTTGTTGAACCTTATACCACTGGCCATAGCCCCTTGATCCAGCCTGTCCAGATCCCTCTGCAGGGCCTTCCTATCCTTCAGCAGACAGTATTTATTCACTCAGCAGATTATTTCCAAGTTTCATGGCAGGTTATTGTTTGGTTTGGTTTTTTTTTTGTATTCAGATTATTTATGAGAAGAAAAGAAATGCACATACAAAAGGAAGTGAGAAGCCAGAAGAAGGGGACAACATTACACTTGATAAAAAGAAGGAAAAGATAATCTTAAATGAAATGCCTTAATGGCATGATCCTGTTTGAATGGTGTCTCCTGCCAGCTGGACATGTATAGAATATGAAATCATTAGTTCAGTGATGCCAATAAGGTTTTATCAGTACATACAATCCACAATTCTAACTGGAGGATAGAAAAAAACTTTGAATTTTTCACAAGTCTTCTGATGAAAAATTTTTTTTTTAGTATTTCTCATATTTTGAGTGCTTTCTTTTGCTAATATTAGATCCAAAGTGCTTGTGTGTTCAGCACCCCTCCCTTGTGCTTCACATAAAAAACATGAGGACCTTGGCAAATTGCAAGTTATGCCTCCAGTGTTAGATAATGCAGGTTCCTTGTCTAGCACTGCTCACTGGAACACTGGCAGGAGTCGATCCACAAGTGCTGGTGCTCTAGTGATGAAATAGTTCAAGAAATCAAATTGCAATAAATCACCAGGAAAGGGAGACATTAATGTGAGACTGTAAGGAAATAAACAGCAAAGTAGCTGAGTCAGTGAGGAAAACAAACAATCATTAGAAATGCTGGTTCTTCTGTAAGAAGACACTATTCTTACTTTTTAAAATAAAGTTATTTAAATGATTCCCCAACTAGAATGTGCTATAGATTAGCCTCAATTTCAAAGACTGTGTTGGAGTAACCAACTTCTAAAACTTTAATTGTAATATATTGAAATTTAGAGTTATCTGGGTATTAAAGTAAAAGGCATAGTTTGCAGTGTTTTAACATATATTTGCCACTCACAGATTTCAATGGAAAAATGTACCTTGAAGAATTAGCTCTTAGCTCACTCTCTCTCTTAGTCTTGGTCTTGGTACACATTGATCTAATGTTAGATTGATATATGAAATTAGGTAGAAGCAGAGAGCAAAATTTCTCTTCGTAAATGTTCACTGGTAAGGTTTCTTCCCTAATTTCCTTGATTGGGTAATTGAGTAACAATACTAATTACTGAAAGAAGTTTTAAAAGAATGAGGTTGGTAATGAGTAGCAAGTACCTTGTGTGCTCATTTAGTGGTTATTTTAACTGAACATAACCTTTGAATTAAGCCTGAAAGTTGCTGTATATCTAAGAACTTCTGTGATTAAAACCTGCATTTTGGAAGGCTTTCCTAGGTAATATTCTATAGGTAAAATGATGACTATTTTAAAAATTCCATTTAGTTTAAAAGATGTTAGAATGAATTTGTGATTTTCTTCTTTACAGTAAAAGGATGAGATTTGAAAAACGTGAAAAAAGGGTAGGACATGTAAGTAATGGAAAACAAACACACAAGGAAACAAATAAATAAATAAAGTAAATCTCTGTGGAGAGTTATTCTAACTGTCCCTCTCATAAAGTGTCACACGCTTTCTTTCCTTTGGCTGAAGTAATAAACGTCTAAGTATATATGTTAAAATCGGTGCCTTGCATAAATCAACAGGTAAGAATTTGAATGAAAACAATGGTGTCTTCAATTCCCATAGGTAAATGACATTCATGAAATTAAATGTTTACTCTTGAGCCTTCTTAATTTTAGGGGTGCATTAATCATGATGCCATTAATATCAACCAGATCTCTTCTTTCTTTGTGAAAATTCTGGAAATGAAAACACTCCTTTGCATTCTGAGAACTTTAAGTGCATCAGTGCCTCTTCTGTCTTTCATTTAAACCTCTGTGTAGGTATCAAAGCAACTTTCTGTTGTAGGAATGTGCTGAATTGCTACTGTGCCAGCAAAGCAGAGGGAATTGCTAAAACAAAGTAAAATTTTTAAATCCAGGTCTTTGCTAAAAAAATACTAAAGGGCCTTCTCTTAGCCATAAACAGATTTACTCTTAAAAGGTCATTTTAAATGCAAGGATATATGACAAAAGTAACAGGTGAAGATCAAAATGTTCAGAGAAAATTTAGAAGTAAAGTAGCTGTGTAACCATTTTGAGGTGTTTGTGTTTAAGAAAAGCAAGTAGATTGGAAGCATTCTGGAAACTGTAGTCAGTTGATCTGGACAGTTGGAAGTGTGTGTTACCCTGTGCTCTGGTGTAAAGGAATAATTTCTGCATTTACATGGCTTGCACCATCAAAACAAACGTGTTTTACAAATAAAAAATTGTAAAGTTTTTATATTAAACATAAATTTGAATACAGTTGAATAAGTATTGAGAGAAAGGTCTTTATGTGCATCAATTGGAAAGAATATGAAAAAATGCAAAATATGGCAAAAAGTTGCAAATGTAATAATTTGTCATAAATGTCTGTGATAAGTCATGTTCTGTACTTGCTTTACAGCTGTGCCATAAAACAGAGGAATGATTCTAAAAGCCATATGTGTGATATACTCATCTATTTGCTTATATTAATGCTGCCTATCACATATTGCATGAACCTAACTTTCCTTCTTATGTGGAGTCTAAGTTTTTGGAAAGAAGTTATAATCTTTGAGTCATCAGCACTTTGACATTTATTGAAAACATTGCTTGCTAGGAAAATCAATATAGGCCAATAAAAGAAAAAGACAGAAAGTTAGGGACATAAATACAGAGAGAAATCTAAAATTGTGATAAATCAAGATAGTGCAGGGAATGAAGAAGTGATATACCATATGGAATGCATCTTCTCTAACTGAATTTGATTGCTCAGAGGTTCCTTGAAATGAAATAATTGGTCAGGTTTTCAAAGAGCTCATCATCAGCTCCTCCAGTTCACTCATGTGTTAATTTACCTGTGGATAAAGCACTTTGAAAATCACTGAAATAAGCTTCTACTGACACAAAGAAACACACCAGGGACTTATTTTTCCTCATTGTGGTACCAATGTGTAGCTGTCTGCACACAAAATCTGTCCCTCTGCCAGAAATTCTATATAAATTCTATATAACCATATCTGAAGGTTATATAGAAGTATTTACATCATTATAATAATCACTGCAACAAAGAAATTTATAACTGTTAAAAATTACAAATAAACAAAACCCCATATTGTCTCCTAGTAGTTAAATTATTCTTCTGGCTTGTATGCCAAATATATTATTAAAAAGGATTCCAATAATCAATGCATAGTTTCTATCCAATAAGATAATTTTCAGTAGATTGATATGTATTTCAACATGTTGCATCCTCAAAACTTTCTGATTTTAAAACAGACTGCTTTTATATTTGTGGAAGTAGAACTGGAAGATAATATGAAATTAAGAAGGGAGGTAGCATTTGCATTTACATACTTTTTCTTTATTCACCAAAAACATCTTTCACTGATTTCTGAAGGAGTCATAAATAAGAAGTTGTAAGTAAACTTTCTGCGGTGTCTACTTTCTGTGTGGGACTAATTTCACTACAGACCAGTGAGCCGTTGATAAAACCTATCTATGCTTTCTGTTCAGCACAACATCAGCATAGTTCTCAAAGTCTTTAAGTAAAACAAAACAAAAAAATTCAATCAAGCATGCAATGGAGGTAATTTTTCTTGTCAACAGTGTATGGATTCAGGAAAGAGAGATGGAGACTTACAGTACAGCATCAGCTTGTGGGCTGGAGAGGTAAGACCATTAAATGAGAAAATATGGACATAAACAAATGGTCTCAGTTTGGGGATGGGCAGATAACTTTTATGTTGATTATAATTTTTCGCATGATGTGATTGCATTAAACTCTCAAATGATGTTTCCTATCACCTCAGACCTTGTAAACAGCACTCTTTACAAAGAAGAAAATGTGGCCAAAACAGTCACATTCAGAATTTGTCACCTAAAGTAAATTCAAACAGAAAGAAAAATCTCTTCCATATCACGTAGTGGGTCAGGTTGGAAAGGAACTCAGCAGCAGCAGCAGCTGTGAGAATATATCTGGTTGCCCAAGGCTTTATGCAGAATTTTGAAAACCTCCAAGGATGCCTGCCGTAGAGCTTGTCTAAACAATTTGATCCAATTTAGCCTGGCTGTCCTTATGGGGGAAAAGTTTCCCCTAATATGTAGTCAGAATCTCTCTTGTTTCAGTTTATGACCTCTACTTCTCTTCCTCTTGCCATGCAGTACTGTAACAGGACTGGCTCAGTATTTGTGGTAATGTTCCCATGTGTACTGGAGGTCTCCTATGAACTTAACTCCCCCAACTTCTCCCTGAAAGGCAAATACTCCAATCCTGACCATCTGGGTGGCCCCTCACTTAACTTAAACCCTTTTATCCACAGCTTTGTAGCACTGGGAGGCACAAGCCTGAAGGAAGTATTGCAGATGTGGTCTGGTCAGTGCTGTGTCAAAAGGGACTAGTCACTTCACTTGATCCTGTAATCATGTTCCTGTGTGTACAGTTCATGATCCTGTTGGCTCCTTTACTGCAAGGCTCACAGTGGCTCAGATTCAGTTTGCTGCTCACCAGAGCCCTGAGGATTTTCATCAGGGTTGCTCCCCAGGCAGTCAGGCACCAGCCTTTCCTGTTGTCAGGAGTACATCCTTCTTAGGTGCATTCTTTGCGTTTGCTATTGTTAAATTTGATAAGTCCTGTGGGACCATTCTTCCAGCCCATCTAGGTCCCCCTGGATGATGGTTATGAACTTGAGTGTACTGCTTGCTCCCCCTAGCTTGATGCAATCTGTGAAATTGTTGAGTGCATTCTGTCACCTGCTCTTGGTCACTGATGAAAGTGTTTTAAGGAACAGGTCCCATGACAAAAACCCTGTGATACTCTATTTACTCCCCTTCAACCAGAGTACAACTACCTTCTGAGCCAAATCATCTAACTACCTGTGGAGTCCAATCATCCAAACAATTTTTATCCACCTACCCTGACTGTAATGTCTCAATTTGGGTACAAGAATATTGTATGAGACAGTGCGGAAGTTGTTGCTGTGTTTTGATTGTTGCACCATTTGTTATATTCAGTACATAATAGGAATTCAATTTCCATGTTCGCCTACACTGACCTTTCTTTAGAACTGTATGTAAGAGCACATGCTGAATACTCTTTCATTTTAAAATAATTGGACCCATTTAGAGCCATAATTCAGGCTGAATGCTCAATACCTCATTCATAGTCTTTGAATTTTAATTTTGGTTTCTTGTTCTGTACTTGAATTACTATTGATTTGGTGAAATTATGATACCATTGCCGATTTGAAGTTAATATACCATAGGTACATTTATGATACTGGGAAACAATTTGTCTAATGTTTCTGAGTTATATTTTTGATGTCGTTTTTTCTAAGTTATCTCAGTTTTCTACTTCTGCTTTAAACTATAGAATTAATTTCTATCACATTTCTGTTTTGGTTTTGTTTTGTTAATGTGTCCCATCTTGAGTTGGAAGTATGAACAAAAGGAGCCATGTTGGTTTTGGAATAAAAGAAAGTGATGCCTCAGCAGGCCTTAAGTCTTAGAAATATCCTTCTGAAGAACAGGAGATTCAGCTCTGTTCCATTTGTAGAGTCCTGTCATGGCTTAAGCCTAGCCTGTCACTCAGAAACCATGCAGCTGCTTGCTCACTCCTCCCCCCTCATTCCCGCGTTCTCAGAGGGATGGGGAGGAGAATCAAAAGAATGTAACTCCCACGGGTTGAGATAAGAACAGTCCAGTAACTAAGGTATAACACAAATCACTGCTGCTACCACCAATAGTAATAATGATAAGGGAAATAACAAGGGAAGAGAATACAACCTCTCACAACCCGCCAAGCGATACCCAGCCTGACCAAGCAGTGATCTAGCCCTTCTGGGTAACTGCCCCCAGTTTATATAGTGGGCATGATGTGCTGTGGTATGGAATACCTCTTTGGCTAGTTTGGGTCAGGTGTCAGGTGTTGGTTTAAGCCCAGCATGTCACTCAGAAACCATGCAGGTCATGTTCGTTCACTCCCCTTCCCCCCCCCCCCCACTCCCAGAGGGATGGGGAGGAGACTCAAAAGAATGTAACTCCCACGAATTGAGATAAGAACAGTCCAGTAACTGAGGTATAACACAAACCACTGCTGCTGCCACCAATAATAATAATGATAAGGGAAATAACAAGGGAAGAGAATACAACCACTCACCACCCACCGATCCGATACCCTCCGACACCTGCAGTGATCTAGCCCTTCTGGGTAACTGCCCCCAGTTTATATAGTGGGCATGATGTGCTGTGGTATGGAATACCTTTTTGGCTAGTTTGGGTCAGGTGTCCTGTCTCTGATTCCTCACGGCTTGCCCTCCTCCCTGGCAGAGCATGAGACTCAGAAAGTCCTTGGTCAGAGTAAACATTACTGAGCAGCAACTAAAAACATCGATGTTATCAGCACTGTTCCCAGGCTGAAAGTCAAAAACACAGCACTGCACCATCTATTAAGAAGGAGAAAGAGACTGCTGCTGCTGCTGAACTCAGGACAAGTACTGATGAGACTAAGGTACCTGGTTTTGTTACAGATGTTTCTTTTAATTGTTTAGGTATCATACATTGAGGTTTAAAGGTAGTCAGCAAATTAATTTTAGTATTTGTGGGAAGCCAATGAAGGGAGAGATTTTGTTTACATGTGGTATCTTGAATTCTTAAGAATACATATTTGAGCATTTTATTCTCTCAGAATTTCTGAAATACAATTGTATCATTGCCCAGTGAGGTAGATAAAAAATACTGCAGTTGAAGACAGGGCATTCAAGTACATTTATCTTTCATCTATTTATAGACAGCTATTGTAAAGTGTTGGAACAACTCAAACTTGAGAAAGAAAAATAGCTACAAAATAGCACTGCCTTGATGCAAAGGAAACTGGAGTTTAGATATTTTTTTTTTGGCCTGGATACCACAAAATAATGTTTATGTGTGAAATCAAGTTTATTGAGCAAAGAAATAAAATTTATGTAGTACAAACCACTTTATCTTTCAATATTACTGATTCTCAAGGGCATACAATGAAGAAACAAAACTACATGAAATAAAAGATTCTTTATTCTCAGGGGTTTAAAATAAGTGTCTAAATTTACATTTCCTTTGTGCTTCACTGGATGGCACAGAAATGTACTTCGTAGTGCTGGACAGAATACAAGCCATGTTTCTGGTTTAATTCAGACTCAGCTTTATTAAGTCTTCGATAAAATACAGATAGAATCTAGAAGGAAAACAAAAGTTTTTAAAAAATTCTTAAAATCTTGAGCAGGTAGAGAAAAAAAGTGCACCTGTTAGAGTATACTTGTTAGTTGTTAAGGAATAGCCACCAATAAAAATATTAATTTTAATGTAAGATTACATCTTTGTTAAATGCCTACCAGTATGCTTTGTGACAAGGTATGGTAACCATCCACATTAAAGACAATGAATCAGAATATGTAAGTCACTAATATACTCCACAATGTGCCAAACTGACCAAATAACAGAGAAAAATCTGTGTTAACTATTCATTATGCAGTTTAAAGCAAAGGTCAGAACCTCCTTTCCTTTACAACACATCAAATTAGGAGAAACTCTAAGGATGCTTTTACAGCTATAAAATAAAAAAAATGTTGCAGAAATAGAAGAGTAGCTAATAATCTGACTGAATTGGTCCAAACCCAAGTTTCTTTTGCCCAGGTCTACATTGTTGCCTATGAGAAATTTCCAGTTTTCCAGTATCCACCAATATTAAACAAAATATCATCCAAACTACACAAAGCACACGGCTGTGGTTTTCAGTTTGTTCTTTCATTAGGAAACAAGTTTTTAAACCCTTTAAATGAAAATGCACATTCCTTAGAAATTACAGTATGGAAGGTCTGGTTTTGATTTTCTTATTATTTGATCTGTCAGTTCCAATTTAACGTCATATGGGTTAAGCTTTCTATGAAAATTAGCCAATAACTGCCTGCAGTCTGTCAATAGCCTAGCTATCATCTACCAATAATCATCAGACTTCCTATCATGACTTTTACCTGATCTGGCTTTGCTTTGGTTTGTTTCAATAGCTGCTTAAGCTCTAAATTTTTAATCTTCAGAGTCATAAGGATTTTTTCAGTATTTAAAATAAATATCTTGTGAAGAAACTAAGGTCTTGTGTTTTAATTTACAGAAGTTAATTTCTATAGAACTATCCCAGTATTCTGGTTTCTACTGCAAATAGAGTTTTAGCTGTTTTAAAGTTTTTTCTTTCTATTTGCATATGTTTTTAAATATATTTGTTGTCTTCTCAGGTGATTTTGCTGTGCTCTTGTAAGAAAACAAATTTTTGAATTTTTTTTTTGAAATGTAGATACATATACACTCTTGTAAAATGTGGCAGAACTGCATTAATTTACATAGGTCTGCTGGTTGAAGTCTTGTTTTGATATATTTCTGCAATTTATTTAGAATTTTTTTTTAATTGGTGCATTGATTGATTCCAGAAAATCATTTTTAAAGAAAATGGTTTCTATTAGTGGTGTTTGTAGAATTCTAGTAAGGTTGAATTAGGACCAACGTCTAGCATCTCCAAATTCAGACATTAAATCCCCTCATATAATAAAGTTATTTACATTTGAGCCATTGTACCAAAAGCTTAAAAGCCAGAATTACTCATGTCTATATAAGAAACTGGGAAGGTTTCTACTGATTTTGGACTAAGCTTTCACTGTAAACATTAATGTTGCTAAAGACTAGTTTAAAGCTTGACTAAATAAATGCATCTTACACAGTGTCCAATACTAATCGAATTTGGCTACGGAACTTAGCAAGGAAGGGTAAGTTTTAGGACATGTTTGTTAAATTTCTGTGGTTTGTATGAAGCAGTAAGTGTTTTGTTATTTTTTTTTTTTTGGCAGCTATCACAATATCCAATTAATAGAACAGAATAATCCTATCACAAAGGGAGCATGAACTGAAACTTTAATCTTGATAGCAAATGAATACACAATCAAACAATCATTTGATGACAATGCACATGTCATTGTTTAAACCTGAACAATCTTAGGGATGTGTTTCTCATTTCAACAAGACCATTGTGAATTTTGATTCCATTAAAATCTGAAAGAAATAGTTGTTAGCTTCAAACTGGCTGCTTTAGCTAGGAAATGAAAAATAAAATTATGAATTTAAAGAAAAATTTAGACTGAAATGTCTTACAAATAAGTATGCAATACAGCCATGCTCGTAGAGGATGTTGCGTAGTTGCTTGGGTAATAATGTTTCACATGAGCCAAACCCCAAATACCATACTGTGTGTTACTAATGGAAAAGGATGAGGAGACTGAAGTTGTTAACTTATTGCTGTTAAATCCATAAGGATCTTCAAAATAGTATGGAAAAGCATGACAGGTATCTGTCATATTTAAAATTTTATAAAGTGAAATATCCTTTGAATAAAAATGAGTTAAGTAGCATTACAAAGTATCTAAGCCTGACAAAAAAAAAAAAAAAAGAGAAATAGCATTAGACTGGTGTTTAAAGGACTTAATGTGAGATGTTGAATGAAATTATATAAAACGTGCAATATATATGTTCTAAATTCTTTCTTCTCAGTACTGCCAACTTAACATATGTTAAACATTCAGTTAATTTTTTAGATCCTCTGAAATACTGGATACACATTTGTTTCAGCTAAGAGGAGAGAGTGATAATGGGTTTGATCTTTCTCTTTGATACAGCTTCTTAGCTGTATAGGAACGTGCAAAATCCTGTTCTTCTGTGCTCTGGAGAAATGAACCATGTAACAGTTTATCTGCATATAGTAAAAAGTGTTTTCAGTAGGCTGTCACTTCTAAAAGCCATTTCTCCAGACTTTTTCTGACATTCAAGTTCTTGAGACTCATTCAGTTGTGCTTTTTGTTTTCCCTATGATGCTTGCATTGGAATTTCTTTTGGTTTCACTCATGTATGTGGTCTGTCATTATGCCTTATGTAAACTAAATGTGGGACTCTGACAGATGCTGGCTTGCCCCTTTCCTACCTCCTGGTTTCCTGTTTGTTTCCTATTAACCAACTCATGCTGGGATTGCAAAACAACTTGTGAAAAGAGAACTCTCAAGAGTGCAACCAAGATGTGGAAGGAGAAAGAAGGAGCAGAAGTTCCCTTTTCTACATTTAAATACAGCAGATTAGGTCCAAATCAGAACTACATCCTCTAATACCTTTTCCCATACAGTATTCCTATGCCCACATAGGTCAAATGCATAAGTGAACTTGCATGCTCATTGAAGCACATATGCTCTTGGAGCCCAGATTGTTCCAGCTACCTACCTTTTCAAAGCATCTTAATGACTTCTTATAACTATTGTATATCTTTTATCAGTTTGATTTAGATTTAACTGGATGCTTAATGACTCAGTGCCTTATGTACAGTTTGTATAGAATGTATACTCTGAAGACTCACCTTAAATATTGGGAAAGTTTTAAGCAAGGCAACATGAAGGAAGCAGAAGATATTCCAGGATATTTGACCAAGCTTAAAGTACTTAAAGCAGTGGCTGCTGAACAAGAAGCTCAGAGTTCAAGCAGCATCTAAATGGCACTCTTGGTCATACAGTTTAGTTTTAGGTAGTCCTGAAAGGAGCAGGGATTGGACTTGATACTTATGGGTCCTTTTCAATTTGAGATATTTGACTATTCTGTGATTCTAATATAATTCCATATCACATAATCTATGGAATTAATTGTTTTCCTACAGGTTTCTCTTAAACTGTGTGAAAAAAAAAAAGCAGTATTTTCTTAATGAAAACAAAATACTGCTTGTGCAAGAGCAAGAGATTACTTTGTGTTACATACTGAGACATTTTGAAGTTAAAATTAAAATATTATATTGCTATAAAGACCATATTTTTCAAGTGATCATACATTTAAAAGTACAGTTTATGTACAGTCTTCATATAAGAAAATAAAATGCTGTCATAGTCCACTAGCTAGTGTAAACCTTCTTTTCATTTCAAATAGATGTCTTTACACTCATTTAGTAACAGTTGTAAATATTTTCATCTTTCCTAAAGTGTAAGAAGTACAGCTGACGTTGAGAATTTGAATCAGCCAAAGCTAACCTGCATTTCACTTCAAGTTAGCAAGTGAAATCCTAATGTACCACAGAAAATAAAATACTTGCATACGTATATATGTAGACATATGCATGTGGACATATACGAAGTATGTTTATTAGAATGGATAAGAGATAATAAAAATGGTAATGACAGAAAAATAAAGGAAATTTTAAATATTTTTAATTGGATATTGGCTTTTAACAGATGTGTCAAAGCAATTTGTGGGCATTGTGCTAACTTTTATAGTGTAGCCTTGTTTTTGAAAATTGTATCGAAATTAATACAAAAGACAAGCAAAAGAAAGTGAACCTGCCTTAAAGTACCTGCGAGAGTGTAAGAAATAAATTCTAAACCTATCCTGCTAAAATAGGTTTTGGAATTAGACGATTATAATGAAATGTAATGGAAGAAATCCTATAATGTGTGCATGCTTCATGCATATCCATGAAGGAATTTCTCCTGACTTAACTTTAAATCTGTCTCTTCAGACATGCACATTGATTTTGAAGATGTTGCAGCACTAAGCGTGAAACATTCTTGATTCCTTTCTGTGCTGTCACTGAGATTGATAAGCCACATTATGGTTTGGTGGCCACTTAACTCTTGTGAACTTGACAGTCTTTCCCTGGAGCAAGGAAATAAAAAAATTAAAAAAATTAAAAAAAAGAAAAGAAAGAAATAAAACAAATGTGCTGGACCTAGTTGTGCTCAAGATTGCTCTGTGTATGAAATGCTGAGTATTTCTGACAGCAAAGCTAGTTTACGTTCTTCTTTGCTTCCTTACTAAGGCATACAGAGGAAAAAGAAAAAGATTATTTTTAAAGTTATGCTATTCATACTTAATCTTTGGAATGAAAAACTACTGTTTTCTAAACTTCAGTGTCAGGAACAGAGCTATTCTAATTCTGACAACATATAAAAATTGAACACGTCTGTCTGACCAGAAGACTGCATCACAGAGGCCCAACTGACCTCCTCCTTCTCCCAGGCAGCTCTCAGGGCATAAGAAACTATAAGGAACTAGTAACTGGTACAAAAACTTCTATGCACTCTTTAGACCTGCAATAGAGGTCTAGATGGTGGAGATGGGCTTACAGTTAAAATTAAATAGGTTGTTTTGTTTTCCAAGTTTGTAATTAAATTCCTGCTCTTCTTGTGGGGCAGGATGACCACATGCTGGTTATTTTGCATCTGAATCCATAGCAGAGACTGGGGACAAGAGTCAAGAGATGATCTAAACCAAGCACTAATTGGAATAAAAAGAAAGTAAAAAAGTAAATAAACAAAAAAGAACCAGAAACCCCATGAACCAGTGGCTGAAAAAATTAACTAGACATACTTTGAAAAACTTCTGCTAACAGATGAAATGCAAATAATCTGCCCACAAACAAACCTCCATGTCATTTTTGATGTCCAAGTGCATTCATGTCAACTGCCCAGTGATGGCAGATATGGCTCAAGACCTGCAGGAGGCACACACTTGCCTCCAACAGCAGCTGGAGGAGGGGGGAGGCAGGCACATTCTGGCACACGGGTAACACTGGAAGTCTATGTTTAGGCAACTGAACAAGTCCTGGGATTCTCAACGGGCAACACTCTCCATCTGCAAGCCAAAACACAGATTAAGGACAAAACTTCAGTCTCAGTTTTGCAGTCTGTGTTTAGTTTTGGCCACATCAAATGCACAATTAGCAAATGGATGCCTATGGACCACTGATTTCCTCTCCCTTTTTGCTTCAAGGGCTCAAAGAGCCCTGAACATGTCTGTGTTGTTGAACTGTCAAAACGATGCACCATCATGTGGTTTTGAGAATCAGTGCTTTCAGCTTACAGCACCTCAGGGTCTTTTGTCTTGAAGTTATGTAAAACAGTATTTAATTTCTTCTTTCTCTGTTGTATGTAGCTTGAGTGGGAGAATATATTGTCTTAGGATATGGAGTGCAACCTTCACAAAGAAATTGGAATATAATTGTGATAAACACATAAATGTATTGGCTTTCGCAAATCATAGGTGTGGCTATCTGGTTATAACTATATGAGTTCACAATAACATAAACAAAGCTCACTAAGGACACAAGATTAGACAACAAGTTGAAAATGGCCAGAACTCTTGAGCAAAAGGGAGTCACATAGCAAAAGAATTTGTAAAGGTAAAGGAAAGAAGGTGGGGGGGTGGGGGTGGGGGTGGGGGATAGGGGGTGTGTCTTGATACAAGAAAAGCTAGTGCCTGGAAAACATAAAGTACTTTTTAACTTAACTTAGGTTGTAGAAAAAGAAAAATGTTGTGTTGTAAGTCTGTGGAACTTAGTGGCCCCACTAAACATGAGTTGTTTCACACTAGTCTTCTAAAGTACCTTTAGGTTTAAAGAACGTTTGTGTTGTAAGTCTGTGGTGAAATAACAGGATTTAGTGGCCCCACACCATCCTTCTACTTGTCAGTTAGTTTAGAGACAGAGCCTCCCAAACATCTGCTAGCTTTGGATACTCCTTGTCTGCCCATCCTGCAATAAATTTTTCAGGAAGGTCACACTGTTCTAAATCTTTGTTAGTTATAGATATGACTGATTTCAGCTAGTTCTGTGATTACTGGGGCATCCAATTGTGCCAAAAGTGAAAAGTACACTGTGAGAAAGACTGCTTACTTCATCTTGAAGACCCCTAATCACAAGAGGAAGACTGCTTACTTCATCCTCAAGACCCCTGCCCACAATCACCGGAGAGCAGTGCGCAGATCCCAAGAGGATGAGACTTATGATAATAAGTTCCTGGAGCTAGTTATAATATTCCAGCCTATACACGGGAATTATGAATATGTATGTGACTGGAGAGCTGTAACAAATACTAATTAGTTGCGCCTCTGGCTACAGTCATGCACCTAGTGCTGTTGCTTTTGCTTTATTGACTTTGTCCCTCAATAAAACCCTTTTATCTCGATTAGAGGAGTCAGTTCGTATTTCACACAATGATATTTAAAACATAGTTGCTGATTTCTCTGCATTTGCTGCATAGTTAAAATTCTATGTAGTACTAATTGAAGTGCTAAAATTCAATTAATTTAAGTCACATAATTCAGCAATTGTAAACAGAAGCAATAAAATGTACTAATTAAAAAGTGCTATGGTTTCTCTTTTTCTGACACTCGAGTGCTATAAATTAGAAATGCTATTATATGATGATTAATTTACTCAGAACATAGAATCATAGAATCATAGAATTGTTAGGGTTGGAAAGGACCTTAAGATCATCTAGTTCCAACACCCCTGCCATGGGCAGGGACACCTTACGCTAAATCATATCACCCAAGGCCATCCTCCAACCTGGTCTTGAACACTGCCAGGGATGGAGCATTCACAACCTCCCTTGGCAACCCATTCCAGTGCCTCACCACCCTAACAGGAAAGAATGTCCTTCTTATATCCAACCTAAACTTCCCCTGTTTAAGTTTTAACCCATTGCCCCTTGTCCTGTTACTACAGTCCCTAATGAAGAGTCCACACACAGCATCCCTATAGGCCCCCTTCAGATACTGGAAGGCTGCTAGGAGGTCTCCACGCAGCCTTCCTTCTCCACGCTGAACAGCCCCAACTTCCTCAGCCTGTCTTCATACGGGAGGTGCTCCAGTCCCCTGATCATCCTCATGGCCCTTCTCTGGACTTGTTCCAACAGTTCCATGTCCTTTTGATGCTGAGGACACCAGAACTGTACACAATACTCCAAGTGAGGTCTCACAAGAGCAGAGTAGAGGGGCAGGATCACCTCCTATGACCTGCTGGCCACACTCCTTTTGATGCAGCCCAGGATACGGTTGGCTTTCTGGGCTGCAAGAACACACTGCTGGCTCATGTTCATTTTCTCATCAACCAACACCCCCAAGTCCTTCTCTGCAGGGCTGCTCTAAATCTGTTCTCTGCCCAACCTGTAGCTGTGCCTGGGATTGCTCCCACACAGGTGTAGGACCTTGCACTTGGCATGGTTAAAATTCATAGGGTTGGCATCAGCCCACCTCACAAGTGTGTCAAGGTCCCTCTGGATGGCATTCCTTCCCTCCAGCATATCAACCGAACCACACAGCTTGGTGTCATCAGCAAACTTGCTGAGGGCGCACTCAATCCCACTGTCCATGTCAGCGACAAAGATGTTAAACAAGACCGGTCCCAACACCGATCCCTGAGGGACACCACTCGTTGCTGGTCTCCAGCTGGACATTGAGCCATTGACCACAACTCTTTGAGTGCGGCCATCCAGCCAGTTCTTTATCCACCGAGTGGTCCACCCATCAAATTGATGTCACTCCAATTTAGAGACAAGGATGTCGTGTGGGACAGGGTCAAACTCTTTGCACAAGTCCAGGTAGATGACATCAACTGCTCTACCCCTGCCCATCAGTTCTGCAGCCCCATCATAGAAAGCCACCAAATTGGTCAGGCAGGATTTCCCCTTAGTGAAGTCATGCTGGCTGTCACCAAGCACCTTGTTGATTTTCATGTGCCTTAGCATGCCTTCCAGGAGAATCTGCTCCAAGATTTTGCCAGGCACAGAGGTGAGACTGACTGGTCTGTAATTCCCCGGGTCATCCATTGTCCCCTTCTTGACAATGGGGGTTATATTTCCCTTTTTCCAGTCATTGGGAACTTCACCTGACTGCCATGATTTCTCAAATACGATGGCCAGCGGCTTCGCAACTTCATTCGCCAGCTCCTTCAGGACCCGTGGATGGTTCTTATCAGGACCCATGGACTTGTGCACGTTCAGATTTTTAAGATGGTCTCGAACCAGTTCCTCTCCTACAGCGGACCTTCCTTAGTTGATGTAATTCTATTCGCTCAAAGTTTGTCAACACAATTTGCTATCAATTTTTGCTTTATATCAACTGTAGTGAGTCCAGCTGCTCAGAAAGTTATTGTCATTTGAAACACTGGATCCTATTCTTCTGGAAACAAGAAGCCAACAATTATTTTTTATTGTTTAACTTAGTTTAATTTATTTTAACTCTCTCTATTACTGTGTTTCCTTGAATTAAGTGTTTTAGTATAGTTGTATTCTACTGTATTTATGTTCTAACCTGTGATGTGGGAAACTGCTCTGTAATTTCACAACTTTATTACCTGAGGAAAAATCTATGTCAAAATGTAAATTTCTGTAAAAATGTAAGAATGTAAGTATGGCTCCTTAGTACTGAGATTTAGGAGTACTTCGCAACCTTTGAGCATTTATTCCTGCAAAAACTTGTGAGTTAAAAATTACATTCATCAGGACCTTGCAGAGTAACACTGTGACCAAGTTCCTCATGTCTGTACAGTGTAACAAGCCCTCAGTTATACAGAAGACTGGACTGGCTTTCCACCTGCATTCAAGCACACAGTCAGGTACAAATGGAACACATTTTCCAGGACACATGGAGTATTGCATATGAAAGCACAATAAAATGTTAATTTACTCAGGCAAATCTTTACTTGCCATCTGTGAAGCAAAGATATGTGGAGAAGGCAGTTAGATGATCCAGCCTTTTTATTATAGAGCAACCAAAGGATATGGTCAAGGTTGTGGAATATGACTGTATTGATTAGAAGCAATTGGGTATACATATGTCAGACTCCTAATGAGTAGAACTTGCTTTCACAATCTCACTCTAACATAGAGCTAGACATTACATTTTGAATATTCGAATAAAAATGAGAATTTAGTGAGTCATAAATTGCTGACAGATTCTGCCTGAATTCACCAGCTAATTTCATTTGCAAAATGAACAGAATGACATGGTTAACAAACCTTTTACCTAGGTTAAATATGTAGAGAAATGTCTTACGCTGGGAAGTCCCAGCTTCAATTCTTTTCTATGCTTGCATGAACATGAAACTTCTCATGAGTCCCCTAACTTCGAATTCTGGGTGGGTGGCTTTCAGATTTTCCTGCTGACACTGTTTCATACTGTGTGAAGTGCTTAAGTTTACATTGAAGCAAATACTGCCAAATAGTAAAGAAGATTAAACAGATTTTTAAAGCTAATTACTAAAGGCAATACTGGACTAAGTAAGTATATTTTTTACAGATGAGCTATGCATGTGTGAAGTCCTTTGGGGATGTGTTGAACATCTGGCATTTTCAAGAAGCATCAGACCTACCAACAGCAGAATGACTGTGTTATGCATTCATAATAATGCCAATGTTTCCACATGCAGTGGATGGACTGTACAGACACAGCTGTCCTGGGTTCAGCAGTAGCAGTCATGTTTTTCCTTTGTGGTAGCTGGTGCAGTGCTGTGTTTTGACTTCCAGCCTGGGAACAGTGTTGGTGAAGCCGATGTTTTCAGTTGCTGCTAAGTGATGTTTACCCTGAGCAAGGACTTTGTGAGGCTCATGCTCTGCCAGGGAGGAGGGGAAGTTGTGAGGAAGCAGAGATGGGGCTCCTGACCCGGGCTAGCCAGGGAGGTGGGGAAGCTGTGAGGTAGCAGAGATGGGGCGCCTGACTCGGGCTAGCCAGGGAGGTATTCCATACCACAGCACGTCATGCCCGGGGGTGGGGGGTAACTGGGAGTTACCCGGAAGGACACGTGTAATTGGACACCTGCCCAATTGCTGAGACAATTCATTTGGATATTAGAAATTTCACATTGAGATACATGCAGAGATACAACACAGTGAATCCAGTCCTACCATACTCTCAGTTTGTGCCTTAATAACTTTCACTTAGAGGACACTACCTGCTGGCTGTGGTTTAAGCCCGCCAGCAAATAAAATGCCACGCACTAGCTCTTCTCTCCCCTCTCCAGTGGGTTGGGGAGGAGAATCAGAAGAAACAACGCAACTGAAATAAACATAAAATAATAATGATAATGATAATGGTACTAATAATATAGGAAATGGAGGAAGGAATGAAGTTTTTGTCCCTCAAAGTCCCAAATGATGCACAAAACCTCATTACCCCTTGACTGATGCCCAGCTTGTCCCCAAGCAGCAATTGGCTGGTCTCAGCCAATTCCGCCCAGTTTATATACTGGGCATGACGTACTGTGGTATGGAATACCCCTATGGCTAGGTTGGGTCAGGTGTCCTGGCTCTGCTCCCTGCCTGTTTCCTGTGCCCCTCCCTCACTGGCAGAGCATGAGAGACTGAAAAGTCCTCGATCAGTGTAAGCGCTACTGAGCCACGACAGAAACAGTGTGTTATCAACATTGTTCTCAGACTATATCCAAAATATAGCATGCTACCAGCTACTAGGAAAAAAATAACTTTATCCGAGCCTGTCTTGGATTCAGCAGTAGCAGTCCTTTTTCTCCTTCTTAGTAGCTATGCAGTGCTGTGTTTTGACTTTTGGCCTGGGAACAGAGCTGATAACAAGGATATTTTGGTTTGGCCAAGGACTTTGTGAGCCTCATGCTCTGCCAGGGAGGAGGGGAAGCCAGGAGGAAGCAGAGACAGGACACCTGACCCACACTGACCAAAGAGGTCATACCACAGCACGTCATGCCCAGGAGGTAACTGGGAGTGAGCCGGAAGGGCTAGTGCACTGCAGGGTTGAAGGAGGTATCGTTCTGTGCTTGGTCAGGCTGGGGGGGGGCGAGTTATCGATCGGCTGGTGATGAGGTGTTATATTCTCTTCCCTTGTTATTTCCTTTATCATTATCGTTATTGGTGGTAGCAGTAGTGATTTGTGTTATACCTTAGTTACTAAACTGTTCTTATCTCAACCCGTGGGAGTTGCATTCTTTTCGATTCTCCTCTCCGTCCTTCCGGGAGCAGGCGGAGGGCAAGAAGGGGAGGAGTGAGTGAACGAGTTGCCTGACTGGTTTTAAACCACGACACAGCCTAAACCAGGACACTGCCCAAATATATCCTTTTGCTGAGAGCTGTGTCAATGTAACTATTTTTACTGTAAAAATGGAAGAAAAATATTTTGGTTTCTAATTGTAGAATCATAGAATGGTTTGAGTTGGAAGGAACCTTTAAAGGTCATCTAGTCCAAACCCCTTGCAAGGATCATTTGTCGAGGTGAGCAGCTCCAGAGAGGCGCCTTCAACCCCGGAGCGAGAGGAAGCTCAGCGTCCAGGAACCTCAGGTCTGAGCGGTGAGAGCCATTTTAAGACCCTGAAGCCCTCCCCAGGCCTTGCCCAGGAGCCCTCACTTCCGCTGAGGTGAGCAGGGACTCAGAGGAGGGGGCGCCAGGAGGGGGGCGCCAGGAGGGGCGGCCCCGACCTGAGCGGGTAAAACCCGCCGCAAGGAGGGCGTAGAGCACGGCTTGCCATGGTAGGCAGGGCGTAAGGCGGGTGTGGGTGCACTCAGGGCTGGCGAGATCTTGAACGTTCCCCTCAGGACCAGGGCTCGAGCTGGGAGCCGATCAGAGCCGATGAGAGGGGAGGCTGCAATGCAGAGCTCGGAGTGTAGAGAGTGCCTGCACTGGTCTTGTGAGGGGAGGGTGGACGATGGGCAGGGCTGCACTCGGTGCGTCCTGGTGGTGGTCCTCCCGCAGCAGGGGTTGAGTTGCCGGACACTGTCAGTAGGCTAAAAGATGTCAGGGAAACAGAGGAGCAGGACTGCTTTCTGCAGGCCCAAACTGTGCGGGGTCCACAAGTATCACCTTAGCACACAAAGAAAAGGAGGGCATTAATCCAGGAAGCTGGGAGCTAGTAACAAAAAAGCAAACAAAACCAAACAAATAGAAAAGCCACCAAAAAAGAAAAACAACAAAACAAAAGTCGATCAAAACAAAAGCCAAAAAAAACCCCAACAACAAAAAAAAAAAGAGGGAGAGGGTAATTAAAATAGCATTATAAAAAGCCAGATATTCTGCATGCGCAGAATGTAAGTTTTCCAAAACAAGTCTGTTAACCTGACAAAAAGTTACATCGTTTTTCCTAGATAATCCTCCATAACCTCAGGTTTTGTTCCTTGAAAGCGCTGAGGCATTTATTCACTGACAGTAAAATGGACTGTTTCTGGTTCAGTAAATTAGAAATTAGTCAGGAGTCTAATTACCTCAGTAGCTAAAGAGGTCGTTGCTTATTATATGTTCTCATCCGTTAGAATTTTGTGCCATTTAGGCAGCCTTTTCTGATACATGTGTTTGGATGTTTTATTTTCTCATGGTGTAATGCTGACTCCGAATGAAAATGATCAACTTACAGAAATTCCTTTGCTATCTTGTATTGTGCATTCACATTTTTAATTGTGCAGATTAGTTTGTAGAGAGACATACTTGGTAATTTTTTGTACTAATTTTAAAATTCAGCCACTGGCATCAGTCTTCATTGTTAAGAAGCTGACTTTCTATAAACTTAATCATTAGCTCATGATTGGCGCAGTCACTACTTCAGTTAGAAAAGGGTGAAGTTTTTACAATAAAATAATCATATAGTAAAATGATTGAGAAATTTATAAATCAATAGTGAGGCTTTGTATATTAGAAGACGTAACTTTGCCGTTTTGCATCATAGTTACTCTATAACTAAATGTTACAATGGTAGTCTTGGTAGCAAGAAATAACATAACTATATATGGTGAGGGGAGTATGGGTGTATGTATTGTAAAACTATCCAAGCAGAACCTAAGTTTAAGATATCCAAAAAAGGGCATACCAGAAGCATCCTGGTGAAGATAAGAGAATGCTAACATCCACAAGACGATTGGGACCTAGCCAAGTAGAGAAAAGGTGAAGGGGACAACCTGAGGAAGACTTACCTCATCTGAGGAAGACTCTTTACTTCACCAGGGCGACCACCAGAGGGGGCTGCGCAAGCGCAAAAGAGGCTGATGTCGTAATAGACTGAGGTAGCAATCCTTGATGCATATGTATTAGTAAATGATGTAATGTGTGTTGAATATGTATTAGTTACGAAATTTTTAGTGCATAAATTGCGAACGCGATGTGACGGGAGTTGGAACCAGATTTGGGTGCGTACCCCTGGTTCCCGGCGCCTCAATAAAAGCACCTCATATAACCATCTCGGTGGTTATGTGTTTGTCCCAACGCTAACACTTCTGTAACACAATTTCCTGCATGAGAACCTTACGGTGTCCCTTTTATACTAATGTAGTGAAATAAAATATTTTAACAAAATTGCCATTCAGTTTGCAGCATTCAGAAAATTTGAAGCACATGTAACTATGAGAAACACACTTTACTGAAAAATAAGGGTCACAGAAAGAAGCTAAAGCTGTTAAAAAAGGATTTTATCCAAAGGACTAATAAGAGGCTTAATCAGAAATCTTAACTCCTATTGAGCATTGATGAGACCTTAAATGTGCCGCTATCCCTTACTGTACCTGCTGTTTCCTCCATAAACAAATGATTAACAAGAAATACATGTGTCTTTCAGGAGTGCCTCAATCCATGTTTGTTATGAAAACTACCTTAAAAAGAAAAACCTATTATCACTTATGGTGTATCAAACTTTGACAATACTGCTAATACTGTTCAGGTAACTATGATTACTGATGATTTAAGGGGAATATTACTCAATTTAAAGCCTTGATTTGAACTGGACATGTTTTTAGAGAATCAGGAGCAAAGAAAAGAGATCATTGCCAGCACATACTATCACCGTTCTAAAGAAAGAGTGAACTGTAGGCAGTTTAGATAAATGGCTGTCTTTTGCTGTTATGTCCCACTGATCAATCAACACTGGCTACTGTCTATGCCCCGAAGTTAGATGATATCTTCAATAAATCCTAGCATGCTTTGAAATAAACTGCTGGGACTTAGTCTGATTGTTAATGCTTCTCTAATAAACCATGCCATGGCTGTTTGATACTAGTTTAGGCACAACTGGTTGCCATCAAAGATAACACCAAGCCTGAGAAATATTTTGCTGAATCAAAGGTCACAAAACTTCCTGTAACCTGGCTGTAATATACCTCAGCTGAAGTAATTAACTAAACAAATTAAAAGCAGAAGAGTAAAACTGAAAAATATCTCAAACTGTTGTATACATGCACTTCTGTTAATTATGAGCAGGTTTTTCAGTGTTTTCTGAATTCTTTCCAGCTGCCATGAGTCAAAAAATCACTGGCTGTACTAAAGCATTCAGGATTAGAAATTAGTCACAATATAGGTCCAGCTGAGAAAATTACAAAATCACTGTGCTCAGCCATAATGTACAAAGGTAAGAGACAAGCCAGGACAGACGTACACACTGAGCAAAAGTAGGTGAAGTGTGAAGCATGAAGTTGCAGATGTGTGGGAATAGGGGAACATTCATTGAGGCAGGTAAGATAGAAAAATGGAATAACTGTGGAGAAGAAGGAGGAGAAAGTGATGATACGAAGATGAAGAAGCGTTAGACCTTAAATCATCTAGAAATATGAAAATGGCTTAGATTTTCTTTGGTCTTTTGAGAATATTGAGGTGAAAAAGTTTGACAGGCAAATGTCTTGACAGTTTTGATTCAAAATATATTACATTTTCAGTATTTATCTTGAAAGTTCATCCACTCAAACTAAATATTTAGAGCAAATGGTGCATCCAAAAGACAGTAAGCTGCTACATTTATTTAGCATGTCTCTCTTTTTCAAGTGCAAAAACTGAATGTTTCAAAATACAATGTGAAGAGGGCTATAGTGTAATTTTTCTTTGGGTCCAAGAAAATGAATTTGAAATTATAATTTCAAAAATATAATTTCAAGGAGCAGTTAAATTTTAAGGCAACTTTTTTTTTTTTTAATCTTAAAAATAAATGGAGTTTATTTGTTTATATATTTTTTTAATTCATTCATGGACACACTCTGAATGAGTAGTCACAGTTTTGCTAGATGTGTGGGAAGACAAGGGAGCCCTGATTAGTATGAGCAGGTGTGTATTTCACAAACCACCTACATGGTGACAAGTTAGTCTTATTCAGCTAATCTGGCGCATACTGCTGTGAGAATGTTCAAGTTGTAGTCTGGGAAGCTGGCAAGAAAACATTTGTACTTTTTTGTGACCTGTTTAGAACATTCCAAAGACTACCAGTATTTCAGTTACTTCAAAACAGAGAATTTAATTCTATTAGCTACCAAAAAAGGCCTTTGGTCACTAGAGATCTAACCGGCTGATTAAAGAACACAAGATACCCACAGGCTAATGCTAATTCTCACAGGCTGACATGGCGGGGGGTGTTCCCACGGTGACGGCGGGAGATTTAAAAGCGGCTTAAACTCGCTACTAGCATTCAGTCAGCT